>NC_071257.1:18446180-19056180 GCF_023375685.1 Ictalurus furcatus | reverse complement strand
AGGGTCAATGCAAGACACTCGAGCCCGGGGTGGAATGAATATCCAGGCTGTAATAACGAATGAATGTATGTGGTGTAGACCATCCCGCAGCAGCACACACATCCTGTAAGGATACCCCTTTGGACAAAGCCTTTGAGGAGGTGACCGCCCTAGTGGAATGAGCTCTTATGCCCAGAGGCGTGGCGAGACCGCGTGCCTCGTAAGCCATAGAGATTGCTTCCACTATCCAATTAGAGATGCGCTGCTTTGACACAGCATCACCTTTACTGTTGCCGCCAAAGCAGACCAGCAGCTGCTCCGACTTACGCTGCTGGTCGGAGCGGTGGACGTAAGTACAGAGAGCCCTTACTGGACACAGCAGGTGCATCCTCTCTTGTTCCGGTGTGAGGAACAGAGGACAGCGGAAGGCCTGCAACACCACAGGGTGGGCAGCCGATGTAGGCACTTTAGGAATATAATCCGGCCTAGGATACAGGAAAGCCTTGGCTAGTCCAGGGGCAAAGTCAAAGCAGGAGGGGACAACAGAGAGAGCTTGTAGATCTCCCACTCACTTGAGAGATGTTAGGGCCAGTAGAAGAGCTACCTTTAGAGTCAGAAGCTTCTCAGAGGCTGACTCTAAGGGTTCAAAATGGGGCCCCTGACAGACCTTCCAAGACCACAGAAAGGTCCCAGGAAGGTATTCGCGGCCTGCAGATGGGCCTCAACCGTCTGACACCACACATGAACCTCGAAGTTAGAGGATGTTGCCCCACAGAGGCTCCATCAACAGGAGCGTGGCTGGCTGAAACCCTGATTGTAGAAGGAGCCAACCCTGCTGAGAAACATTATTGTAAGAACTCCAGGACTGTAGCTATTGTGCAGTTCACTGGGTCTAGCTGACTTTCCTCACACCACAAGACAAAATACAATTTCCTTGTGGATGGTGCTCTAGTGTTTAACATGGTCTCTACAACCTCAGTTTTGAGACCAGAATCTATGAGCTGGTGCCCCTCAGGGGCCAGGCCCACAGTTTCCATAGTTCTGGCCGAGGGTGATAAATCAGCCCTCCGGCTTGAGACAGTAGATCCCTGCAGATGGGAATCTCCCAAGGAGTGCCGACGAGCAGGGAAATTATCTCCAAGAACCATATTCAAGCTGGCCAATAAGGTGCTACTAGCAGCAGACGTAGACAGTCTTGGCGAACTCTCGCTAGAACTTGTGGGGGCAGAGCGATTGGGGGGAAAGCATATAGACATGACCTCAGCTACGTGTGCATCATGGTGTCCAACCCCAATGGTGCAGGAGGAGTGTGGGCGAACCATAGCGGGCAGTGTGTTGTCTCCTCGGAGGCGAACACATCCACTTCCGCTTGTCCAAACCTCCGCCATATGGACTCCACCACTTGTGGATGGAGCCTCCAACCCCTCTGCCCCTACATTCCAGCTGCCCGGAATGTACATTGCACTCACTGACAAGAACTTTCCCTCTGCCCAGAGAAGGATCAGTTGCGCCTGCCTGAACAGAGGGCGTGAACGTAACCCTCCCTGGTGGTTGATATATGAGACCACCACTGTGTTGTCTGACACAACTAGCACATGGTGACCTCTCAACTGAGGAAGAAAGAATTTCAGTGCTAGGAATACGGCCCGCATCTCTAGGCGATTTATATGCCACTCCAGAGGAGGGCCGCTCCAAAGACCGTGAGCTGGACAACAATTTAAGACTGCACCCCAGCCCGTGAGGGATGCGTCTGTCATTACCGTCTTGCAGTAAGGAGATGCCCCTAGAGTGTGACCCGAGGCTAGAAACTACGGGCACCTCCAAATACTCAGAGCACGTAGGCATCACCGCGTGACACTGATTACTCTCAGAGGTTTAATCCTCGGATGAAACCCCCGACTTTTCAGCCACCACTGAAACAATCTCATGTGCAATAGGCCCAACGGTATGACGTTGGCTGCTGCTGCCATAAGGCTCAAGAGCCTCTCGTAAAGACTGGAGGGGATGCCCAGACCTAGCTTTATCTTGCTCAAAGTTGATAGGATCGATTGTACACGTGTTGGGGATAGAAACGCCCTCATCATAGTAGAATCCCATATAACCCCTAGAAAAGTTGTCCTCTGCACTGGAGAAAGCATACTTTTCTTGAGGTTCAACCTGAGCCCCAAGCTCCTCATGTGGGCGAGAACAAAATCTCGATGTTGAACCGCCTGTTCCCTGGATCGTGCTAGAATTAACCAGTCGTCCAGGTAGTTTAATACACGGATGCCCTAGAGTCGCAAGGGAGCCAGAGCAGCATCCATGCACTTTGTGAAGGTGCGAGGGGATAAAGCTAGCCCAAAGGGAAGAACCCGAAATTGGTATGTGTTTTCTCCAAACGCAAACCTCAGGAACTTCCTGTGACTGGGCGATATTCCTATGTCACAAACCAGTCCTTGGACTGAATCTGTGGCACGATATGTTTGAGCCTCAGCATCTTGAACCTGTGTGTCCGAAGAGTAGGTTCAGATGATGCAGATCTAAAATTGGCCGCATACTCCCATCTTTTTTGCGGACCAGGAAATAACTGCTGTAAAAACCTCCCTCCCTTAGGGAATGGGATACATGTTCTACGTCCCCTTTGTCCAAAAGGGAACTTATTTCCTGTGCTAACATTAGGCTCTGCTCTGTGCTGACAACTGTGATGAGCACACCTCTGAACCAGGGGGGTCGAGCTCTGAACTGGACCTGGTAACCCTTTTCTATGATAGACAGAACCCATGGGGACACATTTGGCAGTAGTTTCCATGCTGCCAAATGGTCTTTCAGTGATGTTAGCTTTTCCACATTTTGTTGAAGGGAAAGCATCAGATTTCCGTCGCCCTGTGACAGCTCGCTGACCAGAGAACACTGAAAATGTGGGATGGCCTTGGCCCTACAGTAGCACTGGGGGCTAACTGCCCTAGCAACCTCATGTCCCCTTATATGTCCCTCCATGGCCCATCAGAACCGTTCCTTCCTTGCCTGCTTTGCTTTTATGATCATTCTTAGATCAGGCCTCTTAGCAGGCTGTGGCTCTGGCCACCCGGTCCCCCTGGCTTTTTGTGGGGGGGGGGGGGGGGCGGGCTGTGGTTGTCCACCACAACCGGGCTACCCATTGAACGACTGATATGACGGGCCGTTTGTTTGGTCGCCCGGAGAGATAAATCTGTGGCACGACACAGCTCTGCCACTGCCTCGGGCCCAATTCCCTCCCCAGTATCGAGCTCACTCAGCAGGTCTGCTTGGTAGGCCTGCAACACTGCCATTGTATGCAGGGACCCACAAGCAAGACCCGCTGCCGCATAGGCTTTGCCCACCAACGCCAACGTGGCCTTACATGGCTTAGAAGGTAACGTTGGCCTCCCTAAATTACCTGCCGTTGATGGAGAGAGGTGGCTCGCAAGTGCCTCCTCCACCTTTGGCATCGCTAAATAGCCGTGCTGCTCACTCCCCATGACGGTTGAGTAATCAGACGTTGCGGGGTTATAAACACAGAATATCTCATCATGATATCTCATCATGCACTTCCGGAAAAAAGGGGAGTTTTCTGCGGTGTGAGGGAGCTTTATATTTATTTTCACTGGAGAGGAAGCGCTCATCCAGCCTGCTACGAGCCACTTCCTCTTCCCCGGGCCAGTCTATATTCAACTTTTTAACCTCCCTAGTGATCACCTCAAGCAGCTCTTTATATGCTTGAGAGCTGCTGTCGGTTTTTGTTGCAATGGAACCCTCTACCGACTCCTTGGAGTCAGCGAGGGTGTTTTGGCTTTCCATAGGGGAAAGAGGAGTCGCGACGCTTGCTCTAAAGTCAGGCGGAGACCCGGACCCAGAAGACAGAGCAAGAGATAGAGCAGCGCTCGTCTCTGGCTCCTCTTCCAAATCCATACGAGAACCCCACGACCTTAGCCGGCTGGCTGCCTCGGCAGTGGCCGGCCCAGATCTGCGAGGCTCTGAAACCCAACTCCCTTCAGACGAGAAGAGAGCGAGCCGAGATCGTAGCTGCCTAATCGTGAAATGCTCACAGTGCTGACAGTCAGACCCCTCGAGGGCTGCTGTAGCATGCTCTACGCCCAAACACTTCACACAGAAAGCGTGTCCATCTCCTCACGTGATGAAACGGGAGCAAGACGTAACACACTTTCTGAAATCCCTCTCGCTCATTATTTCACTCTCTTTTCTTTTCTTTTCTTTTTCTAAAAAAGGGATAGAAAAGTTTAGAGATATTGAGAAATACAGAGTAGAAATGAAGCATTTCTCTTTTTTTTCATTTTTTTTTCACACAAACCACAGACATGCAGTCTCGCTGAAGATAATAAGGCTGGCGGCGTGGTTCACAGGTGCCATATATATATATATATATCATGCGACGCGCTTAATTGCCACGTCACCTGATCATGGCAGGCCTATAAGTACTGTAGAGGTATGATTTTACACAAGCTTCAGATACCGGTCACGCGCGCAAGGGCGTTCCCATACTGTTATGCTAAATGCAACGTCGAAGTTCCCTTTGAAAGGGAACTAGTCTCGTTTTATTTTTTTCCAATGAGAGCTAAGTTGAAGAGAGGAAAACCTGTTGCAAGGAGTCTGGAGGTGAATTGTACGCTCTGCTGTAGCGTGACTTCCTGACAGCCTCTTAGGTGCGGCAGATTCTTGATGTGCTGTAGAGCCATGTGTCTCGTCTGGAAGGTTGCCACTACAGATGTTTCCATGCACCCCCAAACCCCAAGTTGACACCGTACAACACACACAGTGACAGAAGCTCCCTGTGAAAGACTGTTCCTTACCTCTCTCTCTCTCTCTCACACACACACACACACACACACAGACACACATACATTACGACAAGTCAGAAATTTTGTTAGGAATAAAACACTTGGGGACATGCTGTTATAGGAAAATAATCAATGACAGGGTGGTGGGAGATTATTAAGCAGATTTACTGTTACCATCCCAAAATGGATTATTTTCCCATAAGCTCCTTCTATACACCAGTAAATTGTTAACTATGTCAGTGTTTTATTTATCGAATAATGACATCATATATATTTTTTTTATCCGTTTATAGTTACATTTAATGTTGTAGAACGTCTACGAAACAAATGATCACTTTATGGTCATAACGGCTAAAACCAGTCTCTCCCTCCCTCCCTCAAGAAACATGAATGCAAACGGAATTACTACAGGAAGTGATATTGCATAGTGACACACACACACACAACTGGAAAGATTTACTCCTGCAGCTATGTTCTAGCTCTGACTAAAATCACTAAAAATGAGAGGAATTGTACAAAAGTGTTATATAGTATGTTATATTTTAAGCTTTTACTGTGAATCCGTGCTGCCCCTCAGCAGCTACCGCTAATCTACTAACTAACTCTCTAGCTAGCTCATATAACTGAGGTGTTTTTGAAGGATAAACTTAAAAACTGTTTGTTTTCAGTAAAGTATTGGAATGTTACTTGCTTACTTCAGGGCCTGTTTTTGCTCAACTATTTCAGTGTTTACTTTTTGTATGTTCAGGGTAATTGTGTATATGTTTCTAGCTCTACAGCCATGCCTAGCAACAGTTACTGCTAATGCTAATGTTGATTTTGGAAGGACAAAGTAAAGATGTTTGTGCTTTGAAACGAATTTGGTTACAGCCTTAGTTAGCATTGCTGTTTCTTTCCTTCTCCAGAAAGCCTTTCTTCTAACAACCCCTTTCCTGACACGCCAGAATTGTTTGTTGGTGTTGTTTTACGGGGGTTTCTTTTACATTTTGGCAAGTCGTACCAAACACTGTAATATAGCTTTGTACGCTTACCACAGAGTGATGTCTTTTTATTCTCTGTACAGAATGAGAAATTAGCATTTTCTTGCATGGTAAAGAATATGTGCTTATATGTTTATTATTTCATAAAGCTTTGACAGAATGCTGTGATTTTAGCATTTTAGCATGATGGATTGTTATAATTGTTAGAATAATAATAATAAAAAAAACTCTTCTCTGGAGAATCTGAGAACTGACTCATCTTTATTCATAGTTGCTTCGTCAGATTGTCTGATGTCCACGTATTTTTCTGAGCTCTACCCCGTAATATAAGCAATTTCAAGCCAACCAACTCAGCAGACTGCTTATTATGCTTTGTGTCACATTCCCTTCCCAGTCCCATTTTTCCTCAAAGACCTCATAAGCGGTAAATGACAAGCAGCTACTGGCGCCGATGAATCTATCCACGAACTTGACAGTTCAACACTGTGCATTTCCTGACAATAGATTTAATTGTTTTCATTTCAAAGTGAACATTTCCAGTCAAACTGAATTAAGCTTTTCTAACATTTTTTAACTATTTATTTATTATAATGGCTGGATTGCGGATTATTTCGCAACTGAGCAGCCGCATGCAATTCCTAGGCTTTTCCGTTTGGCCGGGTTTGGAAGAGTGCGTGATTGAAATAGGCGCGTGTGAAATGTGGAGGGGTGTGTGTGGGGGTGTGGGTGCTTCATGGAGAGGTAATGTGAGAGGGAGTGGTGTACTGTGTGTTTGAGCTCTTTTGCTCTCTGCAGCTAATGGTGTGCCAGTAATACAGAGTCAACTCGCATCATGAGAGAGAGAGAGAGAGAGAGAGAGATGGATGAAATGGGTTCTGACCGTCTTCTAAATGGATCAGTGCTTCACAAGAAATAGGAAATTACATGTGAGGAGAGGAGCAACGTTTCATCAAAGTCTGAACCTAACAAGTGTTTACATTACACAACTTCCTCCACAAATCGCTGTATTTTTTTTTTAATTCAGTAAAATCCGTAACAGTCAGGAATTAAATCTGCCCCAGAAATGACCTTTAGACTTTCATGCATTGTTTCAATTGTTTAAATTTTCCTGATATGTCCTGAAGGGTTTTAACTCCTCTGTCCTGAACATTCTCCTGTGTCAGCAACCCTTGACGTTCACAAAGCAATGATGCTGGAGACTCATTCCACAAATGTTAAATAAACGTCGAACTTCACCATGTCGACGTTTGCATTTAATTATTATTATTATTTTTTTTTTACATGTTTATCAGCTACTGGTGTATCAGAATGTAGCATATTCCTCTCTGATTGGATAGTAACTAATAAAAACAGTGTAAACGCTTCCAGTACCTACATAAACCTTACAAACATAAACCTTGTAGCTCCATTACAAAACTAAAGAAGCAATAAAGATTCTGGGGTGATTATATTTGAGGTTATAACATGTATTTCAGCTAAACTATCCCTTTAAACACAACGGTACAATGAAACCACCTTGAAGTATTGCGATATAATAGTTTCGCCATATTTGTCAATTTGTGGCTAATTACGTTCAATTTGTCCACTAGTACATCTACTGTTTAGTTATTTCCGTCTTTCTTAATTGTCCTTTTACCCGCCGTATCTCTCTGGCTTAACATCAGAAAGCTTTTGAAATCTTTGCTCTTAACCTTGAGCACAACCAGGAGATCTGTCTTTAAAAACTAAATTTAGTTTTCCTCTGATTGCACTATGTCTGTTTACCTTTCAGCCCATTAGGAAGCAGAGGTACATTTGTGTTTATGAGTGCCTGAGTACTCCTAGTCCATCTTTTTCCTTCCAGCATACATGACCTTTCATCCAGGAACTGCTCTGAGTTGTTTATTTTACTACTACTTGGTATTGGAGCACAAGGTCTGGTGTGAAGAAGAGACGAGATGTCTGATAAGCTATTTAATTGAGTGGAAATCACATCGTTATGGCAAAGTGAAAGACTCGGAGGGTGAACGCATAGAGTAAACATGGACGCAACATGTTTCGCCTGTTTGTGGTGGTCTAGAGCCTCTTTTATCATTTAATTGTGTGTGTGTGTGAGTGTGTGTGCTAATGCCGTATTGTATGCTGTAGGCAAAATGTAATCTTGCATCATAATGTAATCTTAAAATTTAACTGCTTATCTAGAACATTTGCGACAAAGTGATTTATAACAGAGGTGGAATCCAATCCTAGGATAGAACGGAGTAATTAAGGGTTAAAGGTCTTTCTCAAAAAGCCAACAGAGGCTGTCCTGGGAATTGACCTCACAACACTCCAACCTTATCCACTATTCTAAACATTATGTAAGGAACACTTGTTGCTGGTGTAACATGTCTTAATCCTCTTAAATCAAACAGCAGTTTACCAATACATCATCAACACATCATACTACAGTATTTATCCATTTATAGTTACTTTAAATGTTGTCGAGCACCCACCAAACAAGATAGTTCCTGTTTTCACTTACATTATACGTAACAGCTATAAACAATCCCTCACCAGCCTGTATTTGTATTGTTCTGTCTCTCTTTTTGAAGTTAATAAACTCGTCAAGTTACTGATTAACTGCAAAGTGCAAACTCGTCCGTCCAGTAGACTTTCCCGTGTCGGAAAACTCACTCTTACAAAGCACTGACAATGCAGACTCCTCAAAGACTCCTCCACAATAAACATGTTCTCACCATATTAACTAGTCCATCAAGGATTTTTTTGTTGTTGTTGCAATTTTACAATCACAGAAATGAACATAAAATCAAGGAAACGCCGCAGTATTCGGAAGAGCTTGCGAATTTTCAAAATTACCGCAGATTTGGGCCAAGATGCGTCACGTGACATCACGATTTTAACCAAGGGCCTCTTCGATTCACCTGAGTCGAATACGAGTACAGATGAAAGGTCTCATTAACAATTTAGTGCAACTGCAATTTGGCCAATTCAAGCAATTCAGAAAAGTACAAAGAAAAACTCTCCAAATTGCATGATTTTGAAAAAAGCCACATTAAAATAATCCATTTTTGGTTGCAACAATCAAATAAAGAAAAAAAAAAACTCAGCGAAATCCTATTTGAACTGATCAAGCTAATGAAACTTCCAAAAACATTGTTACAGCTTTCTCTCTGACTGACACTGGAGAATCTTTCTGTATGTACACACTAAATACGTTTCCGTCTCGGAAAACTTCACCATATCAACAACTGCTCATTTACTTGGAAAGAGAGTTTGCCTCTGTCAGGTCCCCTGTTAGCTGTTACTATAGAAACCATAACACATTAGAAGGAGTGCAATAATATAACACTACTACCATCAGAGCTGCTGTTCTCCAACCAATCAGATTTGAGAATCCCACAGCACTGGGGTATAAACATGGAGACATCATTTAAACCTCAGGCCAACAACAACAAAAAATTCTAAGGAGTGGATTCAAGCTTCTGGACTGTTTTGATATTTGGTGTTTTATTGCTAACTCCATGCCTCAACAGAGCTAATCCCATCCCAAACAAATCATAATCATTTCCACCCCTGACTGCTGAGAAGGAGCCGTAAGTGACGGCGGCACACTCCAGAGACCCGAACACTCCAGACTCCAATATTGTGTCTGTCTCCAGAGGCATCTTGACTCGTAAGTCGTTTTTGTAGGTTAGGAATCACAGCCTCACAGCACAGCCGTTAATCAAAGTCGAGAGCTTTTCAATGGGAATAAAGAGTGATCTCACATTCAGGCGTTTCCCCCGCAAATCTCTGTTCTCATAGCTGCCGAGAGTCAAACGTAGAAAAGTCACGAGGCGCATGGCATGCTATTTTAAGTAGCGTAGTGTTTTCTTCGGTGACTCACGTTCTCTAAGGGGAGCTCATGATTCTTTCCGATTTCTTTTTTTATTCCACTGACATTGACATTGAGGAGAGAGTAAGTTCTCCTCAGGTCATCAACTTACAAATTGTTAGGAAAGTAAAAGCTGAGACATGTTTAACACACCTGCTCCCCATTCACACCTGAGACCTTGTAACACTAACAAGTCACATGACACTGGGGAGGGAAAATGGCTAATTGGGCCCAATTTGGACATTTTCACTTAGGGGTGTACTCACTTTTGTTGCCAGTGGTTTAGACATTAATGGCTGTGTGTTTAGTTATTTTGAGGGGCCAGCAAATTTACACTGTTACACAAGCTGTACACTCGCTACTTTACATAGTAGCAAAGTGTCATTTCTTCAGTGTTGTCACATGAAAAGATATAATCAAATATTTACAAAAATGTGAGGGGTGTACTCACTTTTGTGAGATACTGTATATATAATACCACCAGAGTGATTTATGTTTTAATGTATTAAAGAACGACAGATTGACGCACTGTTTACCCATGTATAGTTACATTTAATGTTCTGGAACATCCTTGTTACGTTATTACTTCTCTTATAACAGCTAAAAACAGTCGTTCCGTCAACCAACCAAGACCAGAACAGTTATAAAACACTGGAGACTCCTTCCAGAAATCTTTCCAAAACAAATGTCTCCTTAAAGAAAATGCCACCATATCAACAACATTCTTTGCTGAATAAATACACGTTAATAATCTGTTTATTATGATCAGTGTCCATCGTACAAGTCCCTGTGAGTAGATGTTACTATAGAAATTATCACATATTTCTTTACAGTAAGGTCGTGGTATTACGATTGTTTTATCTAGAACAGATTCTAGAAACTTCCAAAAATAGCCAAGGAAAGGTTATAGCTACCACGTTCCGAAAGATGTTTTGTTTTTTGGTGGGTTTTTTCTCTTTTCTTTTTTTTTTTTTTGCTTCGTACTAACTTTCAAGATGGTACCACTAATCCTTTTAGCTATGTAACATACGTTTGTCCATTTTTATAGATAATAGAAAGTGAATGTGTGGAGATTTAGACATGCAGTGATTCTAAACTGGTAGCTTTAAGTGTCAATTTACTTAGTAACATTAGCCTTGTGGCTTTAATGAAACAAACGCCAAAAACTGAATATATATATATATATATATATATATATATATATATATATATATATATATATATATATATATATATATATTCGTTGTGCATATATGGTGTGTGTAGACATATAGGCTGCCCTGAATTGCTGTATTCAACATATAGCTCATGATTCACAGAATGCAGACGATATTTCAGTTCACACACAATAAATACGCCACTCTCTCGAAGACTTGAAGAGTTGTTCTGTGGATTCTACATCTCACGTGTCTCTCTGACTCCCGCACTAAAGGACAACGTTGAGTCTACTTGAGATGAGCAGCTCGAAACATTTGACTTCCCGGTTTCATGAACCCTTATGCTTTCACCATCTGCTGCGCCGCTCGGCTGGTTGTGAAAAAGAGAGCACCACTGCCACCCAGAGGCTAATCGTGAACAGCAACATCAGAAGCAAACACACACACACACACACACACACACACACACACACACACACACACACACACACACACACACACACACACACACACACACACACTTAAAGATACATACATTATATACAGTCTTTGGGATCTGTCCTTGTTAGACAGTTGCAGTGGCTTATGCAAATGCTGCTGTGTGCTGTAAGTGTGTATACAAAATGCAGTGCACAAATTTACACTCTGTGCAAGAGATCTGGGTGAAGTGGAATTTAAATAGGAAGGGGGTTGATTAATTAGGATCTTGTTAGCTATAAAACAGCTATGCTAAGCACAGTGGTGCCATATATTATTTTGTGCAACTGTGAAATAGCTATGAATCTGACATCTCTAATCGACTTACATATATCAGGTAAGGGTGAAGCCAGTTTTTCTTAATTACATCCTTCATTACATTATATTGGCTTTTGAGCTCTCCCATGAAAGAGGATGATTATAACTCTTAGAAATCATATCTCCCTTAACTAAGTCATTATAATATATGTATATATTTTTTGCAGCTAGCGCTGATGTACTGACATGGACATGGTGTTCCTATGACAGAGTATAAAAAACAAACAAACAAACAAACAAACAAGCAAACAAAACAATCCTCTCCAGGAGGATTTGGGATTTTGGTTTTGGATACTGGTTTGGAATATTGCCATATTATCTGTGTGAATTAATTATATTATTACATTTCATATTGTAATATATTAAATCTCTCCCTGTAAAGAATTATTTAAATATTTATTATAAGTGTTCAGTAAAATGCCATGTACTATAGGTATATTAGTATAAATATTAATCATGGTGCAGTATCCAGAATTTCTATTGTTATACATGATGCAGGAGCTGGCAGACCATATTCCTCAGTTTTCCCAGCAGGGTTTTGGTCTCTCAGTTTAGTGTAATAAAACTACCTGCCCCAGTTTTCCCTATAGTCAGTGCTCTTCTCTCTCATGGGAGGGGGTGGTGGAGCCACAGCTGAAGGTAACCCATGAAGCATGACAAAATTCCATCTGTGCTGTGTAGACAGTTGAGCTTGTCCTGTGTGTAACAAAAATAAAAAAAGAGGAAAAGCATTATTATGCTTGATTACAAAAAGTATCTCTTCAAAGGGAGGCCTAGGGAAATGCAGAAAAGGATATAGCTAAATGTTTATATATATGACATAGTGCAAGCAAGCTGTAATAGCAGTCTTTCACTTTCACTGCAGGCTGAAGCATTTTGTCTAATATCTGTCTATACCACTGAACCTTTGTTCTGCAGCAAAAATTATTGTTTTGAAGCTAAGATGGAAAATAAGTGTTTGCGATTGACCTTGCAATATTTGTAATAAGGATGCAACTAACGCATACTTTCCTCTGTTAGCATATCTAAGTATTTTGTTCTAGTATGCTTTTTCTCCTTTTTGATTTTTTAAATTTAGACTTCTAATTAATGTTTAGCATGGAAATTCATTTAGCATAAATCTATGAAATATCAGTGTGAACACAAACAAATTGTGCTTGCGATTGCAATAAATTTGCTCAGTGGACTGGGAGTACAAGTTAGTAAAAGATGGCATTGCTTGGGTTAAGCTTGTTAAGTGCTGCTTAGGGAATAAGGTTTAAGAAATTGGACAAAGGGTTATGATGTTGGACTCCTGATCAGAAGGATAGACTCCTGATCATGAGTTTAAATCCTAGCTCTGCCAAGCTGCCACTGCAGGGCCTTTGAGCAAGGCCCTTGTTCCTCAACTGCTCAGTTGTATAAATGATATAAAGGTAAGTTGCTCTGGATAAGGGAGTCTACCAAATGTACATTATGTGGGAATGTTTCTTAGGTATTCACTTGAAATATTTTGTAAATATTTACATGTTTGTGTAATTTTTCATTCATTCATTCACCTTCAGTAAACACTTTATTCTGATCAGGGTCATGATGGTCCTGAGCCTATTCCATTAACACTGGGCAGGAATTGGGAATACACACTGGATGCACACACAGTCACTTCCTCATACATAACCAATTTACTGTCGTCAGTCTTACCAGCATTTTTTTTAGAAAGTCAGAGGAAACAAGAGAACCTGGACCAAACCTATTGAGCCTGGACAAAAAAGATGTGAGACACCTGCAAAGACAGTAAGGAGACCCTGGAGCTGTAAGACGGCAATGATACCCACTGTGACTTCACACCAGGCAGGTGTATTTGTTTACATTTCATACATTTTGTGTTACATTTCTCTGGTTCCTGGACAGGACATGTTTAAATGATCTTCCATATACAGTTTATGTATTAATTTTACTTTGCCTCCCTGTTACAATTATAAATTGTGGGCATTTTTGCCAAAAAAAAAAGATTCTCCCAAACAAGTTGTAGTAAATATTCTAATTGAGTTGTGAAGGTAGACACAGGTGATATTAAAAATATCAGAAAGAGACAGATGTTTTTCTCTTTCTCATAAAATTCTGTACATTAAAATATACCAGGCTGTGACTATTTTAAAGTTACTTTTCAGGGAACCTCAGGTTAAAGATTGTTACAGAATTGACATTAGATAAATATTCCACTCACTTATTTTTAACCCATATTCCACCCACACATAGTCCAAAGCTGACTGACATGGATGCTTTAGCATTTCAGGTTTGTAGAGACTACCATTTGATGACCCTATGTACAAACCTAGGACTAAGTACTTTCTTGCAATGTGCAGAGAAGACAAATGTAGATGATTAAAAATAAAGTAGGTTTATGAAATGCCTTTTCATATAATAAAAACATTACCACACTAGCAACATAAATATGCTTTTCAGTTATTCAAGTTTTTCTATGTTTTTTTTTTCTTTTTTTTTTCTCTCCATAATATAGCCAACTGCTTCCTAAAGGGGCAAAGTAAGGTGCTATGTGTGGCTCACAGAAGATAATTATAAGCTTCTGGGACTTTCATGGAAATCAGGGGAATCATTACTGGCCTGTTATTGTTTTCAGATTATATGGAGTGGCTACCTATTTAGTTCAATTAAAATATTTTGATCCAACCCTTTAAGCATCCACTATGGGTCATTTTTCTTGTACTACATTTAGTAAGACTGCAGTGGAATATTTTAATGCAATATTAGTACTGTCGAACTGTTTCAGAAATCGCAGGTGACTCAAATGAATTAATTAATGTCCTTTAAATTATTCTTTGCATAACTGAATAATTAGGTTTCTGAAACTCTGCTTACCTCACACATCATATCCTACATGTCTCTTTTTCTTTTAGCTTGGCTCATATTTTATTTAGTACATGTTTCATGATGAAGTCTTTCATTTACTCATTTATGCTTGTATTTCCTAAAGTGACATAGCCAAATATGGCAGTAATGACTGAGTCTAAAATAAATGTAATCATCTCTCTTCATTAACTGTAATAATTATGGCTGGTAATTACTACATATTCAACTGGTTTGTAAGAAAAAAATACTAAAACATCTTATTATCAACATGCACTTGGCTGTAAATAAGAAAATGTTTTTATTATTCATTGTATAGGATCAGTTGTAAAAGGTAATGAGGTGTTTCAGAGAACCACTGCTCGAATTTGTTTACGAATTTGAACGTTAGATAAATATTCTAGATAAACTCTGAAGTAAGGCCCTAAATGATTGAAAATATAACCTGTTACACATGGATTGTAGTAGAACATAGTTGGACATTGTTTGTAAATATGCATGCATAACAAGACAATTTAAGTGAGACAGATTTCTGTACAATATTTAAGATGTAACATGCTATCCGTACAAAATAGGATAAACTAAATCCAAGCTTACAGTACCAACTACACTACCAACTACACAAATTGTCCACTTATTTGAAAGTACTGTATATCCTCTATATAAAATTACATTTTAAAATGAATTTGTAATATGTAATAGATATAGTCACAATCAGATAGAAATGCATACAAATACATATATAGGTACAATATATGGCCAAATGTTTGTGGACACATGACCATAACACTCATATGTCATTTAAGAGCATCCCATTTCCACTAGATTTTGAGTGTGGATGTGGGTATTTGCCCATTCAGCCACAAGAGCATTAGTGAGGTCATGCACTGAGTTAGATGAGGAGCCCTTGGGGCACAGTCAGTGTTCTGTTCCAGTTCATTGCGCCATTCAGTGGGGTTGAGGTCAGGGCTCTGTGCAGGCTACTTGAGTCCTTCCACTCCAACCTTTGCAAACCATGTCTTCATGGACCTCGCTTTGTGCACAGGAGCATTGTCTTACTGGAACAGGCTTGGGCCCCTTAGTTCCAGTCAAGTGAAGAAAGAAAATGAAGACCACAATGAAAAAACAATCAGAGTCACAAAACTGTATTTTTGGAGTTGTGCATCCATGGCTGTTGATTGAGCATTGACGAATGATCTCATAAATGTACTTGGATGATAGAAAGATCAGGGTCACATAATTTTCCATTTAAAATAAAGCCATGCTATGGAAAATGATCACAGTCCAGTCACATGACCGAAATCAGCCAATAGGCTTTGAGTAATGGCAGACGCCCAGGTGTGTGAATTTCATTGTTAACTTATTGTCAAATTTCTTCAACATATCTCATTAGTAATTGCTCTAATATTAATATAAGAATATAATATTAATATTAATAATTAATAATTAATTATATATTTAAAATATTAATTATAATTAATACTATTCAAGTTGAGATTGATGTATAATGTATATTCTGTGAGTTTTCAGTATTTAAGTGATGTTGTTGATGCTCAGTTGTATAAATTAGTATAAGTTCATCACTGTATTACTGTGAATACCCACGAAAGAAAGATCAGAGTCCGCGCAAGCATTTTTTCATGCTTCAATTAACACAATGTAAACAGTAATGGCTGATAACTTTTGGTGTCTTCATAAAGACTATGAATGGGTCTAGTGAACATATCATCAAGATTTTCTCTGTTCTCAACTATTATGACATAAGAAGGTTCTGAACTTTTAAATTCAAATTCTGGAATTCAAGCACAATGTGACTCTAATCGTTTTATCATTGGTGCCTTCAATTGTAATGCTACATCATAAAAAGTCATACAAAGTCATTGGCTGACCCTGCGCTCTGACCCCAGCTTCCTGACAGCCTGGGGTATGTGAAGAAAGAAATTTCACTGTGCGCTAATGTATATGTGATCAATAAAGACTCATATATCATTATCATTATCATTATACTACACAATTGTGAGCTTCCAAATTTGTGGCAACAAAAGTCATGAGTCTGATGGACAGGTTTCCACAAATTTTCGGCCATATAGTGTAAATCTTATTAATTTGAGTGGCCCGAATCCTGACTTCAACCCCACTGAACACCTTTGCGATGAATTGGAACTCTGACTGTACACCAGGCCTCCTCCCTTGACCTCACTAATGCTCTTGTAACTGAATGAGCACATAATGCCTATGATTTTGGAATAGGAGCAAATGGGTGTGATAGTCAGGTTTTCACATGCTTTTGGCCATATAGTGTAGCCTGCTTCACATTTACAAATTTAGTCTTGTCTATTTCATGCCTGCTTGTTTGCTCCATTGGTTTTGATGTAACCAGTAAACTTGCACTTGCATCCATCTGTCCACTTCATGACAAATGTATATTGCAATTTACTTTTATCAGTGCTTGCATGTTTTTTAAAGACCAAGAATTCACTCAATTCAAAGACATAACCTGCAAATATTTAATAAATCTTGTGTTTATTATATTAACCATCAAGCCTAATCTCGTATCTCATTCAGAGATTACTGTGTCCTTTCAAAAAAAAAAAAAAAAAAAATCTTTGTAAATATAATATCATAGGTAATTACTTACCCCTCCCTTATAATATTGTTACTTAAAGGCCAAAAGAACTTAAAGTAGCTATTTAAAAAGAAACTGAGATCTCCAATATGGAAATTCACAGCTACACGCTGTTTGACATCATTCTGTGCTGTCAGCAGCACTTTTTGATGAACTACAACAGTAATTGAGCGATAAGTTCTAAATAGAGAATCTCGGTGGTTGGTTTTTAATCTGGAAACAATGTGTTCCCTACCTTCTGTTCAAAACATCCATGGCCTAGTTCTAGCAATTTGTAACTAAAGTTTAAATGATCTTTTAAAAAAAGAAATTTTTTTACCTGTCTGTAAGGGAAAATGAACACATCTTTTCTAAAACTGTTATGCTGCATTACAGTATGCATAAATACATACTAAACATTATTCACAGAACCATGGCAAGCTGCACAAACACCATCCATTATTTCCAGAAGAATTTCTCATCAGTTTTATTTCTAAAGTGTTTATGATCAACCCAAATCCAGTATTACCTGCCTGTCTGTTTGAATTGCACAATCCAGCATTACACATTTGAATGATTACTGGAGACTGTAGACTAACATTAAATTGCTTTTAAAGTAATCAGTGCTAGCTGTTCTGGGGCTGATTTGACATATTATTAGTATGTTCTGACAGCTGTAGATTAATCTGTCCCAGTTGGACAACAGTTCTTTGTAAACATTTGATGTAACTGTTTGGCTGTATATTACAGTTTGGCTTCAGCTTCAGCAAGTCTGAAGTAGCTTTTTATGCAAATCGGATATTAAGGGTCTTTCAGAGTGAAGTGGTAGATAATGAGCTCTATATTTCACCTTTTCTGCTTAATTACTATCAATACACTGACTGTTACACAATGATGGATGTAATGTGACAGTATTAGTGTATGGTGTATCTTTACAGTGGCCATTAGTGCCCCACAGTACAAATTCCGAACAGTTCAATCTCTTGTCTTTTATTCTTTCCTTTTTTTAAAAACCTTATTCTACAATTCCAAAAAAGCACGCAACACGTCTCCAAAAAGTTGGGACGTGGCAATAAAAGGCTGGAAAAGTAAGTGTTACTAAAAATAAACAGCTATAGGTTAATTGGCAACAGGTCAGTAACATGATTGGGTATAAAAAGAGTATCTTAAAGAGGCAGAGTCTTTCAAAAGTAAAGATGGGCAGAGGTTCACCAATCTGCAAAAAACTGCATCTACAATTTGTCAAACAATTTCAGAATAATCTTCCACAACATAAAATTGTGAATACTATGAATATCTCATTATCTACAGTACATAATATCATCAAAAGATTCTGAGAATCTGGAGAAATCTCTGTGAGCTAGGGAAAAGGGTGTAAATCAAAATTGCATGCCCATGATCTTCGGGATTTCAGGTAGCACTGCATTAAAAACAGGCATGATTCTGTAATGGAAATCACTGCATGAGCTCAGAAACACCTCCAGAACTCATTGTCTGTGAACACAGTTCGCTGTGACATCCACAAATGCTGGTTAAAGCTCTATCATGCAAAGAATAAGCCATATGTGAACATGATCCAGAAATGACACCGTCTTCTGAGGCAAAGTGGAAAACTGTTCTGTGGTCAGACGAATCGAAATGTGAAATTCTTTGTGGAAACCATGGACGCCGCGTCCTCTAGACTAAAGAGGACTAAAGAGGAGAGGGACCAGCTTATTATCAGTGCTCAGTTCAAAAGCCTGCATCTTTGATGGTATGGGGGTGCATTAGTGCCTATGGAATGGGCAGCTTGCACATCTGGAAAGAGTAACATATGCTTCCATCCAGATTCAATTCTATCTTTACTTCTAAGAAACACTGCCTCTCTAAGAAACTCTTTTTATACCAAATCATGTTACTGACCTGTTGCCAGTTAACCCAATTAGTTGCAAAATGTTCCTCCAGCTGTTTCTTTTTAGTAACACTTTATTTCCAGCCTTTTGTTGCCCCGTCTCAACTTTCAAAATTACCTTATTTTTTCCTTAAAATGGTACATTTACTCAGTTCAAACATTTGATAGGTTTTCTATGTCCTATTGTAAATAATATATGGGTTTATGAGATTTGCAAATCATTGCATACTGTTTTTATTTACATTTTACACAGTGTCCCAACTTATTTGGAATTGGGGTTGTATTTTAATATAAATGCTTACTTTACTGTTGGGGATCTACACCTGAAGATTTAACTTACGTTATACTTTTTATCCCTGTGTATACTGTGACAGTAAGTCTAAATCCTTAAATAGGAAATACAAACGTGGAAAAATAACTCTTCAGTTTACTCTATAAAATGCACCACTGCACAGTGTGCTGTAGACCATTTAATAATGACTTTAGAAATGAACAGTTATGGTAATAGATTAAAGTTATATTACATCTAAAAAGCAATTCATACCAAACATACATACAGAATGTGTACAATGAAAAAAAAGAATGATAATTGAAACAATCTCCAAGTCAAATATACAGTGTATTATCAGAGTGTGATTTATCTACCCAGACAATTGGATTGCAGTTATAATAATCGTCTTTGCTGTTAAAAGAAAATGCCATAGGTAGAATAGTTTTGATGTTATACAGTTTGGGGGTGTGAATTGTCCTTTCAGAGGCACCATTGTCGTGAATTAATTATGTTTAAAAAAACATTGAAACATGGTTCTAAGGGTAAAACTTTAGAAAACCAAACACATGGATCTTTGTGTCATCGAGTACAGTTAAGAAACAGTGATATTAGCATGTGCCAGTTGCATGTGATGCATATGTAAATATAACACAGGAAATAGCCTAAAGAAACCATGCAGTAGACAAAGATTTTGAAGTGATTACAATTGCCAATAACTGTTTGGTTTCTACTTATTGACATTCCAATGTTTCTTTTTGGAAATGACCTGTGACCTTGACCAAAATGTTTGATTGGATTTTCTCTGTGTTCAGTTACTTCAGGTATGTGGAGTCTGCATTTCTAAGGAAAATTTATTGTTCCCTAAAACCTCATATGAGGTTAACTGTTCTGAGATGTAGTCTATTTTGCTAGAAGCCACTGTGGAGAGAAAGAACAAAAATAATTATCTTCGGATTTGAGAGTCTCCGAAATCAATATGGCAGCCTTTAGAGCGTAGTATGGAAAAAACACATTGCTCAGCCTCAACTAAATATTTTATATTGATTTTTTTTTCTCGCATTTTAAGATGGAATGTAACTGTAGCCTTAGTGTCATCAGTACTGAATAACAACAACAAAAAATATTTAATTAATTGTTTCTACATAATTACGGCTGTTTCTGACCTGAAAGTTACTGTTTATATAATACAAATTAATCTAAATAGATTTTCATATACACTTTATGGGTAAAGGTTTGTGGATACCTGGCCATAACACTCATATATGCTTTTTGAGCATTACAGATTTATTCATCCTTTGCTGTTATAATAACCTCAACTCTACTGGGAAGGCTTTCCATTAAATTTTGGAGTGTGGCTGTGGGGATTTGTGCTCATTTAGCCATAAGAGCATTAGTGAGGTCAGGCACTGATGTTGGATGAGGAGGGCATTGTCAGTATACAAATTCATTCCAAAGGTGTTTAATGGGGTTTCTCAGGCCTCATCTCATGAAATAGTAATAATATACAGTTCCCCTATGTTCAGTCTTCCAGATAGATGTGACACCAACCTTGCACTCTTATTTTCTATTCACCCAAACTTCCAAGATTGTCAGATTTGTGGTGTTAAATTACATGTAGGAGGTGGAAGCAAAATTAGTCAAAATTAGTTCACTTCATTCAGTGAACAGCTTAGGAGAAGTTTTACTCATGCCTGGTGCAGTGACTACTGTTTTACATTACCAGATACATATGACATGGCTACCAAGCATCCTGACTTGAAATGATGTTTGGCCAAATCCTGAGTCTAATGAACACACAGACAGACTGTGGCTGCTGTGTATGAAAGTTTACTGAGAATAACAAATAGTCCAAAGCAGTAAACAGAAATCAAGCACAAGTGTCCTAGGGCAATTAAGACAGATATCATTAGAACAATAATTAAGTTGTGCTGACAGGATAACAAAAGTTTGCAAATGGCAACTTGATGAAATGTGGCTAGAATTCAAGGCAGATGGAATGGGGTTGAATTGTGACAGGTTATAATGCCCTTCTTGCACAGCATTGCTCCTGTTGCAGCAGAGAATTCTCCTAAAAGACAATGTCTACAATGTGCAACTAATCTATTTAGATGCTGATGATTTATGAACAACAATGAATATAAAATACTACTTCTGCTGGTACCCTGACCTCTTCTGTGATCCATAGTATATATCCTAGATTTCTATAATGGCATACTAAACAGTACAGTAAGTGAAGCCACATTATTAGAGGTCCTAATAAACCTCCAGTAAAAGCTTGCAAATACTATAAATCCTAATCCTCTAAATAATTGGTTTAGCATCTTGGGCACTAGCCATTCAAACACTGCCCAGACCTTGCTTTGCTCCATTCTGATCCCAGCTGGATTCAGTATGTGTCCAACAAAAGCAAGCAGGTCTTATGCAATCAACAATTTCACATAGAAAATCATTTCCCAGTAGTCTCAACAACAGTGCTCATTGTTGTACTCTTGTCAGGGTGAACAATATTATTATTATTATAAGGAATTACAAAAAAGAAAATATCATGAATTATCGTTCAAAGCACTTTATGAACGCCAATGGATGGTTTACAATCCATAAGCTATCACTAAATATTCCTAATGGCCATAATGGATCTCAAGGCCATCTGCCACTCGATGCTGAATCTGAAATTGCATTAAAGTGCACCTTGATGAACTCTGTTCAAAGTAAAATGATCACACACTAATTCATTTAGTGCAACCTGTGTCCATTCCTATTCAAGTGAATTTGCCAGACAAATTTTATCCAAGCTTGGTCTGGCCAATCTGGTATTGGTGTAGTCCCAATGTATCAAGTCAAATCAGAAGCAAAACTGACTTAAAATGTGAATTAGTTGTGATATTTACTTGTATGTATTTTGGGGGATTGGACCAGTTGATTAAATGTTAAAATAGTGTAGGTGGATACAAGCAGAAGTATCTGTTAGAATGGGCAGGAATGTCAAAGTATGTGCAAGTAGGTAGCAGTGGTCAAGAGTGTCTGCAGGAGTAGGTGAGCGTGGTCACAGGTTCTTCAAAAGCAGGTGGCATAAAAACTACCTCAAACCTCAACAACAAATTTGAACATTTGTACTTCAGTTACACTTCTTCACCTTGGGGCTACCTGGAGCATGATAACCTCTTATGCACAAGGTTATTAAATTGAATACCACAAGGAAATTGTTATGGTCTATATAGGTTGGAGTGTAAGTGGAATATGGTGAATTATCAAACAAACCAAAATCAAAACACCAAATACTTTTCAAAATTGAGTAAAGCTTTGTTTATTAAGTCTCTATTTCAAGACAGGCATCATGGTGCCATAGCCAATATTTTTTGTGCTTCTTAACACCGGGGTCTGTGGTTCACGGCTGAACTCCTGTTACTGTCTGTGTGGAGTTTCACATGTTCTGTTTATGTTCTGTCCACATGGGTTTCCCACCTCTCAAAAACTTGCTAGTAGGTGGAATGGCAACTCCAAATTCCACAGAGGTGTGAATAAGTGTGTGCATGTGTGATGCCCTGTGATGAACTAGCATTGTGTTCAGGGTGCATTCTGATGCACTGGAAGAATATTCTGGAAATACCATTTGCATGTTGCATGTAGAGTCCTATGGCATAAGTGATAAGATATCGATGGGCATTCCATCTAGATGCTGCACAATGTTATTCAAAAATACTGGCAAGACATGTTCAGCACAGCTAAAAGAGTAGTTATGATAGTAATAATAATTAACAGAAAAACAGTCAGGGTTCAGATCATGTCACAGTACAGAAGGTTTTTTCATATCTTTTGCTATGCTGCGAATTTATCAGGTTTTAGTGCATGTATATGTGTATATGATTGGGTATTTGTGTTTATTTATTTATGAGTGAGTTAGCTGTTATTACTTGTGAGCGGTTTTAATCTGACCTTTGGTACTTAATTTCATTCCTCCTCAAGTACATGTGTTGGAATGACAATAAAAATCCTTGAATCCTTGAGAAACAGTATAGATGATGGTAGTTAATTGATCGAAACTCAAAGTTGATCAGGACAATGTATCTGCTTTTGTACTGTTAGATCATTCTGCTGCCTTTGATACTGTTGATCATTCTATATTACTAGACAGACATGAAACATTGGTTGTACTGTCAGGGAAGTGGTTTTATTCATACTTATTGGACAGGAAATACTTTGCTTAATGATTGTTTCTAAAACCATGACATTCTGTATGATGTTCCACATGAACCCATACTCACCCCTTTTTGAGTCCAAACATTGGCTTACACTGGCTCTCAGTCTCTTTTAGGATAGATTTAATAAATTGCACTTAATGTATTAGTATGTCATACATTATGTGTCATCCTTGTTTTTCTTGCACAAATTCTAGTTTATATGATTTCTTCTGTTTTTATTTACTGCTACTCTAGTTTTTCCTCGTTTTTTCTTAATCATTTATATTTTATTATTATTATTATTATTATTATTATTATTATTGTTACCGACATTATCCCCCTACTTGATTCTTGTTGTTACCTATTTTAGTGTCCTTTTATTTTATTGCAAAGCACTTACTTTGGGATGCAGTTTTATGCATGAAATGTGCTATAAAAATAAAGTTGATGATTATTTATTATTATTTCTTATTTGAAAGAGAAAATAGTTTATCAGGTATATTCAAAATGTGCTGAAGTTACAACATTCTCATATAAATTTTCAGATGACACGTAACACGGCATACAATAGTTTCTCATATTTTCTACCTGAGCCTTTTCTGTAGCATACTTTGTCCATTCATATCATTTTTCATAAACATACAGTGTGTTTTCTGCAACCTTTAAATGCACAATTTAGACCCGGAATGTCAAACACCAGACTTCAGGAGTTCAACACAGTTTGACTTGATTTAACCTGTCTGACCTACTCAAAATCTGCCTTAACTCAGTAGTTAATGACCATGTTAAGTAAGCGTGTTACAGATGGAAAATTACCAAACAGTGCTGGACTCTGACTCTACAGGAATTGGTACCCCTGATTCAGCTCCACACCCCATTGAGACCATAACCAACTACACAATTAGTTTCACGTTCATTTGAAATTTCATTACACAAGATGAACATCACAACAATATTAACAGCATAAACACCGAGATAATGTGGAACCACTGTCATACTCTCTACTCTGGTGACATGCTGAAGAAGTCCTGTCTGTTAGTACAGTGTGAGAAGAAATCCTCTGAAAGGAATTTCTTTTGATCCCCAACCCTGATTTAGTGAAAAGTTGTCCATGTTTTCCATTTAACATTAATGCCATTCATAACATCCACATACTTACAGTTATGATTATTAAGACGTGTTGTAGTATAAACATACGTACATACCTATGAAAATTAGGTTCTTGTCCATGATCTGATGGCACAACATCCCAAATATATAAACTCAATAATACATTATTTAGGATGCAGCAGACAATTCATACCATGCCTGAAAGATTACGGTCTTCCTATAATAACACTTAAGGGCTTTAGAAGATTTTTTCCTGATACTATTTATTTACACTTTTTTTTTTTTTTTGCATAATTAAACCAATTCCAAACAGAACCATTGTGATGTTTAATAATTTGCTTGCATAAACTATCTGCCACCTGAATAAGGTCATAAAATTGTAACTTTTCTGAAGAAGAAAACATTACAAATTACCATAATGTTCTCTAAAGGCAGTCCTTTTGACATCATTAAAAGTACACAAAGCTCAATGCCATCAACAATTTAGAAGTAAAATGTTTGAATATGAATTGTCTGTAATTAATTCAAAACACTGACATAGCATTATTCACTTATCAAGCTTCCTCTAAACACTAATGGGAAGGAAATACTTACATTGCTAATGAAGTTTCTTTTGGGTCAGGAAATAAGGCAGAGCTTCAATACACTCAGTAGCTCTAAATCCACTCTCAGCAGTACTACGTTGCAGAGAAATGTAGGAATGTTTTCTTCATATTAAATATGGTTTATATTGAATAACTTTATTAAAGAGAAAATAATGTGATCTGTGTGCAAATATTGTCTATGTCCACTTCTGTACTAAAATTCCCATACAAGCAGTCTATTGGCTTTACCACTGACCATTACTAGCAACATTTAAACACAAGCAAGACAATTACCTAATAAAATGCAGTCATTAAATGACCAGCCTCCTGTTCTTTGTGCTTTTTTCCCCATTCTGAAATGCCTAAACAGTCCACAAAAGCAGTGATCGCAGGTATTAAGGAATAGACTATAAATATCATAGATAATTACATACTTATATTAATTATATAGACTTTGTGAATGTAAGAAAATACTCAGTGACCCTGTCTTTTCAGGCTAGTGCTTGTATACAATGAGTGCCATTGTGATTATCAGAACCACTGTAACACAGATTGACATCAATTTGACATGAAGTTCATACTTTAGTCCTACAGGATAACAATGTTTCTTCCCAGCTCATGACAGTCGAGTTTACACTGATCTAGAATGCAAACATAAAGCACAAAACAGTCGAGGAGCCTCCAAAGTATTAAGAAACTCAGTGAAAGATAGAGGTATTGTCCGTGGTGTCCCTTTAATGCCTGTGCATCTCCACAAATGTTTGCAAGTACATCCATTCTCTGTTTTCTTCAGAGCTTCAGTAGCAATGCCTCCAATACGTCCAGCAATAACTTTCATTGCTGATGTTGTTGTTTAAGACTGAAAAAGAGTCAAAATAATATAGTATTAAGCATGTATAACAGAATTAAGCTGTAACACAGTTGCAAACAGTAAAGAAGGTAACAGAGTGAAGAATGATTTCAGTATGACAGTCATTCCACTCATGAAAATTTGTCAAATCCTGTGTAAAAAGTTGCACGTAGGGTCAGATAGGTCAAGACAGAGTTTATTTCCTGATAAATGTTCATACTGTATACTACTGCAGGAGTGCAAGTTATAGAGCAGTGCTGGGCGTAGAAAGACCTGAGGGACCTAGTTTTTCATTTCCTTTGCATACTACTACAAGGTTCCTTACCACTTCAGTGCAATAATATTTGCCTGCCTTAGTGTGAAGTCATTGCTTGTCCATATATTGAAAGGTCTATATATAAACATCATTATGCTCACCTGGTTGACAGCTGTATTTAAAAAGAGTTGTTTGAAAAGTAATACATGCAAGTCCATTTTTCATTAAGTTGACAAAAATGTCAATTTTAATAAACCTAGTTGTAGATCTTTCTCTCGCTTGGACTTAAAGGCAATATTTTCATTTGTCTATTCTTTTTCATTTCTTCCCAGCATTAAGGAAAAAATGTCACACAGAATGTTTCCTATGCAGCAGCAAACATGGCGGTGTCTGCTGTTTTGGGAAATGCATGAATGTCACAGAGTGTGTAATGGTTTATGCAGTGCTGTTTTCCTTCCAGCCAGATTATAATGTGTAGTGTCTGGCAGAATGTCTCTCTGGGCATATTTTAAGTAAACAAACAAACAAACAAACAAACAAAAACCCTTAACAATTGTCACTGGTAATATTACTTTTGCAATGTGCTCACTTTTGTTTCTTCCAATTTTAGTAAGCAGCATGTATAGAGTACATTTGTGGCATGTTGAAAGGTTTGGACACCCTTACAGGTGTAAAGTCTTAGAACATAATTAACTTGTTATGCTTTAATTGACTATTTTGGACTTATTAGGCAGGTCAAGAATTGTCATTAGGAATAACAATTCCAGAGTGTAATAAATTGGCTGACTCTTCAAATCGCCTTTATCTATCATGGCCCTCTAATAATCACCATCCCTGAATTGACTACATCACTCTCCTCTCCTCTCCACCAGTAGCTGATGTGTGGTGGATTCTGGTGTGTGGGCATTCTGGCTCACTGTGGCTGCCGTCGCATCATCCAGGTGGATGCTACACACTGGTGGTGGTTGATTAGATGTCAACTTACCCCCCCACCCCCCCACCCCCCAAACACACACAATGTAAAAGTGCTTTGAGTGTCTAGAAAACCGCTATATAAATGTAACTGTAACTGAGAATCAACAGAAGGAATCCTTAACTGCGACCTCATCACAGAAGTAAACATCTGATCTATGCAAAAAAATATCTAGATATTCCAGAAGCATTTTGAAAACAGATGTTGCGGACTGATTAAATTGAACTTTTTGGTCACAATCACCAAAGGTATGGTTGAAAAAAAAAAAAAAATAGATCTAGAAGCGTTCTGGAAAGAAGAATGGGTGAAAATTCATTGATAAAGAATAAAAAAGACTCCTAAAAAAGACTCCAATTTGCAAGTTCATCAATATGAAATAACTGTGGATTAATATTTGCAGAAAAATATATTAAAAAAAGTTTGCAGAGGTTGTGTTTACTTCTTTTCACTTAAAAAAGCAACAAAATATGTCATTTGGCCAAAACTGTAAGCTTGTAACTCCCCATAATTGCATTAGTATTATACGGATGAATCCAAATTGTATATCGATAAAATAATGACCTGATTATATTTATAGCAGTAATATTACGTGGAACGAGCAAATTCACCAAGAGGAATATGAATAATATTTAAAAGCACTTGAAAAACAAATGATAATACCTGACATAAAAGGACATCTTTCACCCCAGCAGAAAAATGTGATTCAGTAGGTAAGCTCTGACACTGACATAGATTTTCATTTATTTTTTTTTATTATTTATTTATTTTTTATCAAAGACAAGGATTCTTGTCATAACACCTTTGCCATCATTGCTATTATCATCAAGGTTCACCAGGAACCTTGGGATAATGACAGACGAGCATTTATGGCTCTCATTTGCTATCTGTAACATCAGGAAGATCAGACAATACATTTTGGAGTTGTGACAACTCCTGAACAGCTGTACTTTTCTGCTGGTAGGCCTTGCTACCAACCCATGTTTAAGTTACATACTCTGTCTCACTCCAGTTGCTCCTTTTAGACCTTACTTTCTTGCTTTCAGTGTAGTTAATAGAATAGAATTTTCTACAATGAGTCACTCAACGAGGCCTACATTTCTTCCCAGTCTATACGTTAGTGACATCTAAAACCTTAATTTTTTAACTTGTGATTCTCCAAAGGTACAAGGTGTTCTCCAAAATCTAATTGCCTTAGACACTGTAAAAAAAACAAAAAAAAAAACAAAAAAAAAAACGCCTAAGGACTTAAATATTCTTAGAGGAATTACAGACATTCTCCCTGAATGTGTGTACATATACAGTCAGGTTCATAAATATTTGGACAGCACCAAAGTTATTATTATTTGAACTGTCTACCATAATATATTGGAGTCAAAATTAAATAATGACTGCGACATCAAAATGAAGGCTTTTAACTTTAATTTTAATTTACATAAACATTGGGGGATTGGTGTAGGAATTACAGCACTTTTGGTCCCCCTTTTTTAAGGGACCAAAAGTAAGTGGACGAACTAAGAATCATAAATTAAATTGCAATTTCTAATACTTGGTTGCAAATCATTTGCACTCTGTAAAGTCTGGAACCCACAGACACCACCAGATGCTGGGTTTCTTCCCTGGTGATGCTCTGCCAGACCTTTACTACAGCTTAACCAACTATTCTTGCAAGTTCATCTTCTTCGACCCATCAGACTATTTATAGATTTGCCAGCGTTTATAGCACTTATAACACTTAGTGGTTAGTGTGTTTGCCTCGCACCTCCAGGGTTGGGGGTTCGATTCCTGCCTCTGCCCTGTTTGTGTGGAGTTTGCATGTTCTCCCTGTGCTTCGGGGGTTTCCTTCGGGGTACTCCGGTTTCCTCCCCCAGTCCAAAGACATGAGTTGTGGGCTGAGTGGCGTTTCCGAATTGTCCATAGTGTGTGAATGGGTGTGTGATTGTGCCCTGCGATGGGTTGGCACCCCGTCCAGGGTGTCCTCCGCCTTGTGCCTAGCGTCTCCTGGGATAGGCTCCAGGCTCCCCGTGACCCTGTGTAGGATAAGTGATACAGAAAATGGATGGATGATGTTGGCCATTTAGTGGACGTTTAGTAGCAATACATTTCTCTAAGTCATCTCTATAATAAGATAGATTCTTTAGAATTCTGCCTTAGTTTAAGTCAGTTCAAATAAAAGATCACACAAAAACAGTGCTATACTTTTTGTATGTTTGTTCACCATGATCTATGTCAAACTGTTCATCACTCTTCTACAATAATAATAATTAAAAAAAAATTACACATGCAATGCAGTGCTGAGTTTGTCTTTGCCAGACTTTTGGGCAATTATGGGAAAAAAGGGAGACAGAGATTAAAGGCCCACTGCTGAAGGACAGGGAGAGACATCGGTTTTTACAGCCAGTGTCTTTATGCCCATTTTCCTGCAAGGACCTAATCTTCAATGACTGTCAGGCAAGCACTTGTCTCACCGCCAAAGCTCCTTACATGAGTCGACACTCACTCAGCCTGCTCAGGGCAGTACATTGGGGGTAAAGTCAGGCTCAGTGGCCCATAGACCCCAGGGAGACTGAATGGTATTACAGTATCTGTAAAGCTATGTCCTCACACTATGCCTGACCACAGTTAAGGCAGATTGTTCCTGAAATATACATTCAAAAAGACAAAAGTAACATTCATTCATGTCTGACATTGTCCGATCATTTTTTTCTAACAATCACAATATTTCATCCTGAAACACATTTTTGGACAATGTAAATAAACTCAAAAATCTGGAAAGGCATTCAAAGCCAATATTAAGATATAACTACTATTTATTTATTTATGTATCTACCTATCCATTTAAATTTTTGTTATATTTACATTCAGGAATCACTATGTAATGTTCTGGCTACTCAATGGGCACTCTCCTATGTGGCCATCTGCTCATTTTATACAACACCATTTTAATGAAGTATAGACCATTTCTTATATACTTGGGATGTATTACTCTCTGACACAATAGCATATCTTTAACCCCCATTCACTCGACATATTGATGGACAGCACTGAAATAAGAGCCCGCAACCTCTTCTCTTCTTCTGTTTTTGTGTATATCAAAGTCAAAGTGAATGTCGTTTATTGTCATTTGTACAAGTACTGTGTACAAAGTACAATGAAAAACTTTCTTGAATGCTACTCCACAGACAATAGAAAGACAGGAATACAATAGATACATCACTGCTATGTACACAAGTGTACATGGGTGCAGAAATTACAAAAATGTACAAGAATTAATAATTCTTGTTTTTTATTTTTAATAAATTTGCAAAGATTTCAAACAAACTTCTTTCACATTGTCATTATGGGGTATTGTTTGTAGAATTCTGAGAAAAATAATGAATTTAATCCATATTGGAATAAGGCTGTAACATAACAAAATGTGGAAAAAGTGAAGCGCTGTGAATACTTTCCGGATGCACTGTACATTAATGTGTTTGAACAGTCTTATGGCATTGAGGTAGAAACTATTCCTGAATCGTGTAGTGCATGTTCGAATAGATATGAACCGTTTGCCAGAGGGCAGAAAAGAGAAATGTGCCTGTGCAGGGTGACTATGGTCATTCATGATGTGCTCTGTCTTCATGTCCTCAACTGCTGGTAGCTGTGTGCCGATGATTTTCTGAGCTGTTTTAACAACCCTTTGTAGGCTTTCCTTTCCAGTATGGAGCAGCTGCCATACCAGGATGCAATACAGCCTGTAAGGACAGACTCTACCGCACTTATGTCAAAAGTGGTGAGGACTGTAGTGGACATCCTGGTTTTCTTCAGACGCTGAGGAAACAGAGGCGTTGGTGAGCCTTTTTGATGATGGATGCTGTGTGCTCAGTCCATGTGAGTTTAGAAGTGAGGATGACCCCTAGGAATCTGAAGATGTTGACCCTCTCTATTTTGTCCCCTCTGATGTAGATGGGTGCGTGTACCTTATGTTTCCTAAAGTCAATCACCAGCACCTGAGTTTTACTGACATTAAGAAACAGGTTGTTGCTCTGGCTCCATTGTCCCAAGAGCCTCACCTCCTCTCTGTAGGCCGTCTCGTCATCGGTGGTGATCAGACCCACAATGGTGGTATTGTCAGCAAACTTAATCATAGTGTTGGAGCTGTGAAAGGCCAAACAATCATATGTAAACAAGGAGTACAGCACCGGGCCCAGAACGCTTCCCTGTGGAATGCCAATGTTGAGGGTCAAAGGGGAGGAGGTTTTACTGCCAATCCGCATGTGCTGGGGTCTGTTGCTGATGAAATCCAGGATCCAGTTGCCCAATGTGGCACTCAGTCCCAGATCTAGCAGCTTGTGGATCAGCTTTGTTGGAATGGCAGTATTCACTGGCCCTATTTTGCACACCCTGCACTAATGTACAGTTAATGTATTTATTTTTATTTTACTAAATCTTTATATTTTTATATTTATGCTAATAGTTTTCATAGCTTAATAGTTTTTAGGCTTCTGATTTTCATAACTTTCTCTCTTTTTTATCTTATTGATATTATTTTATTTCTTGTATTTTACTGTTATTGTTAAGCACCAGTACACCAAGACAAATTCCCTGTACATGTAAACTCATGGTACTTGGCAATGAAGGTGACTCTGATTAATCAGGGAGCTATAATCCACAAATAATAGCCTCACGTAGCAGTTTTTATTGTCCAGGTGGGTCAGAGTGGTATGAAGAGTGTGTAATACTGCTTCGTCAGTGGATCTATTGTGGTGATAGGCAAACTGCATTGGATCTATGTTGTCTAGAATGATGTTCTTTATGTGTTGAGGCACCAGTCTCTCAAAGTATTTCATTGCATTGGGGGATAATGCCACAGAGCAATAGTCATTAAGACAACTCTCTTTGGGTTTCTTTGGTACAGAAAAAATGAATCACATTTTTGAATCACATTGCTACAGCTGTATCTCATACTAAATCATACTTTTGAATCACATTGCTACAGCTGTATCTCATACTAAATTGTTTCAGAAATTAAAACAAAATCTAAGATAATACAAAGGCAACCTGAGTAAATACAAAATACAATAAAAAGTTTTTAAATGATAATGTTATTTATTGAAGCAGAAAAAGTTATCCAGTACCAACTGGACCTGTGTGAAAATGTATTTGCCCCATACTAATTCCCAAATTCATGGAACTGCATTCATAATAGGGTTCAGCTGGACTAGACACAACCAGTCCTGATTACTGCAAACCCTGTTCAATCAAATCAACACTTAAATAGAACTTTTTCAACACCATGAAGTTGGTTAAAAGGTCTTACGCAGTAACACACTATGCCAAAATTGAAAGAAATTCAAGAAATGATGAGGAAGAAGGTGATTGAAATGCACCAGTCTGGGAAGGGTTACAAAGCTATTTCAAAGTCTCTGGGACTGCAAAGGACCACAGTGAGAGCTATTATCTCCTAATGGAAAACCTCGGCACAACAGTCAACCTTCCCAGAAGTGGCCAACCTTCCAAAATTCCTCCAGGAGCACAGCAACGACTCATCCAGGAAGTCATTAAAGAGTCAAGGACAACATCAAAGGAACTAGAGGCATCTCTTGCATCGATAAAGGTCACTGTTCATGACTCCACTATCATAAAGACAGTGGGCAAAAATGGCTTCCATGGAAGAGTGGTGAGATGAAAACCACTGCTAACCCAGAAGAACATTAAGGCTCATCTGAATTTTGCCAAAACACATCTTGATGATCCTCAAAACTTGTGGGAGAATGTTCTGTGGACTGATGAGTCAAAAGTCAAACTGTTTGGAAGACAGGGGTCCTGTTACATATGGCGTAAACCAAACACCAAATTCCACAAAAAGAACATCATACCTGGTGGTGGAGGTGAATAACAAGAGTTTAGTTTCATAACTGATTTATGATGTTCTCTACATATGAAGTCATATTTGTAAGTAACAGAGCTTGTTGTTACTGAGGTGTAGTGGACAACTACATATAGAGCAGAGACAGAGAAGAGACAGGAACTCACAATGCTGTTACAAATGCACAGCTGCACTGCAAGTGTTCCGGGGTTTAAGAGTCAAGCTTTGTGATGACTTGTTAAGATTGGATAAAGATCACATTTACTGCAATGCATAAATGAGGCTCTAATACAAGACCTTACTCGAGCTCTTGGAACTGCTGCTTTGTAGTTTATTTTTAAAATACTGCAACAGTAAGAAAGAAGAAGTAAAAGTAGTAAAACTGCACACAACATATTTTTCCACATCGAGGAACTCACATTTTCTGTACTGCAACCTGTCACAATATTGTTGCTTTAAAAACGCGTTTCAAACTGATGCTAAAATGAAAGCTGAAATATAACATTAGCCACTGACATAGTAGAAGAAAAATCAGCAAAGGTAGGTTTAAGCAGAAATAATTTTACTAATACCACACCATATTTCATGTTCAGCAGGCATTTATTTGAATACTGGACATTTTGTTTAACCAAAAATAGAAAATCTTTACCTGGGAACATTTTAGTAAGCAATTTACATATTATTTTTCCTTTAAAAAGTTAGTCGCTTGCTTGTGTCACTATCTCTGTGCATCTTAGTTCTGTCCTCACTGCAGTTTCTGGGTTACTGAGCCTTCTTTTCCCTTTGATGAAAACAGATCAGGTCTTTATTTGGCAGCAGGAACACCATCTTTCTGCCTCCGCTGGCCTCCTCCCAGGGGCTTCCTCAGTGTAGTGGGAGTATGCAGCCCAGACAGAGTGATTACACAGGTAGAGAGAGGCCACTGAGCTGGAACACCATATCTTTTTCCAGACACCCCAGTAGATAAATGGGTGAAGCTGGAAATTTAAACACAGGTACTGAACACTCAGATCACACTGTTCTCATTTAATCAATCAGCATGACTCTTTAAACAGCCCAGTATACTGTCTGTATAAGTCAGTTCCTCATTTCTCAGTAGTGCAGAACCCATTTCTCTCTCTCGCTTGTCCAAGACGACATGTTCTCTGAAGCTGTGCTTCATCCATATAGCTCTAAGCAGTCTGAATCTGCTCTAAGCACAATCTGTGACACACTACATCTTCCCCATCCTGCCCTTGACAGCCTGCCTTCCTTCTTCCTGACCATTTGCAGTAAAATGCTTTATTGTCAGTATTTCTGCTCTTGGCCACTATGTGCTTTCGAGTAAATAACTACATTATCTATGTCTCAGCCTCTGGGATGGCAGTAAAATCCCCTTGAAAGTGCTGAACTGTGAACAGACTCTTAATAGAAGCACACTTTCCTGCCACAAAGTGACGTAGCAGGTGGTGAGCTGGCCGCCTTTAAGATAAAAGCCATGTAATCACAGCAGACCAGACCTGTACTCCTTGGCTGTGAAAGAGATAAGGGCCAAGCTTATCAGGAAAGAAAGGTGTGTGTGTGTGTGTGTGTGTGTGTGTGTGTGTGTGTGTGTGTGTGTGTGTGTATTTGCATGTTTGGTGTGGGGGCATAGGTAAATATCAGTGAAGGGCAAGTGGTTTCAGCACCCACATGCGTAGCTTTAATTCTTCCTTGCTTTCACCTGCAACAGAAGAAATGTGTCTACTAGTAGTGCAGTAGCAAATGCCCTGATAAATGGTTTTAAATACAGGAGGGAACCGAGCCAGTGTTCTGATGTCAATACTGCTGTTATGATAAATGTGTTGGATGGATATTTTAAAAGCTAAATCTGCCTCTTCTAAGGACAGACATGAGCTTAACTGGCTCCTTAAAATGCCCTTTTTACTGGCTCTTTTATCTAACCACCACCAGACAACTTTACAGTTGACAGTACGGTTGTTATGGTGTCATAGTTCCACTGTGTTTGATCAGACAGTTACCTCACTGGTGACTTTTTCAAAATACTGATTAAAAATGCATTTTCATCTGTTAACACATGCACTTTTAAATTTTTACCCAGTCAAGTTCTTACTCCAGTGGTTGCCAACTCTTATGCATTCAGTATAGAATTTTGTGGAGTGTTTTTGTGATTGTTGCAGCTAAAAATGCCTGATTTCGCTGGAGTTTTTTTTTTCTTCTTTTTTTTTTTCAAAATTTGTGATGCAATTTGAATTTTTTGTGCTTTTTTTTGCAGAAAACTTCTTGAATTGGCAAAATTGCAATTGCACGAAGTCTTTCACAGTGATGTTTAGTGGTAAATGAGACCTTTTAGCTGTACTCATGTTTAATGCATGTGAATCAAAGGGGGCTTTGGCTGAATGCCCGTTGTGATGATGTATCATGATGTTTCTTGGACCAAATCTGCGGTAATTTTGAAAAATTGCAAGCTCCTGTAAATATTGCAGCATTTCCTTGATTTTGTGTTAATTTCTGCGATTGCAATATCCTGATGGTACTGCTTATGTGTCTGACTGTGACTGTTTCACAACACTCTCTCTGGTCTCTCCACCACAGTCAAGTCAGCCATGGTAAAAACTGGAGTGTGTACTGCATATCTGGAGTTTTATGGTAAACGCTAAGTGCTCGGAAAAAAGCTCCTCACTGCACTGACTGCTATATAATCCACTACTGCTGTAAACACTCTAGCATGTTCCTAACTTTATCATACACAATAGCTATCAAATGCATAGAAGTGCATGGAATTGCAGTGCATACCTTTCCCTATACAGTGTCTATTTTTTCCCCATACAGTATATATGATTTTTTTTTTTATCTGTATGTGTTTTGTAAGTGCATATATTTCAATAAACACATATGGGTGTGATGATCAGGTGTCCACATACTTTTGATCATATAATGTACAAGGATTTTATAATACATTTTACTTTAAATTTAACCATTGGCTTGTATGTTTTTAAACGTTTTTAAACTAATTATTATTGTGATACCATGAATAGGAATAACCACCCTTAGTTGACTGAGCATGCACATTTAGGCTGTGGTGCTATATGAAGAGTGACGTTCATGCAAATGCTGGCCACGTCCTGGTGGTATTGACTTGAGGGTGACAGTGAAGTTTAACAGAAGCAGGTTCCAGACAGAAGTGGCACATTCTTTCTTGCGTGGCACCCTGTGAGTATCCTGGTGGAGGACAGTACTAGCCACTGGCGTGTAAGCACGACTAAGCAAATCTGGCAGTGCAGTCGAGCCTGACGCTGTTAGCCTGGCTTCTTGATTCCAGATCGAGGGAACAGAGCCCAGCGTAGCTGTACTAAGGTCAGTAAGCATGATTAGCTGAGAGGCAGGATTGAGAGGAACTTGGTGGTTATAAATAAAATGACTTTTCTCTGCAGGTTGCCGGATGTTTATGACTGGAGATAACAACCTTCCCAGATGACTGCAGGGCACAGGGGGTGACAACAAGGAGGGCACGGAGTGACAAACCTCTCTGCTAGATCACCAACAGACTGTACCAGGTGGAGCTGATTAGTGCTTATTAGTTCTGCCTGGCCAGTACACTGTCCCTGTGGCCTAACCTACATATCCAATTTGTGTGCATGTCACCTTTTGTTAGACACGGAACAGTGTGTTAGATTCACATCAGCCATGATTGATCTTGATTTAACTGATTGTGTTCCTTTATAAGTAGTCCTATTCTGAATATTTTCCTTTGTCTCTGCTAACTAATAATATCAGACTCCTTCCATAAATGCTAAATAAATGTCTTCTCATAGAAAATTTCATCATATCAACAATTACACATCTGTTTATGTAGTGAGATTGCTACTATATGGCCAAAAGTATGTGGACATCTGACCATCACACCCATATGTGCTTGTTGAACATCCAATTCCAGATTTAGTCCCACTTTGCTGCTATAATACCTTCCACTCTTCTTGGAAGGCTTTCCACTAGATTTTTGAACATGGCTTTTGGGATTTGTGGATTCAACCACAAGAGCAATGTTGAAGTTGTGCCTTGATGTTGGGGGAGGAGGCCTGGTGCGTGGACTCATCCCAAAGGTGTTCAGTGGGGTTGACTTCAGGGCTCTGTGAAGGCCACTTAAGTTCTTCCAAACCAATCTTGGCAACCATGTCTCCATGGACTTCACTTTGTGCTTGGGGCATCGTCATGCTGGAACAGGTTTGAGTCAGACTCCAGTTTGAGGTTTGAGTCAGTTCCAGTGAAGGTAATGCTACAGCATACAAATATATTCTAGACAATCATGTGCCTCTAACCTTGTGGCAAAAAAAACCTTGTGCCTCCAATCTTGTGGCAAAAAAATGTGGAAAGCCCACATAGAGGGGCCATGGTCAGGCATCCACATACTTTTGGCCATACAAGTATAGTGTATGTCTCTGTGTAGGATGTTAATACAGACATGATAACTTATTACAGCTACTGTCAGATGCCGTTATAGCATATTAGTCATCATTTTCTGACCAATCAGATTCGAGCACTCTGGAATAAATCTAAATATTGTGTTGTCCTTAAATTATGAAACTGAGAATGCCAAAAGGCCCAAAAGCTATATATTTGGGTTTGACAAATTTGAGAATAGTAACATAAATTTAGCAGCATGGTATGAAACATCTTACATACTGAGGAGATATGATTCACTTTGTAACCGTACAGTATGTGGACTAGCACTACAGATTTGATTACTGGCAATATGCAAATGTTAAAGTCAGCAAATAGTGGTATATGACTCCGTCCTCATTCATAAGCACAAACATCTTGACAGATGATGACAGAAAACTAACAAGGAGCATAGTGTCAAATACACTGCTCTTACAGTCCATTCATAGTGTGCTATGGTAGATTACTCTCACATCTGTCTAAACATGTAATGTAGTTTTTATTTATACTGTATATATGATATACAAAGATAGTTATTAGGGCCTCTGTAGCATCACACAGTTTGGTTGCTATTCAAAATTGCACTTGAATATGGATTTGCTGCAATACATTCTCAATACAGTACATACTGAGAGAAGTAACAGTGCTGCTAAAAAAAAAAAAAATTGCCCTGCATGTGCTGAACCATAAACACACCCGTTGCCTGGACACAAGTCCACAGACATTTCTCCCTTTAGTGAGACTTGTGGTGTATTTAAATCCAAACACTTCAACCCCTTCAACATACATTTCATTTTCCTCTTTAATTTGACAACAGCAACAAAGCTTCTCAGGATTTGTGTTATTGATGGGTAGTAATTTAGCACAGATGTGACACAGCAGGGAGTGCTGAGCTATATGTGACAGCTTTCTGTCAACTCAGAGGAAATATTTATTGCATTTTTTTATTTTATTATTTTTTTTTTTACCCCTTTTGCAGTGGGATAATTATAGCTGATGCACACTGAACTGTCACTATTGCTCCTCATGGAATAGCTGATTTGGCAAGATGAGATTGGATACAAGCAAAAAAAAGATGTGCTAGGAGAAACAGGCAAAGCCAAAACGCCAGAGAGTTCATTACATCCATTAATAAAATAGGGACGTTCTATATTTTCTGGCTGTTTAAAATGCCAAATTGAGTCCATCTCTACACTTTATATCATAAAGCAGGTGAGGCTTTCCTCGACTTGAGGGAAAAAAGTCATTTCAAGTTCATGGTACAAGTATTGATGCTTTTTCCCCCTGTAGAGTAAAAAATTGATGATTAGTTTATTACTTATTTTAGACTGCTACCCTTCCTGGTGTTCAGAAAGCAATTTCTTCATGCCAGTTCCTTTAGGCTAAATATGCCCTATTGTATTTAACAGTATGGTTAAAAAAAAACAAAAAAACAACAACAACAACAAAAAACTTTACAACTCAAAATATATTAAGGACTAATGTACTGTGATAATCTGTAGTAGCAACCCAAACATAGTGCGTGTGATTATTTGCTTCTTTATAACTGAAATTTATCTTCAACATACAGTATAAAACTCTATATCTTTGTACTGAATCTACTGCAGTTTGATGATTTATATAACATATTGATGTCAGGGACCTTGATTAGTTAAGTTTCTTCTCAATGATTTTTAGAAATTCATAGAACAGATGGTAGGTGAAATGGATTAATATAAACATTATTTTACAACCCAACTGGTACTACTGCACTTCAAAACAATTACTGTAGGGAATGCTGGCAACAGTCATAAAGCATAAACTGTAGAGTACACATATGGTGTTATTTTACTGCCAGTAGTCAAGAGCACAGTCATGTAATGTGAGAGCTTCATTCCTTTACACTCACTCAAATATGAGTGGTTTTAAATTTGGACTGATCGTTCCACTCTTGTTTAGAAAATGTTCACATCCTCTCTAATTTGTCTTGCATACTGCAAACCTGTTCTGTGCTGATTGTATTTCAGAATTTCTTTTATTTTCAGTAATCTCTGATGATCTACAGTCTGTCATTGGAAAACGCAATGGGAGAGCAATGCTTTAGACAGTGGTGTATCTATGCAAAATGTAACGTATAACCAGGAATCTCATTTATTAAAGTGTACACAGAACAGAAGTTCTAAATTTGCATGTAAGAAATGCCAGTACACATAAGGTAATTGGCATTTATCACAGGTGCGCATACACAGCTATACGCAATGGACGTTGATAAATCCTAAACACATTTTAAATTGCTCTGCTCATGCATAGTCACAGTCATTTCCATAATGAAACACCCTGAAATCACCATATATGGTAAACAACTTCCCTTTAAAAAACATATAAAAGCTCTAAGAAGTTGAACTTAATCAAGATATGAAGTAGAGATACTATTGTTTTGAACTAGAGTAAAACCAGCGAAGGTTTATTAGGCACTTTTACACATTGCTGAATTCGGAAATAAAATGTATTGCAGCGTGATGCATATGAATGCATATAATAATTATTATTTGGCTCTTATTTGGTTGGAAATTGCCAGAACTGGCTCCAATGTTTCTTTGAAATCCTCTGGCTAAAAACCGTAGAACAGAGATGAACTACATCCGCAGTGGGTAAATGAAATCAACTGATGAGCCAACCTGAGCAAAGAGGTTCCAGCACTTCTTAAAACATGTTCTCTGCGCAAAGCTGTGTGTGCCGAATCTTCAAGCAATCAAGCAATCATCCCAATCAATCTTTAGATGTGCCTTTTATAAGATTTTACTTTACATTTCCTCTGTGATGCCTGTCTGCACCTTGTGAGCACCGAAATCAGTAATTACCCTGTCAACTATGCTGACATGATTGACAACAAGTGGGATGAGAGCTCCTCATAATCAGTTTACTCGTGATTACACATTTCTCCCGTTAGGGCTTCCTGCATTCGCGTGGTCAGAAGTGTGCGTAAATTTACACACGTCCTTATGCACCAGAAGAACTTGTAATAAATAACATTCTATGTGAAGAAATGTGTGCATGTATGGTTTATGCACAAAACTGTGTGTATGCATGGTTAATAAATCAGACCCTGGGTATTTATATACTGTATTTTATTTTGAACATGTTCAGCTGCTTAAGAGTAAATTTGATACTACATCTAGGTTCAATATTATGCCTAGGAAATTAAATATCTTTGTGTCTGATATATTTAAGATGTTTAACAAAATGATCAGCCAAACCTCACAATCTTCAATCAACCACTGTGGTTATAATGAGGAGTAAAACAATCTGACAATTTATGGCATGAAATTGAGATCATAGTTTCACCTGATTCTAGCCAGTAACAATTTCATCCTGTAAAGCTTCAGTGAAACAGTGACAAATTATCTTAATTAGATAGACTCCATCTGATAAATACTTGTATCTGGGCAAAGATCTGAGGTCTGTTTTTTTCTCCTCAGGACCATCATGCTTCACTGACTCACTGAGGAGGTGTTCAAGAAAAAAAAAAGACTCTGTGGATAAACAAGTCTCTTTTGTGTATTGATGCGAAATAGACCTACATGGTCTTTAGCTGACTGGAATGCATGTGTACCTATTAGAATGACTGTACCATAACCTTTCACAGATATACTTCAGTCTTTAACGATTTCTCATTAGCAAAGCTGTAGCTGCAATTACCATGAATGAGTGGAAGGTGATAGAAGGCAGTGGTGATTTGGCTTTCAGCTTGTGTCCTCCTCTGCCTCTGCTGCACTGTTGGCATGTTAAGGACAGTGCTGGTGGTGGTGTGGGGTGGTTTGTGTGTGTGTGTGTGTGTGTGTGTTTAATAGTGTGTGGTGTGCATGTGTGTGTGGGCATGTTTTACCTCAAGTATAGGAATATTGGACAGTTTTGACCTTGGGTATATCCCCACAATAAAACAAACAAACAAACAAACAAACAGAAAAAACCCTTTTGGATTCTGAGTAAAAGGTCAGGGTTAGATTTAGGTGCAGGCATACTGCCATACTTAACAGCAATAATAATTTTCAATAAAAGGTCCTCACGAAGATAATAAGACAAACATGTGCATGTGTATGTGTGTGTGCTTTAGAGTCTACTAACACAGTACTTCAAATTAGGCCAGCAATGTACCATAAGAGAAAAAGATCAGTTGTGGCTGGCATTAAGTGTTTGCCTGACCTATTAAAGGCAATCTGTCAAGGTTCTACATAGCAGGATTTCTCCTCCTTTCTTTCTTTCTCACATATTTATGCTAACTCTCATGCCTTCTTTTGCTCCCTTCTCTCTAGACGTCGTTCCATTTTGAATGACAGTGGCAAAATTCACAAGTCGATGCAACACATAATAGAAAACAAAATGGCATGTTTATCTGGCCATAATTAAGAGGAAGCCAATTGGTGGAAGTATCGATTAGTGGCATTTCTCTAGTTTGTACTGACTGGAATGAGTTGTTTACTCTAGTCTTGTTTGTTACAGAAAAGAAAATATGTTTGATTTGGCTTTCATTTAACACAGTGGAGGTGTAAAAGCTGGAAGGCCATCATCACCCACTCAGCTTCGTCTAGTGAACTGAGGAACCAATATTACTCTGGTCAGTTTGAAAGTGAAGGATAATCCAAGTTCACTACAATTTTAAAGAAAGAAACTTTAAAAAGCATGAATACATAAGAGATGTTGTGGAAGCTGAGGAGTTCACTAGTACAGCAAAAAAAGTAATAAAAAAGGGTACAATGTCCAATCACAACTGCTCAGAGAGATATGTGAATTTCACTTACTTGTTTTGGTGTTTTGAGCCCTGGAGGTGTGCATAGTACTGCTCAATGGAGTTCAGAACCACATTACATACGCTGCACGAGTAACTGCTGCGCAGGCCTGCAATACACACAAACAGAAAGAAACGTTACTTTTATTGTTAAAGGCACTGTAGTGATGATGATTTTGTCAATTCATTTGCATCAATATAAATCTCAGTTTGTTTTTGGACTAGTTCGGATGATTACTGCAATTTGTGATGAAACATCTGTATTATTTCTGTATTAATAATTATGTAATAATTGTTTGCGCAGTGTAGTGCATCAACTGACCATGTCAGTGTCATATGGGATGTAGTAATTATCACACCAGATCACTAGCTAAATCAGTTTCTTTTCAATCTCTTAAAATTTTTGAGTCTGCATTAGCATTAGAAAATTTATTTTGTTCCACTGAACTTTTGATTAGATGGAAAAATTTATTGGATGATTTAGCAGAATGGAGATAAACCATGTGTGCAGCCATGCAACTGAGGCAAAACAGATGCATGTTAATTAAGGGGTTTGCAGGTGGTAAAGAACAGCAGTGGGCTAAAAAAATAGATGGATGGATGAGTAGAATAAAGGAGCACATGAGACATGAGATGGAGAGAGTGAGAGCTGAGAGGCTGAGGAGAATGAGTGCAGCAACACTCATTCGTCACATATGAGCAAACCACGTGGCTACATGTAGTGGCTTCATTTCTGTAAGACATCTTACATCAAGAGTTATTTTGGATAACTATGACATTTATTGGTATTGAACATTCTTCAGCACCCTTATCTCACAAGAGCTGCTGTTATATTCTCTTAAATTACTTGGTGATTACATTGCTCTAAGTACTTTGGATCACTAATGGCTATTGAAGCAAATGCGTATATGTAATGGATATATACGATATACAGTTCAAGGGCGGTTAGTGGTTAGCACATTTGCCTCACACCTACAGGGTTGGGGGTTCGATTCCCACCACTGCCCTGTGTGCGTGGAGTTTGCATGTTCTCCCCGTGTTGCGGGGTCTCCCCGTGTCCCCGTGTCCCCGTGTTTTCTCCGGGTACTCCGGTTTCCTCCCCAGTCCAAAGACTGCATGGTGCATGGTAGGCTGATTGGCATGTCTAAAGTTTCCGTAATGTATGAGTGGGTGTGGGAATGTGTATGAGATTGTGCCCTGCGATGGATTGGCACCCCATCCAGGGTGTACCCTGCCTTGTGCCCCATGCTCCCTGGGATAGGCTCCAGGTTCCAGGCTACCCGGTAGGATGGATGGATGGATGGATGAATATATACAGTTCAAACGCTTAAGCATAGGGTACATGGCATTTTCTACACTATATGACCAAATTTGTGGACACACCTGTATGTGGGCCTTCCCCAAAACTGATGCTACAAAGCACATAGTTGTCTAGAATGTCTTTGTATGCTGCAGCATTACAATTTCTCCTCACTGGAACTAAGGGGCCCAAGCATGCTCCAGCATGACAATGCCCCTGTGCAAAAAGCGTCCATGAAGACATGGTTTGCTGAACTGGAACTGGAATGTTGACTGCCTCCCAAACATCCTTACTCAACATCAGTGTCTGACCTCACTAATGCGCTTGTGGGGAAAATGGGCAAATCCTCATAGACACACTCCACAATCTAGTGGACAGCCTTCCCAGAAGAAGAGGAGGGACTAAATCTGAAATTTAGAAAGCACATATGATAATTACGGTCTGGTATCCACAAACCTCTGGTTATATAGTGTATATGTAACAGTTTTGTGATATTGTTTTTCCTAGAATAATTTAGATATATTTACATTGAAGTTCATGAAGTTCATGATTTTTTCCCTCCTAGTTGTGATGAGTGCCTATAAATAATGGGTCAGCCTTTTACCCTAGAAACTAAATAGGTTTAACACTCAGCCCAAAGAGTACCAGAATTAGCCTCTCTACCTTATGTGACTGAAGCCACATCATTCCATTAATAGTACGACTAACTATTTATTTCTGTTAATGAGCTCTCTTAAATGAATGTGTCCTGCATGGTGGGCAGCTAATGACCTCACAATATGATGCTAATAAATCAGTCTAGCAAGAAACTATGGAAGTTTAGAATTGCTGGTAGTTAAACTGCACCACATGTCAGAAAGATCCACGCTGAGAATAAGAAGTAGGGAGAGAACCCAGGCTGATGAATGTCCACAGGACGTAGATGAAGGTTTGCTGCTGAGTGTTGGCTGTGGGCAGAAAACTTGTACTTTCAGACAAGTGGGTCAACAATCTAAAAACTTTCCTTTGCTAATTGCTACAAAGCTGTAAAAAAGCTTTTATAGAATTCGATTTTTGACCTGTCTTGGTTGAATTGACTAGGAAAGATAGGTGATAGCACCGTCTTGGCACTTCATCTGTTTTTGGATGCATTCATTTACGATTAAATTGCTTCACAGCTGCATGACGTATAAGACATTTAAGATGCTAAGTCACTGCCATAGCTATAAAGCATCACCATACTTGATGTGCATATACTGTAGCATATTCATGTTCAATTCTACTTACCTTGTACATTTCAAACATAAAAGAATAGCTGAATTTTTCATGAGTGGCACATTGATGAAAAGTAAAGTGTAATTAGTCACATTACTGAACAGACTAACTGTATGTATACCTTGATTCAGGGTGTAACGCACTGTCACTATCTATATCTGTTTAGTGTTCCAAATATTATATTCAGATTTAAACCCAAACTGTGTGTGTATGTGTGTGTGTGATGTATGCAGGACATATTTTCCCCCTGCTTTCACCTCTCACAGGGTTTTTTTGTACCAGTCTACAAAATTTTCTATTGAATTTAGTTGGATATATTTTCCAAAATATAAACAACCTATAGCCTAATTTAACCCACATGACCAGGCAGTTACTACAGATGAATGAACAAGCGTAGTAAATGCATCAATCACATTTATGATGTGTTTTTTCTTTGTCCCACATACTTGATATCTGATGCCCACATGAAAAAATAAAAACCTCCCGCCTGCTTGACTTTTTTGTTGCATCCCGGTCCCAATGCACACCTCTAGTCTCAACCCAGATACTGTGTGAACCTTTCTGGCAAAAAAAATAATAATGTGCCTCTTGTTCATATCTGTATTTGTAATGCGTTATCTGTTCATTTCAAATAATCAATTCGCATTCATAATTTACATCCCTAACCTGGATAAATCGTCACGATTAATCCACTTTTTCGTCATAATTAATCCAATTATTTTCTCGACCAGGAGGTTGGTAAAGAAATATACTGAAGTAGACACTATAACTGTGTGTTTTATATCTATGTAGTATATACTAAAGTGTGTAGGCTGACTTTTGACATGTGCTCTTGTTCAAGATTACTGTCATTTGTAATGCAGCACATTAACATGGTGATGTACCACATGGAGAGGAGAGACTCACTCATTCTGTTTCCTCTCCATTGCAGTAACAAGCCATTCAGGCCTTTTGAGAGGCAGGTGAGAGGATCATTTCATCAGTGAATGGGAAGAAAGCGAGCCAGGTTCCATAGGCTAAGGCAGACGGGGCAGTTCATTACATAGTCCATGTTTAATTTGTAACATAGTAACAGGCTTTAAGCAGAGGTCTGGTTTGTTACAGTATAGCCACACCAAATTTACGTGCAGTTTATATGAATCACAATGTCAAACATGTTTGGTGATCAGGCAGGTTGCAGTGAAATCTGGATATGCATAGATTTTAAAAGCAAAGTGTATGTTAATTGGGTTATTAATTGGTATTCATTTGCTTGTACTTGTTCAACTACAGTATAAACATATCTACAGACAACTGGGCTGTTCATACTGTAATCTGAGCACACAGATCTCTCTCACTCTGACTTAATGAAGATGATGAGCTGTGGTGTTTCTCAGGCTAAATTTAGCTGTTCTAACATCACCAGTTTAGAGGTGGTAGACTTGTGTGTCTCAGTTGCAGGGTATTGTAATCAACAGCAAATATTTCTGGTGAGATTTAAATAGAAGGTGACATTCACAGTGGAATGCTATAAACAAGGACATTGGTTCACTTGGTTGTTGCCTACAGCATGATTATAGGGTTCCAGATTTTTAAGATGCTTGTTTATCTGGTATATCAGCATAAGAATAATTTTTACCATTTTGTCGTCTCAGTGAACTATTTCAGAAGCATTTCTGACAACCAGAATATACACAGCAGTTGTTGTTTGTTCTCTTAGAATAAAAATGTGCTACTGGTACAAATACAATAAATTGATCCTCTGACAAAATTTAAATCCATTGAAATCTCCATGCCAGATTTGATTACAGAACAGCTGTGAAAATAAACTATGACTTCCTGGCTCACGACTTTTATATAGCAGCTTGTGGTGTTTCTGTCTTTAGAAACTAGCACCATATACCTGCTGATCCTCTGTTAGCTGTCTTTGGACGGTGTTTTGCTGGCTCAGTGAAAAGCATTCCAGCATGGACGTTTCCCCAAAGCATAACAGAACAAAATCTCATTCACCTTGTGATATCTGGTATTTCTGAAGATCTCGGGAAAGACTTTAGCATATAAAATGTTCACCCTGAATAAAAGAACCTGCCTTCCTCATATATTTGGAAGCTAAAAATGAATAACAAGTGTCATTTGGTTGGTCACAGTGCTTTAATATTGCCAATGTGCTTATGCCAGTTGTCACCCCAATGGGGTAGAGCTGACAATGATACCCTACAGCAGCATTTTCCCAGTCTAAGACTTGATGACCCCCAGATGGTTCACATTTTTGTTCTATCCTCTCTTTAACTCTCATTGATGGCACAGAAACACTTGGAGAGTTTAATTAAGAATACCGAGTACAATGTGTACTGTCTGGGCTCCCTAAAACCTAGAATATATGAAAACGTGGCTGTAGAGTATCTGTTAAAAAAAAAGCTAGCCTAAGTTGGTCTGTCTCGTTCAAAGAAGATTTCACCTTTATTTGTCACATATACACAGTAGAGTGACATTCTTTCTTCACATAATCCAGCTCGTCGTAGCTTGGAAGCTGGGGTCAGAGCACAGGGCCAGCCAGGGCATTAAGGGCCTTGAGTTAAGGGCCTTGCTCAAGGGCCCAACAGTGGCAGCTTGAACATTATTATCAGTAACCCAGAACCTTAACCACTGAGCCACCACTGCTTAAGAGCTTATATCACAACAAACCAAGATTGCAAACACCAAGTTACTGGATATTGGTGGACTCGGTCTTGAGTTTAGCTCATCTAAACATAAAACTTTTCTTTTCTTTATATATATGCTACCTCTGAGTCATATTATCCGTAAACATGGTATTAGCTTCCACTGTTATGCTGATGACACACAATTGTATGTTTCAGCAAAGCCATATGAGAGACACCAGCTTAATAAACTTGAGGAATGTGTAAAGGACATTAGACACTGGATCCTTATTAACTTCCTTTTACTTCATTCTGACATGACAGAAGGACTTGTACTAGGACCACGTGTAGCTAGAATTAAGCTTTCTCATTCCATAGTAACTCTGGATGGAATTTCTGTCTCATCATGTGCAGCAGTAAAAGACCTTGGTGTGATTATTGACTCCAGTCTTTCATTTGATGCTCATGTAGATAATATTACTAGGATAGCCTTCTTTCATCTCAGAAATATTGCTAAGATAAGAAATCTAATGTCACTACACAATACAGAAAAATTAGTTCATGCTTTTGTTACCTCTAGGTTGGATTTCTGTAATGCCTTACTGCCAAGATGTTCCAGTAGGTGCATAAACAAGCTCCAGTTAGTCCAGTATATAGCTGTAAGAGTCCTTACTAGAACCAGCAGATATGACCATATCACCCCTATCTTATCCACACTGCATTGGCTCCAAGTAAAATTTTGCACTGATTATAAAATACTACTATTGACCTATAATGCACTGAATGGTCTCACGCCACAGTACCTGAGCAAATTTTTGGTCTTTTATGATGTGACACACCTACTTTGATCAAAAGGTGCAGGATAATTGTTGGTACCTCGAATAATGAAGGCTACAGCAGGGGAAGAGCTTTCTCTTACAAAGCCCCCACAGTTATGGAACAGCTTTTCAATTAGTGTTCGAGACTCAGACACAGTCTCAGTGTTTAAGTCCAGGCTGAAAACACATTCGTTTAGTCAAGTTTTTTGTGAATAGTTTTTTCTTAGGTAAAGGAACAGATCTAGAGGGCTCACAGGAATAGAGTGTTGCGGTGAACTGGGATGTTTGGATGCTGTTGCCCCCCCACTCTCACGCGTTCAGCCAGGTTTGTTAATGTTGGAAAGGCTGGCCGCCTTGTGTCCCAGGGCACCCTCATGTCTGTGTTACCTTCTGGCTCTCCCTTTTAGTTTTGCTGTCATAGCTAGTCTTGCCGAAGTCCCTGCTTGCACTCAGGCAAAGTACATTGTCCTTGACCAGTACGAAACAATAAGCATACCTAATAATATTTCCCCCTCCCTTCCTCTCTGGAGCTACACATGCTATTCCTGAGATACCAGTGATCCCGACCCCTTCTGTTTTCCGGACCTGCCTGATCCATCCTGTTCCTCAGCCGTCAAAGACTCAACTTACCTGTGCTCTCGGTGGCATCCAGACTGCCTGCCAGCTGCTCCAGGAGACGTGCCCGTGCTGCATTTCTTTTGTGCTTTTTGCCTTCATAATGTTGCTGTGCCATCAGTGGATTGTTGAACCAGGCACCACACAGGCAGCAGTACTTGCCTGCTTCGCCATTGTTACCCATGGAGGGCCATGATGGTGAAGGTGGTGGTGCTGGGTCTGTGGCCTGAGGGGTATTTGCAGTTGAATCTGTAGAGGGAAGGTTACAACAAACTTTATGCTCAATCTTTATGCTTGTGGTGCATTGTTTATAAAGACATATACACATACTCATTGGAGTGTTGTTATAGTAACTGCACCAGGTGTAAAATACTGAATTGAGATGTAGGTTAGCAGACCACCTGCACCTCTCCAGAGACATATTTCTTTACATGTTTGGGAATTTTCATCCATTTTTAAAAATGGAGGCGTACAGAAACTGTAGTCTTACAGGTGGCCCCCTCTCCTTGTCACTACAGACCTGTTACCATGGTAACCAGCCCGAAAAGAGCCTACAGGCCTTGAAACCATTGCAGACTCATCTGTCTTTCAAGGCAGGACAGAACCTGCATCTGTTGGAGCATAAAATTAAAGCCTAATTTCTAATTTACACAAAACCTTAGTGGAACAGGTAAAGCACAAAAACAAAGTGGAAAAAAAAAAAACAGAATGGAGAAGGCAGTGGAAGTGCAGCCTAGCGTAGGTTGCCAGGCACGCAGCAGTGGTTGCTAGGATATCAATGTGGACAGAAAGCAAGCTCCAGCATTTACAGCATAATGTATTAAATATAGCAGTGTGTGCACTCCAGTTAAAATACATCAGTGACAACTCAACCAGGACACACATTACATCAGTGCTACAATAACCTGGCAGCTTCATGCTTAAAAAAAGTTTCCTCAGATCAAATATAACTGGTGAGAAGACCTTAGATTGCTTTAAATACGCTGCCACACTGCATGTGGGTCTGTGTATGTATGTTAATATTTTCATAATGGAAAAGACTGGCCAAAAAGAAACTAAACACAAGGTTTAAATAATCCTTGAACCTTTAATAATGGAGCATCACATTAATGTACGCATCATAATTAGAGATTCCTTGTTTAATTTTTGAGACTGAATGTCAAATGTTTTGGTTGTCAAGGTTGTGCTTAGTGCATTTACTTCATTAGTCAGTCATACTGAACCAACACAAAGCCAAGAACACATAGTTACAGCTAGTATGCTTCTCTCTCCTCCTCTCACCACCCACAATGCTGTTATAAGTGAGATGATTCAAACCAATGTGAATAGATCAAATGGACATTTCAGCAAGCTTTCTTTCACAATAAGAGATTTGATTACATGTACATAGTGTTAGCTAAATGTCTTCTGTTATTAAAATTGAAGAAAGATTGAAATTCGAATTGTATCCAATTGTGGGAAGGATAAAAGAAAAATGGGAGAGAAGACTTACTCCTTCACACTGACCGTTCAGGTCTGCTTGAAAAAGAAGAAAGATGAAAGTTGCACTCTATATTTCTCTCTCTTTTTGCCATCTCTACCTCTCTTGCTGAATGTACAATGCAGGAGTAAGAGCTTTTTACTGAGATAGCCTGGCAGTGCACAGTGGTATATCACAGGAGATGAGTTTGAAGTACAGATAGATGGCAGGGAGATGATAAGAGACCGGCCAGGTAGGTTATTCTCAAAGGCATCTTCATCACACAGCCTCAACTGTCACTGCCAATGCACATCTATCACATCTGAATTCACCTGCACTCACTGTTTCAATAATGCCTTAAGATTACACTTAAAATATAATTTCACATCCTAACAAACTCTACCAAAAAGTAAAGTGGAGAGAAGGAAAGTAACAGATGGACATGTTGATGAAGCATGTTCTGCTTGTCTAGACATGAGATATCTTGCTTGCAGGAAATTGCAGCCTGATGAATGGAAATTGAGCTTAATAACATTGACAGGCTAAATATAATCCATCTCTACTATAAGTGTTAGGCATCTCTGTACTGTCTTTGAAATATGGCCACTGAGTGAACTACATGAAAACAAATGTGCCACTCTGTGATTAAATGGAAACAAACCTACCCACGTCGCCTGCCAAGTTTCAGCACAACAACTCACAGCTTTCCCCGGCACTGGCTCATTTCCAGTCACAAGGTTTGAGGTGACTGAAGCATACTTCTGAAATCGATTTTGTCTCACTTTCACAGGTTGTTTTTTTTGTTTGTTTGTTTGTTTTAATAATAGCCTTAATAATACCAACATTAAGTGTTGTCAGTTCAAGATTTGGTTTCAAAACAAGCACAAAACAAGGTCTTGCTAAAGTGCACATAACATTCACACTGAGTGAATAAACCCATATGTACCACAATGACTTACACCAGGCACTTACTCACTAATGTACGGCTTAATTGCCATAAGTATAACATGTCAGTTCACAAAGTAGGCCATTAAACATAATTATAGTTGGACTGTGTTGTGACTGAGACGTTGACATGCTTTTAATACTTATCATTTATCACTGCTTGTAGATGTGTTGTACATTTTCCTGTCAATCAGTATGGTACAAGTGCTTAAATAGCATTCTCACCTCTTCTCTGTTCCATACATCACATACAAGCTGAATTTTCAAACAGACCCTTCGGTTTGACGCTGGCCTGTCACAAACATACTGTCACTTCCAGTATTTACATACACATTCCATGTCAGCACCATCTCCAGTCCACATAATACATCAACCCCACAAACCTTTCTACTGATCACACCTCTTTCATTTACATTCAGTATCCATGTGAATATAGATACGCTATTATACTTTTAGCATATAAGTTACTTTAATAGGAACACTCATACCCCTACTGATTCATGAAATTATCCAATCAGCCAATCATGTGACAGCATTGCAATGCATGAAATCATGCAGATTCAGCGAAACTGGGCAGTTAATGACTGATAGAAGACCAGGTGACAGCATCAACTTCAGTTTCAGTGAGACTGTGCTTTTTGTAGCCTCAGATTCCTGTTCCTGCCTGACAGGATTGGATGTGTTGTGCATTTTTATATGCTTTTCTGCTCACCACAGTTTTAAAGAGTGGTTATTTGAACTCCTGTAGCCTTCCTGTCAGCTCAAACCTCTGACTTCTCTCATCAAAAAGGTGTTTACACCAGCAGAACTGCCATTCACTGGATTTGTTTAGGTTTTTCTCAAATTTTCCATGTGAACTCTAGAGACTGTTGTGCATGATAATCCCAGGTGGTCAGCAGTATCTGAAATACTCAAAGCAGCCTGTCTGGCACCAACAGCCATGCCTCAGGCAAAGAGATCACAATTTTTTTCCTCAATCAGATGTGTTATGTGAACATTAACTAAAGTTCTTTACCTGTATCTACATGATTTTATGCATTGCGCTGCTGCCACATGATTGGCTGATTGGATAATTGCATGAATGGGTAGGTGTTCTATGTCATTTAACACATCTACATATAAACATCATGAAATAAAAACTGAAATTCTAAACTTTCTTCTTATATTCATCTTTCCATCTCAAACCCAAATGTCTTCAGTCCACAGCAAACAAACAAAAAACAAAAAAAATTGTCCTTGCCATTCCAATAGATTCAGAGGGGACTGTATCAAGTAATAATGCACACCAGCGTAAGTCATTTTTCACGGCTGTTTTCTCACATTCTTTCTTCAAGCATCCAGTAATCACAAATGCTCATTTATTGTTAATCATTTTGTTTTGAAAGCTTTACATTTTAAAATGGCACAACCATAAATGTTTAGGAACGTACATGTGCAGTAACTTCGTTATTGTTTTTCTCATTGAAATGTTATATATACCCACCATAAATAATAAACTGAAAATTCACATTATAGTTATTGCAAGTGTTAAATCTATATGTATCTAGTTAAACAGTTTGAGACATTCAGTTAATATACAGTAGTTAGAGTCATTTTATTTAAAAAAAAAAAAAAAAAGGCACAATCTTTTCTATAGCATAAAACTGTAGATGAGAAAGAAACTCCTTGGGAAGCTGTGCTTTGGCAAAATATATGTATGTCAATACATGTGAAAAGGTGTTGTACCATTGTGAGAGAGAATCAAAAGAACGTGATAATTTGTGAAAAAACAGTCCAGATTTTACTTAAATGATTGCAATATATGATAATATCTATTGGCGCAACACTAATAGCGTTAGTTCATTATCTGCTGCTGGGCTCACATTTGAATTGAAAGCTGAATGGAATGGGACATTACCACCGGCATAAAGATTAATGGCTCTGTCAGAAAACGGCAGCCCCGTGCATGCTCACACTCACACTGACTGTGACCTGGGATGCCACCTCACACAGCAGCTTCATTCAACCTAGCTCACAGCAGGTGCAAAAAGCACAATATACTGTACACTGATCCTGACATACTGTATAGAAGACGTACTGCATAAAGTGTCACAGTAATCATAAATAAAGTTGCAGATTTAGTGACTCGTCTGAGGAATAAAATTAAATTATTGTGTTAGTAGAAGTTAGTAGCCTTGATGTGTTCATGTCCCAGTGGACATGAGTCATAAGTCTTCATTGTCTCCATGCAGTCTGGAGCCTGAGTGCAAGAAGGGGCTCAGTTCAGTCTGAGTTAATTCTGAGTTCAGCATGATTTCAGCTAGAGCTGCATGCCACACAGGATTTGCTGTACCTTTACACTATACCAGTCCCCTGCCCCAATTTTTACAGGCCGACTCTGATTCATTACTTGGAGAAAAAGCACAACACTGGGCACCTAATTCCAGTCTGCTGAGTATTTTACAGTGCATCGTCGCTTCTGCATGATATCTGCCCAGCTCCAGGGCTCTGTTGACCACAGCTAATGTAACCTCTACTGACAAGCTTTACAGCACATGCTATAAGAATCCATTTGAATAGTGTCTAAGAAAATAATTTTAATATCCCAGTTAAAAATTTAACATAATGTAACATAACCCCTGGCTTACACGGACTTTACAGTAATCAAAAGCACAGCGAGAAGCACACAGCATATTCAGATGTTACTTATGAGGAATAAACATTGCTCATATTAATCTGACCTGTGGGGGTAGGTAAGCTGGGCTGCTCTCCGAGAACAAGGCGTACTCTCTTAGCATGCGTTTTACCCTGGTAGTGTGACTGAGCCACGATGGCAGATGTGAAGAACATATTGCAGAGCGTGCAGCATTTGTTCCTGTCCACTTCATTCTCTGCACTGTCCTGTAGGAGAGACAACAGCAGGTTTGACTGATAAGGAAGCACAAGAAAAAAGCTTGCTTAAATACATCGATGATGTAAAACTTTCTTTGAAAAGACACAAAAATGGGCTCGTTAATATAAGTGCGTGGTGGCCATGAACAGCCCAATGACTATAGCTGAATTGTGGCCAAAAAAAAAGTAGAAAAATCTTTTTGTTTTCTGGCTAGAACCCACTTCATACGTAAGACACCCTAAATATATTTCACCAAACTAAAGCTGTCTAAAACCTTTCTAGCTAAGTGTAATCTGACACAGTGAACATCAGGAGGGAAGTCACGCTATCTAACTAACATGTAAAAGGTTCTCCCAGACTGCCATACAAATATGTACAATTTACAAGGAGTACACAATGCAATACACAATACAGGGAGAATAAACCGTTCCCTCTGACAGTACTGGAATGGCAAGCCAGTTTGCATTTGAGATCAAAAGATAAATATGAGATGGTAGATCGAAATTTCAGCTTTCATTTTCTGATCTTTACATCTAGATTTGTTAAACAATTTAGAACATGGGACTTTTTGTTTGAACCTACCCATTTTTCAAGTGATCAAAAAAATTGAAACGTGATTGACAGGTGTTTCTTGTTGCCCAGATGTGCCCTGTTGATTGAATGATTAAACAATTAATAACTCTTAATATCTCCTCTTGGTATGAGCCCTGGGTTTCACTTGTGAAGACTGCATTTGTTGTTTATAAGGATAAACAAAAATGAAGACAAGAAAGCTGTCTTAGGCAATACAACATTTTGGAATGCTCTAAAAAAGAAAGACATCAAGAAAGAAACCGCTGGTGTACTGAGCATCACGGTAACCCATTAACACGGAATGGGTTGGCCAAGGAAAACAACAACTTTGTGAGAGAAAATCCAAAAACAACAGTTGGAAACATCACCAACAACCTCCTTGGGCAGGGGTGAATGTATCACAATCCACTGTCTGAAGAAGACTTCGAGAGCAGAAATATAGAGGCCATACCACAATATGCAAACCAGTCATGAGCACTAAGAATCAGAAGTCCAGATTGGAATTTGCAAAGAAATACAGAGATGAGCCACAAAAGTTTCAGAACCAAGATTAACCTCTACCAAAGTGATGGAAAGGCCAACATGTGGCAAAAGAAAGGATCTTCTCATGATCCAAAATATACAAACTCATCCGTCAAGCATGACGGAAGTAGTGTCATGGCTTGGGCTTGCGTGGCTGGAATACTCACACTAATATTTATTGATAGCAGCAGCAGAATGAACCCAGAAGTCTACAGAAACATTCTGTCTGCCAGCTTACTGTGAAATGTATTCAATATAATTACGTAGGTGGAACTTTATCATGTAGCAAGACAATAACCCAAAACACAACTTAAAAAAAGACTTCATCAGAGGAAAAAAATGAAAGGTTTTAGACTGACCAAGTCAATCACCAGACCTTAAACCAGTTAAGCATGCATTTCACTTCCTGAAGAGGAGACCAAAGGGAGAAACCCCACAAAATAAAAAAAACAACTGAAAGAAGCTGCAATTAAAGCCTGGAAAAGCAACACAAAAGAAGAATGCAACAGTTTGGTGATGTAAATGCGTTGCCGGCTTGACACACTTATTGCAAGCAAGGGATATGCAATCAAATAAGTGCTATTTACTTTACTTTACATTACGATTATCTATTCCTATACTTTTGGAGGGGACTGTAATTAATGATCAAACAAAACAATATAATGAATGATTTATTATTTTAAAACAATAGATATCACAATTCATCTTAATCTTGATTACCAAAATTTTAGTATCTGTTTTTTTTTCATTTACATTTTCTTATGCAATTGATTTATATAAACAATGCTTTATAATGCTTTATATGATTTATATACACAACAATTAAAGGCATATTTAATTGTTGCATATAAAGCATATAAAACATTATAAAGCATTGTTTATATAAATCATTTGCATAATCACTTGCAAAACATCTCCATACTTAAAAAAAACAAAAACAAACCAACAACTAGTATTTGGATAATGTTGAAATTAAAATAAAAAAAATTATTTCAATGTGAAGACAAAGAAATTTCTTACAGAACAGTTTGTTGGAATATAATTTTTGCTTATTTAAGTAAGTTTAAGTTAAAAACAAACAAACAACAAAAAAAAAAAACATGCAATGTTCTTTAAAAGTTATGTTATCTTTATGGTATTAAATCTACCATAAATCAAACAATCATTTAATTGATTGTGTGTTATAAAGTGTGGAGGAAATAAATCCTTCTTCAAAGCTGCTGACATTCATCACTTCTTCACCTTAATTGTTTTCTCTTTAAAGTTTTCCTTTTCATCCTTAGGTTTAAAAATCTAAATTGTTTATTAATGAAAAGCGATAACAATGATTTCTGAATGCACAACCGAGCAGCACCTCCTTATATTGTAAGAAAACCATGAAACGAAAAATATGAAATATTCCTGTTTTGTTTGTTTTGTGTGCAGTGTCTTCCAGCACTACAGCCTTAAATAATTTATGAACTAAAGTTAATACACATCTTCAGACCACTGTCCCAATAGACAATAGTTTCAAACAGTGTATAAATCAAACACACTAGCTGTGTATATCTGACCTGTTGCGACCACAATTATCAAAGAGTAGAGGAAACCCAAGCCCTTTTTATTATACACTAGCTACCAGTTTATTACTCACCTCTATATTACGTGTGGCCAATTTGATCAAATTTACTCATTTTAATTCAAATGTAGCCCATTTACTGCCATGCGCATTTTGTCAAGCATCCTCAACCCTGTCCATCAATCCAACCACTACAGGACCACTACTGACCAGATATTACTTGGTTGGTGGATCATACATAGCACAGTGGTGACAATGACATGGTAAAGGAGATGGTATGACTGTATCAGCTGCAGCAGGCAGGCGTAACACCTAGTGCACACTGAAAAAAAAGTTATGTGAATTTACTTAATTGAAATGTGTACATTTGTTCAACATGAATGAATTGTGTTACATTAACCTAATTTGTTTTTGTATAGAAAACATGATTTGATGATGTATTTTTAAAAATCCTGGAATAAAACTGAACACTCATCCAAGTTCATGATCGAACACAGGACCATGGTATTGTAAGGCAGCGACATCACCCACTGCATTATTGTACCAAACATAAGCTAATAAAGTTAATTTAATACTATGGTCATTTCTTCCTGTCAGCACCAACATCCTCATGAGATTTTGTACCATAATTGAATCACCTTAATACTATGTGAATTGAGCACCCTCACTCTACATAACTTAAATTAGCAGATTAGATACTTGTTTAAATGAAATTTAGTATAAGCTATCAAATCATGTTTTGAAATTATACACACACACACACACACACACACACACACACACACACATATATATATATATATATATATATATATATTATATATATATATATATATATATATATATATATATATATATATATATATATATATATATATATATATATATATATATATATATCTGACCACCACATATTCCCTTGTTTCAACTAATTAGAAGCCATGAAGAATAATAAGTACTTGTGATTGTGGTCTAGTCTGATACCAGAAGTTAAATCCAGGTCATTAACTAAATCATTACTAGACATCCCTCCTGATTTTCTTTTTTTTTTTTTTTAAGGTCAAAATTCCACATAATAAACATACCTAGTCTGGATGCCCTGTTGGTTTTCATGGCTTTTGCTCTGACCTTACTGTGACCTTATGACCTTACGACAGTGGATTTAATCTAAAATGAATCATAAGGTTTCACACAAATTTGTGAAGTCCATGCCAGCTCAAGTGCACACTGTCATTAAAGCAAAAAGGAGACATAATAATATAAAACGGGGTGGCTGTGGAGCAGGTGGTAGAGCAGGTTGGCGGTTCGATCCCTCACCCACATGCCTCCGCATGCCGAAGTGTCTTTGGGCAAGACGCTGAACTCCAAGTTGCTCCTGATGGCCGGCTAGCAGCTATGAGTGTGTGTGTGAATGGGTGAATGAGAAACAGTATAAAGTCCTTTGTAGCAACACTAAGGCTAAAAAGGTCCTACATAAGTGCAGACCATGTGTAATGAAAACTGTTGTATTATTTAGAAAAGAATGCAAAATCGAAGCATTTTCACTAGTCCTCTCAGACTTGTGGACGCCACTGTACAATTCAATTAAATTTTATTGTACAGCGCTTTTTACAATGGACATTGTCTGTACATACCTTGGATGACCTTACTGATGTCGTGTAGCTAATACAAACTGATCTACAAACTGCAGGGGTAGGAAAACATATTTAACTGACCGTAGCAAAACAATAAAACAAAGTGCATTTTAATATAGTTTGTTGTTTTTCTTGGCCACTTATTTAACACAGATGCGCTACAAATTATAGAGCATGGTTCATAATTACTTCTGCACAAATATTTTGCCAGACACTAGACTGTATATACATAGTGACATACAGAGTGACACATTCCAAGATGCTGCTCACAGCTAACTACATTATTAGCTTGCCAATCATTCATCTAACAGAAATAAACTGGAAATCTTGGCATGTACTTTTATGATTGAGGAATATTAGTGAGCTGGAAGATTCACTGAAAAATATGGATGATTTTACTCCGTGTTTGAAAGAACTGCAAGTACAATTTTTGTTTTGCTTAGAGCAATAATGAACCTGTTTAGTGTGACTGAGACTGAATAGATTGGGAAGATGATTCATATTAAGGGCACATTATTATATAATATATGTGAAAATCACAATGCAGGAAACGAGTGGATCACTAAAGGCAAGTCTTAGTTTTGTGTAGGATAAGAACTTCATGGATAGAGATTTGCTCAAGGTTAATATGTCCCAACACTATATTCCAAGTGTATTTTTGTTTTGTTGTGTCTTTTTTTACCCTGAAATAATGTAGTTTATAATCCTGTTTTGTTTAAGATGCCAGAATATCTACAACCACCTCTCTTTTGCTCAGTTTCTGCACTTTTACTCTGTTCCTTAAAATGGAGGTGTCAAAACGCATAAAATTCAAAGCTGAAATGTGTCAGCTGACAAGTTACACTCTTAAAGCCGTTACTTCCACCTCAGGGTGTTAGAGGGGTTTAAGGCAGCCTCTCTACTTATATATATATAAGTCTTCCTGTACACAGCTGAGGTTTTATTTTCTACCTGTTGTCCTGTGGGCAGGTAAATGATTCTCCTCTGTTGCCCATAATAACATATTTATTGGTTTGGCAGCTTTTAGCTAGCTTCACGATGGCTGTTCATTGCCTTGTTGCCTGTATTTGAATTAATAATCCTTAATGCTCTGGTATGCAACAGAGTGGTCATACTCCTACAATAAGATTCATTTATGCACCTATTAGTCATTTTGCATAGTCTGAATCAAAAGGATTATGGTTATGTTTTCTATGGGGTATGATTTGGTTTTCTCAATGCACATAATTTAACAGACCAGAAAAGAAAAGAGAGAGAAAGAAAAAGTCAGGGTTGGTGTAGGCTTTCATCCATTGTTCAAAAATTAGGGTGAAGGAAAATGCAAGTGAAGTGGACATAGAAATTACAGAAATCACTGGGCACAGAAAATATGACGATAGTGCTAAATAATAACTAAATAATTAAATACAAATAAAAAAATATATTTAAAAACACGCCACCACCAACAACAGTGTTTTTACAGACTGTGTCCAACATTTCATTTTGTGTGTGTGCCAATCAAGCTATCCTGAACACAGCATTCTGGCACTCATTTTCGATCACACACTCGAGGGTGATGACTGTGTTTTCAACTCACAGAGACCGATATGGCAAAATATTGTATCACAACACCTTAGGACAGTTTCACACTACCTAATACATACTGTATTGCTGTATTTACATAACACAAATAAAGCTGCATTTTAACATGAGCTGCTTGTTATTAAGAGTAAGAGTAAAGTCAGTGAGCAGTGAAGACGTACTGAATTATCCTCGCAATATGCTAGGATAGGACATAATGTAATGTCATTTATCTCTATATCCATATGTCATCATGACAGCCCTATTCACCTGCTAAACGAAAAACAGTCTAAAATACTGTGCTCCCATAAAATGAGTATCTTGTTTTCACTTAAAGTTAGTATGTCATGTATAACTACAAATACAAAGATTGTTATACAAACCATACTGTATATATTTGTAGCAGCCTCGACAAACTCTTCACATAGTTAAATGGTGACATTTGCTATTCTGAAAATTTCTATTTCAACTAATCTACTTATGGAAACTCTGCCAAATTTTAAGTTATTATACGTTCACAATGGGAAATGAGTCTTCCCTTTGATCCACATCAATCTCTATCTCGTCACACACAAGTCTCTTCATCATCTCTTCACTCAACAATCACTGTTCACTCTTATATCAAGGGGGACATAACAGTGTTCTGTTCGGTTGGCTACATTTCATTCTGTCAGTGTTTTTTTATTAAATCATTTAAACATTTTGAAACCGTCCGCTGTCATCTGCACTGAGTGTATAAATGCTCTTCTCTGTTTTGATGGTGTGACATTTCGAGAGTCTGTCTCTCATTACAAACTCGTTATTTATTAGGCATATTATGTAATTTTTGAAATGACACTGAAATGATACTAATTGGCAAGCACCATGCCAATTCCACTCTCCGCCTAAACTTGATGGCCTTATTTTTGTTTTGTTTTTTATCTCTGAGCACATGACCTGATTCTGGGGAGCTGGATAGTAGGTTAGTGTCCTGTTTGTTGTTCATATGGGGGATTCACAGACAAGAGAAGGGCTACACGAAAAGCCTTTAACGCCTACGATCTCCCTAAAGACACAGCAAGTGTCTGGCCTGCTTGGACTCAGTGCTCAGCTCAAGAATAATGGGCCGTCTGTGTTCCCCTCTGTTACAACTCATGCTGTGGTTAGTACTGCAATGTGTGTGTGTGTGTGAGATGGACAGAATGGTGTTTGTGTCATATATGTGATGATCTGCTTCAGTTTAAATTGTGTGTCCCCTCCAAACAGCAAGAGTAGAAAGAAAACAATATGAATTCATCAAAAATCTCATTTTATATGCTCACATTGGAGCAGAATGTTCTATTATTTCTAATTTATTTCAATAGACCTTGAGTCTAGATTCCAGTGGCTTTTAGTCTGCCTGCAGGTCCTGGGTCAATGGATTAATCACTGTAATCAGGAAATCAGAAAAACATTATTCTACTGTAATTTGAAGTAAAATACAACAGCTTTGGACAGCTATGGGCAATTATGTTAATAATGAGGAATTTCTATGATGTATTATTGGGCTTGGTTGGGCCAAAGTCTTAGAAATCAACTCATGAGCAGTGTAGATGCTTGCGATCAAGAGGAAATGAAGCAGGCATGTCTCAGCACTCAGTGCTTGTCAAACATTTTTGCATTTTTACATAAAGATGAATTCATGATCGGTTGAATTTAAAATATTTTCATAAGACCAAAACATCTGAACAAGTGACAACTCGTTATTGATGATGCTTGCTGAGAGTAGGAGGTTTTTGATGGCGTTTTCCTTTGGTCTCACTAGGCGCATTCTTGTTTCATCTACAAATGTTTCTCTTTCTCTACTCTCCCCATCACACACACATCTGGCTGTTCTCATTTACATGTGACCTATTTTGTGAACAGTAAAAAAAGTTTGAAGGCTGTGACAGCACCTGGCCATGCCCTGCTTTTAACAAAGAGCTTTTAATTAAGTGCCTGTTTATCTCTCTCTCCCATTTCCTACATTCCGCTGCTCCAGTGTTTGGAGGGGTGTGAAAACATAGCTAAAAATACATGCTGCAAAAAAAGCTGCAGACTACGGTGCAAACTAAGTCTCTCTGGTTGAGGATGTGCACAAAATATAGATGGGGAAAAATCAACAGAACAGAAGAAAAAAATTCCTTCCCCCCGCCCAGCTTGCTCATATGAGCACTTCAAGCAAAGACACAGATCATTCAAACATGTTACAACAATAAGAAAAGCTTATTAATAATAAGAAAAACAAAATCCATATAAAACAAAACAACAAAAATCTCAAGGATCTTTAAGAACCTTTCTGGCCTACCTTCATTCTTTGAGTTTGTTCCTGAGTCTGAGTACTTTTGTGTGACTTGTTTGAGGACATTCTCTCACTCCAGCGCTGAAACTAGTAGCTCTTTCAGTTGCAAGCATGGATTCTGTAAAAACTGATGGCTTTATGGAGGTAAACAGACACAAACCAGTCCATAAAATGGATATTCATAGTGCAGTGCTCACTTTAACTGGTCATGGTGGCATTTGTTCTATAAAGTAGAGGCTGGTTGTGGGGGTAAAACATAGATAGGATGCGAGTCGGTGCTGAGATCACACATTCTAAACTCGTAGCTGATTCCATACAGCCTGACCCTGAAGTCATAACACGTTTAGATTAGGAATAAAACTTGATAAAGTCAACAAAAGGGTGTTGTGATGTAGCCAAATGCACAGCATTATAACCATAGAGTTGTTCATTTTCTTATGACAGCACATCAGAAAGATTTTATTTTACTTATACCACAGCAGTTTGCCAACTGGAAGTATTGGAAGGGTCAGTTTTTTTTTTTTTGTTTTTTTTTTTTGGGGGGGGGGGGGGGAGGGTTGGGGGAATAAAAATTGAAGACATTTTGGGTTGAGCTCAAAAGACAATTATGAGATCACAGTTCAGAATTTCAGGTTTCATTTCCGGATAGTTACATCCAGATGTGTTAAACAACATGAACATGCCACCTTCTGTTTGAACCCACCCATTTTTCAAGTGATGAGTGAACATGTGACTGACTGCTCTTTCTTGTTGCCCAGGTGTGCCCTGTTAGATTGATTGTTTAAACAGTGAATAGTTCTGAATATCTAGTCTTGGTTTGTGTCTTGGGTTTCGCCTGTGAAGACTGCATTTGTTGTTAAAAGGACAAACCATCATGAAGATTAGAGAGCTGTCTATGAAAGAAAAGCATGCAATTTTGGAGGTGGGAAAAGAGGGAAAATTGATCAGAGCCATTGCATAAGTATTGGGCATAACCAATACAACAATTTGGAATGTCCTGTAAAAGAAAGAAACCACTGGTGTACCAGCAACCAGACATCAAACAGGTCGGCCAAGAAAAACAACAGAAGTTGATGACAGAAACATTGTGAGAACTGTAAAGAAAAACCTGAAAATAATAGTCAGTGACATCACCAACAACCTCCACAGGGCAGGGGTGAAGGTATCACAATCCATTGTTCAAAGAAGACTTGACAGAAGATAGCAGAAATATAGAGGCTATAGCACAATATGCAAACCAGTCATGAGCACTAAGAATCAGAAAGTCAGATTGGAATTCACAAAGAAAAACAGAGATGAGCCACACATGTTCTGGAACCAAGATTAACATCTACCAAAGTGATGGAAAGGCCAAAGTGTGGAGATAGAAAAACATACATTCAATCATGTGCAGTGGAGGGAGTGTCATGGCTTGGGCTTGCATGGCTGCTTCTGGAGCAGGCTCACTAATCTCTATCGATGATGTAACTCATGATGAATTCAGAAGTCTATAGAAACATTCTGTCTGCCAACTTAGAGAAACACATCAAATCTAATTGGAAGAAACCTCATCATGCAGCAACACAATGACCCAAAACACAGTGCCAACACTAAAAAGGGGGAAAAAGTGGAAGATTTTAGACTGGCCAAGTCAATTATTAGAACTCAACCTAATTGAGCATGCATTTCACCTCCTGAAGAGGAGACTGAAGGGAGATACCTCCCTGTCACGTGTCGAGGTCGAGCCAGAAGCAGGTGCAGATAATGACATTTATTTAAACAAACGTACTATGAAAAAGACACTAAGACAACATGGTATAACACTGTGGCATGAAACAAAACACCGAGACATGAACGACAAGAGTCTAGGACAACTTGGCATAATACTGTGGCAAAACTAAACATAAACTAACAAGATCAAGAAACATGGAACACGGCAGTCTAAGACAACGAAAGACAAGCAAATAGTGCAGACAAGGACTATATATACACATGAGTGCTCATTAACCAAAACGTGAATCAGGTGCAGGTGGTCATGTGACAACTAGAGCAGTGCAGTGGCTGATGGGAAGTGGAGTCCAGAGTTTCTTGATACGTGACACTCCCAAAACAAACAACTGAAAGAAGCTGCGTTACCAGCCTGGATGTTAACTGGATGTCACCGGCTTGATGTTATTGCAAGCAAGGTATATATGCAACCACATATTAAGTGTTATTTAGTTTAATTTACTTTAAGTCTATCTGTTCATATACTTTTGCACACATAAAATTTGTGTGGTCTAGGTCAAGATATAAAGACCAGGAAATGATTCATCTTTTGATATCAAACCCAAATGTCTTCAGTGCCTTTCCATTCCAGTACTTTTGGAGGAGACTGTACATTATTAAATAATTAATAGTATTACAATAATTTATATTATTAATAATGTAAGTTCTACCCAATTATTGCAACATTTAATGTCGTGGAACATCCAGGAATCACGTTTCTGTTAACACTTACATTATAACTGCTACACACCAGCTTTTCTCTCTTGTTTGCATCTACCACTATTATATTTTCAGCTTGTCGTGCTTCTGTCTGTCCATATATCCATCTGTCTGAGATTCTTGTTAGTACAATACCTCAAGAATGAATGGTTGAATGTTTGTAAGATTTATATGGATTTATCTCTGCAACCAGCAGATGAACTAGTTAGATTTTAGACTTGATCCAAACAGGGTCAATAGCTTCCTTCCTATTAAAGTATATATTAAGGGTATTTCAGGCATACAAATTAGTAACAAGAAGGACTAGATTTGGTGGTTGAGCATCCCTGTTGCTGTTTTTGGTATCGAGTTCTACTTGTTTTTCTCTCTCTGTCTCTCTCTCTCACAAAGTATGCTGCTTTGAAGGCTTTCCCTGAGTTTCTAGAAAATGAATCATCATATTATGATCAGGGCTGAGAATTTTACAAAACTGTGGTATACATCCAAGTCACGTTAGACTAATGCATGCTTCCTCTGAGACCCATAAAGCCAGACATGTTGTGTTTAACTGCTGCTCATGTAACAACAGAATACAGCTGAATGCACTTGGAGTAGAGCAGCAACTGAACTATTATATTTATGTGAACAGACAGAATGGCTAGTGTCACCCTAATTGACAGACAGAGAGAGAAACAAGGTGATCTTATCCACCCAGAATAGAGGGTCAGTAATGCTCTCTTGGACCCCTGGGTTTGGAAGGCTGTAGCATTGTCATGACCTCTAACTTGTGATCTCACAATAATAAAAAAGATACCTCACACAGTGCCACCCAGCAATGAAGGTTCATATTTAAAGGAAGTCCCAGGGCGTCATGTTAATGACAGCTGTTTCAAGTTCTGTTTTTTCTGCTATAGAGTTTGATTAGCTGTAGCAGTGGTGTTGCTCCCTATGTCTCTTCCAGGACAGAAAGTTGGGTAATAGGAAATCAGGCCGGCCTGAATGAGTACTCCATGGTCCCTAGCAGAATTATTCATAACAAGTGCTCTAATGAGCTCTTTATAAGCACACAGGCTCATGCTCAAACTGACTGCACCTGAGGACATTCCTCCACAGACTGCCTATCAGCTGAATTTTTCATAAGCCAGTAAATGAACCCTTTCAACATCAGCCTTGAGGACTTTAATTAGACCCAGAAACTTCCTGTGCAGTCAGAAAGTATAGACAGTAACACATGGCAGAATTTTGTTGCTTTCTCTCTGCATTCCTGGAAATTTGATTTGTAAGAAATAAAACACAAGCGGGCGTGAAGTGGAAAATAATTAATGTCAGTGATACGTGTTGTGACCTGACACAACCTTATTTTTAATTGATTATATTACCATATCACTGAATATTTACAATATATATTCAATATTATTATTGGTTATAACATGGGGGTATTATTCATTTTATATCACAGCAGTTTGCCAACGACTACAGTTTTTACATTCAACCCCCCCCCCCCCCAACAAATAAAAAAATAAATGTAGATTATCATGTTACTGCCATTGGACAAAGGAAAAAGAAACCCCAATGTCCTCTGTCCTGAAGACTTTACTGTGATGGAAAATTTAGTGACTGTTAAAAAGTGCTGACACCTGAGAGGCCATAATGTTAAATAAATGTCTCCTTACAAACAGTTTCACCATATCAAAGCTTCCTTACACAAGGCTTCACCATATTAATAATTATACACTTTTCTTTGTTAAATAACTGCACCTTTTATCTGTTTATTATTAGCCTTAGATTACATGGACTGTTCACAATCTGTGGATGAACTGTTACTATAGAAACAAAAACATATTAGAGCAAGTATAGCATTCATATAAACCTGTGAGCTGGCACTACTGTCAAAGCTGTGCTGTTATTCAAATTGCTCAACACCAATCAGATTCAAGAATTCAACAGTCAGTACGTTTATATGGACAATACTATAATACAATAATCCGATATTAACCCGATTAAGACAATACTCTGATTAAGAAATTACCATGTAAACAGCAATTTTTAATTACCTTAATCCGATTAAAGTCATACTCGAAGTAAACACAAATCGAATTAAGACATGTGGAGTACTCCTGTTCAAGTCGCATTATCGACGTGTACTACAGACATGTAAACAGCTTAATCACATTATGATTAACGTCCTCAACGTCGTGTGAGAGTTTTCACCGCATTTTGCGACAGGACACGATCACACACGGCAGTGCTCAACCGTTTTATGGCAAACAAGAGAGCACGGCTGCATCCGAAACCGCGTACTTACTTATTATAGGCCTATAGTAGGCGAAATACATATATCTCGGCTACTATATAGTAGGTAAGTACGCGGTTTGGGATGCAGCCCACAGCTTCAAGCAGTCGTCTATTTGCATGTACAGCATGACAAATAATTAACTGCACTTAAAGCGTTCGTAAAAATTTAAAATAAAAACACCCAAAACTGTATACAGTACCATAATGAAGACAAACTGTATGTTGATACATTAAATTCTGGAGGGAACGTTGGACGGCGTGGCGTGGGGACGTAATGACATGTGCTGATAATCGAACTTTGTTCTGTAACATGTAAAACAGGAACATGAAAAGAATATTCTAAAAGTGACTCATGTAAACACCTTAATCACAATATTGTCTTATTCAGAATAAGTTCAATATTTAGATTACTGCAGTCCATGTAAACATAGTCACTGATAATAATATGCTAATAAATATAACTATAAACTTTAATGTCAAAGAGCATCAGGCTTTATTGAAATGTATACCATTTAGGGGTGTAATGATGCATTGTGACATGATGCATGGTGATTCAAAAGTGTGAATGTGCATCGTGAACACTATTCCTGTGTTCTTGAACACTAAAAGTACCAATCTATGCAACTCATAGAGATGAAAATATTAAACTATTTAGAGCGCACACTGCGCTCCAGATCACAACGACAGACGTTATAGTTTATATGGTTACACAACCATGTTATTACAGTTAAAAATAGCTCTTCAGTGGCTTTTAAATGACACCAGCCTCACACTGCTGCAATCTACAGTGCCTGAGGTCATGGAAGACGGGCATTTTAGCCAACTTTGGAGCACTAGTTCTGGTTCAAATGTGACCTCAGGTGTTGCTACAGAGCTCATTATGTGTCAATCAATCATTTATCCTGGGTCAGAGACTTTGGTTATTCAATCAGGTCTTGAGGAGAATTTATAAATTTATTTATATTAGAGCTGCTACAACTAATTGATAATAATCGATTATGAAAATCGTTGTCAACGAATCTCATTATCGATTAGTTGGTCTGCGCGCAGCACGGGGCATGTTTACTCATTACGTTACTTCTGTACTGATAACACGCTTCTGAGAGTAAATACTAATGTTGTGTCCCAAATGAAGTACTGTACAATTACACTATGCACTCTGCACTACCGTCTAGTGTGTGGATTTTAGAAAGATAATATCATCTCAAATGGAACACTAGCGTTTTTTTTTTTACTAACCGGAAGTATAAGCCGCTTCCTACATGACGTCACAGCACGTAATGAGACGGCGCTAGCTTTAGCCTAATACCCAGAATCACCGTACATGACTTTCTTTTCTCACAATGACCAACAGACAGAGGTGAAATCGTCAAGTGACTGAGGAAGAAAATGTGAGACCTCCAAGTCCTCTAAGGCAGTGAAGCATTTTATATTAAACACCGCGGAGAAGATTTATAAACTTTATAAAGCGGAGTTTGTGTAGCACCAGCTACAAGTTGCTTAAAAGGTTTAGTTTAATTTAAGTTTATTGACATTATATGCTGTATCAGTGTAACTTATGTTCTTTATTATAAGGGAAGTGATCTATTAATAACGAGGCTGCGTTGCTCCTCGCGCGCAGTGTAGAAGCTGTGATACAGAGTGTAGTGCGAGTAAGATCTGTAATGTCTAATTAAAACATTATGATCAAAAGTAAGCACAAGTAAAATATGTCTAAAGGCAGCGAGTAACAGGAACCACAAGGTGCAGTGAAAGAGTTTTTTTATTATTAATTTAGGACTGTAGTTTAATTCAGTTTAATTCAGTGCTTTTTGTGCATCCATAAAAAGTAATGCATATATACTATTATATTATATATTTTATATATATAATGTGTGTGTAAATTAATAATATATATTCTGATGTGTGTCTGTATGTATTGGGTTCTTTTCAGTCTTATATAATTAGACAAACAGTTGTGTAAAGTTTTGGTCTGAAGTTTATATTTGTAACACTCAGTTTGTGGATTTAATTTTAAATAAACGAAAAAAAAAAAAAAACTGGTACTGAAAGCTTGCCCCACCCCATCCGATTAAGCGATTAATCGAGAAAAAACAAACAAATAAATAATCGGCCAACTAATTGATTATGAAAATAATCGTTAGTTGCAGCCCTAATTTATATATTTTTAAAGATATGGTAAACCTGTAGTACATTTTGTTTACAATATTAAACCTCTGTTCATTTTTATTTATTTAGTTTTATACAGGAAAAAGAAATATATAATTTATTATACATATATATTATATCATATTATCATTATACATTTAAGGAATTAAAAAGGAGTCTTTTCAGTCATAATTTTTCTTCATTCATTTTGTTGAAAATATACTGAGACTGGAATCATGAAGCCAGTATCATGAATCGAATCGATTCAGTTGACCAGAGTGTAGCATTACATACTGTAACTAATATCATTCTATATTTGCTGAGCCATATGGGAATTAAAACACATTTTATATCTAGTCCCTCCTTCCAGTATACCATTACTGCACATTCTATCATTGCAAAAACATTTGTCACATTTAGTAATTAGTTGCATATTACTATATAATAGGTGCAATTACTTACTGAATTGTGAGAAGTACACGGGTCACTGTGTTTTCACACATGCATTAGTGCTTATAGAATTTTTTGTTTATTTATTTATTTTTAATCCAATGTACATTAATTCTCAGGCTCTTGCTGTAGCCTGAGGAAGGTGAGAGAAGCAGTCCTGGGACTTTCATGTAAAATTATTTTTCCTAGACAGACATGCTATTTTCTTATTCAGGTGCTTTTAGCTTTTCCAATTTCTCTCCCCATATTGCAAACAGCAGGTATTAATCTCTACTTAATTCGGAGAACACTTTGATCCTGGCAGCCTGATGACTGCTCCACTAGCCATCTCTCTCCTTCTGAGCAGAGCTGAGGAGAACATTAGCATTTGCTTTGAGAAGCAAAAATGAGAAACAAATTAGTTCCACTTTAGAATATGTCACCCCTACTGTCCAGAGCTTAATTTGAGCCGGATCCTGCCGGAACAGGATCCAGCACATCTAAGATATAGCACACCTGCGTTCCAGAACCTTTTATGTTGATCTGGCACCTCTTCAGCTGGATGTAAAGTCTCCCTCAGCAATATTATCAAAACAAATAGTTTTTGTTTTTAATTCACCAAAAGTAAAACAGAACAAAAAAAAAAATACAGCAATAGAAATGCTTAAATATTGCTAATAGTCAATCAATAGCCTCTTTTAACATAATCATTTCAAGTTCAAAGTTCACCTGAATTCGTTTTCACGAAGCGAAGCCTACAGCATGCGTTGTAGAGTGTGTCATAGTGAAAAGAAAGCAGTTACCGTTACCAGCATTTTTTAAGAACACAAACAAACACAAACAAAATACTAAAAAGGCTCCAAGAGAGCGAACAGCAGCAGGTCACTGAGGAAGCAGTTTGCTGACTGTTCCCATGACTAGCAGTGATAATTCTAGCCTGATTGTGGAAGGTTTTTAGAAGTGCTTATGAGGCTAAACATTGTCAACCTGCGCATGGCTTTGAAAGTGAGATTGACTGCCTGAATTAAATAGAGTTAACAGCCCACATACAGTCATGTGGGATTTTAGGGAGTACAGAGTCTCAAATACACAAAAAGTTCCAGAAGGACTGAGGCAGTTGTTGGCGATTGTGAATACCGATCTTGAGTGGAACGCAAGCAGGGCTTCTCCTAAATGAATCTCATTTATAGCTCGCAGCATGCATCCCTTCTCAGCCACACCATCTCATCTCTGATGTTTTTGAACATCGTGGGTCCACCGATGTCAAAGTTCAATCCCGAGCCATGTGTGCACTCATGGATATACAAGGGACACAGGGAAGAGAAGGAGGAAACTGACATGACAGCTTTGTGGAATATTTTGTCTTATGTAAAACGATTTGTTCTTGATTATGTTGTGCAGTTAATGTTTATTGTGAATACACTCACTGTATAAAATGTAGCGTTGTTTTTGAAGTACTTTGGAGAAACGTGTTTTGTAGTAAACTGAGGTGACAGTACATAAGCTGATAGAATGTGCAATCCATAAATGTTTCCCTTTGTACTGAGAATACTCACTGCTATTATGTTTGTTATGCTATTATGTTGCTGTAGTAGTGTGATCAATTACATAGGCCTACCTATTAGCATTGAATATCATTGGCTACGTGAGACACTGGAAGCACTTTTACATGTCTGTAAGTTCAGGGGCCGGGGCCATTCACGTGCCTCCTGACCTGCCGGACCGCTACCCTCTTAGTGTTCCGGGACCTGCAGATTTACAAATTAAGCACTGCTACTGTCCTATTTATTAAAGTCTTACAGCAAGTGCATGCTATTGCCAAAACAAAACTCCGTTTGCTGTGACAGCTTTTGGCAGGTATAATTTAGAAAAAAGCCATCTACAGATTTTCCCTGCAATTTACCTGAGGGTTGACATGCAATCCACTGTTGAGAGCAGCGGCTTGACTGTGTACACAAGCTGACTATACACTCAACAAACATACACAGAATGCGTACACAATTGTAGGTCTATGAGTAATGTTTATATGGTATACAATGTCACAGTGTGAGTGAATCTCATGTTTTTTTTTACCTTACACTGCAATGAACCTTAGTGAGGCTCAGAGGATGGAACAGCATAGTAAACTGTTCGGCACTCCTTTAAAGGAAACCTATACCCTGAAGCACATTAAAATATGTTTATATTTTAAGATGTGTTCAGTGATTCTAGTGATACTGTATTTTTGTTATTCTTGTGAGAAATTAGTAATTGTCTGCCGCAGTGCCATCGTAGTGGGACAGTGCTAGTGCAGTTACAGGGCGTTTTAATAGAAGAAAAAATACAATGATTTCAAACATCAGGGAACATCAGGTTTTGCTTTTTGTGCTGAAATCAAAAGAGCAAGAGCTTCCTATGTCCCTCACTATTTCCAGTAGTATTCAATATTAATAAGAATATTAATAAGTAGTGGAGACGTTGGATGCAGTACAGCTATATGGAGCAGTTGTTCTGAGTCATGGCAGAGCAAGCTAGCTAGATGTACGAGATGACAAGTATGATGGTGTTGATGGCAGTATTAGAGTACAAGTTGAAGCTTTGGAACCTGATCTCTTTGAGCAGAGTGCACAGATGAAGAGGTGAGAGATTAGCATGTATTAAAGGATGTCACTTTAGGCAAGCAAAAGCTAATTCCCGATGGCACCACTATCAGCAGGCAGTCAAATGGCATTTTGGGTAATGTAGGAAACTGTGACATAAAAACAGACCAACACATCAATGAAATAAGGTAAAACTTCATTACAAAATAAATCCTGGATGCCATGTTAATTATAAAGATGAAAATGCAAGACAGGATGGATTTTTCCTTTATTAACCCAGTCCGTAGCCTACTTTTTAACAAAGTTCTTAAAAGCTATGGGCTGAAGCTGTATAATAAATGCAGTTATTTGGCAAACCTAGATTCAAGCTGTTATGCACAGTACAGGTTTAAATCCTGGGATCAAAGAGAATCAGTGGAAAATCTTTGTATAACTTCTCTCAATTGGCATTAGTCATTCTTGTGTTTCTCCAATAATTTCTATGGCTTGAGATGCTGATAATGTACTTGGGTTACCTATAAAACACACTAACACACAAACAACACTGACAACACTAGACATTCTAAGAAAACATGTGGACAGCAGAAGCAGCAAGGAACTGCATGATCAGATCCAGGTCAGTGAAGACATCCAGTAGCTCCTGTGGCTCTCCACAGAAAAGGTTAACGAACACTCAGTGCTGCAGGGTGTGAGAGTAGAACACAATCTCATTCTTTCACATCCTATGTGCTGGAACATACCGGGTTGTCTGGTCTCAGTCTTTTAGAAGGAGGACCACCGTCTTCTGGGTGGAGCATGTAGAACAGACGCACTTTGTTGGCATGCTTCTTGCTCTGTTAGATGATATAAAAAGAAAGGAAAAGATGCACATTATGAAAATTAGTCCTATTTTTCCGCACATGAATATAGCAGAATTTAGCAAACTACTGAAAATTCAATGTAGGAATTATTAGATTTTAATAGAGATACACATTTCTCAGCCGATACCCATAACCGATTATTCAGAGTGATATCGGCCGATACAGACAGTTCTGCCTTTTATGCCTTTTTTAAAATGAATAATAATTAATTCCATAATTCTGAAATAAATGCAAATAAAAACTTTATTCTCTCCATTTCGACAAGTTTTTTCACAGTAACTGGTCTCATAAACAGAAAACACATTACTCACATTAACATTAACACGTTAACTCAATTCTGAAGATTAAAGTAAGATTTCTTAACTTATTGAACGTTATTAATTCATAGTAACAGAATTAATTGACTGAATTATATATATATATATAAAAAAACTCCTGTTAGGTTCACATTCACTCACCACAAACAAAAACATTTCTACTTCATCAGTGACATCAAACTGGTAATACATAATATAAACTTTTTCATATATTAACATTAACTGGATATGAAACATACTACTCTATAAATATATTTTTCTGTGCAATATAAACTTTTTTGTGAAGTCATATTTAAATCTTTCAACGGTGTACTGGTGCTTTAATTCAGCGCGAGCAGCGCAGCAAAAAGAAATTAGACTCGACGTCGAAACTCCCGCTTCACTGCTGCAGCGTCCAGTGTAAAATTTTAGCAGTGCAGAGATTACAAACTGCAGTTTTGTCGTCATTCCACACAAGAGACATCATATTTAGACACAGCACGAAACATGTGTTTTCCCGCCCTCTTTTGATTGAAAGGATATAATCAGCCCTGATCATCGGATGTTTTTAAACTATAGGCTTATGGCCGATAGCGTGAAAATTTGCCTTTATCAGCCGATACCAATTATTAGCCGATACATCGGTGCATCTCTAGATTTTAATGAAGCTAATAAGTCTTCCATTACATGTGTAAGGAGCTGACATCAAACTGTTTTAAGCATAACACTTATTTCAAGACTTATAATAACGTGAGATCTGATTATAGCTTATAACAGCAAACAGTATTCATTTGATAACTTAGCAGAATTAGTGATCTGAAGATACTAAAATCAACATTTAATTCATTTCTTCAGAGTTGAATTCAGTTGAATAATTTGTAAATTAATTCTTCCTTTTTGGTTCTTAACTTTGCTGCAATAGCAAAATCTAGAAACATATCAATGTCTCTGCTCAGCGAGAATGAATAGACCTTGACTAATGATTTGCAAGGGCTCCACTAAATATTCAGTCACTATTCATTATATTTCTACATTGTAGCGCTGTAATGTGGAGACATGCAACCAGCAACTTCTGCAGTGATACATGAGAAGTGATGGCTGATAAAAACTGATGTAGGTCCTGTATTTTGAGTGTTTCTGTGTTATTAAACTGCTTCCACCACATCTTTTTGCAAAAGCTTTATAAAGTATAACGTTTTTATTTGTAATGCGAGCATCAGTGAAATACAATGTATCACTACAATGTGATAAATGGGAGTTTGTTAAAAAAATAGATTGCGTGAGGTACTAATTTTGCTTAATAAAACTGTGAATGTCGCGATTTGTCAAATCCCCCGCAGAACACTTAATGGGAATATGCAAGCTGCTCACAGTACATGTATGATTTATTTAAATGCTTTATTAAAATTTGGAAATAACTACCTTTAGCCATCAATATTGCTGAGTAATCCATCCATTCATTTTCTGTACCACTTGTCCTACACAGGGTCGCTGGGAGCCTGGAGCCTATCGTGGGGAGCACAAGGCAGGGGACACCCTGGATGGGGTGCCAACCCATTGTAAGGCACAATCAGACACACACTCACGCATCCATTCACACACACTATGGAAAATCTGGAAATGCCAATCAGCCTATAATGCGTGTTTTTCGACTCATGGAGGAAACCGGAGTACCTGAAGGAAACTCCTGAAGCATGGGGAGAACATGCAAACTCCACGCACATAGGGCAGAGGCAGAAATCGAGCCCCCCACCCTGTAGGTGCAAGGCAAATATGCTAACTACTAAGCCACTGTGCCCCCTGCAGAGGAATCAACAACCAATTATATTGTTTAGACATTATACATATAAATGTTCTTAGCTTCTGTTATTTGTTTGCCCTCACTTTTATTTACCATCATTCACTTTGATTTCACCTTCTGACTGACTGTAGTATGACCAACCAGGACAAAATCAACATGAATGGAAAAAAGCAAACAGAAAGAACAATCTAGTTTTCTCCAAAAAACATATATAAATGTGATGACTAAATGAAGTAGTTCACACTGACAAACTAGGACTTGCTACTTAGCCCAATATCTCTGGTTTCACAGGGAACAAATGGCATTTCTCACACTCACAGAGCTGAGAAGCAGCAGTGCTCTAAAGACAATGAGGATTTTGTCCTGCCGGCCAGATGGCTAGTCTGAGGACGTTAACACTTGCACTAAGGTTACTCTCCGCCACCCAAACACTTTTATTATTTCATAGGGATCCGAACATCCGAGCATGCCAAAAGAGCTGGATGGCACCTGTAGTTTGAAATATGCATGTGTGTGCTTCACTTTTAAAATAATTACAAGTTTCTCAAGTTTCAAATTGTCAGGGTGGGCCAGAGAAGCTCAGGATTGCACACTTCAAAACTACTTACTGGAATAAGCTACTCAGAGGCATTGTCCTGATTATAAATTCTTCAGCTGCACAATTTTTCACTGGGTAGACTGGGTGTACTTTGTTTAGGAAAGAGGTATCCTCTAGGCTAATAGTTTTTTATAAAACAGTGCTTGGACATAATGACACATTACCAGTGTGAGTAAAGGGTATTAAATCATATCACTATGCATGACAGTCATTAATTCATATCTATGTAAATTTTCATTTAAGAGCCCGAGAGTATTCCTCGGTCCACAGAATGAGCTGTATTTTTTTTATGTCTGCCTCTCGTGGCCTTTTCTGCAGAGAGGTGCAATTTCCATAGTTCACTGTGAGCATATGCACTTTCTGACTGCTGCTAATATAATTGAAAAATGTGGCTATCAAAGAATTGCCATATCATACACAGCTGAAATCTGCCCCTTTGGTGAACATAATAATCTTGAGCAAATGCACAGTGGGGGTCTGAAGCCCTACAGCCAGCACAAGGGTAGGATGTAAAGGAAAAGGATCCTGTTAGCTGAGAACATCAGCACTTAAGGCAGCTATTCAGGTCTGTTTTGAAGCTGATATATTGCTGGAGCTTTTTATTATTTCATTTAGTAACCATCCATATACTTGCTATTTAAAATCTGATATTTGTGTGGACTTGCTTATGTGAGAATAAGAGGTAATATCACTGAGTGCCTCAGAGCATGAAGAGACAATCATTGTTACAATAATTTGCTGAAACATGTGTGGTGAAAATGCTGTTATGGTGTTTATCAGGACAACAAGCTCCTTGCTGACTTCAGTGGGAAGGTGACAGCAGTAGGTAGGCTTCAGTAGGATACAGGATATAAAATGCACTCAACATTCAGGAATCATGCACTCCATCACTACATGATGAAATAATTCCTACACAATAATTCCACCATATCCATGTCTGTTTTTGTTTGGGACTACAACAATGGATGAATGAAGGCTATCATAAACGTATCATTCTTCCACAGTATTTGCCAGTTGTTTTACTGTTGTTTTACATAGAGGTGTGCAACCAATTGGACCCAACATCAAAATACAAACAAAATACTTAGTATAAATGTGACGCCAGACACTGATCATGTGGGTCACATACTCAGGTTGTGAAGCATTCATTTCTGCATTCTCTCACACTGGCTTTGTAAATATAACATCTTTAATTTGCTATGTTATAACAAACACGCATCAGCACTACATATGATCGCTTAAAATTCTTTAATCCAATGAGATGTTCATGCCAACATTCTGTAGTAGTTAAAACTTTCACGCTTTCGTCACCAGAGCACATGCTGTTGTAATAGAGCTGCAGGCTGAAACATAGCCCATGTACAGTTTAGTTTATAAGCCTACTCTGCACAATATAGCACAAATATTGCATTTTGTAGTGTTTCTAGCTAGAAATGATGCCTATGCCCTGCAGACTGTGGCACACAGTAGAGGAATTCAAGAAAAATACTGCACTTTGTTTTTGCTTCAACCACACAGCTTCAACTCTGCACAATTCAGGTGTAAAAGGCTACCTTAATATGGGAGTTTATTGGTTATAGTGTTGGCACTGTGTAAAATGGGCTTAATTCATTAATTAAGCAATGAAATAAGCTTAAACTTTAATATCTTCTTTGTTCCAGTCAGAGTCAATGCAGTTTAAAATAATTATATTTTGCGAAATAACCAACTAAGTTCAAGAATATATCATGGTTGGGTACAAACAGAAATACAGTGATGTGAAAAAATAAGTATACCTCATGGAAACTGTTGGCTTTTTTGACATATTTGGACAAGCAATCATTTGATCATCTTTGAAACAGTGCCAATTAGTGACATTTATATACTTGAAAAAAACCACAAGGAAAAATAGCTTTTTCAATCATTTATTCAACAGAAATATCAATAGATGTACTATTCGTCTGTGGAAAAAGTAAGTGCACCCTTGGCCCCAGAAGCTAGTATTGCCCCTTTACCAGAAATAACGTCTTACAGGTGTTTTGCATAATTGTCCACGAGGCTTGCTGGAATTTTTGACCACTCTTCCATGCAATATTCTTTCAGTTGCAAGATGTTTGAGGGTTTTCTTGCATGTACTGCCAGTTTCAAATCCCCAACAACATTTCAATGTGATTCAAATCCGGGCTTTGACTAAGCCATTTCATAACCCTCCATTTCTTCTTTCTGAGCCATTCCTTGGTAGATTTTCAGTTCAACTTCACCTTTTGGACAGATGGTGCACTCCCTCACATTATCTTCAACCACTCTTTGATATGATGCAGAATTCATAGCTGAATCAATGAATGCAAGCTATCCAGTCCCTGAGGCAGTGAAACAACCCCAAACCATAACATTCCCACCACCGTGCTTCACTGTGCTTCTCCTGAAAAGTTGTCTTTGGTATGCGCCAAACATGTCTACTGTCACTGTGGCCAAACTACTCTATCTGTGATTGGTCTGTCCATGGCACATTATTCCAAAAGGCCTGGTCTTTGCCTATATGCTCATTGGCAAACTGTAGTCTTGCAAAGGCTTTTTCCTAGCACTCCTCCCATGCTGGTCAAAATTGTGCAATCTCTTCCTGATTGTAGAAGCATGCACTTTGACACCAACAGTTGCAAGACTCACTAGCAGATCCTATGATTAAATTTTGGGGTTCTTGGAGACTACTTTTTGCATCAGGAGGTCTGCTCTTGGGCTGAATTTGCTGGGACGGCCAGTCCTGGACGAATTGGCATTCATTTGAAATCTGCCCCGTTTGTACATTATTTTCCTTACAGTGGAAGGATGCATTGCCAGACTCATAGGCATCCATAACCTTTTTTTCTGAAGGCCTTACAGAACTCTTTAGATCTTGGCAGGATGACACCACATACCTCAATAGCAAAGGGAACACCAGACACTAGATATAAGAGGTATAAATAAGATCGGTTCCACCTGCACTCCCTAAGCAGGTTCTAATAACTGGCACCCGATCTTGAACACCTGAATAAAATGTTATGGATTTGAAGCTGTGATAACTGTAGGAGTGTACTTACTTTTTCCAAGTGACTGATCTGGTTTTTTTTTTAAGTTAAGCTAAGTTACATTTTTATTACAAAATGTCAATTTCATGTGTCATTTGATAAAGTGTATCACCTATTAATAACCTGTTAAAAGGCACTATTTCAAAGAGGATCAAATGTTTGCTTGTCCAAATATGTAAAAAACAAACAAACAAACAAACAAACAAAACAAGCAATTTCCATGGGGTGTATTATTTTTTCACATGACTGTAAATGCCGGAGCAGATATTATTGGTCAGGCTTCCTCGAGAAAGGGTGTAAGTGGGCATTTAAAAAAACAGTCCTCAGCAAACCTCTAATTGTAGACTCAGTTCTGGTGTTACGGATGCTGCTGCCATGCTAAAACAGTTACAAATGAAGCAAACTATCAAACATGTTCTGATACTGCCCAAGTAATTTATGAACATTGCAAAGTGCTTGGAGCTGTTTTACCCGATACTTTATCAAACATCCTCTGAATACCCTTAGGCCCTTACATACAGTTTCAAATACAGTTTCCTGCTCTCTTCCTGAAGTGTTAAATCAGTTAAATCAGCAGGCGAAGCAGTACACTCTGCAGGTCACAGCAGCTCAGGATGAAGGTTGAGTAACCCTGCTCACACAGACATTTCTGGTGGAAAAAACTTTGTATTGTATAAGCTTTGTCAAAAGTTCGAGGAACTTCAGCCCATTGCGTCAGCCAGGAATACAGACTTATGTCTCGGGTAGTTGTGTGAGTGGAATTGAAAAAAACAGCTTTATCCAAAAATGGGTGTGTTAAAAATGCATGCGTTCTTATCAGACATGGGGTGCTGTTCAGTGGACTGCTTTGCATTTCTCATTTAAGGTAACACAATATTAGCTGTGGATCTTAGGTGTGAATGTTTCATTCACAGATAAACTGGTTTAAAAAAGTAGTGATTATATGGCCATGTGACTGAATTCAACGTTCTGTCTTGTGGGTGTTAGAAGAAATATACAGCTATTTGTGTGTGTGTGTGTGTGTGTGTGTGTGTGTGTGCGTGTGTATGTGTGTGAGCATATTTATGTATTTCAGACGCAATGCTCCAGGATTGTATAACCCAATAATAAGCATGTGCAGATACAAAGTTAGAAACAGATATACTGAATGAGGTGTAAGTACACAGTTTTTCTTAGTAAACCATAAGACAGATGGAGGATGTAGGTTAGAGTCATAAGACCTATAGAGAATGAACTCGTAAATGAGTATTGATATGTGTTAATGCATGAAGTCTGCATGTTTTTTTGCTCACCCTGGCACTGTCCGTGAGCAGCCAGTGGCTTTGATAACTGAGTGTGAGAGGAGGTTGTGTGCAGAGAGAGAGAGAGAGAGAGAGAGCAGCCTGGCTAAATTACACTGACCCAGTATGAGAGGATGAAAGAGGCCACTGATGCCAACAATGTATGCCACAAGAGAGTTTATATATTACACCATTTCTACTTCTCTGCTTCGACCTGAATCTATGTTTTACTGACATTGGGCCTCTTTTATTAAGCTGGATACAAACAGATTCATTCATAAATCATTCATAGGAGCATTTACACAAGAAATTTGGTATTTAGGAAAATCCAATAATTTCAGAACAAACGTTCGTATCCTACTCATGCTCCTAAATGTGTCAATTTAATAAGAAGATTGATAACTTTTTGATAACTAATGTAAACCTCAACTTGATCGACTTCAGATCATGTCATCCTTTACACTGTCTTCCTGTCAAAAACACATCCTCACGCTAATTCACTAGGCCAGGGATTAAGAATAACATTAAGAACATTTTGTGAAAACGTGTTGTTTTATTTTATTGGCATTAATTAAAGATTATAAAAAAAGAAGAAAGTGAGGCAAAACAAACGCATAAATTGAGACTAATAAAGTATGACAAAAGAAATGCTGCTGCATAAATGAAGGATGGGCCGGTCTGTCTGTGCATATCTGTATGCCGTAAACAAATGCCTCAGCTGAGGGAAGATGTAGCACTGCTCTCCATGCTTATGAGGAAAAGGATGCTTTGAGACCAGTATGATTTGTTCAGAGGATGAAAGCTGGCTTATAAATTGGTTCCATTTACCATCTTTTAGGAGACAGCTATCATACCCTTTCAACTCCACTTGAGCTATTCCTACATACTCTCTCTCTCTCTCTCCCACTCTTTTAATAGTCACTGTTACTTGATTAATTTTGGATTCATTTCACCTGTCTCTATAGTACTTTGTTCAACTTCTGTTGTCCAGAATTAAAACTGTCACTGTTGATCCATTAAAGGGTCTGCATTCATTACAAAACTTCAAACAAATGGAAAGGATTGCCCTCTTCTTCTTCTTCTTCCCCTGAAAGCCATTACATCCATCTTTCCTCCCATTCTTGATTTCTATTATGCCTCGCTCACCTTCGATTATTTTCCTTCCTTAGATTTTCATCAGATTTCGCGTTTAAGATACCGGAACAATACAAACTCCAGCATAAGGAGCAGGTGCTGGGATACATTTTGGCAGACATCACTTCTCAAAGATCACAGACTCTCAAAGGATACAGAGATTAGGAAAGGAACAGTGTGTGCACACCACATTCACTGCTCTGGAATGAGTAGTTCAGTGAAGTCTAATGCTAAACAACTTTTCTAGTTGGTTTTCAGTGAATATAAAGCTGGTCTGCATGCAGCCTGCAATAAATTCAACCATACTCATCTAAACAATGTGCAATCTGAGAATGGACAGTCTAGATGAGAGATGACAGGCCAATGAAATAAGAGCCAGAAAATCCATCACTAAATATAGTGCTTCGGTTACTGGAGCTGCTATGTAAATAAATCTCGCAGAGCTAAACTGCCACTCAGAGACACTCTGTCTGCTACACAGATTCTTACACTTAGGGTTTGTCCTCATTAGCTAAACCTGTTAATCTACTGATTGCATAGTTTGTAGTCCAGAAAGGCACAAAGTGAGGGCTGTAAATAATGCATGGGAATGATTCTTTAATGATCAGTCCTTAAATTACTTTCTCTGAGGTTGAGAGTCTTGAGAGAGGAGGACTAGATTACAGCTTTAAAAGCAGGCTGTGAAAAATGCACAAGCTTAGTGTTTAGCTATTCTTTACCAGAGTACAAAGTGCAAAATATTATTAGACCAATGATTATCAACTTTAGGAGTACGTGTAGACTAGTGTGTGTGTGTGGGGGGGGGGGGGGTATTGTATTGTAAATACAAAAGAATATCCAATACTGTGTGGTTGGATATTAAAGGAAGCAAAATTATTTAGTTTCAGCTTCAGACAAGAGGACGCAATCACTAACCCCAAGTAATTAATAATTTATTAAATAAACAAGTAAACAAAATAAACAAATAGTAATAATAATACAAACAATTAAATATACGCATGCCACATTGCTGAAAAATTCTTTATTCTGAATGATGAAAATGTATGGATATTTTTTTTTATAACAACACAGCACTGATAAATAACGTCAACTGCAAGCTAAATCAAAAGCTATGCAGTTATGGGAAAAAGAAAGTACACCCTCCTTCAATTCTTTGCTTTTATTTATCAGGGCCTAAATAACAATTGTGTGGCCCTCACTAAATTCTGTAAGCAAATTAACTCAGATGACAACAAAAAACACAAAAGATTTCAGTCCCCCCCCCCCCCCCCCAAAAAAAAATGTAAATCAACATTCAGAAACCAGGTGGAAAAAAATAAGTACATCCTATAATTCAGTAATATGTAGAACCTTTAGTTAAGTCACAATAACTTTAAGTAAACATTTTATGTGAACTGTGGGAAAAATTCTGGCCCACTTTTCTTTACAACATTCATTCATTCGCTGATGTTTGAGGGTATTTCTTTATACAAAGATCCCGCCACAGCATCTCAATGAGGTTGAGGTCTGGACTCTGACTTGGCCATTCTGATTTTTTTCTTCTTTAGCCATTCAGATGTTGATTTGTTGGTGTGCTTGGGATCATTGTCCTGTTGCATGACCCAATTTCAGATGAGCTTCCTGGACAGATGGCCTCACATTTGACTCAAGAATATTCTTGTATAAAGTGGAGTTCATTGTTGTCTCAATGACTGCAAGTTTCCCAGGTCATATGGCTACAAAACAAGCTTAAATCACCCCTCCACCATCATGCTTGACAGTTGATACACAGTGTGATACACTGTGTTTGGTTTTCGCCAAATATGGTGCTGTGCATGATGGCCAAACATCTCCACCTTGGTCTCATCAGTCCAAAGGATATTGTTCCAGAACCGTCGTGGTTTGTTAAGATGCAATTTTGCAAAGTTATGCTGTCCTATTCTTTTTGGAGAGAAGGAGCTTTTTCCAATAGCCATACATCCATGAAAGCCAGTCTTGTTCAGTCTTTTTCTGATGGTGCTGTCATGAACATAAGCATTTAATGTGCTTACAGAGGCCTGTAGAGCACATGATGGAGCTTTGGGTTTTCTTTATATCTCTGAGCATTAAATGGGTTGAGATTGGTCTGAAATTGCTGGAAAGCCCACTCCTGGGAAGATTGGCAACTGTCTCCATTTGTAAACAATCCTTCTCACTGTAGAATGGTGAATTTCAAATTATTTGGAGATTGTAAGCCTTGTAATATTCCAGAGATTGAAGGGCAGCAACAATTGCTACTCTGAGGTCATGGCTGATATTCTTTCTTCATGGCATGACATAGACACACACCTGAGAACTCCAGAACACCAAATTGCCAAAAGTTCTCCTTTTACAGAGGTAGTCACACTTCTTGATGATTAACTTTTTTTATGCATTTCATTACTATCACCTTACTGCTAATTACTCTCTGACTGTGACATGACTGTGGAAGTAGGAAGGGTGTACTTATTTTTTCTCACCTGGTTTCCGAATGTTGGGTTAATTTTTTGGGAAAAAAATAATACATCTTGAAATCTGTTGTGTTTTTAAAAAATTGTGTTTAATTAATATTTAATATTGTTAAATAATGTTTAATAACAACTACATTACAGGAACTTACACAGGGAAGATACTCTGCATTTAATGTTGCCTAATAATAATCAGGTTTTGTATTCTCAAATGTGCTAACAAAGGAAAACCTGTAGTCACTAACAGGTTTCCATGGGGTATAAGGAGAACATTTAATTAACATCTATGGAAGGAGACTCCAGTGTGATTTCTTGTTAACAGTCAAATATAATGCTTCACCTTCAAGTTTTCTGTAAGGTGACTGCTGGTGAGGGGATGCCTGTTTATAGCTGCAATAATGTAAGTGTTGCCAGCAAGTATGCGGGAAGTAGGAGTGCTGAGGGTGCTGCAGCAGTCTTTTAGGATTCCTTTAACTGCAGCTGCAAGAGCTAAAACATTTCCACAACATAAAATGTTCCCATAAACACAGGAAAATGATGGCAGTATTTTACAAAGTTGTATCAGGCCATATCACGCCACCTTATTGTTGATTACTTTCCTATAACTACCGTAGTTATTTTCTTATGTCTGTAGTGATTAATTTCTTACTTCTATGATTATGACAGCTAGGTGCAAGATTAGATCTCCTATGCAGTGACTCTCCGTGTAACTTAGGTAAGGTTGAAAGTGGGAGGAACACGCACCCCTGTGAAAAATATATGTATAGTGTACACACAAGGGAAATAGTCTTATTTTAGTTTTATAATAAATGCTGACTCTGTATATAGTGATTTATTGTAGCTATTTATACTATTATTATTTTTCTCCAATACTGACACAATACTGTGGATGGTGAGTGTGTTTTTTTTTAATCCACTACACTTTAAAGTTACTGGTTTTTACTTCACTTAAGACCTAAAATTACACAGCAATCAACATGATTTACACAAAAGGACACTGTGTGGACGTTGGGCAGTGGTGGCTTAGCGGTTAAGGCTTTGGGTTACTGATTGGAAGGTCAAGGGTTCAAGCCCCAGCACTGCCAAGCTACCACCCTTAACCCTCTCTGCTCCAGGGGTGCCGTATCATGGCTGACCCTGTACTCCGACCCTAGCTTCCTGACAGGCTGGGGTATTTGAAGAAAAAATTTCACCATGCTCTACTGTGTACAGTGAGGGAAAGAGGTATTTGATCCCCTCCTGATTTTGTACGTTTGCCTACTGACAAAGAAATGATCAGTCTATAATTTTAGTGGTAGGTTTATTTGAACAGTGAGAGACAGAATAACAACAAGAAAATCCAGAAAAACGCATGTCAAAAATGTTATAAATTGATTTCCATTTTAATGAGGGAAATAAGTATTTGACCCCCTCTCAATCAGAAAGATTTCTGGCTCCTAGGTGTCTTTTATACAGGTAACGAGCTGAGATTAGGAGCACACTCTTAAAGGGAGTGCTCCTAATCTCAGCTTGTTACCTGTATAAAAGACACCTGTCCACAGAAGCAACACAATCAATCAGATTCCAAACTCTCCACCATGGCCAAGACCAAAGAGCTCTCCAAGGATGTCAGGGACAAGATTGTAGACCTACACAAGTCTGGAATGGGCTACAAGACCATTGCCAAGCAGCTTGGTGAGAAGGTGACAACAGTTGGTGCGAATATTCGCAAATGGAAGAAACACAAAAGAACTGTCAATCTCCCTCGGCCTGGGGCTCCATGCAAGATCTAACCTCATGGAGTTCCAATGATCATGAGAACAGTGAGGAATCAGCCCAGACCTACACGGGAGGATCTTGTCGATGATCTCAAGGCAGCTGGGACCATAGTCACCAAGAAAACAATTGGTAACACACTACGCCGTGAAGGACTGAAATCCTGCAGCGCCCGCAAAGTCCCCCTGCTCAAGAAAGCACATATACATGCCCGTCTGAGGTTTGCCAATGAACATCTGAATGATTCAGAGGACAACTGGGTGAAAGTGTTGTGGTCAGATGAGACCAAAATGGAGTTCTTTGGCATCAACTCAACTCGCCATGTTTGGAGGAGGAGGAATGCTGCCTATGACCCCAAGAACACCATCCCCACCGTCAAACATGGAGGTGGAAACATTATGCTTTGGGGGTGTTTTTCTGCTAAGGGGACAGGACAACTTCACCGCATCAAAGGGACGATGGACGGGGCCATGTACCGCCAAATCTTGGGTGAGAACCTCCTTCCCTCAGCCAGGGCATTGAAAATGGGTCGTGGATGGGTATTCCAGCACGACAATGACCCAAAACACATGGCCAAGGCAACAAAGGAGTGGCTCAAGAAGAAGCACATTAAGGTCCTGGAGTGGCCTAGCCAGTCTCCAGACCTTAATCCCATAGAAAATCTGTGGAGGGAGCTGAAGGTTCGAGTTGCCAAACGTCAGCCTCAAAACCTTAATGACTTGGAGAAGATCTGTAAAGAAGAGTGGGATAAAATCCCTCCTGAGATGTGTGCAAACCTGGTGGCCAACTACAAGAAACGTCTGACCTCTGTGATTGCCAACAAGGGTTTTGCCACCAAGTACTAAGTCATGTTTTGCAGAGGGGTCAAATACATATTTCCCTCATTAAAATGCAAATCAATTTATAACATTTTTGACATGCGTTTTTCTGGATTTTTTTGTTGTTATTCTGTCTCTCACTGTTCAAATAAATCTACCATTGAAATTATAGACTGATCATTTCTTTGTCAGTGGGCAAACGTACAAAATCAGCAGGGGATCAAATACTTTTTTCCCTCACTGTATGTGACCAATAAAGACTCATTATCATTCCAGTATAATATTGCTAAATACTAAGTACACTGTTATATTAATGTTACATTATGTTACATTACAATAAGCAATGTTGCATTATAATACAGTGCTGTGTTATATACAGTGCTGTATTTGCTCGATCCTGATTTCTTCTGTTTTTGTGTATATCTCATACTAAATAGTTTTAGATCTTCAAACCAAATACAACATAAAACAAAGGCAACCTGAGTAAACACACAATCTAGTTTTTTTAAGCAAAAAGTTATCAAACACCAATCACCAATGTAAAAAACGAATTGCCTCCTTAAAATTAAAATCTGTTTGTGCCACCTTTAGCAGCAATAACTTCCCTGAGATGGTCTGATCAGTCCTGTGAGGATGTGCGCTGATAGAGAAGTGTTCCCATTGGTTGCAGCCTGTAGGTATTCTGGACAATCACAAAAGTCAACATTGGCCAACCATATGCAGAATATACCCGCTACGCTTTTGTGTGGAACTCACTTTTGTAGGCTTTCGAGTGAATAAAAGATAGAAACCCTCTTCATATCCCATAAAAAAATTTAGCCACACCCCTGACTCAATCCCCCCCTCACCCCAGCCCTGGTTTTACAAGCACAGGGTAGATGGTGCTATGACATAAGAGTTATCAGGACTGTGTGTTTGGGAAGGCAATAAAAATGCCATGATTTAAGGATGTGCCAATTATCAACTTTTTAATTATTCCTCAATTAATCTCAGTTACATGTTCACAGAAAATATAAGAACGTGAGGAAAGTGAGAGTCTAATGACAGGTGTGTATGTGTGCGTGTTTGTGTGTGAGAGAGCGTGTTAAACAGCCAACGGAGAAAAAGTGTGAATAACATCACTGAATGTGTGTTCTGTGTGTATGTGTATGTAACATGAAGTCTCACCTCATAGTGCGCAACACGCTGTGACTCAGAGATGAGCTGAGCATTGCAGATGTTACAGTAGCTCTCGGTGAAGAGTCCTCCATCGCCAAATCCTGCAGATTTCATCTGACAACAAACAGCAGCACACATGGTCAGGACTTATAGAGGACACTGCACTTTATCTTGTCAAGTTCAGACATAAGCTTATCAACAACTTCATCCAAATGTGATAATCACCACCCAGGTGTTTGCTAAGCCTAGGCTAATACTGGTCTTTGCTAAAACATGTGACAATGTTTAACTATGGAACGTGTCATCTGATACACTAGGACAGAGTAAAAACAGCTATAGCAGATTTCAAGGGAAAGGTTTTTTCTATGTTATGTGCGTCAGGTATATCTGGGTTTTGGTGATACATTTTCACAGCTACAGTATTTCACTGCTGTTTCCTTATCATAATTACAGCTACATTTTAAGTTTCAGCACTGAGTTCCTGAGTTTGTGATGTCATAGAATTTTTTTTGTATTTTTGAAGGTAATGGACCACATGTGCTACATGCAGTGACAACAAATGGGTTTTGCCTAAGGGTAAAGAAGTCATACTTTGTTTCAGTGTCTCCAATGTTTTCCTATTAACATATAATTAAACACATTCAATAAAAGACTTTTACTCTTTGTAAGTAAGATGTATGCTCAATGATGTATTGCAACCTCAATAATTGACGAACCATGAGGAATAAATGGACCAGTATAAACCATATGCACCATATAAATGGACCAGTGTAATCTGCTTCAATAATAAACTGAAAATAGCAAAACCATTACATGAAACTAACCAGAGCCAGGCTGATGTGGAGCTGCAAGTGACAAGGTTCAGTTTGAGTCTCATTTTACACACCAAATGTACAATTAGCCCTCTGTTACTGAATGTCCTCAACATGACAGATGAGAACATGCAGGAGCTACTAATTAGCTCAACAGCAGGCTACAAGATAGGACAGCGATAGCATTGTTGTCTAATTGATCTTGTCTGAAACTATTAGAGAACAGCCCTGTCAGCCTGTTTGAAGTGATGGCTCCTGGTATACTTTTAATGCACTTTCTGCTCCTCATCTCACCATATCAAAATTATTATTAGTGCTTTCTGTTGCACTTACTAATTTTAATTAGAATCCTCTGTTATACAAAAAATCAATTTAGTTACCATCTTCATGTCATCATGAATGATACTTTTCATTTAGGAGTCACCAGAAGGAAACGATCTCTTTCTGCAACTTGACTGGTATGCTCTAAACAGAGAGACTAATATTCATAGACTGCATATATTAGTATTCACTTGCTCCTGAAGATCTAACAGGGATATTTTACACAATAAGTACACTACAGGCAGAAACCTCAGAAGCCACACAGCTTTTGTTAAAAATAAATAGGAACATTTTTATTTTGACACTATGTGTAATATGTTTAACATAACACAATAGAGTTTCTTAATTTGTTTTTGTCTACGATCTACATTCATTAAAAGATCCCACTTTAGTTATAATTACAGTATGATTATCACAGATGCTTCTAAAAATGTAATTAAATCTGGTATTTTCAATTTAGAGCTTGTAAATAATAAGAATGTAAAATATGGTTAATTTAAAGTTTAATAAAACCTTGAAACATAAAAGACGTTCAAAAGTGCATCAGTGCAAACCAACTGAATATTTTAGAAAATACTTTAGGTTAAACTAGATATTAATAACTCTATTGCAATATGGTGTATGACAATATATATCTTTATAAGTCATTTGTTCCTGTGCAAATTTTCTGAACAAATATAATCAAACAACATCTACTCTTGAGCACTTTATAAGAAAATTTACAACTGATTAATTCTGCTTTGGAGAAAATAAAAATTATTATTATAATGATAAATAATTATAAATAATAAGAATTTTGAACTTTCAGATTTGCAGCATCCGGAGTTCTGATTTTTTTTTTTTTTTTTAAATATTCCAAGTCATTTGATGTTCTATGCATCAGATGGTTTGTTTATAAGTATTGTTTTGGTACAAGTTTTGGTTAGAAGATAATACTGAGCTCTGTTCAGTGCATTTATGCTTTTACAATATGTCTATGTCTCTGTATACATGCAACATTAATATACTGTAGACAGGTCACTTACTGAGGTCACTCAGATGTAAAGGAGTCAAACATTCAAATGCTTCTTCCTGCCTGTAGACCTAACAGTGAAGAGATCTTAGTGTTCTTATTAGGCTGGGTTAGAGGACTGTATGAAGAGTAGGAGGTCTTGGTGGTCAGTGTAATAACAATGGAACCTTAGGCAAGGCAGATCGCTCTCTCACACTCTCTCTCAGCAGTTCAAGGTTTGTGGATGGTGCTCTATCACTGCTGAATGATAAGATGGACCTCAAGATGAACTCTGTAATGTAATATTCTCTTCTTTATGGAGGCTTCACATTGCTATAGACCACTAAACTCTCAGCAGCTGGCAACATGCTTCCTGTGTCAGGACACTGGGGAGGAAACTAGAGTACCCGAGGAAACCCCCAAAGCACAGGGAGAACATGCAAACTCTGCACACACAGGCCTCCCCAGAGATATCATTTTAATCACTATTGGTATGAAATACAATAAGCACAAAGCAAAACTTATTTACCGGTCTACTTTTTGTACTTTGGCTAGAGGTGAACTTTTGACCCATAGTCACTGGGATCCACAGGACCCAATAAAAAAACAAGACTATATTTTCAATAACATTCAGTAAAACTACATTAAATGTTTTACTTTAAACCAACTAAAAACTTAAAGCTTTAGTGTGTAATATGTTTCGTTAAAAAGGGAAAAAAAATCCTCTATAATACCATGTTCCTGTGCTGCTGTTTGTCACCATGACAATCCTGTAATAGTAGTTCATGTCAGCACTGTGTCAAGAAATGTTGTTTGGATTGATGCTAAGTTTGTTCACATACATCATATGCCATCTTAGATACATCAAATGTCATCACACCTCAACTTTAGGCATGAAAAACGTATGAAAACACGGTGACTGGCAGGAGCCAACAAGTGAAAGAGAACGAGAGTGTATAGGTCAACAAAACAAAAGGTAATCTGTGAGTGAGAGCCAATATGAGGAAAATAGATTCAGAAGAGTTAACTTTTTTTGTGCTGAACATCTAAAGCAATTTTGTTCTCTAACTGGATGGAATATAGTGAATGATAGTCAGCCAATTTATGCTCGTTATGGAATTTGCATCATTACCCAGTTGTGAAGTTGTTTTAAATAGAGAACTCATGATAGTAAGGTAGTGACTAATGCGAGGAGTTTGTGTGGTTCTTTTTTGTGGTATTATAAACTCTGTTTTATTGGGCAAGAGTGAATCACCTGGGGTATCTGATCACCTCGGTGTATATATTTAATCCCCTGTGGTTTTCCTAGCATGCTAACATTCTCTAGCTCATTCATTATGGCTCTGGAGAACCAAAAATCAGTCATATCCCAGTGACAGCAATGTATTCAGCAAGAGCACTGCTCAGTATACTTCAGAAAGTTTTTTTTTTTTTAGAAAATATTAATGACAGCAATAGCAGGAGAGACTAGTCAGATTTTTCTGAGGGAATAGAATGGAAAAAAACCCCAACAGCATCAATATCAGTCACACAAGTCTTTTGACAGCATTCTTAGCAGTATAAGGCACTGCACCTGAGCCAGACACAATAGTACGTGATCATTTTGTAGCACTGTAATCAGAGCACAGGTTACTTATGTGGCAGCCTTATCTTCATCTGTGATGTGACATCATTCCTCCCTCTGCCATCTGTCTCTATCCACTCCTGTCTGCTGGGTGTGACTGTAGAGACCTTGTCTACGCCAGCTCACTGTTATGCTATTCTTACTGATGCACAGATCCAGTCAGGCTGTTTTCATGTGCAACGAACAGCAACACCAAGAGCATATTCGTTCAGTCCTGTCTGCCCTTACACTCCGTCAGACTGGAGAATAAAGAATTGCTTTGTCATAAGTAGGTACATTGTACATGATCACAGCTCTGTGATGGATATTGGGAATGCATACAGAAAAACTGGGAAAGACAGAGAGACACTGTCTGAGGATGGTGTCTGACCTAAAAAAAAAATCAAATAAATAAATAATAAAAAAAAAAGGAGCCAGCAGCACTTACTGAGGCTTAATCACAGCTCAGGTTTTCAGAGAGAATTTTTTCTTCAAAGTAGTAGGTTTCACTAGCAGAGATGGAGTTGAGAATAAAATGACTCTTGTTGAGATCATAGCTCTCTAAAGGTGAGCTCTTTGCACCCCTCCATACCCTGCAATACAATGCCTAAGGGTTTACAATGTCAACCCTCTGGGTTTACTGCAGCAGTTCACGGTCAGCTGTACACAAGAATGAGCTTCTTTTTATCTGTTTGACCTCCACACTAACTTATCTTGTCAAATCTGGGAAGCACCTGCTGCCATAAAACTTTCACTGGACCGTCGATCAATGATCGTAATCTGCTGAGATTGCTTCAGAGTAAATCTGGTCTAACAGAATTGGAATTGACGCTAAATATAATGTACTGTTCAGATATGCAAAGAGATATTATTGTGCAGTATAATGGGCTGTGTGAAATGTGAGCTGCAGCTCAGGCTAAAAGTGCTTTGCTAAAGATGACTAGAGACAGCCATTACGATATGCATTCCATGATAACAGTATCATGTAATCGAATAATCAGCAATTACATGGTTTGGTGCTCTGAATACTGACAGCATGATCGTGGTGGATTATTTCTGAAAGCTAAACATCTCTTAATATTCTCAGGGAGACTGACTGGATGCATGTAGAGTAACTACGCACGCAAATGGCATTCGTTTTGGCAAGACAGAGAGTCAGGTGCTGCTGGCACCAGCTTCAAGCATCATGCTTCTTCAATGCGCCATGGCTTGAAAAAGTTGATGAGTGCTCTTTTTGGCTGGGCTGCTTGTGTGAAGGGGCATTAAAAATACATCTGCAAGAAAGTGAACTGAGCATCCTTGCTGCCTTCATCCCTCCTTTTCTCGCACCACCCTGTGGAAAAGAGCAGCTTTAGAAATCCCTTCTCTCCTAACAACACATTTGCAATTCTGTGGTGCAAGTGCTTCTAGTTCACTTCACAGCACATCCTAAAGCGTAGAGTGCATCTTGTCGGTAACTCTCGTGGTTCATGGGGAGTTTTGTGAAGATGATTTAAGGTCAAATATTTTATAAATGATGAGTGGGGCAGGCCACTATAGACCTAGATGCATTGATGTCCCCCCCAGGCACATCATATCGATTACTGAGCTACAGCTTGGCATTTTAACTCCTACTACTGGTTTTCTGCCTCCTTCCGTTATTCTACTGATACAGTTAAGGATATTATGAACTCCAGACATATGGAAACTCATAGCAATGGCTAAAGGTATTAAAGTAATTACATTTTAATGACCTCAGTAATGATCAGCCAAATAAACCGCTAAAACTTTACCAACAGAAAACTAATTGAAATTGAAAGGACAGCAGATAAAATTTGCTGATTGTTTTGGCAATTAATAAAGAAGCTAAGGTCAGTTCTGACAGCTTTGAGCTAGCCATCATTCTTTTCTTTACAACAAGGTGTCCGTCAAATGCTGGAAATGCAAGTCAGAAGAGATTTCGAGCAGACTTCTGCATCCTATTTTGTTAGTGAAAAAAAAAAGAAAAGAAAAGCATTTACACCCCTGTCTGTAGCATTAGGATTTACATTTCTCACTGATTTTGGTCTTGTTGTTTGTCTCTGAAATGTCACTGTGCTCAGATAAGTGTTTGTATTGAATCTCTTAGATTACTTTGTTACTTAGGAACAGACAAAATGTCGCATAGCCATGGTGTCTAACAAAGAAATATGTCACATTTCCTTTTGTTGCGTCTGACAAGTGTCACCCAGATACAGAAAGCACATTTTCAAAGCATAGAACTTATCAAAATAAAACACAAGGGGATGAACGATTGAACATCATCTCACAAACACAGCTTTTCAAAAAAGAAAAAGAAAATCCTGATCTGCAGTGCCTCTAATTATGGTGCATAACATATTTCTGGAATAATCAAAAACACTCCAGACAACGTCTATTTGCCTAACTTGGTATTTAATGTCTACAGTACATATGCAACCCTTATGGGTAAGCCACCCAGTCAGTAATCTAACACATTTTCTATATAACCTCTTTTCCTAAGTGTTATAAACTACTCTGAAATGAGGCCCCAGATGTGCTACAGAGATGACCATCATATCAGTGGCTAATGGACCATAAACTAAGAGCCTCTGAGGATGTTCTTTCTATTTAAAATAAATTAGGAATAAACTATCCATTTCATCTAATAAAAAAGGGGATAAAAAGGATTACCAAATGTCCTGATCATGCTAGAATACAAATAAGAGCTTCACTAAACAACTTTGTAAAACTTTCAATGAGCTGATTGTTTTTAAGTGTGTATTATTATTTTACACAAACTGCAACATAAATTAGGCCAGCTACTATAAATCTAAAGCCTATCAGATTGCTTGGCTTTTACATTGGTGCTTGTGTCCTTAACCTTTATAAGCACTGCTTTGTCCTTGCACTTTTGAATTCATCATATGCTCCCAGCATGCCTTGCAAAGCCCTCGGTGAGTCTGGCATTCGCTTTGAGTAAACGAACGATGAGGATGACAAGGTACCAAAAGCCAGCAACATGTCAACACGATTGCAATCAGAGCCATGAGGACCACTCAGGCTGCTGGTCCCTTCAGCGACAAAGTGACCCGTGTTTTATTTTTGTGGGTATCAGTCATGTTAAGTGTAACCTTGGAATGACTAGGTATTTAGCCCACTTTCAACATGAAACAGAATTGCACCTGATAACTGCTCTACGAATGCTGGGACATCTGTTAGAGGACGTAAATCTATGCTCAACGTTAGACTTGTGCCTGTACATTGAGAAGCTACGATTCCCAGGTTCGATTCCTGGTCAGGGAGCCAACCCCAGCCATTGGAGGGTTGCACAAGCCAGTGCACTCTCAGTGCCAGTCCCAATCCCAGAAAATGGGAAGGGTTGCATCAGAAAGGGCATCTGGCGTAAAACCTGTGCCAGAATTAAACATGCGGACGATCCGCTGTAGCGACACAAAATAGGAGCAGCCAAAAGGGGAAATAAATCCTTGTGAGGATCTTCCACTGACATCATTAGTAATGCACCTAATTAATTTTGCTACCTCAAGATTGTGGAATATTTTACCATTGTTTATAAAGTCATCCCCCATAACAGACATTTTTATATCCAATTTTGAAGACATATTTATTCTCCAAGGCATCGGAGTCCTTGTAAGGTCTCTATCATCGAGCTGTCTCTTTGTTTTTGTGTTGATATTGGGGTCATTGTTTTTGCAGTCTCCCTATTGTCTTATTTACTTTATTAGATTTAATAATTGTGTTGTTATTATTTTATTTCATTCTGTCTTAATCTTATACTGATAAGATTATACTGTGAAGCACGTTGGATGACACTTGCTGTCTTTTAAATGTGCTATAGAAATAAAGGTGACGACTTTTTCTTGACATCTGCTACAGGAACCTATACCAAGGAATAAAACGTTTGAGATTAAAGCTCATGATCTCTGCTTCACAAAAATGTCTAGGTTATATATAAATATGACTTTTCATTTTCCATGAGTTGGAAGTAAATTTGTTAAATGTCATGTTTTTCACACATTTCTAATCAGCACTTGCTAAAATACTGTGCTCTCACACTCTCTTTCTCTCTCACACACATTTACATACAGTTGAGCACAATGAATAAAGCAGAAATGTCCATTAAAACAGCAATTATCAAATGCTGTGTCAGTGATGTGGAACATTTTAGGGTCTCTAATTAGATAGTTGAATTGGTTCTATATTACAGTTCTGAAGCATTAAATAAACATATGCATGTATATGTATAAGGCGTCACGCTGGTGCACCATGTCTAGGAAATGAATGAAGGAACAATAATGAACCGTACATTTAACCCTTATGTTAACTACAATGAAATCGCTGAAATGAGTTGAATAGCTGGAATTGGAGAAGACCTGTCTCATCATCTAAAACATGCGAAAAGAAAGTTTATGCTTAGCAGAAGCAACTACTGTACATGCATGTTGTTTATCCATATATATATACTCACAACCATGAGCAGAGATCGGACAGAGGTCGTTTCCTGTATGGTCTGAGAAATGTTCTCTGCACATTAGTATCCATTATCAGTAGGGATGCTCCGATCAGGATTTTTGCAGCCGATACCGATTACTGATTTCTTGTCATCATGATCAGCTGAAACCGATCCTGATCGTTCAAGCTTTATATAAGTGATATGTACGCTTTCTTTTGACAGTCACTGTTAACCTTTCTTTCCAGATAAAGTAATACCACAGATGTTCCCTTGGTTATATTACTTACAGTAATGTTGTAGACTGTTGTTTTTATTGAGAATCAAATAAATAAGCACAACAGATATTTATTTTACAATGAACATTTTAATAGGCCTTTAAAAATACACGGCAAATGGCGACTTTTTCATTGTTTCTTGAGACCTCGTAATAATTCCACACTGGTGATGACATGACTGCAGCGCTAAAGTTTAACGTTCATCATGTGTTTTGCGTCCTCACGTTTTACGTAATCAAATTGCAATCGGTTCATGAGATCGGCCAAATTTAGAGATTATCAATCGAGAATGTGATTATATTATTATTCATTATATATGGGTTAGCTGAGATGCAGTGTTAATTCAACTTTTGCATCAGCTGAGTGTTGGCTGACACATTCACCCGTTCTTCAAGCTAAATCTAAATTCTTTCTCATTGGCTCTTCATGTAGCTGACTGCATGCTCATGAATTGATTCATTCACAAATAAAATGGCGTTGATTGGTGACATTCTGCATAGATTTTGAAGCCCAAGCTATCACATCACATGCAAGATTATTAGATCACAGCTGCTGATTCAATCCAGAGCTCGGGTTACTGTCTGTATGGAGATTTCCATGTTCTCGACCTTGTCAGTGTATTTCAGTTTCCTCCCAACTTCCAGAAACAAGCCCATAGGTGGAATGGTTACGTTAAACTGCCCAGAGATGTGAACGGTACCATACAGTATGTATTCCTGCCCTATGATCTTGGGACAGGCTCCAGATCCACTAAAGATGAATATATATGTATAAATTCTAGAAACTGTTGTATGCAATCTGTAGCAGGTTATGAAATACTCAAACCAGCCCATCTGGCACCAACAACCATGCCACAATCAAAGTGACAGAGATCACATTTTTTCTCCATTCTGATGTTTGATGTGAACATGAATTGAAGCTCTTAACCTGTATCCTCATGATTTTATTCAATTAACTGCTGGCATATGATTGGCTGATTGGATAACTGCATGAATGGGCAGGTGTACAGGTGTTCCTATTAATGTGGATGGTGAGTGTATATGCTGGCAATAGATTCTTCCTTAATTTTAGTCACGTTAAATAAATCAAAAATCCCACACTGAGATCCAGTTATGCATTTCAGTGAGCTATTAAAATGTCTGCTGTGTGTGGAGACACCTTGCAATGACCTTGTTTGCACAGACTGTCAATCAGGTTTTATTACTTGATGCCACAAACATAGAACTGTCATCGGTTTTAGCTCTACGTACCATAATCAGTGCACATCAGATGGCTGTCTCTCTGCCTCTGTTAGCTTTGTTTCCGAAAACACTGAAAGCATAAGCGTAAAAGAAAAAACAAGCAGACAAAGTACTCTCAAAATAGATGCCTATCCAGTTGTGGTGGAGCACATGAAAGGTTAAGATCTCACAGATAGTTCAATCCCAGCTCCTCAGGGGACATGGAAATGGCAGTAGAAATCACACATAACACATCTGACGGATGCATCATACCATGAAAAATGCAAACTGAAATCCTGTGACATCTCTGGACTTTCTCACAACGTGTGCTGGTATTCCTGGTTCTTTGAAGTTAAAAGTATCTAACAGATATTTCTGTGCTAGCACCAAAATAGATTTTGCATTATATATGTATTATTCACAATCAAATGTGTGAGGCTTAGGTTCTGCATTGTTTTATGATCATTTTCTTTGTTTTCTTTGATTTTTACTTCTTGGGAGACTGAAATAGAAATAAAAAGCAGTATACAAGTCTGACAAAAAAAAGCTAAACTGAATACATAGGACATATCTAATCTGCAGTGCTAGACATGATGTCAATATTGAAATGCCTGATATAGCTTTCAGTGCTTAATGCAGGATGAGGAAATGATCACATGGCATCCTTCTGACAGGGTGAACAGGAGGGAAGTGAATTAAAGACAAAATTCTGCTTTGTTATTGAGGCTTTGTCTGATAGGTACAGCACTAATACATCTGATAGATGTAGTACCTTGATTTTCAGCCTGAACACACACAGCACAGGGTAATCAATATACATTCTAGATAGACAGGTGTCTCTCCTTGACTTAATCGACTAAAAACTTTGCTGAATCTGACATCTTGCCAAACATGAAGTATTATATTGCATCTGTATGAACAAATGCAGTATATACACTGGCCACCCACTTTAAAAGGAATACCTGTGTCCCTGCTCATTCATGCTATCCAATCAGCCAATCATGTGGCAGCAGGGCAATACATAAAATCATGCAGAAATAGGCCAAGAGCTTCAGTTAAGGTTCATGTCAAACATCAGAAAGGAGAAATATTTTATCTCAGTGACTTTACTGTGGCATGACTGTTGGTGCCAGAGGGGCTGAGTTAAGTATTTCAGAAACTGCTGATCTCCTGGGATTTTCAAGCACAAAAGTCTCTAGAATTTACAGAGAACTGTGCAAAAAATAAATAAATAAAATACATCCAGTGAGTGACAGTTCTGCAGGATGAAACGCCTTTGTAACTGGTAACTCAAATAGCCACTCTTTACAGCGATGGAGAGCAGAAAAGCATCTCAGAATGCACAACATACCAAATCTTGAGGAGGATGGCCTACAACAGTAAAAGACTACATGGTGTTCCACTCCTTTTTTATCAAAGAACAGGACTCTGAGGCTACAGTGAGCACAGGCTCACCAAAATTGGACAGCTAAAGATTGGCTGGTCTTTTTCACACAAAAAAAGCAGAAATATTATAGAAAAAGAGTTTCTACAATATTACTCAATATAGAATACATAGACATATACACAGTGTATTGATCTGTTTGCTCTGACACATTAAAGTCTTACAGGGATTTAGCATATCTTTTAATAATGAGGAATAAATATCTTTTCATATTATGGCAATAGCTCTTAACCTTCAAGTGAGCACAGTATTAAACTAGAACTGTGACAATATTCAATTAAAATAAATTTCATATGAAATTCAATGTAAAATAAAATGACAAATTTACACCAAATGCTCGATATATTTTCTGATTAATAGTTACATTTAGAACAATATGTCATTATATGAGTATATAACCACATATATACCACTGTCCAAGATCTTATCAAGGGCAGAAAAGGATCTTGAGCTCCACAGAAGGATACGGTTAGCTATTTACAGTATGACAGAGGGTTCAGTTGGGTTATGCTGCCTGTTGCCATGGAACCTTATAAGAGCGCAGAAATTACACCATGGTCAGAGAAGGCAGGCTCAATTATAAATGAACCACAATTATCATCCCTTTATAATTCTTCAAAAAAGGACCAATTGTTGATTAGTAAATAACAGAGGTTTTCAAACAGCCCTCACAGGTCTGGCAGAGGACAAGCCAAGGTACTGTATCTGTTTATTCTCTCCGGCAAATGAGCCAAAAGTGTGTTATCATCTGTTGCCATGTGTTTGTGGGCAGGAGTGTAGGCAGCGTGTGGCATCCGTCACAGCAGAACAAATCATCAATAACTATAAACTTTCCAGCCAAGTCCATCAATCTCAGATGAAGGATGGAAGGTGCTACAAAGTGATCCCTACTCAGTGAAGAGTAATCTGTTATCTCCTGTCCAAACCCTGTAATCATGCCATGTGTATGATGTGCAGCCCTAACCACAGATCAGGTGGCATACAGTATATGACACATAGGACACACAGGACATATGAGACACATGATACATGAGAGGGACTGTCACTGTAACATCAACTAAACTATTCTGCCTCTCCTAGGCATATAGCGGTATCAGCATTTCAGTATTTGTAGTAAAGCATTTCTTGTTTTTGCCACGTCTGGTTTTTTCAATGTATTAATACAATTTCTTTTTAAAGCAACCTTGTAAAGACCCTTTAATCAACCCCACAGCAAAGTATTTTGCTACTGTTTGTTTGACTGAAAATCAAGTCGTATTTTTCTGTTTGACATGTTAAGCAGTTCTGTCTTCTATCTTAGTACAGCAGTATTGCTGTATTTGTTTTACTTACTTTAAAATAGTACATTATTACAATTAGATCTGTGGCTGTGAAAATAGTAATAGCTTTCACATTACACAATACCAATATACTGTAATGGTGTAAAAATTATTGTCATGAGCACATGTGGTGCTTTCCGTGCACAACAAAAATTTAAAAATAGTGTGAACAAAGAACCGACCAGTTGAAATACAGAGGAAAAAAGACAATGCAAACCTGTCCATGACTGAGTGTTTGTTTATACAATGGTAAACTAAACACTCTAAACCTGAGTATCATACTGTACACTCTAAACCATGAACACACTCTAAACCTGATCATCATGCTATAACATACTATAATATATTGTATATTGAATATATATATATATATATATATATATATATATATATATATATACACACATATATATATATATATATATACATATATATATATACATACACACACATATATACACACACTAAATAAATTGTAATGATATAAAGTTCAGTAAATAAAGAAGAAATGTCATTCAGCAATGATGCAGTAATGTTGTAATAAGAAATGGAGGAAATACACAATAATAATAATGAAAAACATCAATCACAATTCTATCAATGCCATTGTAGTCAATAATAATCAACAATACGCCCTCAGAGATAAATGATAACATCTCTGGCTGGTAGCCCTAATCACTCCAGTCTAAATGAAAGCTTGATGAAAGAAAACACAACATGATAGTAATAAACAACATCAAACTGTCATCATGGACATATACACTCATAACCTTCAAATTTCCACATATTTTTCAATTTTTCAATTACAGGGAATATAATTTTAACTCCTCTTTGTTATTAATTGTTGACCTTGGTACTGTGTGTACATTAACCCATCAGAGCGCTTACTGCACAAGAAGAATCACTAGTGTTTCATACAAATTCACACTGATTTCACTAGATACTTTTTTCACAAATAAAGCAGTTACTCGATAACACTTCACTCTAGATAAAAGGGTACTAAACTTTACCTTTCCTTAGCACTGCACTGATACTCTGAGGGGTACATCTGTTTACCTTTAATATACTGTATCCTTTACCTAGGAAGATGAATGTAATGTACATTTAAAAACGGTGCACCAAAAACTAATTATGGTCCAATAATCTTTTTAAAGGTACACATTATCTACATTTCCAGATGCACATTCATATTAACGGTACAAAGAATAACAGTACCACCACAAGGACAAATAAATGTGCCTTGTTTTCTTCAGTGTTCTCAAAATAGCCCGTTATAGTAAACCTAGTGGAGTCACCTTTTGCTTTTGAATGAACAGCAAGAGCAACAAGGCGGATATATCAAACAAAATAATGAATGTAAACATTCATTTTCAAAACAAAGTTAATTACACAGGAAAGGATGTTGCTGGGATTTAGGAAAACCGTCATTTCTGTTTTAACTCGTTTTCTTTTACTCATTTTTATATTAAAATTCTAGCTCGGTTAGAACACGAGAGCTGTCCAGTGTTAAAGGAACAGCGTTGAATGTTTACAGCAACGTTATGTTTATATATTTACAGAATTACAGCCTGTATGTCATGTCTGACGCAAGGTTTATTCAACACTAGGTGATGCTTTGCCTTAGTATGATCTTCTTAGTAAGGTTTTTTTGTTTGTTTGTTGTTGTTTTTTTGTAGTTGTGAATGAGAACTCGGTGTGTTGAGAAACAGGTGCGCGCGACTTCACTCACCTTCCTCTACGCTGTTGTTTCCTCTATAAAGCGCGTCAGATTCGCAGCTGTACTCATCCGCCTGATTGCGCGGCAAACTTTGAGTTCGTTTGCAGTTCTACGGCATGGTCTCGCTCGCTCTTGCGGCTCGCCGTCAAGCTGCCACGAGTCGAGAGAAGGTGTCGCGCACGCAAACGGTAAACGAGCAACGAGCAGGCAGACTGTGCCTCACCTTCATCAGATCCTCTTGGTCCACTTCGCGCAAGCAACAGCCTTCAGTGACGCGCAGCCGATGTCAGCGACTGAGCGCGAGCGAGCGAGCGGCCACATTCAGTAACGAGCGCTGTGCGCGTGCGTAAGGGGAGACACCACGCGCGCGGTGGGATTCGCTGCCTACACCAACACCCCCACGCACGCATCATTCGCTATTTAACAGCTACTGTACACTGTCAGAAATAAACCTACTAAAACTGCACTTTTTCCCTTGTCGCTGTAGAGGTACTATCGAGGGTACATCTTTTGTACTTTTACTACTTATGTCACCTTGATTATTTTTTTTAAGATACATAATTTGACCTTAATGACCATTGATGTACCTTTAAAGCTTTTCTCTCTATGCTAATTAAAGGTTCAGCACATGCACCTTCCCAGGTTAATGGTACATAATAAAGGAACAAAATAGTGTACCCTTGATGGTGCAAATACAAATACCTTTACCTCATATAGCCCTGAAGCTCTTTGCTAGCACAGCTGATGAAGGACATTTGTCTGAAACATTCTGTTCCTCTGGAATCTTGAGTACTATTCAATTCAATTCAATTGTATTCATATTGCGCTTTTAACAATGGACAAAGCAGCTTTACAGAAATAGATCAATTCCAGATATAAATTTTACATCTATAAATGAGCAAGCAGAGGCAACGGTGGCATGGAAAAACTTCCTGAGAAGACATAATGAAGAAACCTTAAGAGGAACCAGATTCAAAAGGGAACACATCCTCATCTGGGTGACACTGGATAGTGCGATTGTAAATAATTTCCTATTTGTATAGTATATAGTCAAAAAGTGCAACTGTTTAACCAGGAACTTATGAGCAACTTATGAATATGAGCATCAGAATCATTTCTGAATTCATTATAGTTTTGAAGTCTATTCTGTTGATGTTATCAACTCTTCAATGGTGGAGACTTTTGCAGAGCTGTTGCAGTCCTAAGGCTATCCAAGGAAGGTGTACTACTTCTTTTACTACATGCAATGTCTATACTAAAGTACACTGCAGAAACATAACATTGTATAAATATCCATGTATCCATCCATTTTACCGCTTATCCTACACAGGGTCATGGTCGAGCCTGGAGCCTATCCTAGGGGGCTTGGGCCACAAGGCAGGGGACACCCTGTGTAGGGTGCCAGCTAATTGCAGGGCACAATCACACACACTCACACACTCATTCACAGATTACAGACAATTTAGAGATGCCAATCAGCCTACAACAATGGATTGGAGGAGGAAACCAGAGTATCCACAGGAAACCGGAGAATCCAGAGGAAACCCCTGAACCGGGGAGAACGTGCAAACTTGGGGAAGCGGGATTCGAACCCCCAACCCAGGAGGTGCGAGGCAACAGTGCTAACCACTAAGCCTCCTTTGTGTGTGTGAGTATATATATATATATATATATATATATATATATATATATATATATATATATATATATATATATATATATATATATATATATATATATATATATATATATATATATATATATATACAGAGAGAGAGAGAGAAATAGATAGATAGATAGTACAAATGTAAGAATATTAGTGTGTGTTCAAATATATTTTGATGAAGGTAATATAGTGCAATTTTAGCCATAGTCAGTTGAAGTACAGTTTGGTATCTTTATTTCTGAGCATGTATTATCAGCAATACAACAGGAGCAGCATGGTTCATCCACTGACTAATGCCCTTAGTCACTCTCTGAAGAAAAGATTAAATCTTGGAAACAAAAGAACAAAGGATTGCAACAAAGGGTTTGCCTTTCAGAAAAAGCCTGCATAAACAAACTAGAACAATTAACCACCCAAAGCACCACTTTTTCAAGAGTGTGTTAAATGTCTAGAAGAGGGTTTGATGTATTGAAAGACATTTTTTTAAATAGTAAAGCATAGTACTTGTCTCTGCTTCATGTTCACTCATGCAAACACACACACACACACACACACACACACACACACACACATATGCTGTCATCATAGTTAAACTCTGTTAACTCTGTAGGAGTAAATTTCATGGTGTGGGTGTTCATTTAACCAGTCATGGTGATGACTTCACCATGCTCTTATGGACCTCTCATTATTTCTTTCACCCACTAACAAGATAGTAAAAACAAAGCAACAACAAATGATTTAACAAGTCCATATTTCTCCAAAAATGTTTGGAGGAGAAAGTGATAACTGCTCCATCACGGAAGAAATTAATTAGAAATAAAACAATAAGAATGAGAATAATATAGCATTGTTCATTTACCCTCATACAATTCTTACAGTAAATTACCTAGTGTAATGGACATGTATAATGTCAATCCAAACGTTAATCTTTAAAAAAGTGTACATTATAAGCATTCGTAAAGAAACACATTTTATATATATATATTTCTCCGTCATCACTGCACTGCCATTTAATTTGTGAATTGCAACAGCACTGCTTAGTCATAAGGAATTTGCTCATGAAATTGCCACATTTTCTCTCATGTATAAAGCATTGAATTGAATAACAATAATAACAGCCTATGACATGCTTTCAGCAGATATGGCAGCTGCTTTTGTAGGATCCAGATCCTTCAAGCTCAACACAATAAGAATGCAAAGAGGACAGAGCAAGCCAGTTCACCAGAATGCTAATTTAACGGGCGCATGCCAAATTCATTCGACACTGTGCTCATGTGTAACATGCTTCTTGACAGAGGCATTTGCTCTTCAGCTGTGCCATACTGAACTAAATAGTACACATTTTCATTCAAATATAAGGTGTCACATCAGTGCACAGGATTACTCTCTGCAGAGGTCCTGGTTGCCATAATTTTGCTTCACTGTCATGGTTACTGATTATTTCCATGTGTTTCTAATCACTTCCTACTCCACATAAGCAACAATAGCTGCTAGCGTCATCGAGTTCCTTCTGTGTTTCTTCTGTGGGTCTGAGCCATCCTTTTCCTGTCAGTTTGCGTATGCTTTTGTATTTCCACCCTCATTTGATCAACCCTGTAACTTGTTTCTGAAAACTTTTGGTTCTTATATTGAATACTGCTATTGGAATTGTGTTTTGTACTTTGTTTACTGCATATCTGCTTCAGAATACACACGAGCCCGCTGAGCCTGTCTTGTTACAAAAGGCATGCAGAGTGTAAGAAGCTCTGGATGTGTCACCATGATGCTAAAATGGGAAAATATGTCCATCCCTGCTGTGTGGAGTTATGTGAAATATGAAGTGTAAATGAATCTGCACAATAATCCGTGTACGCAGTTTGCACAATGAGGCAGAGCACATGCAAAGGCTTGTGAACAGTAAGGTTTGCATTAGCCATGGCACTTACTTCTGTTAGAATTCCTCAGAGAGGTTGTGAATGTGTTTGATTAGGAAGGCAATGTGTTAAGGATCCGAGTTTTAAAAGGAACATCAGCAACAGAGCACAGCGCAAAAGTTTTTAGGAAGGACTGCTGAAGGCTGCGTTATGCATACTAAAATGAGAGATTATGCTAATTCGAGTAAAATAGAGCTGTAAAAAGATCTGTGGTAACTTAATAAAAAGAAAAGTTGTATCTAAGGGACAAAAAAAAAAAAAAACCCAGTGTGTGTGAGTGCGAAAACACAATACCTATATATAAGTGCATAATTATATAAGTAGGCTATATGTATATAAGCATATTCTTTATTCTCCATGTTGTGCCCTTCATTTTTAGTCTGCCAGTGTATGTTGAGGTCAGAAACGTAGCTCTGAGGCTGTGGGTTGCTCCCATCACTGTGCCATAGGCGAGCAGCACTGGAGGTGGAGGGCACTTCGTCTGGGCAGTGGCTGAAATCTGATGCCAGCCACGGTGAGCAGGTGCTGCCAAACGCTGACCCGCTGTGCTGAGGTCAAACAGGACTTCATTGTGAGCTGCCTGCATCTCACCTCCTGCTGACCTAAAAGGCAAACACACCAGGTGAAGGCCTAGTTCATTGAGAGAGTGAGCAACAGAGATAGAGATAGAGAGAGAGAGAGAGAGAGAGAGAGAGAGAGAGAGTGAGAGAGAGAGAGAGAGAGAGAGAGAGAGATGTTGTCATCCCCTCCTATTTGTCCTCTAAAGAGCCAGGTAGTGACTGAGCTTAATGGAGTCTGTAGCTCCAGGGCTGAGCCACAGAGCTACAGCGCTCCCTGTCAAGTGTGTTCCCAAATGATTTTGAGCACCAGGATAGTGTACCAGTTTTTCTTTCTCTGTTAATTAAAAATTACATTTTTTTAAAGCATGTTAAGATATAGCTCTCAGATTAGCAGGATTATTTTTTTCAATTTGACCTGTTCCTCTCCTTTCTTGTGCTCTTATTGCTGTCAATCTCTCTCTCTGCAAAGCCCCAAATTGTGGCCTGTCACAGCCTGTAAGGTAAAGCTCAATGAGCAGTACAGGCTGCTCACTACTCCTGGCTTCATTAACATACCTACTGTTTTACATCTTATTTGTTTATATACTATTACAGTCCGTGTAGTCTCTGCAGATGAACAGAATGCACTAGCTAGATAGAGAGAGGCTTTGGTAGCAGAGATAATATTAAAAGAGAAACAATCTGTTTTGTCTGCAGAAAATATTGAAATTGTTCTTAAAATCAAAGCGCAAGGACGACCTGTTTCAACTACAGTCTGTTTGCTAGTTCTGAACCACTGTGGATAGGTGCTTTTCTTGATAGCTCCATCATGAGTTATAAATAAAGAAATTAAGGTCAGATATATTTATGTTATGACTAATAATTGCTGTGAATAATCTAGCTGTGCAAGCAAACTATTAGGTAACTTTTACCAGCAAGCATTGTCTTCAGTTATGTAAGAAGGCATCTAAATATTATGTTAGCATTAAATAATAATAAAATGCTTCTCAAGGGAATTAAAAACACACAAAATGAGAGAATAAGTGTGGATATAATGTGGCAGCAATTATACAAAGATAGACATAATTAAGAAACAACAAGAATATGAGCAATAAGAGTAATTAAAAACAGAATAATCATCAATAATGTAGAATCATACAAAATGGAAATTTTGTAATAGAAACAAGAATGAGGTTCTTCCCCAAACTGTTGTCAAAAAGTTGGAAAAACACAATTTTCTAGAATGTCTTTGCATGCAGTAGCATTCCAATTTCTCTACAATGGAACTAAGTGGCCCAAACATGTTCGAGCATGACAATGCCCAGGTGCATGAAGCGAGATCCATGAAGACATGGTTTGCCAAGGTTGGAATGGAAGAACACAAAAGGCCCTGACATCTGAATGCTGGGATGAACTGGAACGCCAACTGTGCTCCAAGCTTCCTTGCCCAACAGTGCTTGACCTCACTAATGCTCTTGTGACTGAATGAGCAAAAATTCCCACAGCCAATCTCCAAAACCTAGTGGAAAGCCTTCCCAGAAGAGTGCAGGTTATTATAACAGCAAATGGGGACTACATCTTGAATGGGATGTTCAAAAAGCACATATGAATGTGATGATCAGGTGTCCACATATTTTTGGCTACATAATGTATGTTCGTATACCTGTTAGAAGTTGGTCTGTGGCATTTAAAAAAAGGTGCATACTGTTCAATAGCTTATTTGGCAACTCAGTAAACAATGAGTTACAATAATCAATGCAAGAAAAGACACAAGCCTGCATCTAACATGTATCTAAAACATATTAGTATCTAAAACATGTGTAATTTCAGTTGAAGCATCACTTACCTTTAATAATGGAACATATACTGCATTTCTGTTTTTAGGCCTTGTACATAAACTTTTCTTCCCCCCCCACCCCCCCCCCCCCCTTTTCCTAAGTGTAAGCTATCATTCAAGTAGGCTGGCTTCTACCAGTGGGATGCTAACCATTTAGGAAAAACAACAGAAACTCTTACCGAAATTACATGTTGCTGAAATGTTTTAGATACATCTTCACAGTGTGCACAATTTGATCTGTAGGCTCATTCACAGCATGATGCTGTAGCAGCTGTTAGAGTTTATAGCTCTCAGTAACATTCTGCAAAACTGTAATGTAATGAAGGCTGGTGGAAGCTATGAAGCTTGAAGTGCTGCTGTGTGGGACTGTTTGCAAGCCAGGCTCAGCATTGCTTCAGGGGTACGTGGATAACTTAAGGTCATACACTGCATTGTTATCATGTTATTTTGAAGCTGGTGTCATGTTGTTGTTTTTTTCTTTTTCTGTGACTGTTGTGGGGACCTATATTCACCATTTAAACAATTGTCTTAAAGGATTCAGTCCTATGAGCCTGTCAAATAGTTTATAAATGCACAGACAACCAAAACAATAGACACTGTAAAGGAACAAGAAGCTATGTGCTACCTTGATTGAGTATGATGTTAGTCTGGAGTCAACATTATTGTGGATTATATTAATTGCTAGGTTCCTTAGTGATTTGATCCAGCCAAGCAGCTGCCAAGCAACCAAGCCTTGATCTTGAAGTATGTAACTGTTTGTGTTAAACTAAAGAAGTACTGCTCTCTTCTCTCTTTTTCTTACTATTTGTATTTACTTTACTCATGAATGTCTTTATAGGGAAGGACCGCAGGGCCTGGAACTCGAGTTAGGAAACTTAATTTGTGTGTATGGTAGCAACAAATGCTAACATCAATACCATCTGTAAAAAGCTGTATAACAGGACAGAGTACTGGACTGAGAAATTTATTTAGTATTCTAACATTACCGACTTATTGTATGTACATTTAAACACAATCAAATATTTAAGCATATACTACAAAGCTCTTGCCCTAATGTGTCATCAGTATTCATTTATTCATTCATTCATTTTTTTCTTCGTTCATTCCATTCATGTAGGATAATATTGCATGTTGCATTTTATTATAATGTATTGCATTGTAACCACTGACAAGTATACTAAGGCTGGGTTTAAGGTAAATGCATTTAAAACTGTTTTGCTAATGCTAATGGAAAATTTGTGTGTCCTGCCATCTAGTGGACTTTTTGCATGTCAGTGGATTCAGTTCTAAACTCTCAGGACTTCTGAATAATCTCCTACAAAAATTATGGGTGAAGTGTATGAACCATGGTTGTAAAATGCTGGAAGATTTCTAAGTGTAAGGGGAATTAAGCCAAAACTGCGAATGTGTAAATGGGTTAAAAGGGAAACATTCAAAGTGTGACTATTTGAGTGTACAATAAACATTTATTTGCATAGTGCAGTTTCTGGAGTACTGCTAAATGAGCCAATACTAAAATTATTTAAAACATTTATCTTTGTGGCTTTTATGGTCAGTACTTTCCATATTTCTGTTGATGTCCGGGTGGCACTGTGGCGCAGCAGATAGCACTGCCTCACAGCTCCAGCGTCTTGTGTTTGATCCTGAGCTAGAGTTACTGTGTGCTGGAGTTTCTGTACATGTTCTCCCCGTGTTTGCGTGGGTTTCCTTCAGATTCTCTGGTTACCTCCCACCTCCAAAAAAACCATACCATTAGGGGGATTTGCTTAGATAAATTACCCCTAGGTGTGAATGTGTGTGTGCAAGGTGCCCTGCTATATATTGGCATCAAATTCAAGGTGTATCCCTGCCTCACACCTATTGTTCCCAGGATAGGCTCCAGAACCACTGTGACCCTTATCAGAAGCAGTTACAGGAAGTGAGTGCATGTGAATGCTGATGTCCTGTAGATGGAACCAGAGAGCTTTGTAATATATATATATATATATATATATATATATATATATATATACTTACAGCATAAGACTGTGGGACCTATGCAGAGAATGGTCCACCACCTACATTCAGTCATGTGAAAAAATAAGTACACCCCATTGGAAATTGTTGCCTTTTTTGACATATTTGGACAAGCAAACATTTGATCATCTTTGAAACTGTGCCTATTAATGAAGTTTATATACTTGAACAAAACCATAGAACAGAAATATCAATAGATGTAATATTCTTCTGTGGAAAATGTAAGTACACCCTTGGCCTCAGAAACTAGTATTGCCCCCTTTTGCAGAAATAACTTCTTGTAGGCATTTTGCATAATTGTCCACCAGTCTTGCTGGAATTTTTTTTAACACTCTTCCATGCAATATTCTTCCAGTTGCAAGATATTTGAGCATTTTCTTACATGTACTGCCTGTTTCAAATCCCCCCCACAACATACTGTATCAATGGGATTCAAATCTGGGCTTTGACTAGGCCATTCCATAACCTTCCATTTCTTTTTTTGAGTCATTCCTTGCTGGATTTGCTAGTGTGCTTAGGATCATAATGCTCTTCAAAGGTCCACTTTCGGTTAAACTTCATCTTTCGGACAGATGGCCTCACATTATCTTCAAGCCCTCTTTGATATGATGCAGAATTCATAATTAAATCAATGAATGCAAGCTGTCCAGTCCCAGAGGCAGCGAAGCAACCCCAAACCATGACATTTCTACCATAGTGCTTCACAGTTGGTATGAGGTGCTTCTCCTGAAAAGCTGACTTTGGTCTGCACCAAACATGTCAGCTGTTACTGTAGCCAAGCAACTCTATCTTTCATTCATCTGTCCAGAGCATATTATTCCAAAAGGCCTGGTCTTTGTATATATGCTCAATGGCAAACCGCAGCCTTGCAAAGGGTTTTTCCTTGCACGTCTCCCATGCAGGTGAAATTTGTGCAATCTCGTTCTGATTCTGAACAGTTGTAAGACAAACTAGCAGATCCTGTGATGAAATTTTGGGGTTCTTGGAGACATCTTTTTGCATCAGATGGCCTGCTGTTGGGCTGAATTCGCTGGGATGGCCAGTCCTGGACTGGTCATTGGCAGTCATTTGAAATCTGTACCATTTGTAGATTATTTTCCTTACAGTCGAATGATATAGTTCAAATAATTTGGAGATCTTTTAAAATCCCTTGCCATACTCATAGACATCCACAACCTTTTTTCTGAAAGCCAATAGAACTCTTTAGATTTTGGCATGATGGCATCACACACCTCAATAGCAACGGGTACACCAGACACTAGATATGGGAGGGGTATAAATAAGACAGCTGCACTCCCTAAGCAGGTCCTGATCACTGGCACCCAATCTTGAACACCTGATTCAAATTATATGGATTTGAAGGTGTGCTAATTGTAGAGGTGTACTTACTTTTTCCATCTGACTGATCAAATGTTCGCTTTTCCAAATATGTCAAAAAAGCCAACAATTTCCATGGGGTATACTTATTTTTTCACATGACTGTATCTGGTGGTCTTTTTGTGGACTCTTTACACCGATGGGCTGAGTAGAGTTGGCTGACAAATTGTGCATAGCAGCAAATGGGCTACAGTCAGTCATTTTAAATAACATGTAGTGTGTAATGTGAAATTAAACATTGCAGGATAGTGAATAAATCTTCCAGGGATACAGGACATACTGGACCTTATAGTCCCTTATAGAAAATTTATAATTGGTTGTTTTTCTATAACATAACATTAATTCCATAGAGTTCTAAAGTTCCAACAGAGTAGATTTATCTTTAACTTTATCCCTATGATTTCTTCCTTCAATGCTGCCATAGCAAGTACTACCAACAATAAACAAGATGCCTTTAACGTTATGTCTGTTGATGTTGAAGCGTCACACCACTGGAAATGATAAATCCAAAAGTACTCTGCAATCTTCTCTTGAGTTCCCTGACATACAGATGATTGCAACTATTGCGGGAGATATAATAAACAAGTCTGGAGATACTGGGTGATAAGGCTTGATTCTTTCAAACCTGTGATTTTAGTGGTTTTTGCATGCATTTGCATGTACCAGATCTCCTGTCCATCACTCCTGGCCTCTCTACATTTATTACATAATTAATTACTATAGTGACTCCCTAGATGCATCTTTCATATTATATTTATTTTTGTTTTCGGATGAGCCATTTAAATAAGTACAAATGACTCACAGTAGGCTACTGAAGAACTAATGAGGCATTTTTTTCAGCAGCAACACAACATAATATATTTGCTCCTGCAGACTCAATGCTAATTATTAAACAGCTGCACTGACTCAGTGAGTTTGACCCCCTAAAGTAATAGATGAGGTGCAAAGCACTGCTGTTTGCCTCGGTGCAGCGCAAGCTCATCACTGGACTCAGCAAGACTGTGATCTGTTTAATATAGCAGTCAGAGCTGTGTTCAGAATGACATAAGTGATGAACAGATAGATCTAGCACCCTCATATACTGAGTAACAGAAACTGCAGAATACACTGGCAAGGCTGGAAAAGGTGGAGTGTAAGGCTGACTGTTTTTTTATAGCCCACTTAATCCTTTTGTTTCAGTGCCATTTTCTTTTCAAAATTTCTATAACTGCCAAATTCAACTAGTAATACAAACCTTTTGGCATATTGTATTTTGCGCAATATGTTAGATATGTTCCTAATGATCCCAGAGCAGAAACCAGACTATAAAACATCAAACCAAGGAAATAAAATGAATATAAGAACATGTATGCAATTCATTATCTCAGATCCAAATGGTTAAAGTTCTCATATCTATAAATCATAAAATTATGAGTGTACAATTGGAATAAAGCAGAAACATTTGCTAGTACTCTTTAAAGAAAATCTCTAATTGCATGTAGCTTTTACATCAATGTGTGATGATTTCACCACTCACCACTCATATCCTCAATCATAATCGGTTCCAATAGTCACTCACTGTACACTCCTTAGTGGTTCTTTGGAAGGTTTGGGGGTTCTTAACTTCCTAAAAGGGTTCTAGATAAACGATCTCTCATGAGGAAACACTTTGTTTTACATAAAACCTTTAAGGGTTCCCTCAGTGGGACAAAATTTCAGAACACTTTGTTGTTCTAAATGTAACCATTTTTTTTTTAACTGACTGCTTTACCCTATTTTCTGTTGTCATGTACTGTATACCTTGTTTTATTTATAGACTGTTCCATTTTTTTTTGGAAGCATGAGTTCTGGTTTAACGAGCTCCTCTGTTTTCATCCCATAGTGGTCTGGCCTTACTGCTCTGACTAACAGAAATATTATTGTTTTCTGTCACAGAGTTTAGTTTTTTTGTTTTATTGTCAATTAACAAGCACTTGTACCCCATTTCCTGTACTGCCCTGTCATCAAAGACTTTACTTCTGCAATCTTTTGGATGTTTGGTGAATAGATTGTCTGGTCAAGGGTAGTGTCTGCTGGAGTTGGTACAGTTGTTGATAAACTTGATGTAAAGCTGTGTTCACGCCATAATTACAAGATTCCAACTTGTAAAAAGCGTTCATATCCTAGTAGAATGCATGTAAACTATAACATGTAAACTAGGAATTTTCTGAGCGCTCCAACTTATACCACCTGACCATTGCAATGTCATGCAGAAGCACTCAAAATGGTGGCGACATCAGCAGTTAAATGTAATTAAGTATTTATCTTATAATATTTCTGTGTAATAATTCTTCTAATTGACTATTATTAATGTCTTAATAATGCAATATTATTCTCAAAATAAACGAAAGACATAAAATACAGTTTAATGCAGCTAGCACAGACTGTTACTTGTAATAATGTGTTTTTTCTATCCGAGAATTGTCATTTAGTAAAGATTTATGAAAAAATCCTGAATTTGAACTTTCTAATCTACAGTAGGTATAAAACTACCACCTGGAACAGTTCTCCACAGTGGTGGAGAAAATAAACAAAAACATTTTGTGGCAGTGAATATAGGATTCAGTTTTACAAATTATTAAAATCTATATATCATCTCACCAGCCACAGTGCCAGGTAAATAGATCTGATCTTCAATACAATACATTAATTTATTTCTCACCAAAATAGCCAGAAGTGTCTGGAATGAACCTTTTCTGCTTTACTGCATACTGTCAACTTGCAGGCCAGGTTTGCAGAGGATGCTTACATAATCTGGATCAATATATCAATTGTCCATCAGCTGTCATAGGCCATTGAGTGAGGAAAGGTGTTTGAGAGTACTCTCCGTACCGCCAGTGACTAAGGAATTCACCAATGCAGAATAGAGCTTTGGTGGAGAGACAAACGATTCTGTATGAATTGACTCAGTGTCTTTTGTGGTAGTTGACGAGAGTCATAGATATTCCACTTGTGTACGTTTAAAGTGAAAGGCATATTTCAACAAGAGACAATATCCCTGTGATCAGTGATTTTCCTGAAATCCAGCTCAGCATGCCTTTCTATGTCATGAGCACTATGAAGATGATCCAATGGAGCAGACGCTTTCTTAATCATCATGTCATCATTTTCCTTGCTATGAGAGGAGAGAGCCTGTACAATTGTAACATTTTTGGTTCGTAGTTAAATTGTGCAACATTGATCTAAATGACAGATTTCATACTTTCCATATAACATCATGCATATGTGCATGTTTACCCATACTGTCAGCAAGTACTGTACATTTTCACTGACACCAAAAGGATTCCTGTGTAACAATTGTACAAGCAGAGTAGCACAATTGCCACATTGCATAGGTAAATTGTAACACCACTCATAAAATGGCAGAAACTTACATTTACATCAGAAAAATCAATAATGAACCATCATACATTCATTATTCCATGTGGTATGCCTTTGAGGGTAACTTGGAAAATGTGATGTAATTTTTAAAAAATCATTGCATATTCATAATGCACATGTGGAGAAATGCATGCAGAACAAACACCCATTTGCAGTAACGATGGGATGATGCAAGTGCTGTACTGCACCCATGCTTTCTCACAATCTTGCAAACAGAATGCATGCACAAAAAGTGAAAACTATGTTACTAGATTTCGGTTTTTCAACATGTAAGGAAAAAAGCTGTATTAGAAGAAAAAGCACAAAATGTTTTTGTTTTTTCACAAATATCTCCAGCAAGAGTGGATGAATCCAAATTTTTAAAAATTAACATGAAGAAGTGTTTATTGCTTGTATAAGTGTATAAGCTTGTATATGCACATAATGAATTCACAGTTTCATACACGCATTTAACGAAAGCAAGCATGTTACAATTGTGGTGGTTCTCCCCTACCCCAATACAAAGCTCAATCAGTCACACCACAATTGGCATTTCTTCTTTTTTTTTATTATAAATGTGCCAATATGTTTGGAATAAAAGCTGGTACAGTTATCCCCACATAGACCCCGAGATTGTGTGGTATTTCCTGGTGGAGCTATACCTAGAAATAGAGTTTATTCTTTGGCTAAAAAAAAAAAAAAAAAACCCTAGAGGACTGTATAGATGAAACTTTAACCCTTGGGTGTCAATTAAAAAAGTTACACAAAGGTCCATAGAGGACAAAAATGTCCATGGCAAAAACTGTCATAAAAATATTATATATTAATATTTTTTTTCACTTTCACTGATGTTGATTTTTTTTTTTTTATACCAGCATCAGTTCTAATCATAATTACCAAACATTCATTCATTTTTAGAAGTGTAACCCTTCTTTACATAATGCCACAGAGTTTTTTTAATGAAAAATAAAAAAGTAAAATAGCAATTATTTTCCATATACTAAATGCTAAGCAGAATTTTTTTCTTTGATTATTACAGTTTTCGATATGTCAGTGATTAACAATAACATTAATTTGGATACATTCATCTTTTTTATGCAGTGTCAGATAAAAAACAAAAACAAAAACAAAAACAAAAAACAACCTACTACTCAGGTCCATAAAGGACAAAAATGTCCATGTCAAAACACTATCATATAAATATTACATATTACTATTTTTTTTTCCACTTTCACTGACTTTGATTTTTTTTTACCAGGATCACTGCTGATCATAAATACAAAACATTCATTAATTTTCAGAATTTCAACCCTTTAAACACCGTGTTGTTTACATAATGCAAACATCTTTAAAGCTCAGTAACCTTCTTTGACTTGTATACATGGGGTGGGATTTGTGATTTCCAGTACAATATAATTTCTTTCTTTCAAACTTTTCATACAGACATCAAATTTTCAGTACACACATACAAACCACAATTCCGATATCCATACAAACACACCCACAAAGTTATAGTTGCATCATTTATTCAGTTGGTTCTATAATACAGCAGAATCAGAAAAAAGGAATAGCATGTATTTTCCCCACAGGCTAAAGCTGAGAAAATAGTACACATTTCAGATAAATGTTTTTTTAAAAATTCAATGTTTTGAATCCTTGTCAACAAAATAAAAGACTAACACAGAATGCATGATTTTATGCTTAAACGTCATGGGGAATAAACATTGAAGTTTGAATGGGTTTCAATGGGGACATTTTTGTAATTGAGTGTACACTCAATATTGAGTGTAACTATTTTGTGTAACTAGTTTAAAATAGATTTATGATAGCAAATGAGGGTGAAATATTTAAATTCCAATATAAATACACACCTTTTGCAAAAATTTATGCTGTTTGCATTAACACAGACAAAATGATTAAAAAAAAAAAAAAGATGAAAAAGACCAAAATGTCCCCAAGGACGCACAAGGGTTAAGGTTGGGTGAAGTTTCGGTGAAGAAGTCTTTGACTGACTATACCTGTGACTGACTTTGGTTACTGTCAAATATTATCATGTGCTTTCCTTAGTGCCCAGTGCTCTAGACTAGATTAGTGGGGCTTTGAATAAACTTTGATTAAAACAAAATTTTAAAAGAAGCAAATTTAAATTCACAAAGATAACAACCCCTACTAAATTCTTTACCAGGTAGGTTGATGCCAGTGAAATAGGGGTGCTAAGCTCACAAATGTATCATGCCTAAACTTAAACTACACTCTTGTGCCTTCTACTCACTGTAGCTAATTGATTAAGAATATGAATATGATATTGGTATTAGTCATTTTAGCTATATTGTATTTGGTGCTAAGACAATACCGTATTGATAGCACTGTGGTAGGCCTGCTTCACTGCTTTTGACTGTATTATTTCCCTCTTTTCTGGATTAAAACTCCATTTATTTTTGTTTACTTGAATTTCTATTTTTCTGGCTGTTGGGGTTTTGGACTGTTTCTTGACATTGACATTTGTAATGTGTATTAATAAACCTACACTATGACTCTATTAATCATTCTGGCTTGTTACTGCCACAATATCCTGCATGTTAGCATGAACATTTTGACTCAGCTCCAACACCTTCTTCCTTTGGCTGAAAGTATAATTACATTAGTGGGTTGGGAGAGGTTGAGTGCCTGGTGGAATGTCCAGGAATTGTTTGGGGGGTGAGGAAAAGAGTCCCCGAATACTTCAGCAGGATGCTATACAGTTTGTTTGGTAAAGCCATCAAACTTACTTACTTCTGAGTGATACTACTCTTCATTTAACAACCATAGATTCTGTAGAAAATGATGAATAATGACTTAGAACATTTTTCATCTGTATACAAGGATAACTGACAACTTAGCAATGTTCTTTCCCCTCTCTATGTCTGTTCCTTATATAGTAAGCGCTGTTTGTCCCAGCTGACCAGACTATTGTATTGCTACTAAACAACTGATGCAGCAGTAAGGACCATCTCTATCCTGCTTTATAATTACTAAATGAACCTCAGACCTTTAAAACACAATTGGTTTTTCCATTTCTGATGTGAATAATCTCATTAGAACAGTGTGCACAACGTACTGTCTTTCCTAAACTTGAACACTCTTGATTATTCTACACTACAAAAGACTATATAAAAAGTCTACACAGCCCTGTTAAACTGGCAGGTTTTTATGGTTTAAAAAAAGGAAAGTAAGGTAAATCATGGCAGATCTATTCTCACCTATAATGTGTTACAGCAACCAACAAAATTCAAGTGAGAAACTTTTTAGGGGGAAAAAACAGAAAATGGAAGACTGCCATATTTGCGAGAATTGATGTTAGTTGATGGGGTAAAGAGGGAATGTTAGTGTTCATGATTCCTTCATTCCTTCATCTTCACTAACCACTTTATCCTGGTCAGAGTTCAAATATGCAGAGCATGTAAGGGTTAATAAAACATACTTATTCAAGATGCCAAACTGTACCTCTGATCTGGCTTTGCAGACATATTGAGCATTCCAGACTTCTCCATGCTTTGGGTTAAATTAGCAGTCCAGCAGAATTACATAAAAAGAAGATTTGAACATAGCAGCAAGTGAGTCAGAGCAGGATTTTTACCGTTACTAACAAGCCCCTTGTCACTTATAAAGCTTAACCACTATTATTAACAGTCTTGAGTAGCCTGGAGTTTGGTCTCCCATTTTGGAAGCATTGGCCCTGCTTAGGTGACAGAATGTTGGAGGCTTTTCTGAGTGCATGTACTTGGGAAAGAGAAAGCTATTTACGTTGATATTATAAGCCCGCCTTTTCAGAGGCTTGAGACAACTGTTGTTTATCAAATATATCACTGCTCTAGTGCCTGATAAGTTGGAAAGTAGATCTGATATTCTCTGAAGCCACAACTTTCATATTTTACTTCTAGTTAAAGAGACAGTCTGGCCAAAATAATAATAAAAAATGTAACCATCATTTTGTAAACATTACCCTTGCACCTTACAGTGATGATGCAGTGGGCTCAATATTGAGAGTCTCTGGTTTGAATACTGGAAGAACGCCTCCACATTACATATCTTGGAGGTGGACACAAATACAATACAATATAATTTGACTATAATGGTTAGGAGTGAATATTTAGAGTAAATGGATTATTCAAACAACAGAAATGACTCAGCAGATGAGAATTCTTTTTTTTTTTTAGCTAGTGTTGCAGAGGTGACATCCACCCATATCTGTTTGTGCCAGAATACACAGAAGAAGAACTGCACTAGCAAGAAGAGCAATTGTAGGTCTTTCAAAATTATACAAAGCCAAATATCTAAAGTTAGCAACAATACTCAAGCCACCATAATGTTAGCTAGCAATGTTACATGATGATCTACCTTTGTGTTAGTGATCATACTAGCCAGCTTACTAGTAAGAGTTAGTAAGGACAAGCATTTGGAAATGGACATTAACCAGTTGACCAGGCATGGAAATCTCCCTCATCTGGTCTGCTTTTGTACTAAATACAGGTTGAATAACTCTTTTCACTGCATCTTCTTTGGTGGAAGACCCAGTAACTCTCTGCTTTTAAATCTCTTTGCAAGTCTATTGATGTATGTGGGCAAGGTTCAAGGCATAATGTTGTACGATTACAACATCAAGGATGTTATTGCACTGAAAGCTGAGGTGCTGCCCAACCAGACGACATAAACAAATTTAGCTAGCTAAATGTTTTCATTATAGTCAACTACCTAATATGAGCATGATCTAGTTTCTTGATGTAGATTTTTGGCAAGGTAGGATTACCTAGGCAATATAAATTTGACATATTAGCTAACTAGCAAGATAAGTCTGTTAAGCCCTTTGTTACCATGACAAGACTGATTTCTGATTTGATGGTTGGTTACTTAGCTGAGAGACCACAAGCTATGGGGCTCCTTGGATCAAAATTATCCCTCCAAATTGCCCGTAACCACAACCATCTTCTGTTGGCTTGGAAAGGTAACGTTTCTGACTCAGAGGTCAAGATTGGTTGATGAGAGTAGGGATTCAGAATGGATGAATTACATATTTGTGTAAAGCATGCTGGGTATTGTAAGTATGAATATTGTTATAATACTGTCAGTAAGTGATACAATAACAGGCAACAGAATACTACATACAATGACAAATAATATATTAAATTCTAGTTTTATGTCCGGAATGCTCCTTTAACAATTAGCATGCTTGTTGTCTAATGTTTTGTAGCTGGTATATCTGGTTTAAGCTGACCATGCCATAGACATATGAGATTTATATTGTCTTAAAATCAGCCTAGCAACAAACATTTAAGAGAAATTGTCTATAGTTCTATCCCATGTTGCCTGCTTGAACTTGTAACTTATACAGTGTAGTGAGCAAAGTAACATTACACAGCTGAAGTTATATGCTCTGCTGCATTCCCTGTTTGGAGAAAGGGTTAGGATAACAACTGGGGGCTAATTAAAATAGTACACACAGTCCTGAATGTGAAAGTTAATAAATGTACTGTCTGTCTTTTTTTCTTGATACACTGAGCTGCTCCTTTGGTGCTCATATTTCAGGGTGTTTCAGATATTTTTCCTTTTGCTCCTTTTTTTTTGTAAAATAGTTCTGTAGTAAATCTTACTCTGATTTCCAGTTTAACATGAGTCTGTGGAACCATATGTAACTCTGTGATTAATGGCATTCAGCAAAGTTAATGAAAGGAATGTCTGCATTTCTTACTTCTCTTTTTTTTGTGAATATACTTTTACTAAATGCAATAAAAAAACAAGAATTCTACATTTACGTGGTTCAGTTGTCACTGACTGATGAAGTGAAATGAAACATATTTTAAGGTATAAAGTAAATACGTCAAAAAAAATGAACAATAAATAGATGCAGGGCTTACTTTCTGTATTTTTCAAAAACTATTTTACTTTTATTTGTAAAATAACTGAATACCTACCTTTGAATTTGGCTTGTTCATTCATTCCGGTTTATGGTGATCTTCTATTCGAGAAACTATGGACTTATGACAGGAATACACTATGGATTATGGACTGCATGGCATCACATACATATGCATGCTCATTTTGACTGTGACTAAAAGAATACAATATGGTATTGCACAAGGTCTCATTCCAGGCTACTTATAATTTTTTATTTATCGCCTCTAGAAAATGTAATTAGGAAACATAATGTTGGCTTTTGGGTGTCATAGCGATATAACTGGTAATGTTGGAATAAATCAATGAATGAATTAATTAATGTTTCCTTCTTTGTTGATGATACACAATTATACTTGCCTGTTCTGTTAGGTTCAGCAGCTAAATTTGACATATACAGTACAGCACATAAGGTACATACAATTCTAGCTCTGAATGTGTCAGAATGTCTCACAGCTAGTCATACTGAATTTATATTGGAACTGCCTGTAAAGTACTGCTTATACTGATTAGTCTATAGCATGTCTTGCTAATCTTTTGAAATAATATTGTCATCAGCTGGTGGAAGATTTCTCTCTAGAATAGTGTTATAGTGAAATAGTCCTATGCCTTTACGTTTATACTTGCTTACGTGGTTTGTATTATTTATCAAAATCTCCACATGCAAAGGCCGGGTCTATGAATACAGTCAAGCTAAAACCCTGTTAGTGGGAAGTTAGTATAGGAAGGCAAAAACAAAACCACTTTATAATATGTAAAGTGCTAATTCAAGTGCTTGAAGTGAGTGAAACTTATAGTTCTTTCAGTAATTTTAGTGTGTGTCAATCTATAGCATGATCAGAAAAAAAAGTTTTTTATTTATTTTTTCAGATTTATCATAAAACATGCCTCGGTGTTGTGACTGTTTGTAGGACTACCAGACCGATAAAATATAAAACTTTTCTAACAGGCTAGTTTGGTGTCGCTAACTAAGGGGAGGCACAACTAAGCTATAATTGTATGGGTTTAGCTGCTACGGTGCCATGAAAAGTTCATTATCTTTCCTTATGCTCTGCTCATATTATGTTCATGTAAACTGGAACTCATATAGACATTTACACACCTTGTATATCCATTTTTCCTCACACTGTGAGCTAGCATTTGGCAGAATTGAGAGATGTCGGCCTATAAGACACAAGTATTTCCACATACAACGAACTCCAAAAACCTAGACATGACAGAGTAAAGATCCCAATAAAGCAGCAGAAAAAAGCAAACAAATAAGTCCTGCTGGTCTGCATGAATTTGGATTTTGCTGAATTTTGAAAAAAGAAAAAGAACATGCCTTTACTTCTCATGCTATGCACTTGGTTGCAGTATATGCAGGTGTTGAGCTTCTGGGCAGACAGCTTTCCTGAACCATGCAACATGACATTTACATTCTACCTGGATATTTGGACCTTCAGCAAACAGGTCTGCAGCCTGAATGACATACTGTATACTGCGCCACAGCATCAGCAGCAGGATCTTATTCAGTCCTACTGCCTTTATGCTTAAGGTTTTGACTCAGGGAAAGAAAGTATGTTTAATGTGACTAGGTTGTGTGATGTGATTTCTTTACATACTACAATACTACAAGGCATTTTCCATACATTTAGATGTAAGCAGGTGTAAGTGTTATCTACTATGTGCTGTGCAAGTCACAGCTATGCATTTTGGGACCCATTTTTAATGGGTCATATTGCTGGTGATTATTTACCATATGTTCAGTGAGAAAATAGCATTGTCTTGTCCAGATTCCAGACACAAAGTGTCTTTGTGTATATACATTTCTGTGCCAGTGTGTATGTGTGTGGCTCTGTGGGGTATGTAAGAATGGCCTGGGCTGGGAAGAGTGATGACAGACTGGCTCATGAATTTCATGTCCAACTGAGAATCTCATCCAGCTGAACCTTCGATCTAGCCAAGATACCAGGCCAAAGCAAACAGTGAAAAAAGCTTTCACACTTAGGACACACACATGCACACATTTCTGCTCTTGCCTTTTTATTCTCTTTTTACCACGTTGCATTGAGTGAAAAACAACAACAACAAACTTTCAAATTACTAGTTTCAAATCTCAAATATGTATGCTGGGGTTTAAAAACCCTTTAGTTACCTTCGGTATAAAGCAATGATTCAAGAAAACTTAGCTCACTCTAAAAATAACACAGTGCTTGTTATTAGCTCATCATGTTTTCTGCTCTCCATGTTCAGCTGAAGTCTGAATGCTGTCCTTTTAATCATCTATATTTCATCACAGCTGCAATCTAAAATGAATTCATGGATCCTTACCAAAAATACTCCAATGTATGTGTGTGTTAATAAATGGTTTGACTAAGTGATGTGTTCATTACCAGAAATGACCCACAATTCATTCAGGGAAGGAGAGTATTGTAAAAAAACATGGAATTTTTATTTTCTCATATATGGCAAGAATTCTTGACTGCAGATTCGGTAAGCATAATTAGGGATATTAATACACTTAGACATAATTCACCTTGTAACACTTTTTGTAAACAGATGGAACATTAAACCTAGTGCCAAATCTTGTTATTCTATGCTCATAGGAAGTTTTGCATTATTTGTAAGGTGTAGAATTTGTAGGTTAGATAATGAAATAATCTTTTGTGCCACTACATAAACAGAATGAAGGGATGTCTTCTTCCTGGGCCAGAAAATTTGCCATTACTCAAAAGTGCTGCATTCCAATGCTGTGCTGTTGCATAAGACACTCTTTTACATGGCAGAAGAGAATCTGACAGGTTATACCCAGTTTCTCTCCCTTTATAGACCACTAGATGAGCTTTCATATTCCACTTAGCTTGACTGTCCCTATGCGCAATGTCACTCAGATCCTATTCTGCATTATTCATATCTGCTGAAGGTGAAATGTCCATGCACAGGGACGGTGTGGAGATTAGATAATGGCTTTCCCAGCATCCCTAGGTAGACATGAGCATGATCCCTCAGCTCTGCTGCTCAGAGAGTTATCGCCCCTGTTGTTGACCTAAGTGAGACTCGTTGCCATGGCAGTGGACATTGAGATATGAGTACTCTGCATCTCAGTTGGGGAGGCAATTAGTCCACAGAAAAACTCTGGGTCATACAGCGGATGTTTTGGACTTCCCTGTAGTTATTTTGGTCAGTGTCCAAGGTGATCATAAACCTTTACAATCTCAGCATGCACAAGTCATGGTGAAATCCCAACTGCAGAGTTTAGGTTAACTAAACTCAAACAATATTGCTCTGAAACTCTGATCCACATTGGCAAAAACTCCTGTGTTGCTTTTACACACTACAATACTTTGCTTTTTCAGTAGGTTCAGATGTAAGTATGTGTAAATGTTATACAGTATATGTGCTGTTTATGTCACAATTAATTATTACATGACCTGTATTTTAAACAGCCTTGTGATGATTTACAATATGTTCACTGAAAAATGATTACTATCTTTGAAATATTCAGACTCCATATAGAGTGTCTTTGTGTATGTGCACTTGTGTGCTAGTTAGAATGTGTACATGCATGTGTGTGGCTGAGTAGGGTGTGTAAGAATGACCTGGGCTGGGGAGAGTGATGACAGACTGCTTCATGAATTTCATTATAATTAAGCTCTAGCAATGTTGCTGTGAAACTCCAGTCCAAACTGGCCAATAATGCTAGCAATCCTGAACAGTCCCAGTGTTTCACAGCCCTGAGTTAGAATTATTCTGGATTTCTGATTTATTATGTTATATTCTGTATTTTTTAATGATCTACTCCTTTGAGAGCAGCTAATGGTCATTTGATCAGTGGCAGACAACTTCACATTCAGTGTCACGGTAGATTAGTGCTCTGTTTTATTTTTTCAGGTTGATAGGTAATCACAAGGATTTCCCTTTCATTGCCCAGAAGTACCCACTGATGACAATACATCTTATATATTTTTCTCTAAAATTGTGTAGATTGCTGGATGTTGGTCCTCACAGATATAGAGTCCCCCACCTCCCAATCCATGGCTGTAGGTGGATTGGCTATACTAGTGCTGCATTCATGGTGCATTGTAAGTGGTAATTTCCATCTTGGGATGTTGGAGGTGCAAAGTGGAAAAAAACAACAACCCCAAAACATGAACACCTCAATGAAATCCTGTTTTTGCTTGCTCTGTCAGAGAATGTAAAGCTCATAAAAATCTACTTTAACTGCACTTTTACAGTTACAGGTCTGAGTGGCTACTGGTACTGGTCTACTATAGTGAACTTCAAACATTCATTCAACATTATGGAGTGAAACTGCAGCACAGCAATAACAGCGGACAACACTTGGCAACACGCTAACTGGCTAACATTATTGATAATTCTATTGATAATAATTACCTTCTCAAAATATTGATTAGTATGGTCAATGTTAGAGATTCAGCCAAGTACTGTGTCTGTATATTAACCAATCAAAAAACGATACTACTATAAACTAATTTAAAATTAGGGAAGGGGTGCTTTACACTGTTCACAGAGTGCACAGTTATTTGATGTCACTCTGTAAACGGGGAAGGAACGGGTGGTTGACAAGATTACCCCAAGTTGACAAGTTGAAATTGGAAGTTAAGGGGGTGTTTTCAGTGGTTGCGACTTCACCTCGAACACAGCATAAATTGCCCTAGGTTTGGATGTGTTTGTGTGTGTGTGTGTGCGCCTGGTGCCCTGCAGTGGACTGACTTCCCATCCTCACGTATTCCCACCTCATTCACACAGTTCTTGGGATAGGCTGTGGATCTACCTTGAACAGGAAAAAGTAATTATTGAAGATAAATTAATGGAAAATGTGCTGGCAACCATTGATGTTTCACATATACTGTACACATGGCCATATTTTTAATAAATAGAAAAATAATAGACAAATATTATTTATTTCTCTTGGTGGATCCCTGAACACCCTGCTGACATTACAAGGTTGGCAAATAAGCTTCTCTTACATGTTTACACACATTAGCAGACTCTTATAAGATTGTGCCTTCAGTCCTCGCCCCACTTTTGCCAATATAATGTACTTTCATGTGAAACAGTATGAGGTTTTCTGTCAAAACTCTCTCTCTCTCTCTCTCTCTCTCTCTCTCTCTCTCTCTCTCTCTCTGTCTCTCTCTCTCTCACACACACACACACACAGACACACACACACACACACATTTGCAATATATATATTATTAATATAGTGACTTTTGCATGAGTGAGCTGTGATGTGCCAAAATTAGTTACATTTAGTTCTTATCATCTGAGCTGTGATGGAGCGGTCTTGGTGATTATAACCTATTTTCAACAGAAAAAAAATTACTTCTAAAGTACAACATATTGAATTCCCTCTTGTGTGATTTTATGTGTCATCCACACTTGTCTGTCACTTTTTTCATTCTCTTTCACTGTATTCCATCTGTGACTAGTTCTCTCCTTATTTATTGTCTTCTGATGCTTCCTTTAATTTTCTGTCTTGGGGTCTCTGCTTGATGTATGGGTTGTTTTTTTTTTGTTTTTTTTAAGTGTAAGCAGAGACTTTTAACAATAGGACAATGAGAGAGAGAGAGAGAGAGAGAGAGAGAGTAAAATCCAGAACTCTTTTCAAATTCAACCCAGCAGATCATAATCAGATTGCTCTCTGCTTTCTTTTAAATAGGTCTCACTGGACAAAAGATTGTGTTACAGTCAACGTCTATCTGATAGCAACAAATCCTGAAAACATTAGTATGAAACATGAGTTGTTTTGTTTAATAAGTTTTATATCATACCTTTAAAATAGAGTTTTGCTCCATGATGGCTGTGCACATAGTGTCTGCTTGGTATGGCTGTGGTTTGTAGTATACAGTAAAATGTTAAAAAAAAAAAAAAAAAAAGTTTCTATACACTACCAAAAAAGGGGAGGGAAGATTCGTAACAATAATAATAATAATAATAATAATAATAATAATAATAATAATAATAATAATACAATGTATGTATAATAAGTTGATTTGACAGAAAAAAAATGATTTGTCTAAAAATTCAAGTAAGTTTAATTTTCTAGGTTTAAATTGTTATTAGAATCTCACATCATGGCAATAAACTTGTAATAAGGTGGACTACCCCCACCTTTTATAGTATATCAGCTCTTCAACAAATGGTGATCTTCATAAAGCCCTCCATTTACATATCAATTACATCTTTTGAGTGGCCAACAATTAAAAAATGTTTCACATGTTATACTAATTTGCTCACCTTTCTAGATGTTGCATAGTCCTGGGGCAGCATGCTTGGTAGAGTTATTATTACACATAGTGGTCAAAAATGAGATTGGTCCACTGGGAATCATGCTGCCCAAACTCAATAGAGGAGTACGTGACAGGTCAGTTAATGTCAGCATTGCCAGGGTGGGCTAGTTTTAAAAATATCATGTCAAAAAATACTATAGTAAAATGTCAAAAAATAGTATAGCATAATTTGTGACCACCAAGATCTTGTGTTATAGCAAATCATCAGAATGAAATCTAATAAAGTGTAAAAGCAGACAATGTGACTAAGATGTGCATAACCATTTCTATTGTAAGATATATTGCAAAGATTGGGAGAGGGAAAATGGGATTATGGAGTGTGTAATGTCTGTGCATCATAAAAGATGACCCTGTTTCCCATACAAAGGAGAAAAAGAAGAAAGAAAAAAGGAAAATGTCTCCTGTTTCCAATGCCCAAATTTTTTGGGCTAGTTTCAGGTCTTTTTTGTGGTTTTTGAGATATAGTTGGGCTGGAAATTTTACTGGATTCTGGCAACCCTGGTTAATGATATTACCTCAAATAATGTTGAACAAAGGTACATCTGAAATCACTCAAAAAGCCACGAGACTGCAGGCTGGATGACTGACTGATTCTTAACTGTCTATTATGGGGTAAAAATTCATTGGAATAGTAGCCTATAGCATAAGTCAAGTGCGATGGCCCCTTGACTTAATTTTGTTTGAGGCTATGTTGTTATTAATGTCATACTATCAGACCAAAATCTATGGTTACATGCCGCTGCTCAAGTTGACTACTAACATTTTAGTTCACACAACTTAAATATATAAAAGTCTTCTTCATGTATTTTAGGAAGTTTGAAGAAATCTCCTGTATCAAGCAAGGATGGGTTCATTCATTTATTCAGTCATTCATTCGTTCATTCATTCATTTTTCTTCAGTAATCATTTTATCCTGGTCATGGTCATAGTGGATCTGGAGCATATCCATACCCAGAGAACACTGGGTGCAAGGGGTGAATACACCCTGCTTAGCATGCCAGTCCATCATATGGCATCTTGTACACATCTTACACAGCCTGTGGTCATCTCCACGATGATACACAAAAACAAAGGCTACTAGAGCCTTAATAGCTCCCCCTTGTGGAGAAACCTCATCCTACTAAACGTGAGTGAGTGAGTGAGTGAGTGAGAGACTAAGTGACTAAATGAGTAAGTGCATGAGTGTGTGCGTGAGAAAGCATGAGAGTGAGTGAGTGAGTGAGTGAGACAGTGACTAAGTGAGTGAGAGTGAGTGAATGAGTGAGTGAGTGAGAGAATGAGTGAGTGAGTGTGTGAGTGAGAGAGTGACTAAGTGAGTAAGAGTGTGTGAGAGTGAGTGAGTTAGAGAATGAGTGAATAAGTGAGAGTGAGTGAGTGAGTGAATATGTGTTTGAGAGAGTGCATGACTAATTGAGTAAGTGACTGAGCAAGTGAGAAAGGGAGTGAGAGTGAGTGAGAGTGTGTGAATGAGTGAGAGAGAGATTGGGAGAGTGAGTGAAAGAGTGAGTGAGTGAGAAAATGAGTGAGTGAGAGTGAGTGACTAAATGAGTAAGTGAATGAGTGAGAAAGTGAGTTACTAAGTGAGTGAGTGAGTGTGAGTGAATGAGTGAGAGTGTGAGAGTGAGTGTGTGAGAGTGTGTGAATGAGTGAGTGAGCGTGTCTGAGACTGAGTGAATGAGTGAGTGAGAGAGTAGCAAAGTGAGTGAGAGTGAGTGAGTGAATCAGTGAGTGAGTAAGAGAATGAGTGAGTGAGTGAGAGAATGAGTGAGTGAGAGTGAGTGAATGAGTGAGAGTGTGTGAGAGTGAGTGAATGAGTGAATGAGTGAGAGTGTGTGAGAGTGAATGAATACATATTTGAGAGAGTGAGTGACTAAATGAATAAGTAAGTGAGTGAGAAAGTGAGTGACTAAACAAGTGAGTGAGTGTGAGTGAATGAGTGAGTGAGAGTGTGAGAGTGAGTGAGAGAGTTAGTGAGAGTGTGTGAATGAGTGAGTGACTAAGTGAGTGAGAGTGTGTGAGAGTGAATGAGTGAATGAGAGAGTGACTAAGTGAGTGAGAGTGTGTGAGAGTGAGTGAGAGAATGAGTGAGTGAGAGTGTGTGAGAGTGAGTGAAAGAATGAGTGAGTGAGTGTGAGAGTGAGTGAATACGTGTTTGAGAGAGTGAGTGACAAAATGATTAAGTGAGTGTGAGAGTGAGTAAATGAGTGAGTGAGAGAATGAGTGAGTGAGTGAGAGTGTGTGAGAGGGAGTGAATGAGTGAGTGAGAGTGTGTGAGAGTGAGAGAACGAGTGAGTGAGTGAATGAGTGAGTGAGTGAATGAGTGAGTGAATACGTGTTTGAGAGAGTGAATGACTAAATGAGTGAGTGTGTGTGTGTGAGAGTGAGTGAATGAGTGAGTGAGTGAGAATGTGTAAATGAGTGAGTGAGAGTATGTGAGAGTGAGTGAAGGAGTGAGTGAGAGTGTGTGAGAGTGAGTGAATGAGTGTGTGAGAGTGTGTGAGAGTGAAATAATGAGTGAGTGAGTGAGTGAGGGAGTGTGTGAGAGAATGAGTGAATGAAAGTGTGTGAGAGTGAGAGAATGAGTGAGTGAAAGTGTGTGACAGTGAGTGAGTGAGAGTGTGTGAGAGTGAGTGAATCAGTGAGTGAGTGAGAGTGTGTGAGAGTGAGAGAATGAGTGAGTGAGTGAGTGAGTGAGTGAGAAAGTGAGTGACTAAATGAGTGAGAGTGTAAGTGAGTGAATGGGTGAGTGAGAGTGAGAGAATGAGTGAGTGAGTGAATGAGAACGTGAGTGACTAAATGAGTGAGAGTGTGAGTGAGTGAGTGAGTGAGAGTGTGAGAGTGAGTGAATGGGTGAGAGTGAGTGAATGAGAGTGAGAGAATGAGTGAGTGACTGAGTGAGTGAGTAAGAAAGTGAGTGACTATATGAGTGAGTGTGAGTGAGTGAATGAGTGAAAGTGTGAGAGTGAGTGAATGGGTGAGAGTGAGTGAATGAGAGTGAGAGAATGAGTGAGTGAGTGAGTGTGAAAGTGAGTGACTAAATGAGTGAGTGTGAGTGAGTGAATGAGTGAAAGTGTGAGAGTGAGTGAATGGGTGAGAGTGAGTGAATGAGAGTGAGAGAATGAGTGAATGAGTGAGTGAGAAAGTGAGTGACTAAATGAGTGAGAGTGTGAGAGTGAGTGAATGAGTGAGAGTGTGAGAGTGAGTGAGAGAGAGTGAGTGATTACACAAGTGAGTGAGTGATTGATTGAGCGAGTTGCAAATCCATAAGCCAGCTTCAATAGAAAGAGCAGAAAGAGGATTAAAATTCTTGTTTATCTTGCTCTCTGAAATATAATAAAACTTTTTAGAGAGAAGAATAAGATATCTTGTGTCACATCATGGAGAGAAAAGCTATAATGTAGACTGCCAATATAGTGTAGACTGCATATAGACGGGGCTATTCTTTTTCAGAGGGAATAGTGTGTTTATTATGACTATGACAGGATAGTTCCAGTTCTGTTCCCTGTAAAGATAGTAGATTAGCAAATGGTAAAAGCCCAGGAGCTTCCAGGATAGAAAATCGCCAGTTTAACGTTCTCTCACTCTCTCTCTAAGAAAAGATGAAATGTATTTAGATTAAACATGATAGACCAACTGGGTAAGAAATAGCATAGAAAATACACACGTAGCTACAGTAAACCAAGCCACTAAAACATAAGATAAAACATAGGTAGTTTGGCCGATTACCACATCTTTACTTTTACTCTTGCTTGAATCTACAAGCTTCTTCTATAGTTCCTTTATGCTGTTTTTATAGGATATGGTGGGATACTTATTGATATAGCACCTAGAAAAATGTTCTAAATGCTTTACTTTGAAACTACCTTGGCCATGTCTTTAAAGGTTAATATTAAAATCTGTTGTATCTTTATTGGTTAGAGGTCATCAAGGCAAGGTGAGAAATGTACAGGCCGTTCATTTGGCTCAAAAATTCACATATACTAATTGTTTCATGAGATTTATTAACCTGGGTACAGTAAAGTTGCAGGACCCAGGATATGATTGCAGGCTCTAAATGTCAACGAGGCACAAAACTGCTTTGACATGACTGCGCATTGCAAACACATGCAGCTATGTAAAGACTGTGCTTATCTCCCGCCTGCTTCAGGGAGAGATAAATACTGCTCAAAGGCTGTGGTCTTGACAGGAAACCAATAAAGCCAGCTTTCTGGTGAATAAGTCGATTATTACTGCTTGCCTCTCTCCTCGGAGACTCTTAACTGAGTTGACAGACTTTAGCTCTTCAGAGGTGGTTGGTTTGTGGGAATCTGTCTTCTCCTCTCAGTGGTCCTCTTCCTGAGTCAACAAACAGCACCTCTGAACCCTGAGCCCTGTCCAAGCAACAGAAACACAGAAATACAGTGGATAAGAGGCATTAAAATGTTGTAGTTATGCTTACTTCTCTGTGTATATATAAGTCTGTTTTTACAGCTTCTATTCCAGTGCTTTTCTCCCTGCATGCAAAAACACTTGCCAAATTCTAGTGTCCAATAAACTCATAGCCTATTTGTTCATGCTCTTGCATAGACATAAGAGTGTTTTATAACAGTAGCCTCAGGAATCTTTTTAGACTGCAAAGGTAGCTTGGAAAAACATCTTGGCTTGAAATGCATTTCTACATATTTTCTCGATTAGCCAGTATTTCATAGTGTGTGCTCTATGAAATGGACTTCAATCATTTAGTTGAAATGGCTGATATATGTAATTTTATATTTCACCCATAGATACATGTGTAGTGCATGCTTTAAAAAGCATATTCTGATCAATTGGATTAGTCTTTGTGGCATGATGAAATGGCACACACATATGTAGCTCATTTGGATTAAGCATACATCAAAAGTTACATGCTATATTATGGGAACTGCATAGAGGTCCTAAATCCTGTATTAACCATGGGGTATTTAGTGGTGATGGACAGCTGTGTGCGAAAGGAAGGGAGGCCAAGAGTATTAAACTAGCCTGCCAATTCTGAACCAACCAGCTAGAGGACATAACTTACACAGTGTGAAATTGATAGAAGTGCACTCAAAATTCAGCCCAGAACATTTTTCGGAAAACTTATTTTCCACTGTTCCCATGTGTGGAAGCTAGATCCAGAAGCATGTAGAGATAGAGAGCAACTTTATTAGCTATGATAGCACTATAAAACACAAATAAAGTATTATGTTTTAAGACACTCTTTGTAGGTTTATTATGAGACAAGCATTTTGTTGAAAGACTTTTCCCCCCCAGTTTTGCTCAAGCAGATCATCTCCACAATTCCAGTTTAAGGAAAGTCTGCAATGTTTCTGTGTGTGTCCACTACAACCTGCCCAAAGACCGCACACATTTGACACTTTTTTACACCAAAAGCTCATTTGATCCCTGTATGACAAAGCTTATTCTCATTCTGTGGGTCAGAGCAGACCATGCTAAATAAGAAGCTGATCCAGAAGCTACCCATGCTCCCTGAACTGCGTCTCTCAGAGTTCTTGTTTTTGTGTTTATGTTTTTATATTTGCTTTGGCTGAAGCAGCATTTTTCAAATTCTGATGAAAAGGAGATACACAGAATTGAATCGTGGTGCAACTGTTCCACGTGTGTGTGCATGGAGGTTGACTGCATAAGTGAACACATTCTATGAGGTGTAGTCAGTTTTCACAGGAAGCAGTAGATTTGTTTACATGTCCTTCTGCATAAACACGTCTGCTAGAGATCTCTGTGAAAAGATGAACTCAGCTGCACTTTTCAATCTATTCAATCTTTTGCACATCCATTCCATCCAGGAGCCAGCAGGCACAAGTGAGCTATACACTCCACACATTGCTCAGCCCTGCCAGCCCACACACGCACATGCACACACACATGCATGCACACACACACACACACAAAACAAGATTTTATCTGACTATCTATCTATCTAACTATCTGATTATTTATACATAGGATTTTAAATGTGTTAAGGGCAAAAAGACATTTTAAAAGTTCATACAGTAAATATATATATTTTTTTATAAGAGACAAAATAATTCCAATTTTGGTAGATCTAAAAGGCAGAAATGGCATTGGATTCACAACATCCATGCAGGATAGCTGGTCATAATCATGTTAAGTTCAGTATTTCATTTATTAAATAATGTAATAATAATAATAATAATAATAAAATCAATATAACTAAGGATCATTCTTTATGTGTGATCTCTACCAAAAAATAAAAAAATCCAAATTAGCTAATTTCAACAAAATTCAACCCTTTGCCATAGGTACGTTTTATGGTTTTCTAAATGACACTGAACGGCCAGAAAAGCAGAGCAAAATGCAGAATTGAGACCCTATAAATTACAAGACTGAGTTGTGGAGTAACTGGGATAATTAAACAAGCTAAGAAAGTCTTTCTCATTGATATTCATGTTCATGGTGTTATGTACTGTATGTTGTACTATGTTGTTTAAAGGCCCAATGTTCTGAGCATGATGTTGGTTGTGAAGTTGAGCACATATTGCAAAGCTTACACATATTGCAAAGTACACCCCATAGAAATTGACATATTTAGGCAAGGAAACATTTGATCCTCTTTGAAACAGTGCCTATTAATAAAAGTGATACACTCAAATCAAATGACACATGAAATTGACATTTTGTAGTAATTTTCACAATTTAAACTAACCAAAAACACATGTCACTTGGAAAAAGTAAATACACTCCTACATTTATCACACCTTCAAATCCATATAATTTGAATCAGGTGTTCAAGATTGAGTGCCAGTGATTAGAATCTACTCAGGGAGTGCAGGTGGAACCGGTCTTATTTACACCCTTCTCATATCTAGTGTCTGGTGTTCCCTTTGCTACTGAGGTGTGTGGTGTCATCATGCCAAGATCTAAAGAGTTCTGTAAGGCCTTCAGAAAAAAGGTTGTGAATGCCTATGAGTCTAGCATGGGATTGAAAAAGATCTCCATTTGAAATACATCATTCCACTGTAAGGAAAATCTTCTACATACAAGTGGGCAGATTTCAAACGACTGCCAATTTGTCCAATGAGCATATAGGCAAAGACCAGGCCTTTTGGATTAATGTACTCCCGACAGACGAATCAAAGATAGAGTTGTTTGACTACAGTAACAGCAGACATGTTTGGTACAGACCAAAGACAGCTTTTCAGGAGAAGCCCCTCATACCAACTGTGAAGCACGGTGGTGGAAATGTCATGGTTTGGGGTTGCTTCACTGCCTCAGGGACTGGAAAGATTGCATTTATTGATTCAACTATGAATTCTGCATGATATCAAAGAGGGCTTGAAGATAATGTGAGGCCATCTGTCCAAAAGTTGAAGTTGAACCGAAAATGGACCTTTCAGCAGAATAATGGTCATAAGCACATTAGCAAATCCACCAAGGAATGGCTCAAAAAGAAGAAATGGAGGATTATGGAATGGCTTAGTCAAAGCCCAGCTTTGAATTCCCATTGAAATCTTGTGGGGGGATTTGAAACAGGCAGTACATGCAAGAAAACCCTCCAACATCTTGCAACTGAAAGAATATTGCATTGAAGAGTGGTTAAAAATTCCCTTAAGCTGATGTCAGAGACTGGTGGACAATTATGCAAAATGCCTACAAGAAGTTATTTCTGCTAAAGGGGAGCAATACTCGCTTCTGAGGCCAAGGGTGTACTTACTTTTTCCACAGAAGAATATCACATTTATTGATATTTCTGTTGAATAAATTATTGAAAATGTTATTTTTCAATGCTATACTTGTGGTTTTGTTCAAGTATATCAACTTCATTAATTGGCACTGTTTCAAAGATGATCAAATGTTTGCTTGTCCAAATATGTTAAAAACGCCAACAATTTCAATGGGGTGTACTTATTTTTTCACATGTCTACTACTACATACACTACTGAGTTCTGCAAAGCATTTCAAGCACTGTTCTGTCTATATGTTCCAGGGCCTCTCCCTTGGTGTTCCAGTACCTTATTTATTTATTTTAAATTAAGCACAATAATGTTACTTAACCTAGTTCAGTTAAGATCCGCTGTTCCAAGGCATGGGCAGAATCTGGATTGTACCTCCAGAATCCTAGGTTCAACTATAATGATAATGATTATGAGTCTTTATTGATCACATACACATTACAGCACAGTGAAATTCTTTTCTTCTCATACCCCAGCACTTTAGGGAGTTGGGGTCAGAGTGCAGGGTCAGCCATGATACAGCGCCCCTGGAGCAGAGAGGGTTAAGGGCCTTGCTCAAGGGCCCAACAGTGGCAGTTTGGCAGTGCTGGGACTTGAACCCCCGACCGTCCAATTAGTAACCCAGAGCCTTAACCTTAACTATCACATAGATCTGTCCAGAATCCTGGTATACAATATTCCTGGGAGGCTGAATAGTGGGATTACCCTATTATTGGAACACACTCTGAAACTTTTCTCTTTTTTTTAAATAGGGACTATTATCCCAAGATCTCCCGAAGAGCCCCAAGATCCCCATGCAAACTTACATGAAGACACATGTTAAGCACATAACCCAGTGACTTCAACATCTCCAGCCAAATCTCATCCACCTCTGCAGCCTTGCCGCTTTGAATCTTTCTAACTGCCAAAGTAAGCTCAGCCACAGTGATCGACTCCAAAACACCAGAGATTTCTAGCATTGGCTTCTGAAGTGAGGGCAAGACCACTGGGTTATGGAATTTCTCAAAGTTCTCTTTTGATCACTCAACAGTATCCCCAGTAGAGGTCAACACTCAACTGTACTTGCTTGTGCTTGTATATCCATCCTGAGGCTCCAAATAGTTTGCCAGACCATCTTTGGGGCCACCCAAAAGTACTTTTCCATGTCTGAGCTTTTGCTTTTGCAACAGTTTTTGTCACAGCCCCTCTTCCTCTCCTTCCTTCATTTTGGTTGTAAGCTGGAAGGCTGTCAGAGCATTATGGAATCAGTAGGAGGTACCCTGTCAAGCACCTGCTAACTGGGAAGATTGGCAGCACGGCATAGTTTTTGTTAACAATTTAAAAGTTGGAATATTTTGAAACACTTTATTTAAAGGGCATGTACATAGAGCCTTTGTACCACATTAAAATTCAAGTATTAAATAAATAATTTGCATTTATGCATACAGAATAATTTATGTTAAAACTCTTCACATTTTCTGTAACCTTATTTAAGCATGTAAAATGGTAGAGAGATGAACCCTCAATTATCAATATGGGCAGAGTAAGATTGATTGTAGATGTATTTTTTATCCTTATCTGGCAGACTTCTAGCTTGGTTTTATTAAAAACATATTCACAACACTTTGTGAAAGTTGGATAAGCTACACATAGTGCTTGATAACAGTGTAATAAATGCCAATTTGATTACCAGTTTAGGTTGAGAGCATTAACTATGAATGCAAAATTCATTTGGCTTACATACAGGCTTTGAATGTTAAGTTGAGTTTAATTTGAACGGTGCTTCATAATTGTTCTGAATGAAAACAGACCACCACAACTTCAGCTGAAGAATGTTCAATTCCATCCTCCTATAAGAAGTTAATACAGTAAATACACCTCCCAAAAGATGACAAGATTATTGGGAACTGACAATTCTTAAAAACAAACAAACAAACAAACAAAAACATTTTGGTGACTGGACAGCCAAGAGACTGCATTCTTTCTTTCTTTATTTGCAGTAAATGATAAATGTGCATGCAGGCATTTCTCAGAGTAAAGATAGCCAAATCCTTGTACAAAATGTAGTGAAGGTGGCACAGCGGTACAGCGGGTAGTGCTGCTGCCTCACAGCTCCAGGGTCCCTGGTTTCATGTTGAGCACAGGTTACTGTTTGTGTATAGTTTCACATGTCCTCCCAGTGTCTATGTGGGTTTTGCCTGGGTTCTCTGGTTACCTCTTAAAAACATCTATGGATGGATTGTCTACACTAAATTGGCCCTAGGCATGAATGCGTGTGTGTGTGTACCTGCATGGTGACCTATGATGGCCTCATATCTCATATCTCATTTACCTTGCCTAAACACTGTAGGCTATATGGAATCCACACCATGATTTTTGAATCACTCTTAACTTTATAGCAAGTAGAGGCAGAGCACTGTTTCTCCTCAGCATACATGGCTGTTACATATATTTTCACTTTTCACTAATGCTTACTGAATGGTTACTGTTTTCTCTTCTTCTCTCTCACACTCCTCCGCATCTGCAGACAGCATCTTTGTCTTTGTGGATATTGTCAGTTTGGCAGTTAAGGAGATTGTGCACATAGTGATAGAGACACAGATGAGAAGATTTATGGCAGTAACAGCTTACCATGTTAAACAGAGGAGAACATTTTTCAGGCACTGTGATGCCAGGGAGTCAGATCAGATCAGACATTTGATTTATGGTGGCTGAAGAGCTAGAGGCCACAGCAGCCCTCTGAGGTCTGGAAATAATTGTACTAATTATATGAGGTGTCCCAGGCAGCAAAAGTCTGGAGTTTGGTCATGCTAAGGAATTCCCATAATGTAGGAAGTACTTTAATGATCATGCTATTAAATAGAGCAGAAATGCTGAGTATATTTTAATATGCACAGGCTACTTTCTCCTTTATAATGCAAGTCATACTGGATGGTATCAAAAAATTACCCATTAGAAGGAATTTGCTATTAAATAATGCTATAATAATGCTAATAGTGGTACTGGCCATTTCTTCTGATCACGGCACATTTTGTTGACTAAGCAGCATAACAGGCCCTTTACATATCACATTTATTAAATAGTATTTATTTATTTATTTATTTATTTACAAGAAGTTTACTACAATGGTCCATTACTCCCTCTTCCCTTGCATGATTGCAGTCTCTTTACATCCCTTGGGGTGAAGACATTCTTGAGCATTCCAGGACAGAGGCTCATTCTTTATCCAAGATAACACTGTGGTGTGGAGTTGCTGACTCTGCTGCCTCGCCCTGTCCGGACACACAGTCTCCAGATACAGAAGAGCAGGGGCACTCACACCTGAGCTCATGGTGCATGTGGTCGCAGTGCTCCCAGGATGTGGAAATTTGGTCATTGTGCTGGAATTCATTCCAGCCATTTCCCGCTGTATGGTTCCAGGAAATGACAGCATGGCTCAGCTCAGCAGGTGTACGCCAGGTTGAGGGCAACTGCAATGCAAAAAACAATGTTCATCCATTCATGATCAGATCATCATAAGGCTATTGGAGGATGTTGTTTTCTGTAACAATATATAATAACAAGCCATATTTGCAAACATAATTAACAGACAATAACATGTATGAAATCCAAATTTAGGTTTGATATCCATCCACAGTGGCTGATCCTCTCTACATAGGTGCTCAAAGGAGCCTTAATTGGCTTTGCCGTCATGTAAAGTGTAAGTGATGACAGCAGCACTTGGAGAAGATAAAGAGGCCATCAGCGCCCTGGCATCTGACTGCCAGAAGAACACTATTCCTGCTTTATGTGAAGGTGTTGAGTGTCTAAGGCAAAGTGCACAGGTAGTGCACTATCTCTGTACCATGGCTGTGGCATTATATTAAGTGTTCATTAAAATATATTTCTTCTTAGCTATGCAGTGTTATCAGAGCACACAAGCTTGTTCATGTCCTTTTGTCCTGTCAATTTTGGTCCATAATGTCTGCTATAACTTCAGGCCACAGATAAGACACCAGTAATCCTTCCATAATAAATAGAGTGAAGATCTACTGGACCATCTATACCTTAATTAATACCTTAATTATTATTGAGGTTTATTCAATACATAAATACAGTAGTAATATATGTTATTGCATGGATACATCATTGTAAGCTTTCCTGTACAGAAGGATTAACAGTGGAGTATCACTGTGTGAGGCTTAATGAAAGATTTGGTGCATATATTACACAGGAGGAATGCTTTACCTGGGTGGTACATAACATTTGTTTTCCCTCACTGTAAATATTTGCAGAATGACATTGCACATGTGTGTTTCAGTGCTATCTGATCAGTTCATAACTGTATGTTATGCATGGTTCACTGTGCATTTCTTTAGTTACATTTTATTTAAAAATTTTAATGTGTTCTCAGAGGGAAAATGAGCAGAATTATTTTGATGTCTCTGAGCACATATTTCAATACTGTTAGCACTTTTTTGGCTTGTATATAATTAAAATGGAACTATATGAATAAAGTGTTTCCTTCTGAGCAACGGAAAAAAAGTACTATGGGCTGATGAGTCGTCTTTTAACCTTTAGCCTACATCTGGATATATTTATATTCAGAGAAAGCCAAAGGATACCATCAACCCACGAAGTCTGTTGCTAACTGTTATGTGTGCAGTGTATGGTGGAGGTTCTATAATGGAATAGGCAGCTATGTGTAAATCATTCAGTCATATGATTGCACAGCAGGGCTGTGTAATAGGCAAGGCATATGAGCACCAGGTGCTGTTGTATCCTCATACTGTATCCTGAAGATGCTATATTTTGAGATGATAATACTATTGTTAGAAACATACAAGAGTATGTCTATAACACAATGACACAATGACAATAACACTGACAATATGTTCGGCTAGTAATATAGTGACAATAAATTTCAAATTCACAATGATTATTGTGAACTACAGGGCCAGACAGTGGGTCTTGCATTCCTCACTCTTTTAACTACATGCATGCATTTTCAAAAAGGTTTCAGTATTTATTAATTGATAATAGCTTCCAAATAACATATTTTTGTATCCAAAAAAAATCTGAAATGCAAATAAATAATATGGGCATCTTTATAAATGCAGAGAGTGTGTACATATTCAATTTATTTTAACTGTGCTAACAGTATGTCATTTGTCTTCATGTTTTGAAGTGATACAAGAATTTTCATGAATGCACTTTGTGAGTAGAGGAAAAAACAGTTCTCTATACTGGAAAGTTGAGTACTGCAGCACACCCACGATGTAATGAAGGCGTTCTGTATGGTAATTAGTGCACATGTGCCCTTTACTCTTAGAGACTTCCATGTGGCCGAAAGCCTTCCTCCCTGTGGCCTGAGCTCACTCGGCCTGTCTAAACAAATACCTCATCCTGAGGACCAGCACATAGCTGTACAATAACAGGTCTGAAGTCAGGTCTGCTACCCATGAAATGCACATCCGCCATCCACCTACTGCTGCTGCTGCTTATGGCTGCTGGATAATCAAATCACATCTGGCCACAATGTCTTCTCTTATCTCATGCACTAGAAACTATTAGAAGAACAATAAGTACTTATCAGCAACAATGAACTATAATTCACTATTAAAGAGGCCAATGAGATTTATATAGATTCTATGCAGTATATAAAGTTCATGTCTACAGTTCATCTATAAATAGCTCCAATGCTAGCCTCTTAGTCTAACCCCTTACTTATAAAGATACATGTACTAAAGTCACTGTGAAGGTATAGAATGTTGATTGTGTGCAGACCTTAAAATTAATTTTGTAGCTCACAAACAATTGTTGTTTTTTTACAGACTAGATTTAGTATTTTTACTAGCCAAAATGTTGTCTATATTCAGTAGGGTCTAAAAGTCTGAGACCACACTGAAAATCTGGGATTTTTATTTAAAAAAAAAATTCTGAATAACCAGAAAGTTGTAGAATTTTGAAAAATGTGATTATGGGCAATATCTCGAATACTCACTGTTCAGTATTCTGTCGTATTTTTATGACACTGTAAATTTAAGCACATTTATGATATTGACTAACTCCTTTGTACAAAAGGTCAGAGTCTTCTCCGTTCCATTGAAGCACCAGTTCAGATGACACAGGACGAAGTCGATCTAACACAGATTGTCAGTTTTTACACAGACTTCCATGTAGACTCCATGCCAGCTCCAGTACACACTGTCCTTAAAGTAAAAGGGGGACATCCGAAATACTATGGACTTCTGAAATTCATGAATTCATAATTATTCTTAATATTCTACTTAGGTTAATGCTTATAAAATAATTTGCAGCAATCAATTTTGTATCAAATTTGAAAAAAGAATGATTAGTGGTCTCAGATGTTTGGACCACACTGTATTTTATAGGTATAAAATACAAATGAATGAATTATTAACCTATTAATTATTCACATATTATTTGATATGACATAAAAAAGTACTTTTTTTTATTTCCTCTTGAGCCCCCATCAAAAATCAAGTCCTATTTAAACTGAAATTCATTAGTGTGCACTTGCTGAGTTGCCAGTTTTTCTCAGCTCACTAAAATAGCAGAGGAGATTGTAGCAAATTGGGTAAAAGAGGATATATATCTCAAACTTGACTCTGGACAACAGTAAATGTCTAATGATACTGACAAAGTGATAGAAATCAGGATCCAGTCTGACCTACAGTAGGATGGTCATACAGCAGCAATAGTAAAACAAACAAACAAACAAACAAGAAAAACCTAACACCAAACTGAAGCGTCTGACTACTATAAACCTAACACCAATATACACTGGTGTTCCCCCACTTCTGTGCACTGTTTGTTTGTTTGTTTATTACAGCCTATTATTTTTAAAAACACATTTATGACTGCATATTCCTTTAAATAGAGAATACTTTGTATTTAGTGCATGATTAGGTATTGGATAATAAGCTTTGCCTTTGACATACTATATTATGTGTTACATCAAGACAGCTGAGTGAAATGTTGTGATTGTGAAGAATAAAGATGGAGTTGATTCTCTCTGAACTTGCTTTATGCTATGTTGCTTGGGAATATTAGCACTCTAAGTGAAATTACACACATACACACACACACACACACACACACACACATCTACATTTATTTTCTTCCCACTCAGTCTGAATAGTCTTTGCACAGTTTGGATGGAGGTTTGACTCAGCATGGGGCTGGGGTGCGGCTGAGTGGCTCCCACCACTGCTCTCGACAATTCCCATGACACTTAAGCTGTGTTACATGATTTATAGCATACAGTGTAAACAGTGAGGCATGCTGGCCTTGGAATTTGTGATAAGGGCTTAAACCCTGTTGACCACTTTGAAGTGAATGATCACTTGGCTTGGAGAGAGATCACGGCACACCAAAATAGAGATCTCAAAATTTCCCCTTGTATGAGCATATGCAGAGTGGAACAAAGAGTGTGAGACACAGGAAAATTGGAGGATAGAGTTTCCAGTCCCCACTAAGCTGAGGAGGGAAAAAGAGCAGTACAACTGATCATAAATCATTTCAATCTGTGTTTGACTCCCAACAGACTCATATTTACACTGCTCAGTGTTCAATGTTCTTTCATATATATATATATATATATATATATATATATATATATATATATATATATAGCTTGACTCTATATATATATATATAGCTTGATAGCTTGACTCAGATACCCTTAGAAATTGCTCCTCATGGTTTTCTCTTAAAATTAAGGCCTTCCTTGCGAGACAAGAATCTTCACCATCTGAATTATGAGTAAGTTACATTTTTCTGTATTTCTGGTTTATAATTTATTTTCATATTTGCTCTATATCTCTATTTTATATATAGTTATACTGCTTGCAAAATGGTTTACTGTACTTCCTACTTCATAATATCATTATATTACCCTTCTACTATCCTACATATCCTACTACTCTTTATTTTTATAAAGAGTTTTTTATAAAGAATATATATTATTATAAGATATTACCCTTATAATATCTTAATACTCCTTTTTATTATTCTTATAAAGTTATAATGTTATGTGTGTGTGAGAGAGAGACAGAGAGAGTGTGTGTGTGTGTTATGTCTACATGCCCACCCTTGACTGTACGAGAGTGTGTGTGTGTGTGTTTGCACTCCTCAGCTCTTATACTTCTTTTTGACTTTTTGACTAATAAACCATAGTGTGTTACTCTTAAAAGATCTTAAAGTGTGAATCCAATTCGTCAATATCCGCCTAATACCGCTTCTGTGTGTCTAGGTGCCCGTCGTCATTTCTTCTTCTCTCCTTTACTGGATCTGGATCTGGACACTCACTATCAGCTCGCGCATCTCACTGCTGATATCATTGTGCAACTTCTTCTTCGCAGCACCCCCTCTGGAAATGGAAATACGGGGTCCCCCCCTCAGATACAGAATCCACCCTGTGAATGTGTGTATTGACGCCTCTACACAGACAGACCCTCCCTCCAGCTTTCAGTCTGAGGATGGTGTCACCTTCTCTGATCTGGGCTCTGACCATTCTTCCCTCTTCTCACCTGTCAGTCCGCCCTACTCTCAGTGGTCTCCTTATTTCACCTTTGCTGACTATCCCATGTCCCCAGGACACACCCCATTTTCTTCCCCCTACCGCTCTCCTCAAGATTACGCACCCACCAGTCCTGTGAATTTTCAATAAAATCACATATTACTCATACTAGGTCTCCCTCATGTTTATTTCATGTCATTTTTATCCACAACAATCCATATGCACAGTCTTTATGTTTTTATCCTCTTTCTGTCCAGAAAAGCTGTAGCAAGCAGTGTGGCTTGTGGTTATCCCACCACAATCACATTCTGCTCCTTCAGCTCACCAAGTCATGACTGAGGAGTGTCCACTTCACCATAAGGGTTTCTGTGGGAGCACACTAATCAGTCCTGACTGTGGTTTGGCAGGTGATAACCTTCAAGTGACACTTTTGAATGGATGGATGTGTTTGGGTGGGGATATGATATAAATTAAAAAGTGAGAGGGAGATATTATGGCAGTGATGGAGCGTTTAATGAAAAGCCATGAATCATGAAGTCTGCACCTCCCATGGCACTGACTGGCAGCTGAAACATGGTATGGGCCAGTATTTCCTCCAGGTGGAGCCCCAGGTCCAACTCCCATCACCCCCCGCATTTCACACACCTTCAGGTTGTAATCCTTTCATTCCTAAAAATGCCAGTGGTAACCTTAAGCCTATGTGCATGAAAAAAATCTACACTCACCATTCACTTGAGGAACACCTAAAATCCTGCTCATTTATGCAAGTTCCAGTCTACAACTGTCCAGTTTTGGTGAGTCTGTGCCCGTTGTAGCCTCAGATTACTGTTCTCAGCTGACAGAAGTGGATGTCAGTGTGGTCTCCTACTGTTGTAGCCCATCTGCCTCAAAGATTCTCATGTTGTGCATTCTGAGATTCTCCTCACCACGGTTGTTACTGTAGCCTTCCTGTCAGCTTGAACCAGTCTGGCCATCCTACTCTGGCCTCTCTCATCAAGAAGATATTTCTGCATGCAGAATTTTTTTGTACCATTCTATGTACAGATGGAAAAGGTCGAGGAATTTACAATAGGGAACATGTTGGATGACACCATGGCAGGACATATTCAACTCAACTGCTCATTGTCTAGAATATAGGCATATAGGCATGTACATTACATGCTGTTTTAAAGAACCTGCACCTTACTCTAGCATAAATAAAAGGAATCAGTGCTTAAAAGAATCTTGCGTGTTTCTATTGACATCAGGGCAATGTTGAAAAAGATGAAAAAGAGTGAAATTGGAGTGACTGAGTGTAATATAAGATATTACATCCTGTGACCTGGACCCTATTGGATCATGCCTGGACTCTATGGAGTCAGCACTCAACACCTTAGAGTATATACAGCACCAGAGATTTATCCTTTATTCAGCTTCAGTACATGCTTTACCTTGGTCAGGGTCACAAGTGGATCCAGTTCTCGAGAACATTGACTGCAAGGCAGGAACACACCCTAGGTGGGATAGCTCTGTTTACAATGAAGTACAATAACAAAAGGGCTGCTCTTCGCAGTAAGCAAGACTTCATATAACAAAATAACTAAAGAGTCATTGTCCATTGCACATTGTACATTAACATAAGATCTTGCCAAGATGAACAATAAATGTCCCAATTGGTAAGGGTTTTTGAAAATGACTAAACATGTCTAAATATATTATATTAACATATATTATATATATGTTAATCCCTTCCAGGGTGTATTCCTTTATTACTTGTGATAATTGTTCCCACAATCATGAGCAGGATAAAGCAGTTACTATAGATAAAGAAATGTATGAATGAAAGAACAGTGTTGTGATAAGCAAGAGGAATGCGTATATCTTACCAAATCTGTGTCATATTTTAAACTTTTTTGAACTTTTTTCACACAGAATTCACTTTCTGGTCATTGAGACTTAATCCTGGAGAGATGCCCCCTATGATAAGTGTTGTGTGTAGTGTCACACTATGCATGGGAATGTCTTCCATTACTGTGCATTGTGCAGTTTTCCAGCTACAGTAAATGGAGCAAGAAAACAGGATAGGGATTATTTAATCATGTTGTTTAAGTAGCTGTAATAATTTAGTGACGTACAGCAATTTAGCACTCAACACTGAACATCTCCTTTTTTGGAGCAAACACATAAATATGAACATAGGGGTCACCAGCTCCGGCAATCACAGACAAACACAAAATGTGACACATGGAAGCTCCTGTTCTATGAATAGTGACACACAGATGTGAAACACTCTTGCTGTATCCACTGGCAGATGCTTAATGTTTATCTGAGTATTATGTGTCGAAAGTACAAATATACATCTTTGAGGAAGTGCAAATGCTGTTCTTACTGAAACAGAGATGTTAGCCAGCATTAGGATACTTTTTTGTGAGTGCTGTCTCACAATAACGATGAAAATTAGGCAAAGGAAGATCAGTGGATTAGCCAGCAAAGCTCTCTTACTTAACAGTTACAATTCATGTGTAGTGAAGGAGGGTTATTAACAGGTTTGGTCCCACAGGTTTAGTTGTACATATAATTTAGTGTCTGAACCACATATTTAGTGTTCTTGTTGATTTGATAGAAGTGAGCTTGTAGCTGACACAGAACATAAATGCATATTAATACTGTTTGGAGGAAATCCAAGGACCATTTTCTAAAACACTGATTTAAACACAGGAAAATAAAACTAAAGTTCATATGGTAAACTTAGAAAAACCTTGATCATGCAAAAAAACAGGTAGAACAACTTGTTGGTGGTTACAGTTCATCACTTCTAATGCTAACGAGTCATGAGTAGATCCTCCATATTTCTTTTTTTTTTCCATTTTCCACTGATTATGTTTCCTATGTCAATCAGCTTCATCAACACTTTTTCCTACAGATAAGTCACACTATTGTGGCTATGTGTGTGGCAGCCTGAGCAATCATATGGCAAGCCTAGTGCCTCTCTCCCTTTGGTTGCTGGAGGTCTGTGATTTCCTCAGACACTGCATTCTGTCCTAAGACAGAGAGCACAGATTGTTATGCCACCCAAATTTTAATAAATAAATTATGTTAAAGTCCATCATACCTGTTTGTTTGGCAGGTCTAACTGACAGATTGATTGACAGGCCATCAGTCCAGCACTTTTTCACAGGAAACAAATTCATATAAATGAGAAAGAGTGTGTGTGGCTGGGGCAGTGAGGGAGGTAAGGGTTAGGAAGGGGGTGGCTCAACCCTAATGACCCCAATTCTTCCGTTCTTATAGAAAGCTGTATTTCTCCCTTAAAGAGGCATTGTGCTCACCCCTTTCCCACATGGGAACTCTGTTTGAGTGTGGAGGAGGGCTGTAAAAGCTAGGTTGCAAGAGGAGCTATGGCAGTCCGCCATTCCTAATGAACAATGCCACAGAATAGCTTTATTTGTCAAGACCTCCTCAGGCTGTACATAGAGATGCTTTGGATATGTTGAATGGGCTAACTAAGGCTGTTTCTCCACTCAATCACCCCCCAACCCCGCCCCCCAGTTTTTCCCCTTGCAGACCCCATTGATTAAGCTGATCCTGTTTCTGAAAGAAGGCTAACAAGATGCAGTTTAAAGTTTATGTCAATTTGTAGTCATAGTGTGATGGGACAGCTGCAGGGTTTTGTGTGTTAACTCCTGGCTGTCCGGTCCCAGGCCTAGACTCACAGCCCAGAGGTCAAAGTTTACAATCCTGTTGTGAAACCACATAAGCTTAATCAGCAGTGTCACTCTCTGGGACCTTTCTGACAACCTTGACCTTAGAGGACCTACACTGATGAGGCTCTCAAAAGTCAAACAAAGAACTGTCATTAAGTTAATTATTGTGCTTGTCATTATCTATCTATCTATTTATTTATTTATTTATTAGTTCATTCATTTGTTCATGTATTTATTTATTTTTACTTATTTGGGGACTTATATTTGGTAATATTTTCCACAATGCTGTAAATGTGTTTTGGGGATGTGTTTACTTTATGACGCAGACAGCACGGCTGGTATACTATAATGATTTTAACAGACACTTTTGAACATCTATACTCCTCAAAGGTTAACTTCATTTTTATTTCATTTAATTTAGTTGTTTTCATCTGCAAATTAGTCCAGCAATTATTCTGACATTGCCTTCCATGCTATCTCTGCTGTACTTTAGCTCATGGTGATCAGTTTACTGAGGATCTCACTGTGTTTCCTGTTAAACAGCTCTCTCTCTCTCTCTCTCTCTTTCTCATTCACTTACTGTTTCCTACATTTTTAACCCAAGGCCTCAGCCTAATTGCTTACTTTTTCCTTATAAACTGCTACATTTTTATCTATTTATTTATTTGTCATACCAACCTCACATGGTGATAATTTTAGCATACACAGTGCTTAGTTTACATTCAGCCGAGACAAGCTATGTTAAACAACATACCACTCCAACCCACACCCTGAGACCAACCTCAGGATCACTGAATATAATGAACTTGCTTCAGTGCTGTCAGTGTTGGGAGATGAGAAACATTTTCACACAAACACATAACATAATTAGTTCTTCTTTACATGTGAGACGTGCTGGGCAGCAGTGTCACAAGAGCATGCTTCAAACTATACACAGCTGCTAGTGAGAACTTTCCATTTACCTTATAGTACAGAACAATATACACTGCCTAGGCCATATGACTGTGATGGCTTTTGTGAAAGACTCATGCGAGTCTCTATTTTAAACAGTCTAATCCAGTGTGCTTTTTATACCCCAGCAACTGCCACCACACTTTAGCCACTAATGAGCCTGAACATAATTTTGTTTACGAGCTGCTAAATACAGAAGGCAACATTTGATGTGGTTTGTCATTGCACCTATAAAATGTAACGTTAAATTACACTTACCACATGTGAATCTGAGCATAAAATGAATACTGGAAAATCTAATCTGTAAAGATCTACAATCCGGTAACAAATTGGGCCACCATGAGCCACCAAAACAGCTTCAGTGCACTTTGGCATAGATTCTACAAGTCTCTGTAACCATGCTGGAGGGATGAACTGTTCTTTCCCAAATATATTGCCTCAACTGGTGTTTTGATGATTGTGGTGGAGAGCACTGTCTAACATCTCGGTCCAAAATCTTTCATAGGTGTTCAAATGGGTTGAGATTTGGTGACATCAGTTTCATACTCATCAAACCATTCAGTGAGCCCTCACACCCTGTGTATGTAGGCATTGTCATTCTGGAAGAGACCTCTCAAAATATTTCAATCACAGGATAAAGGTGATTAGTCAAAAAATATCTTTGCATTTATTTGCAGTGTCCTTTTCTTCTCTGACCCTACAAGCGGACCCTACCATGCCAAGAAAATGCCCCCATACCATAATGTGCACCTACCATATGTTTATACTGTGTAAGTATATAATTAATGACGAAAGCTCTTTGTTTGCTTGACTCAAGTTATTAGCCAACCTATAGAACTGGGAAGGGACCTCAATAGATAAACGGCTGACCAAATTATTTGGACCATTCTGACTACACTAAAAAAAAAAATAAAAAAAAAAGACATAGTAGTAGCATTTTATATACACAAAAGGGGCTTTTAAACACGGTGTATCTAACACACACTATCTAACTTTGTTAGACACACCTATTTTGTTGATGCACAGTCTGGGTGTACAGAATATTGTGCATCTTTTTCCATGCATATTCTGTGTTCTGTCTTTTAGCATATTACTGTGTTAAGTGGTCATTTTCCAACCATATAATCACTGGTAGGTGGATATTAGTGGTTGGTGGACTGTTTTTCAACACAGTGGGGATGTTTAAAAGTCACAGAGATGATGCTGCACCTGATACACTCATATCTGGCATGCCATTATCATGTCAGTTTTCACTGATGTGCTGACAGTGGTGCAGAAGCCAATACTATCTCTTTGGTGGTGGCCCAGTTTCTTTGAGAAAAGGGGAAATGGATCAGTCCATAATTGCATACATGCAAAGTAACCTAGTGTATATGGTAGATGTACCTGGTAAAATGGACAATAAGTGCAGGGACAAGGTACAAACCTGGTCTAATGAGGCACAAATCTGGCACTTCCCTGGAGAACTCTGAAATACTGCTTTACTGGTATAGGAAGTTAGAGCTTAGGAATTACGCCCTGAACTCATTTGAAACTGATATTAATCACAGTGCTTTAATGTGTTGAGTATGTGAGCACATCAACTCTAGGAATCCTCCTGATAACTGCTGAGTGCATGGAGGACTACTGCTGCTCAGGCAGTACCTCAACATGACCCCTCTGTGCACCCAGCAATATACACTGAGGGAATAATTCTCATTTTAGAGCCATTAAATTTGTAGAAAGACAACAAAAGTGGCCTAGACATGTTAGTAATCATAATAAAATTATTCTCTCTGATCCCATGTGCCATTCCTGTAATGCCCATTTGAGCTGTTTACATAAATGCTTTTGTGGTATCAGCACCATGTGTCTCAGCTGACCCAGTGGCCCACCTTGACATCTGGAAATGCTCTTAGAGTGTAAAAAGGAGCTTCCACTCAAACCACTGAAAAGTGCAGCCCAAAAACTAACATCAGCAAGTCAGCCATTAGACAGAATGAGTGATTTTTGGTCACTGTAATATATCCCATGGAGGGATCTTACACCCATTGGATATGCAAATCTCTGAAAGTAGGTGCTCTATTATTTGTATTTTTAGGAATGTTGAATTTGTATAGGAGTAATAGGAGAGGAACAGTTTGTGTCTGGGAGAATCGAAATAGACTGCAGCCCTCTTAATGTACATGAATATCAATTAAGTAACCTGTGAAAAGGTGCCCACTATCACTGCACCAGCAATAGAAGTAGACAAAGAGCCCATTCTTTATCCCAGGCAGTAGACCAAAGTGATTATTGGAAAGAGAAAGAGAGGGAGAGAGAGAGAGAATTAAAGGGAAAGAGAGCTCTTGGCGGCACACTGCATTCCCAGTGATATTAACCTTCCAGAGAAATCAGTCTGACACAGAAGCTGATGGAGGATCTAAATTACCTTATAATTGCTGGTGTGGTGGCCTGTTTATATTATCGGTCATCTGGCACAATGCAGTCCCCTGTTTGGCCCCTCTGCAGTCGTCAGGCTCTTATTAATTATGGTAAGTGACCTTTGAGCAGGTGATGACAGAGATGAGGGTTGGGGGCCAGTCCCATAGACACACTGCCTGTTTGATGAGCTCCTATGACTAGGCTCTTTTTATTTGTAGAGAATATTTCTCTGTTTTCTTTGGTACTGCTGCTATCTCTCGCTCACTATCCCATCCCCCCCCCCCCCCACACACACTTTTTAGTTATTTTTCTCCACTGTAATCTCTCATCATTTGGGGATCTTGGAGAAATCATCATAAGTTACATTTTCAGTTGAATTTGGGGAAACCACTTGAAGCATTCTTTGCATTTAACTATTTAAATTGTTTTTGTTTGGTTTGTTCATTGCAATTGCAAACAGCTGAATATCTGTACATTTTGACAATAAACCTGATTTGCAATGGGGGTTGCATACTTTTGATTGCAACAATATATATATATATATATATATATATATATATATATATATATATATATATATATATATGTCTTCTTAAATTAGAGAGCATAATTTTGTTCAAAATCCAATTTTTCATTCATTTCATAATCCACCGTTTCCCATAATTTAGCCACAGCAACATCCAGTGGGGTTTCCCAGACCACCAGACATATGATGTGTATGATAATTAAGTTTCTTTCTTGCTTTAAGATTTATATGAGTGACTTTAGTTCTCATGAGTCTGGTGTATTTACAGTGTTTTGTGCCACAACCCAATGGCTCCAGTAGGTTAATTCATTACTTACAATGGACAATTCCCATGCCCTATTTCAGCCTTCAGCATTAATATATTTCGAACATCAGTTAAATATGTGCATGGGACTGTATGTATGAGTGTGTTAGTCTGTTCAGCCAGCAGGCTAATGAGAGGCCAGGGTCCTGGTGTGCACTGTACAGATCTGCAGACAGTGGTGACGGAGCATATCCAGCACAATGCTGGCTGAGTGCTAATACTAAAGGCTGTAAAATGACAGAAGCTACCAATCCTGATGTTTCAGTTTTCACAAATGGAACTGAGAGCAGGTTTCTTCTAATTCTGTTAATTTCATTCTCTGAATGTATTTACATATGATATATACTATATATCAAAATTTTGTGGACACCTGACCCTGACACCCATATGTGCTTTTTGAACATCCCATTCCAGATTCTGAATTGCCTCTACTCTACTGGGAAGGCTTTTCACTAGATTTTGGAGTGTGGTTGTGGGGATTTGTTCATTCAGACACAAGAACATTAGTCAGGCTGGACAATGATGTCAAGGTAAGGAGGCCTGGGGGTCAGTTGGCATTCTAAAAGTTCATCCTAAAAGTTCAGTTTGGGGAAGGCCCACACATGGGTGTGATGGTCAGGTGTCCACAAACCTTTGGCCATAGTGTAGTGTAGGTTGTAGATATTTTAAATAGTGTCTGATTTTACCTTTCTATGCTTTATTTTGTTATTACCTTGATGATGGTCAAAACTAGGGCAATACATTAATGAAAGTTCTAGCATAAGGATTTTTATCATTTATTTTAGCAACAGTTCAATTCAGTTCAATTACATTTTATTTGTATAGCGCTTTTAACAATGGACATTGTCCCAAAGCAGAAATATATAAATTCAGGATATAGATTTAAATGTATGAATTTATCCCTAATGAGCAAGCCAGAGGCGACAATGGCATGGAAAAACTCCCTGAGACGATATGATGTAGAAACCTCGAGAGGAACCAGACAACAGTGAATTTAAATGATATGCCTGCCAGAAGTTTCTTTCCTTTTTTTATTCCTTAAAAGTGTAAGTCATAATAATTTCAGTAAAAATGAATATTTAAAAGAACAAAGTATAAAAAGGCATCAGAGATCTCACCAACCAAACTGTGAGGTTCAGTCCAGAGTCTGCCATTCAACTGGCTGGTATGAGACACTTTCTCAGAACAAGGAAGTGTTACAGGTGCTACTCATAGTCCCTCTGACCAACAATCACAAATAACTGCAGTCAGACCTCCTCCTTATTGTGAACCATGTTTGAGCTGGCCCCGCATTTTAGAAGAATTTTCATAACCATAATCTTATCTACATGGTTTATGGTGTCACTTTTTTTTATCCATATCTACAAAATAAAAGTTTACCAGAAAAGCTATTTGTCTTTTAATCTAATATTTACTTACTGATTGTTCACTTCACTCTGACATTAACATAGTCAGCTCAAATTGGCTCCTATATCTTTCTTATCCCTCATGATGTGGGATCAGTTACCACACCAAAAATGGCATTTCACTTAGTACTGTTCTTTGGAATGATATTATATCCTCTGCTCTAACAAAGGTAAATGAGTACAATTATATATAGAAAAATGAAGATTGCTGAAGTATGAAACCATTAGCAATGAGTGCTTCCCAAAGGGAACTGCTGAATAAAATGAATACGGTAATTGCAGAAGGGGATTGGAAAGCTTTGAGTGAGCAGAGTTGAGTTATATAGTCATCGATCACTGGAAGACAGTGTGGTATGTTGGACACTGCTGAGACTTCATGTATTTGAGGGCATACTTGAGTTCCTTGCTCTTTTTGTCCCACTTGTGAATAGACATGAGCAGTAGCTGTTGATCCACCTTACGGCCCATTATGAGGAAGCTGCTCCCAAGGTTGTCAAGTTGGGAACATGGGCAGTTCGCTCCGTTCTTGATGTACAGCGTCAGCTTCTTCAGGTCTTTTTTACGCAGGATCCCCATCTTGAGAACCTTCTTCTTCTTCTGAGCTGCGATAAGCTTGCGGTCACCTTTCTCCTTCTTCACTTCTTTGATTTTCATTTTAAGTGCTAGAGGAGACATGAAAGGATTAAATCTTTTAAAAACAAACTACTTTCACTCAGTGACAAAGAACAATATCAACATGTCATGTCAGTGGAAATGTGTGTGGGTGGGTGTGTGTGTGTGTGTGTGTGTGTGTGTGTGTGATTGTGTCTATGTATGTACATGCTGTCATTCTCTCTTTACACATTTAAGGGAGATCCCCTCATTCCTTTTAGGGCTCCCACCGTCATACTGGTTCCATTCTTTTGTACTCTCTCAATCAGCAAGATGTTTCACAACAACCATACAGGAACAACCTGGGCTATCTCATTCAGTAGAATAGTTTACACCTCCCCAGAGGAGCATCATTTAACCATGGATGGCATTAATTGCATTCTCCCGGGACAGGACCGAGAGACGAATGGAAAGTTTCAAAGGCAGATGTGAAACACTCCTACAGTTCCCCACCTCATTCACTGCATTCTACAGAGCCTTAGCTACTACTTACATAAGCATTAAGGAAAAATGTCTTGTCTATGACAATCATGAAGACTTATGTTCCAGAAAATTAACTGTAGGCTTAATGCTACTTTTTACAGGAAGGAAAAAGTGCATTTTTTAAATGCATATGTTAGATGTAAAACAAAAACAAACCCTGGTTTGTCCTTAATATAAGTCTTATATTAAAGTCTTACATTGCTGTATTAAAATGATGAATAAAGTGGTGGGTACATTTTAAAAAAGTAACTCCTGCTTATGTGAGAAATTTAAAAAAGAATTTACCCATGAACAATAAATTCATAATGAAATTACAGGATTGAACATACAGATGCATAATACAGTCCAGTTCATAAGACCAAATCTACTATCCAAAATTAATTCATCTTCAGCAACCACTTTATCTTGGTCTTTGTAAGAGTATGTCTGGATTCTATTCCAGGAACGCTTGGTGTGAAGTGGAAATACACCAGAATACACCAGTGATGGGATGCCAGTCTATTACAGGGCACCATGCACCCAATTCATACCTAGGGGCAATCAATTCAGCTTAGACCTACAGGTATGGGTTTTTTTTTTTTTGGACGTGGAGGTAACAAAGGAACCCAGAGGAAGCCCATGTAGACACGAGAAGATTCACATGCACAGAAACGCCACACAGGCAGTAACCCGATCTCAGGATCAAACCACGGAGCCTGGAGATGCGTTCATGTATATTGAATGACTTATCAAAGTGTTTAATTGTTTCTGAACAAGAATACATTAAAAAGTATTTTACAGAATTTTTTTGTGAAATTCTTATATGAAATAGAAATATATCTGAATAACCTAAAATAATTATTTCTAATGAGACTGATCATCCACTCAGTGATAAATGTATGTTTAGTAACACTTACAATATTGTTTATAGTACTTATTTTAATGAAAAAACATGCATACATATACTATAGCATATATTCTGTTATTGGTAGTGGATTAAGTTATTCATATCCCACTTGATCCTCAGTGCCAGTAGAGGTTTAAGTGGCTTCACCTTGGCAAAGATAGATTTCTAGCATTCTCCTCACTGAGCTATGGCAACAGCATAAACATTATTTTGACAGTAACATTTCGTCCAGAAACATCAGACAGAATGCAAAAGAATTGAGGATATGTAACAAAAAAATTTTCAAAAAACTAATTAATCAAAAAAGCTGTATGAAAAAAAAAAAAAAAAAAAACAGTGCAGGACCAGGTGGATGGCACAATAGCCAAGGATCATGTTAAACACTAACAAAACAAGGGCTTCTCATAGTGTTATGCTGCATTTTGAAGTAGCTTACAATCCAGAGATTAACTATACATAAGCTTTGATTTTAATACTTGCCCATGAACTATAATGCTCTGAGTATGAGCAAGCCTGGGCAATATTGTGATGACAAGCTGAACTTATGTTTTAAACAAGAGCTTGTCTAAATTGTGGCTGGTTGGTCTGGTGGAGTGGGTTGATGAATGCAGGTAGGGAGAGGTATTCACTCTGAGCAGAAACAGATCATGTTTTTTTGCAACAATATAGCAGATGTGCTAATGCACAAAATTTTGTTTAAATGAGCTCTGTTAGCATCTAAAAACTTTGATTCAACTAATTGGAACAGTACATTGGTGTTTTGTCGAATAGCTTGCTCATCTAAAGTTTCAAACTGTAATTTTTTCTGTAGAATTCAGCCAGAAAAGCTTTTCAAAAAGGAAATCATTGTAAAGAATTGTTCAGGGATTTTCTGTGAATAATGCTAACATTCTATTACCTACTAACCACAGAGCTCCAGTAGAGACATGTCCTGGCTGATCTATTTGATTTGAGGTAAGTGAAAAAACTGTAAATTGAACCCCTCATGTTCTCCTCCACCGCAGTTCTTGTGAATTACTATAAAAACCACTAAGACAGTGACTGTAAGCAAGTGACTAAGGTAGTACATGAATCTGTGTATATTTATACTTGAGTCATTTTGGGTAATCTGACTGATATACTACATTACAGATAGTCATTTATCAGTTCAGGGTTCTAACACATGACATTGACAGTTGTAATGTACTGTATTTCCTAGTAATCAGTAAAAATAAGTAAACTCACAAACAGCAAGAACTGTAATCCAGATTCTTACATACTTTTATTTTATCAATGAAAGTGTAAAAAAAAAAAAAAAAAAGCTAGTACCATAGAGGATTTCAGACAAATCCAACACAGCTAATCTCTCATAATTTGTGAATCATGCATTGCAGTTCGAATTCTGTGAGGGAATTTAGGATCGAAAAGTGAATTTCTATTCAGTTTACCTTTTTGTTATTGAGTTGGACAGCATGGCAAATTCATAACAGCTTTTTTGACCAGAAACAATTTACAACTAGTTTTATTTTTATCTTCATGAATGTCTTTGGCAGTCTTTAAATGTTGTAAGCCCTGGAAATGTTCTCGCCCTGAGATTTACAGTGCACTAAACATCACCTTCACTGGTCTCTTTCATTGATTTTTCTTGCCCATGAGAAGCTGCGTCTCACTCTGAGTAGTGTGAAAATTGTAGAAGTATTGAAAGGGTTCTGTTTATGTCACATAATTAGGCTCAAACATACCAAAATAAAACAGGACAGTAAAAATTTTGTTCATTGGTCAATTAAGACAGTCGAACAAGTCTTTTTAGTAATGGCCTTCATAATAATAATTGTGCTGACACTCTAGTAAATACAGAACCTCTGATATAGTGAATGTTATTTCCTTGTGGTAACTGGAAGCAACACTACACAAAAAGATTTTTTTTTAATAACATCCAAGTGAATCAAATAGACCATACAGTTATGAAACATAATACTGTACCACATTTATGTGCAGACCACCGAGGAAATATATCAAAATAACAGCGACTGCATGTTAAATGGTACTATGTAACAGGAAAATATGAGCAAAGAATTATTAATTAGGCTTACTTTGAAATAACTGATTAAACTAGGACATTTGCTTGTGAGCAGTCAAAAATATTTATTCAATATGACTGCTGTCTGTCCAAATGTCTGCAATAAAGGAACAGTCAATCCTCCTACTCAACACATTGGTGCAAGTAATTTGTCATACTTAAATGTGATTATATACAAAAGTAGGTGGCTACATCCAAGTGAAACAAACTGTACAGCCAAAAACAGCTGACAGAATGAAGCCACTTCATGGCCTTTACTTTATAAAGGCTTTTCTGAACTTTTCTTTAGCCAACTCTGAACAGAGAAATACAGTTCTTAGAGATCCACCTTTAATAGGTCAGTACCAGACATTCTGGAAGCTCAGACAAACTTCAGCCAGTATAGAGGAGAAATTTTGGTTCTTGCACAATGTGGAACACAGAGTTACATAGTATTTTAAAATTATTAATATCCATCCATCCATCCATCCATCCATCTATCCATTTTCTGTACCGCTTATCCCACACAGGGTCACAGGGAGCTTGAGGCCTGTCCCAGGGAACACAAGGCATGAAGCGGGGGACACCCTGGACGGGATGCCAACCCAGTGCAGGGCACAGTTGCACATTCACTCACACACCCATCCACACACACTACGTACAATTTAGAGATGTCTATCAGCCTACAACGCATGTCATGTCAGTGGAGGAAACCAGAGTACGCATAGGAAACCCCCGAAGCACGTGGTGAGCACGAAGGCAGGAATTGAGCCCCCAGCGACAGAGGTGCGAGGCAAATGTGCTAACCACTAAGCCACTGTGTTATTATATTGTATATTATTATATTTTTCGCTACTTTCACATCCAATAATACCAACAGTATTACAATTCTGACTAGTTTTCCTGCATAACAGAAAGCACCTGTCTCATGAATGCTGGTGAATCACACAGCATGTGTTTCTCATTTTGGAGAAATTAGTTGAGCAGGTAAACAACTCAACATTTTGCTGAACAGTGTCTTCAACACAGAATTCAAATACTAAGGGTTTTTGCAATAGCATGGCATGTATCAATGTGCCTACGTTTTTCTTTTTGGTACTGATGTTAAGGGTTTTTGGGTTCGATTTAATAGCCACTAGCTCTAATTAGCTGCATTAACAATTATGTCAATGGAAGGTCCTCACAAGGATTGTCATGTGTATGTGTGTGTGTGTGTGTGTGTGTGTGTGTGTGTGCATGTGTGTGTGTGTAGCAATGTTAGATTCTTACTTACCGAAGTCACTGGCACAGAAGTGCTCCATTACTGTGTCGGCTTTCAGTTCATTGTCACAGGGTGGACATGCTTTTGAAGCTGGCAAGAAAAAATGAGAAAATACAGATGATTTGACAGATTGACTATTTTCAAAATGATATGACAGTCCTACTTGGGTTCATGTCCCTCATGCAGGGCAGATACAATATTTGGCCTTGTATAATTCAGTTGCAGGGAGATGTGGGTCTGCAGTCAGGTTCACAGTCGCACTGACCACTTTGTAAACACTTTGTGAGTTTCGTCTTGTCAGATGCTATTTTCTGCGGTGAGGATACACAGAACAGGTGTCTGGTGCAATGTTTGGCTTGCAATTAAGGTGGTGAAAATGTTTGAATTTAGATACGTGTATATTTTTAGTGTACAGGCATGGCAAAAAAAAAAAAAACCTGCCACAGAAAAATGCACTTTCCTGATTTTTTTTAAAGCAACTACTGAGTGACAGCTGAAGTCATATGTTTCTCCTCTGGTGGCTCCAGTAACAAGAACAAATCTGACAAATGCAAGAATGGAGACAATTGTATTTGCTAAATGTCAATTTATGGAAAAGATTATATTGATGCCCTTTAAACCATAGGTTGAATGTATAATGTATCATTTGTGCTAAGACTTTTTACAGACATAGAGACTGTTGTGTTTTCACAGCAATCCTTGTGTGTGTATGTGCATTCTAATGGGGTCTCGTTTTGTGCAGAGAGACAGGGAGGCATGTAAAGCGCACCACTACTGCTCTCAAAAAAGGGGGCTAAAGGCCAGGACTAATAGTGCTTAATCCATTGCTTTCAGAATAATAATGAGAGGGAATGCTTCAGGCAAATGGATGTTTGATTTCCTCTGCAGTGAGTCACTTCAGACTTCTTCCACAAACCCAAGCAGTTTTGTTCCACAAATGAAAGTCTATGTGGTTATAAATAATTTGATGAATGTAAAATGTGTTACAGTAATGTTGTCTATGGACTTGCCAGTTTTAGCTAATAAAGATGGGTGCTAGCCTACTAGCGTACCACATCCATCTAGCACATTTTAACAAGAATTGACAAAAAGAACAAAAAACAACAACACTTAAATGGCCTTTTAAGTCAATGAACTCTCATGTAGTTTACATGGTAAAATTATATCAGATGTAGTTTGAAGACAGAGATATTTTTAGGTATTGTAATATATCACAGGGAACTGTTAGTTGCTTGTGTATAGTGACTAATAACTTATGATTATATATTTCATTCTTTGTACACTTCCCAGGACAAAAAAATACCCATTATGGACACTTAATAAGCTTGTTATGTTATGTAAGTAACCACCAACCTACTAACATGCAGTTTCTTGTTTACATCAAATGTTTCATTTGATCTTTTATTGTCAATGCCAGCAGCACTGATCCATCCATCCATTTTCTATACTGCTCATGCCCCATATACAGCATGGGGCACATGGCAGGGTACACCCTGGGCAGGGTGCCAATCCATCGCAGGGCACAATCACACACATTCACACACCCACTCATACACTACGGACACTTTTGGACATGTCAATCAGCCTACCATGCATGTCTTTGGACTGGGGGAGGAAACCTGAGTACCCGGAGGAAACCCCCGCAGCACAGGGAGAACATGCAAACTCTGCACACACAGGCTGGAATCGAAGCCCCAACCTTGGAGGTGTGAGATGAACGTGCTAACCACTAAGCCACTGTATGCCAGCACTGATATTTCTATATTTTTTCTGTCTAGCTCCAGGTTTTCTATCACCTTGCAGATTTCCACTCCTTAGACTCTTTTCTACACTCCTTTTACAGCATTTTACTTTGGTTGTTCCTCTGGGAGAATACTTAAAGGTTCTATATAGAGTGTTTCCCTATCAACACTTAAATATCCAGTGAACTACTAAGGAACCTGTGTGTACTAAACAGAAATGTAGTAACTGTATGAAGATTGGCTATTTTCTATGACTTGGCTATTGAGGATTTGGGTTGGAAATGAGATCTGTATGTATCTGTATTCTGTTCACTGAGCACTCATCAAAACTTCTAGAAATCACCAAAGAGAGCAAAAGTGCCTGGGGTTAAGCGGTTACATGCCCCCCTTCTGATTCCTTCTTCCAGGTTGAAAAATGAGGGTCAGAGTTTATCACCCCTGTCCCTAGTGCAACCACTATAGCAGATAATATGAAGGGTTAAAGTTTGGTAGGTTTCATTGCTTGGGTGGTGGTGGTGAGTGGTGGCAAGCCCCCTCTGTATGCACTGACCAGCCGAAATTCATATACATTTCCTGAGCACTCTAGTCAGCAGCTCAGCTGGTGACACTCACACAATCTCTTTCTTAGTGAAAAGAAGTGTGTCATTTCACTTAATAGTTTCAGTCTCTAACACTGTCCGACAGCCACACTCTTGAAACTGCAATGTCTTATTTGAACTGCAGAGTAATTTATTCACGTTTGCTGGGTGGTTTATTGGCAGGCTGCCCACTTGAAGTAAAGCCAAAGCATGTGCCTGAAAAGCTAGCACTGGGAATTCTGCAAACTGAGTTTCTGTGTAGATTTAGTGATCGACTCACATTAATAGACCGTCTCAAGCTATTTGCAATTGATTCAGCCAAGCATTTAGCATTTTATCTTTTTTTGGTTCTTTTAGATATCCTTTGTGGATGCATTAGATAAATGATTACAAGTGACTATGGCTGACTGGATCACATTAAAAAGTTATGACCCAAGACTACCCCCGACCAAGCAAATAATTTATAGTGCTTCTATTAGTAAATGTTACAGAGGTGCCTTTTGAATTTGCTGCAGATTATCTGATTTAGAGCTTTCAATTCAGATCACATTTAACTAAATGCACCCAGAATACAGTAAAGCATCATTATAAAAAACATGGTTTATTTTTAATTGACATTTCTTCAAATATGTATAAATTGATTAAAACATTATTGAATAATCTCCATTTATTTGCAGTCCTTTGGAAAATATAAAATGTAAGGATATCTCAGAGTTTATCATTTATCAATGCGGTTTATTTATTTATTTATTGCCTGATATCTTGTATGTATTCTATGTATATTTTGTCTGCTATATTGTCTACTCTAGGCACATAATTTCTTTTATTTGTTTTTCCAGCAAATAACTTGATCGTGCAGGGCAAACATTTCATTTCGATTCAGAATACATAATTTTATGGCTCATTTGCTCTCAGAAAGGTAAATGATAAAACACTTATGACATAAACCATTACAAATTGATGATCATATTTTTAAGAGAGGATCGCATTTATTGCTCTGTGAGTTTGGCTTTAGATTTGAGAGAACAAGCATGCCTCACACGTGAAAAATGTTCCTCTGCTATTGTAATTAATGTCTGAAGCCCAACACCCACCCACATTGCTCCCTTACTGTTGAAATGCCATTTATCAGAATGCATCCATCATTTAGGCATGGTATTCTCCAGATACCTATTCAGGAACTCGGATCTTGGCTGTGAACTGGCCCTGGAGGATTTCACCTTAGACTACAGAAAAAAAAACCCTCTACCTTGCTTAGACAACCATTCACTGTGTACTGGAACACTCGACAGACCAGTAAAAGACCAGACCCATCCATATTATGTGTGCTTGTTTCGCCATGCTCTCTTGTTTCTTGTTTCTCATCGCCATGCCCCTTTAGTAAATCAGTGTGAGTGTTTGGCTATGTGCAGCCTCATGCATTTGGTGTGACAATTTACACTCTGGTTACGCAGTACTGCTAGATTTCATACTTTTGGATCATATGATGAAATGTAATTGCAGGAGAGCTAAAGGGCCTCACTGCAGAAATATAGCTGAAAGGACACAGGAAGTTATTGGATTACTCAAAATTATGCAATCAAAATGTTAGAGAATTCTGAGATTAACTTTGCAACCAAAGCCAAGCTGCTTATATCTGAGGTTAGCAGGGGGTCAGATCAGAAGCACTGTGTAGAACCGAATTCCATTTGACAAAGCAATTACAGTGTTTTTCTTTCTGGTTGTTATAACACTGGAACAGTTGTATTTTTACAACATGAAGTCAGTATGAGTGATGTTTTCCTCACTTCCTGACTTGTTAAATGCTCTCCTCTTTTGTCACCCAGGACACACACAGACACATGCGTTGTGAACAATAAACACTAATTTGGGGTGTTTTACATATATGGTACAATCACTATTTTTCAGTTTTGTTCAGCAACAGCAAAGGAGCCCCTACAGAATAGACTTAAGGACTGACTGTTCCCAATTTATCTAGAAATTATTATGTAAATATATAAATAGGGGTCTGACATGTTTATTACACTCAAACCTTTGCATTAATGGGAAAAAAATATTAATTAAAACATTAATAATTAATATCTAAACATAAAATGAATAATATTCTTAGACATTTACCCCATTGGTATGAATTTCTTTTAGCACAAGGATACATTGTATTTTAGTAGACAACCCACGCTAGTTCAACTCTGTTCTGATTATTAAAATAAATTTTTTTTAAAAAAGAATATGTTGAATTTGCATCACAGATTCTCTCAAGACAAGGAAAGAATGCACTGCATATGTTTTTCATTTTGGCCACTCCCTTATTTTATTTGTTTTTCATGTTTTGTAAATGATCTGAATATTGACAAAGAACATGCTTCTTTCCTTACTTCAATAATTACTTAATATCACTGCCTCTTCTCTGCTCTTTTCCTTCCACTTCAGCTTTCTTTCTTTTATGGTTGGTACTTATATCTTCAATGACGCTAACTAATGTATGGTTTTGGTACTAATTAGTTACCCACAGTAATTGGCTCCCTGGCTAATTGGCTAAACAAAGAGAGAGAGAGAGAGAGAGAGAGAGAGAGAGAGAGAGAGACGCCAGACACAACAGAAGTTGCCCCTTCACATTCCAAATGAGATTTCACTTGTAGATAGTGAAAGCTCAAAGTACTTTTTGTCTCTCTAATTGTACATGAATTCCCTGCCTTCACTTTCTGAACACTCACAAAGAGAAAATAAAGAATGATTAAGTAGAACTGGTGATTTTCACTTTGTCTAAACAAATATGACCAAATTATTATTATTATTATTATTATTATTATTATTATTATTGTTGTTGTTGTTGTTGTTGTTGTTGTTTATTTATTTATTTATTTATTTAAACCAGTAATCTACTCATTGCCTCTGCATTACTCAATGCAATATGAATAAATCTGAGTTTGAGATTAAGCATAGAAATTTTGCTGAAATTTTCAATGCTGTTAATGATGCAAATGTTAGTTATATTCTATCTTAACTGCAAATTCAAATTATTTTCATTTTAATGTTAGTTATTATATATTATGTACAATTATTAAAAACAATTACTGACTCACTGTACTACATTGTGATTATAAAAGTTTTGTTTATATATTTTTTGTATTGTATGTTTTTGTATCATTTTTGTATATTTTATTTTGTAAAATCATTAACAGTTATTACTAACTTTCCTACATAAATAGTATACAAAAGTTTTTTTGTATAGATTCAAGCAGTCATATGGCTCAGGAGCTTGACATATCTTCTGTATTTTTGTCAGGAACCGTTTCATTTTTGACTCATTTCTTGGTGTATATTTATACTAGTCCTTTAATAAGTAACATTGTACTAATCAGTTTCTTTTTTTTGTTGTTGTTGTTGTTGTTGTTGTTTCTGAATAATCTATTTGAAAAAGAAAAGTGATTTCTCAAATATTTGTGAGTCGTACCTGGAGTCTGAGTGGCATGATTCCCAGAGAACTGCACAGGGATGCAGAGATCATTATCAATGGGGAACTTGTCACACTGGAGCATCTCAGGCCAGGGAAAGCCATAGGTCTCCATGACAGGAGCACAGCTGTTCCTGACAGCCTCACACAGAGAGCGACAGGGGTAAATGGGCCGGTCCAGGCACACAGGAGTAAACAGTGAGCAGAGGAACACCTGCGTGTCTGCATGGCAGCGCTTGGCCAGGAGGGGTACCCAGCTGCCTGCCTGCTGCATCACCTCAGGCATGGTCTCGTGGTCCAGCAGGTTGGGAAGACGCATCTTCTTGTAGCCAACGGTGTAGCAGAGACGTAGCTCGGCCGGGATGTCCACACACTGTGGTTGCTTGGCATAAAAGCGGCCGTTGTGGAAGTTGTCGGATTGCCAGCTGTAATAGTCGTACTCCTCTGCCAAGGTGGCTGAACTGAAGAAGACCAGTCCCAGTGCTAACGTCAGTGAACTAGCCACACACACCTGCCTCTTATGTATAGCCATGTTTCTTGAGTTCTATAGTTTATCAATGCTGGGGTAAGCAGGGCAGCAATACAGTAATCCTTTTTTCCTCTTAAATAGGAATTGACGATAGAAAATCAATGGAAAGCTTTTCAGTGTAATTTGCGATTCCTTCTCTTACTCAGTTTTGCCCCGTTAATCTTCCAGTACAGCAATCTCCTGACTTCAGTGATTCAGGTTGCTCTTCAAGGAGGGCTGAGTTGCAGCTTTCACTGCTCTGCTCTTTTCTAGGCTCTCTAAGATGCACCTAAGGAATATGAAGGAGTGGGTTGCTGGCTTTACCAGTCGACAGCCCCCTAGCAAGCTGCAAGTCCATTCCACCTCCCACAGTCTTCTCCTGTGCTGACTAAGACCCGCCTCCCCTGACCATAGCCAACTGCTCTGCAGTGGGAGGCACCCCTGAATGGACTGGCACACCCCCATAGCCCACCTCCCCAACACACTCCTACAGACAGTCACACAACCTGGCCAGTAGCACAAACTCTCTGTGTGTGTGTGTGTGTGTGTGTGTGTGTGTGTGTGTGTGTGTGTGTAGGTGTCTGTGTGTGTGGGTGGGTGTGTGTGGGTGTGTGTGTGTGTGTTAGAGAGAGAAAGCAGTATGTGTGTGGAGTGTGTTCAGCCTCTTTCTTACATATGTGTATACACAAATACACCTACACAAACATACACACATTCTTCTTTAGCGTTTCAGCTTTCCATTTTTTAAGACATGGTGAGTAAGGAGAAACTTCACAGGGAGGCATTGAGATTCAGTGCAGCTACAGGTGGTCAGGGACGTTTGGCCATGCTATTTGAGATATGCTAATGCCAGGCTTGGATGTGAATAGAGTCAGGCTTTCTCTCTGTCACCTTTTATCAGCTGCCTTCACACACACACACACACACACACACACACACACACACACACACACACACGCTCATGGGGGGCCCAGCTTTTAGCCTGCAAGCATTTGGCAGCAGGGGGCCTTACAGCCACATTGCAGCCCTTTCCAACTAACCATTAACAGTTTATAATATCAGTCTTACTGATAGACCTCACACAAGAACTGCATACATTTCTATTGCCTTCCAAGTTTTAATTTCAATGCGTCATATGTCCAATTAACACTTTAATATTTCTCTGTCTTAGTTTAGGAAACAGTTAGGTCAGCTGGAAGGCCAGCTGTTGAGTAAAATGTTTTTCCTCATATTAGCCTGACTAAGTAATATATATTACAGTTAAAATAGATAATGCTGACACAGAACTGAATCCAGCAAAATAATCATTTCAACAATTACACACTTAAAAAAACAAACTCTGTTCATGTGGTTTATGTGCTGTACATGTCCCTGTTGTTCTTATAGAAATAATAACATTAAAAAGAGTGTATAAACATAATGAGTGCATAACCTTGTAGTTGGAACTATTGCAGGAACTGTGCTGTAATAGAAAATTTGTCAACACCTTCTGACCAATCAGAATCCAGTATTCAACATGGTACAATAGATAAAAAATACTTACTGTAAGATTATGCGCTGTCAAGGGATACCAAAACAGGAGGTGATATATACTCTTGGGTAAAACAAAAAAAATGTAAACGTCCCAAGCACAAAATGGCAAAATATTGAGCTTTTAATGTTCTTAACAAATAAATCATTGGTAAGGAAATTATCAAGAAGCAGATGCCTTTAATTGTCACATATACATTAAAGTACCATGAAAGTCTTTTCTTCATATATCCCAGGTTGTTAGGAAGTTGGAGTCAGTTGCAGCTTGAACCACTGACCTTCTGAGCAGTAACGCAGAGCCTTAACCATTGAGCCACCACTACAACTAGATAAAGTAACTTACTAAACTTAGTATGGGATTGCTTTTCCCTTTGATTTCTTTAAATGTTTAAGCCTTATGGATAAACTTGCAGACAGCTTATTTATTTCTTTTTTATTTTCTTGTATTTGTATTTATTTAATTATTACTTTATTTTAATTTGGTACACTCAGACATGTATTAGTTTGAATATTACATCAAACGTTTTACTCATTAATCATTGTACCTTTGTGTACAAGAAGACTGTATAAGTGAATTTCACTGTTTCTAGCTTTTCCCGAACAGTTCACTGCCGCAAAAGTGAACAAGCAAATGGTGGCACAGGGGTGCATTTGTTTAATGTTTGCTATTTATCTGACCAATGATTTGTTGTTAACACCATTAAATCTTAATATTGTGCTATTTTGGGCTTTCCCCATTTTTTGCCCAGGAGTGTAATACACAAAGCATTGATTCCTTTCTCAAACTGTGAACACAAAGGTTAATAATAATCTTGACTTATAGATGTTAATAATTCTTATACACTAAAAAGTTTTACTGAATATAAAAGAAAACCTTTCACATTTCACAAGCTAGTATTTCAGCCCAATCTTTAGCTAAAGTAGCAGGAATCAAAAGACCATGTTTTCATTAACTGGCACTTTTCTGTACGGGCTGTACATCTATAGGTGTAAAACACTGAGACTGGTATTTACTAAGAATTCTTATTGACTTCACAGTTTACATAGATCAGTGATAAAAGATTACAACATTATGTTGTTCAAAGTTACAGGTACTGTTCCATATTGAGACAGAAACACACAAAGACAGGAAATTCGAAACGTGTTATCTTGTGTCTTAGTGGATAACTGTTCGACAACTTCATAAAAGTGAGTTCCCACTGCACTCTCAGCTGAAGGAAATGGTGCTTGGACAGCAGTGCACTCTGAATCCCTCTGCTCTAGTCACTCCTTCTCACTGATGGAAGTTCGCTTTACTGCCCAGAATGTGTCAGAGTCTAGTTGAAAAAGTGCCATCAACCTTTGCTCCTTGAAAAATCAATAATTGTGTCTTGTTCTCCCTAAAGATTACAACTGCTATCAGGGCAAATATTTAGATGAGTTTATTGTCCGACCATGAAGTATTTGGAATATGTGGAATATTCTGTGACACTATTCTAAATTAAGAGAGAGGAAAAACACTACTTATTTTTTGGAACTACAAACAACTTTATGAAATTTACTGTTGTTTGTTGGTGAGATTTATGCTATTGTTAAGGATAATAAAATGTCTTGAACAGTGTCCCTGAGTAATGGGTCAATTGTGCAAATATATTACTTATTCAGTGTTAATGTGAAATAATCTCCAATGCTAGGACCTCATTACCTGGTCCAGAATCAGGATAGCATTAATAACAAGCATGCAGGAGGTGTGTAAGTTTAATGACTTGAGCGAAACTAAGGCTCCCATGGTTAAAGATGAAGTTCAAGCACATCTGAAAGTGTTCAACACCTGCTTTTCAGGAGTACTTAGGTGACTGTAAAAAAAAAAAAAAAAAAAAAAAAAAAAAAAAAGGGGGGGTTAGACTCGGCTTGCTGCTCTGATGTGCTCTTTGGTAAATGCTTAATAAGCAATGCAAGGAGAACTGTGAAAAAGTGAAGAATGGCAAAAAAAGCATCCCCCCACGGTGTGTGTGTGTGTGTGTGTGTGTGTGTGTGTGTGTGTGTGTGTTTATTTTCATATACAAGGGTGACATAGATATTTAAAGAGAGCACAAGGCAAGTAGGCCTAGGTTTACAGGACAAGCCAGATGATCCTCAAATCTGCTCTGCTATTAAAGCCATTATTTGGCTCCCTGTCTATTATATTTATTATACTGTTTTATTTGAAGAGTCTCGCATCTGCTATTTGAGCCTCTTAAAATAAATCAGAGTATAATAACTGTTTAAACAGGCTGATTATAATTTCAGCAAACTTTATTTAAATCAATTATGGTTTTGGAAGTAATGACAGGTCACAAAGCAAATGCGACCATGTCATCAATATACAGTAAATAACAGACACTGTAGTTCCATATACATATACATGCGGGAAAAAAACCCTTCTTCTTTCTCTTCTTCTTCTTCTTCTTCTTCTTCTTCTTCTTCTTCTTCTTCTTATTATTATTATTATTATTAGTAGTAGTAGTAGTAGTAGTAGTAGTATCATGAGAAACCAATTTTTATCTTTATTCTTTTTTTCAGCTTTCTCTGATACTGATATAAAAAAACCCCAAATAATTATAGCCGGGCAACATTTTTAATGGGTCAGCATTACACTATTATCTGTCATCTCAGGTACCTAGTCATATAACAGTTTATATGCTGATGACAGTTTAATTATATAAAATTCCTCATTGCCCCTTTCATCTGTCTATAATCTATGAAGTAACACAAGTAATTTACTCTATCGGCTGTACAAAATAAAAATACCCCTAAACAGAAAGTTGTGATGTTTAGTTATTAGTTGTGATGCTGAGTTGGTATGTACATTGGAATCCAAATTTCATCAAATCTAAACAAATTATACAAACTCAACAACAAAAGACTATCTTTAAATATCAAAATAAATATCCTTCCTAAAATCAATTTCCCTTTTGTCTATAACCCCTGTTATTTAGCACTCATGCTGTGCACAGTTGACACAGTGGTTTCTATATTTTAGCTCTGAAATAAGTCGCCCTCAAAACGCCAAATAAAATACACAACAGTTCTATTAATTTCTCTCACATTAGTTATTATACCTACTGGATACATAACGCAAGCGAGTTAGAGGACAATTTAATGCAAGAGCTGAACATCAAATGAAATATTTTAATAGACAAAAACATCTTAACCGTTAACATCTTAAAGTCTGGAGATCATTATAATTAACTACCATCAAAATAATACAGTATGTACTACACAACTGAAATGGATGGATAAAATATGATGATGATGATAATGATGATGATGAACAATTTTAGTTTTAAATTTCACTGATCAGAAAAGTAGCTTGTTAAACACTTGTGTTCAGCCTATAACCAATCTTTCTCGGTTAAATACAATTTTAATAACATGGTTTGATTAAAATATACTTATTAAATATTAATAAACATGCTCTATTAAATATTGTTTCTATTGAAATTACATTTTTGAAATTGAATTTTATATTAAAATTGACCCTGTTGCCTTTTTTGTTTCACATTTTTTCACATTGACCCATAGGATTGCTAAAAGATTTATTTGGATAGATATGTAGCAAACAATATTTTTGCAAGCACTATATATATATATATATATATATATATATATATATATATATATATATATATATATATATATATATATATGAGGGTTACCACACATAAAGTACTGTACATAGTAACCAGGAGTCAGGCTACTTGTGGTCAATGCACTTCATTACAGATTGTGCTTCCTCCAATCATGTTGCATTTCTTTTTAAATACTCTTGAAAAGATCATGGTCATGGAGCAAAATTCAAAGAGACAGATCAGAGAATAGAAAGACCTCAAAGGCAGGAGCCGGCCCTTGGTTTGGGCAGGAAGAGAGCAGGAGGCCTGTTGTGCCGTGTGTCTCTGAAGCCTTAAGCTGGATGAGGATGTGAAACTTCCACTGACATGCTTTATGGGAAATCCAAGTGTACCAAGGGAGAATAGCAATAAAACATGTGCAAATATCATCAGTAGAGATGCAAATATTCAGGCTGATTTAAATAAGTTGCTTTATGTATATTATTTCAGGATGTTCTTTTGCACATGTATTACATTTCAGTAACATTTCAAGTATTAACTGAAACTATGAGCTTAAGCAAACTCCAAGAGACATTGTGATAAATATTACACTCAACCTTGAAAAAAGTGTCATCTTGCTATGTTACAGACCATCTGAGGGAGAAGGAGAGCACTTGGAAAGCAGGACTGTTGGTTACTGTTTCAGCAATTTCTGCAGGGATTACATTTTTATTCAGGAATTAATATCTACATGGACATTGACTTCACTATTTACATTCTTAGAAACAAATTTCAATCAGAGGTTCATGAAAAATATATGAAATCCTGGGCTGTCCATACCTGACTGTTAATGTATGCAAAGGTGGGAACCGTTTACTTTGAGCACTCTTACCCACAAATCAGTAACAGAGCAGAAACAAAACTGGGATCTAGACAATTGCAGACTTTCACTGGGTGTTTCTGTGTTAGCCTGCAGACGGTGAACACTGCTTCCTTCTCATTTCCTTTTTGCTGTGGTCTATGAGGTGGGTCTGGGCTTTGTTGCCATAACAATCTGTCATGGTTAAGCTTCTTCACGTTGAGGAAAAGTTGAGCGAGACAATCTTTAGAAATTCATAGAGCTGAAGTAACAAGAATGTGTGTAACAAACTAGATATTCAGGTGCTTTAAAAATAAAAACTTGGGACATTTTTGTAGGATAGTATTCTATTTTCTGGCAACTTAAACTTTGAATTTTGAACAGCAGAATGGATGAATGCACACAGAGACTGAAATTTCCAACCTCTCTCTCTCTCTCTCTCTCTCTCTCTCTCTCTCCATGGCTGGATGATGTTCTGTTCCTCGCACTGGTTTTCAGGCTCTTGTTCAGTTTAGGTAGTGCACCCCATGTCATGTAGCCTCTCCATTTTGTATAGAACAACTGATAACTAATTATAACTCATAAGTCTTGTCTGTTTTCTTCTCACCTACTTAAGAGGCTTTCCAACAGAGTGCACAGTGTCAACACACAAGAGCAGTAATGCAGCGGATTACATAAGGTGTAATACATGCTCTCCTGCTATCCATAATGATTAATCATGCGTAATATCTGTTTATCTGTGCTGTCAGTTCCTAGTTATAGAACAAGCTTTGACTGTCATCATGGCATACTTTTGGTGGGTAGATGGATGATTCATTTTCATGTAATATAATAATTCATACATGAAATGCATACACAAGATGATACCAGTTGCACCAGATATTCATTCATTGTTCAAAGTTGACAGTGGTCATGCTGTGAGTATATATATATGTTTTGAGAAAAAAAAAATTGACCTATTTAGATAGTTATTTTGAGCTATTTTGATAGTATTATTTAATGCCTACAAAAACTAAATTGTGAGCACTGAAAATGAGGAAATATAAAAAAAACTCATGCAATTTCAAAGATTTATGTTCTTCATTCAGTTCCATTTAGTCTGTAATTATCCATTTAGTCTGTAATTGTATATCAGCATGATATATCATAAACATTTTTAATATATTATGGACATATTGGGCAGCCCTATACTGGGTAATTAGAAACTTAGAATCTTCCACAACAGAATGTAATCTAAGGTAATCCAATGTATCTGGGATAAAGTCCTATTAATTGATTATTGTTTCCTTTTCACTGTCAGCTTCTATTACTTCAAAGTTAAATAACAGTATGGACTGAAACTGACTGATTCGCCAGAGACTCATCAGAGAGACTGAACTTCATTAGTAATGTCACGGTTAGCCATTCCCTCTGCATCTTGTCCCACAGATGCAAGTGAAGTTCAGAGAATTTGCAGAATAAGGAGGCAGAGAGCTGCGAGTTAAAAACCTGCCTTGGCTTTTGATTTAAGGCTTTGCATGCAGTGATAAGCATGATCCCTCTGAGGGTCAAACCAGGCCCAAAACTTCATCTCCCACATACAGTAAACCACAAGATGGAGTTGCAGTGAAGTGACAGCTGGTCTTGATATAAGATTGGATGGCTAAACTCTAGTATCTATCAATAGCTTGACAATGAAGCTAATAGACTTGAGCTATGTATTACATCACAAAATTTCAATGGCATAATACGAACGATGTGGGGCAAATTATTACACACACTTGATGGCAGATAGGAAGCTGCATTCCTGATTTCTATTTTTTTTATCTGTTTCAAGACCATGTGTAACAGAGATGACTCAGGAGATGTGTGAGAAGGGCATATAGTTACAAAATCCAAGATATAATCCAAAATCAATAAAAACATGGGCAATGGTTAACCACAAAATTTCATAAACAAACCAAACATAGGGCAAATCCAAAGAAGAGTCAAAGGTCAAGGCAAAAGGCAAAAAAAAAAAAAAAATGTAACGCTCACAAGTTGTCAAGACTTTGCACTTACTGACCCTGCATCCAAAATCACGTACTGTGACAGTACCTACTGCATTTGATTCTGTACCTACTGCCAGGCCATTGAAACCGTATGTACTGAACATTATAAGTGGTAAGCATGAATACAATCTGGGCGTACTACATCCGCCATGTCGGCATTGTCATGTGACCTAAAACTTCAAAAGAGCTGACACACCGTTTTTGATTCTGACAGCTCATCCATGTCAGGCCCGTTGACTTATGGGATAGCGCAGCATCCACAGTGTCCAGTGGTTCCATACTGCAGAATCTCAGTGAAAGCCGTAGGTTATCTGGGTATTTCTCTCTTACTGTTTTATGAATACTGAGAATTCATACATACTACTCCTTTGGTGTACTGCTTTTTGCCTACTAAGTAGTAGGGTAGTAGGGATATATACAGACACAGCCTGAATGTTTAAATATGTTTTATGTAGTCAGTAACCAGAAACGTTTTACTCCTAGTATTTAAACCAAAAACAACAAACTTATGGTTTTCTCATCTATTCTTCTGTGTACTTTGTATCTTCATTGGACAATGTGTTCTTAGTCTGTTTACTTTGAGTTTCTTCTTCAAAGGCCTTTTGAAGAAAAAATAGACGATGTGTTATGTACTATGTGTCAGTAACATAGGTTAAAAAATATCATTCCAAAACGAAGATCAAATCTAGGGGTCTATCCATCTCACTCGGATTCACTCAGTTTTACTCACTGACAGGCTGCAGGAATTTACTCTCTGCACTAAAAAGAAATCTGCCCAGGCCTTCCTTCTTCATACCATTCTGTGTATTTTCTTACAACATTTTCAGGTGCTATTGCACTTGGTTCCACTGAAGTCCAACCTTGCTAACTCATTTGTACTATCCATTCCTGAAAACCAGTAAGGCTTTCCAATCATAATGCCTTCAATTGTCATTTGTATTAATGATAATTAATTCATTCATTAATAATACACTTGTAACATAAAAACTTAAAAAAAAAAAAAAACGTTTGTTGTGAAATGTGTGAGAGATCATCTATTGTACATACCTCTATAGGTACTTTGCTGTTTTTGCATTAAACTTGTAGGGCTAGGCCATGTCCCTGCTCAGGAGGTTGCTGCATGAAGCATGTTGTTCAGGACTGTTTAACATCCCAAGTCATTACAAAATTCAATCTGAGGATATGGAACAGAATAAGACATCAATATGTGAAAGCAGTTGTGTAATTGCAAAGCATGCTTTCACAGTACATTTTATCAGTCACAGCTGCCGTGTAATCATCTCTGCTGAGGTCAGAGCACACTGAGGAGAAATGAAACGAGACCTGTGTTCGGAGCACATTTTCTTCAGCAGCGGCAGGAAACTGGACCTGCACCAAACCATGATAATAGCTCTAATATGCACTTTTCTGATGACTAGTACACAGAAGACTGAAAGGCTTATTGATGAAAATATGAAGTCTTTTTTCGTAAGACTGTGCTCAAACAGCCAGGTGGCCCACCTGTATTTTATACAGCAACATTTCTGCAGGAAGTGTCTTAGTCTCTGGGACTGTGTGAGGGAGATGTGTGAACTATACTTTTCCTTTTCAAAATGCAGGACGCTCCAAAAGCAGCAACAGAATGTGAATACCAGTGGCTGCTATGCGAGCTGCACAGACACACTATTCGGATAGTGAGGTTACTAAACCACCAGCGCAAACAAATCTAGAACAATATTTAACATGTAATCTAAACCGGTACATTTTGGGCATCACACATGATCTTGTGCAATGTGTGGCTGAATAGATTATCAGCATTTTTTTTGTTTGTTTTCTTTCCTTACAGGCTTGAGAAAACTGAGAGGTATTTCAAAATGACAAAATATTTTGGTGAAAGATAAATAAATAGAGAGAATCGGATATTGTGACAGGAATATGGCATGTTAGACGGTAGCTATTTTGCAGTGTCAGTCTGACCCACTTTCAGCACTAGGGCATTATCCTGTCGACAAGATAGTGGAGATATGTAATATAGCCAGCTCTGAAATCTGTTGTATCTGATAAAACAAATCTTATATTTGTTGGAAAATAGACAAAGTCTGAAATAGGTATACCCCTCAGAACAAAACGAGGGCATCGGTAGTTATCTAGTCAATGAGGGCACACAAGAACGTGCAGGAGGTCTATAAGAAGCCAGCGTTTTCAGGCAATAACAAGACAGAGTGACAACTATTTTCAATCATTTACTAGTACTTATTTTGAAAGTATGCTTATCTTATCAAAAATCTTGCTCTATCCTAAGAAACGGGTTACATTTAGGAAAATGTTAACCCATCTGTTGTCCTCCATCTAATAAATTAGGTACCACCAAGTCGTAACTCCATGTCACAGAGGCCGTGGGATAAAAATGAACCCAAAGACAGCAAAGAAGATCAAATATCCCATTTGCCACCGCTGTGAAGAGTGATTCCTCTGCCTTAAAGTTTTGTGGGCACATTATCTTTTATTACTAGACACTGATGACCTGATGCCCTCACTATGCTCAAACTGATAGGTTTGTATCAAACTTATTATAAACCTCAAACACTGGCATGAATGAACAGATTTTTTATCAGCGAAACAGCTCAGGAAGTCAGATTTGTTGTTTGGGGTGGGTGTTGAGAAATATATATAAGATCATTCAAATGCAGCCTGAAGGATTTAAATGCAGTGAAGAGGAACTTCTGAAAGAGCATGTCTGTGACTAGTCAAAAATTAATCTACAGAAAATGTGTTTATTTTTATTTATTATTTATTTATCTACAAATTAAATAACATGACAATTATTTTTTAAACACTGCACAGTAGTTATGTCATGACAGAGTTAGAGACGGATGCAAGTGCAGTTTAGAACTGATTAAGAACAGTCAAACAAACCCAAAACATAAAGCAAAGGTCAAAATCCAAAATATACAGTACTGCGCAAAAGTTTTATGCACCCCTATTTTTTTAGTACAAACTTTGTTATAGGTTTTTATTTTATGACTTCTACATTATCGAGTCAGTACAAAAGCATTTTAGATTCCCAAACATTAGTTTTCTAGCACAAAATATGATGTTACAGAAAAATGTTTGTATGTTTTTAAAGAAAGCAGCATATTACGTAAGAGACAGTTCTCAGACAAAAAACACAATGAAGGCTGCTGGGTTTTGCTGCAAAAATAAGAAGCAAGTGTCACAGTCAAAGTCTCCAGAAGAACCGGGGCTGGTTCTGCAAGATGCTCAATAAAAGTTATAGCTCATAAAATTGCAGTAATTCTAAATGAGACTACTTTTTAAATATTTTTATTAAAAACGTAGGGTTGTCACACGCCTTTGTTACATTTATTGCTGTTCACTGCTCTTTATATTATTATTTTTAAATGGAGAAACATTTAATTTAATTATTTATGATTCATATTTTATATTTTATATTTATATATCTTTGCTTTACACTATTTCTTTGTATGGACTTTTACATAGTACTGTAATAAACAGGAAATAAGGATAAATAAAAAATAAAAAACAGACAGAGATTAAAAAAGGGTTGGTAAGTGCAGGAAAGCATACACTGAGTATTATTTTGTAATGAGGCAGTGTTTTGTATTTTGTAATGAAACATTTTATATAGTCATTGCATTGTTTGTAATTGGAAACAGATGTGCATGATTAATATTCAGGTGAATGTGAACGTGCCAGTGGAGTGAGTTTCTGGGGATTATAGTCTGTGTAGGCCATGATTGTAGGCTACGGTGTTGTTTGGGAAGTGGAGTTTTGGTGGTTAGGCTTGTCATGGAGCATGCATGACATTGTACTGTAAATGCAAACTTCTATGTTTGACCAACATGACTACACGGAAAATAAGTAACTGTTCAGAGTTGATCATTTCTCCCTTAATATTGTATGTATTGTACTACAAAAGGTGCACCAAAAATCTCCATACATAGGGAAGGTGAAGGCTAATACATGCTTCTTCCAAGACACATGAAGCCAACCAACTGCATCTTTCCGAACTGCTGCTCATGCTGCGTAACCCACTCAGAGGAAAGCACTATCTATGCTCTTCTGCATATATGAACAGATGCCTACAATTGGATAATGATTGACAGGGGATATAGAGTATGCCATCCCTCCCACCCATGGCTAATTGTGGTCTCAAAGTTGCTCCCTGTGGCTTTGTCAAGATTCCAAATTGTGATCTTCTGATAATGGGATGAATGCTTTCTGTTGCACAACTCAGGAGAATACACATTATATTAAGTGATCTAACACTGACATTTTCAGCTAATAACCAAGGAATTCTTTTATGAGTTGCAATTTTTGTCTGCAAGAGCATTGTCATAACGAAACATGTATAGATTTCTTTACAGTGTAAATGTTTGGGTTTTTATGTTGTTGTTTTTGTTTTTTACTGTATGCATTACTAATCTTTTTTAAAGACTTTTCAGTAGGATTAATTTCCAGCCCCGGGTCACTTACACTCATTCCTTTCCTCATGTCTAATGTGTTCTTCTTCATTGCAAATGCTTACAATGTGCTCTCCAACTGAACATAATGCTGTTTTGAAACATAGTCAAGACAAAATCTTTTAAAAAGCATTATTCTGTTGGCTTGCTGAGATGTTGTACAAGAACAGTCACAACAGATCAGTCAAAGGCTTGTAAGAAAACACAGTTAGCTTTCTCCATTCCTCTCCTGACACTTGCCCAGTGGTTTAAGCTCCAATAATCATTCAATCCTAATCAAATGCAAATCTACATTATTGGCTACATTATCTGTACGTACCAAACATGCTTCTGAAAGGAAGATCTTATCTGACCATGCATTATTACACATGATAGGAGTTCGGCTATTTGATTCTCTTCTCATCCTTACCCTACGTGAGTCCTCCTTTGAAAGTGGTGACAACCTTGAAGCACCCATTATGCAGTCACTGAGTTCATCCACCCCATGTCTGGAATAAGAGGGACATCATTTTCGCACTGAATGCCTTTACTCTTGGTACTATTCCAGGATGTACTAGTGCTTAAAATAAGGTCTGTCATTCTTTTCATATCCTGGGTTGCAGATTTGATTAGATTATAAGCCTGGTTAAGATCAGCTCAGAACATGGTCCCACAGAGGGTTTTCATTGCACTCTCAAACTCATAAAACCTCTTTTATTGGCAATTTCTTTTAACATATAAAATTTTGCCACTTAAAAGACAGGCAACATATGAAACTGATGGGAAAATAGTTGAAAATAAGAAACCATCACCTGTTTTCATTGACCTTTTGGTTTGATATGTTTTAATGCATTAGGGACTCTTCAGAGGAAGAGAGCAACTGTACATGAAGAGTAATCCCTGGCTTTGATTTACTGGTCTCTAGATCATTTCAATCCCTGTACCTGAGAACAATAATTCACATGAAGGGAAAGGTTTACCTTCAAAGGCACCCCTCCTCATACCCTACTAGTTCAGCTGGTTTAGAACTGATACAAAACAGCCTGACAAACTTTTTTTTTCTGATTACAAAAGCTTGGCCTCCTCTCACAACTGATGATGAACAGAAATGAAAAACTGATGAACTGGTGGAAACTAATAGATCTTTACTATGTTACTATCTTTCAGCATCAGTCTTGAGTGGTGAAATAGAACATGGGTGTGTCCTCTTACAGTCCAAAATGAGGAAATGGTTCCCTATGCACACCCTGCTGTGAGTATCAGTCTATTTTTTTTGCCGTAATGAGGCCGCCCAAATTTTGGCGCGCCAGCCATGGACGATGGCCAACATGGGGTGATGTGCTCTGACAGTTCAGAAAACAGACATGACTTCAAAGCATAAAGGGGTTGGCAAATTTTCCATAAAGTGGAGAGAGGAACAAAGAAAGTGAAAGTGGAGAGAGAAGGGGAATGTCTGACAAATTAATTTGAAGAAGGAGCCAAGGGGTTGGGCCCCGTCCATTCCTCCCTGCCCCCACTATTCACCTGGTGTTGATGTGTGCCCTTTTAACCTTTTAAATCCTTTAAGGGACTGAAGTTCTCTTTCTTTCCCACTGCAGAATGAGATTAATTTGAAGCACGCCTTCAGGTTTCACCTCTAAGCGATTGGGTGAGAGTGGGGGAATCGGTACTTCCAAGAATTCGAGAAGACTTGGCTGTATGAGATTCGCATAAGGATCTTAGCATCTATCATATGGCATCCACTGCTGAGGTAATGAACCATGACTTACACCTTTTACAAGGAATGTATAAGAGATTTTAAAAGAGAGCAAGGAAGAAAGTCTTCCTGGCACCCCATTACTGAAGATTCAGCTCCCCATTTCTCATTTGGGGTAGACTTGACATCCATCTCAACAACCTTGATTTGCACACATGTTCCCTTCACCTTTGTTGACAGCCAGCAAGGTTCAATTGATTTCCCTGACTGTTTCCATCACACTCATTTTATTTTTTATACAAGCTGTACTGTTGGAGAGAATGTCAGATATTAATTTGTCTTTTAGCAGTATACTTATTTTTCTCTACAGCTGATAATCTGCACATGTCCATGCATCATATAAAAGACTGATATTTAGCATGCACCAGCCCTCTTTCCCTTCATGTGCAGTGATATGCTGCAGTATGTACTGTATGGTCCATACAGGCTCAGAACTTGACCAAGTCATCCGTTGTGTTTAAATACAGGGTGTCCCAAAATTTTCTATACATTGGGAAAAGTAGCACTTTTTAGTTAAATATAACTTTATTTACAAAAGACCCTCTACATGATTGCCATTTCTTTGTAAACATACACAGAGTCATCTCTCCCAACTTTGGCTCCGAGTGTGTGATGTGCTTGGCATGTTTCCTATTAAAGTCGATCATGAGTGTTCATGCCTGAGTTAAATGAGTGTTCATGCCTGAGTTAAATGAACGTTTCATGCCTGAATTAAATGAACATTTCATGCCTGAGTGAAATGAGTGTTTCAAGTCATAGTCCTGTTCTAAGTTTTGTGCTTCATTCCTCATTCTGAGTTAAGGGATAAGTGTTTAAGTTCTTATCTTAAGTCTAAATAAAGATGTCACTCCTGTGCTTAATTCCTGTTTCGAGTCCTGTTTTGTAACAGAATACCGCCCCCACCATGGAAGTAGCAGTACAGCACCTTATTGGGAAACGCTCAGACTACTGGCCGCGTTTCCAGTCCGTGCAGTTCCCACAGAGGTTCGCCGCCGAACTCCCACTGGTGACAGCAGGATTGGGGAGCTACTCGCTGGAATTCCTCTGCAGCTGCCAGGTTTATTTCTGCAGCCTCGTGTATCCCAAGCCCACTGAGAGCCAGTGGATCGGCTTCTTGGTGTCCCAGTTTTGCGGCCCGGCCAGGGACTGGGCGGAGGAACTAGTGAGTACTGGGTCCCCCGCTCTCCATGACGTCACCCAGTTCGCGGAACTTTTTGTCAAGGAGTTCTACCGGCCAGGACATCTTCGTGGTCTGGATCTGCTGGGGTGGTGGGTCAATGGAAAGCCCCAGCCTGACCCGCCCTTCCACCTTTTCTACAAGTGGGTGGACATGCTAGACTTCGCAGCTCCCTAGTGGGTGAACATGCCCGAATCCACAGCTTCGCATCAGCTTCCAGTCAGTGTGGTGGAGAGGACACTGAGATGCATGTCTGAGGGCTGCGGGAGGGAGACTCAGCTACAATGCCCTACCTGCAAGAAACGGGGTCTCCAGGAAGCGTTCTTCTGTTCAAAGGAATGCTTCAAGAGTAGCTGGCGGGAGCATAAGCAACTACACCAGAAAGTCCGTGCAGAGATCCAGCCCAAGGTCAACAGGGCGACCTCGCAGCTCCCACCGGAGGTCAACCAGGTAACCTCAGAGCTCCAGCTCGAGACCGGCAGGGAGGTCTCAGCTCCAGAGCTCCAGCCCGAGATCAACCTGGCGACCTCTGGGCCCCCGTCTGAGGTCAACCTGGTGATCTCAGAGCCCCAGCTTGAGACCTACAGGGAGGTCTCAGCTCCGGAGATCCAGCCCGAGGTCAACCTGGCGACCTCTGGGCCCCCGCCTGAGGTCAACTTGGCGTTGACGTCGCCCAGCATTCCAGTCCTGCTGAGGACGTGGCCCCGAGCTTCAGTCCCACTGGGGGTGGTGCTCCACCTGTCTGGTGCCCGGCAGAGGCCGTCCAGTTTTCCGATGCATCAAGAGACAAATTACACAGGGGCCCAGGACTGCCGTTGGAGGGGGGTGCTCTTTGGAGCTCCTCCCGGAGAACCTTTGGAGGGGGGTTCTGTCATGATCTCGCCGGCAGATGATGCTCTGCTTGAAGTGCGCATGGACGCTAAGACTGTGTTAAGTGTTGCCAGCTGTCAGTAATTAAGAGAATGGTGACGGGTTATTTAAATCCCCCTCACGTTGCTGCACACGTTGGGCGGTATTAAAGTAGAGAAAAGACTAACAGAGAAAAAGACAGAATGAATAATGGTGCCAGGTGGTAATGTTACCATACTCTGTCTATTTTCCTGTTCCTTAGTTCATGCTAAAGTTAGATGAGTGTTTTCTGCCATAGTTAGATGTGTGTTTCCTGCCATAGTTAGAAGAGTGTTTCCTGTCATAGTTAAGAGTGTTCATGCCATGTCATAGTTAAGAGTGTTCATGCCATGCCGTAGTTAAGAGTGTTCATGCCATGTCATAGTTAAGAGTGTTCATGCCATGTCGTAGTTAAGAGTGTTCATGCCTTAGTTTAAAGAGTGTTTATGCCTTAGTTTAAAGAGTGTTCATGCCAGAGTTTAAAGAGTGTTCATGTCTTAGTTTAAAGAGCGTTCATGCCGGTGTTAAGAGTGTTAATGCCTGAGTTAAATGAGTGTTCATGCCTGAGTTAAATGAACGTTTCATGCCTGAGTTAAATGAATGTTTCATGCCTGAGAGAAACGAGTGTTTCAAGTCATAGTCCTGTTCTAAGTTTTGTGCTTCATGCCTCATTCCGAGTTAAGGGATAAGTGTTTAAGTTTCCGGTCCTTATCTTAAGTCTAAATAAAGATGTCACTCCTGTGCTTACTTCCTTTTTCGAGTCCTGTTTCGCAACACCAAGGCAAGGTAATGCAAGGAACCAGCTGAAATCCGTAAGTAATTATACCTCCTATCTGTTTAAATTACTATCAGCTGGGTTAGTAAATTGATGGTCTATACAAAGGCTTTTTGTTACCAACGTGTCACAAAAGAAACATCTCATGATGGGTAACAGCAAAGAGCTCTCTCAAGACTTTTGCAACCTATTGTCCTTCATCAACCGACCACACGCAGGAGCTCCTCGAAAGATTTCTGACCAAAGAGTCAGAAGAGTAGCCCAAGAACCAAGGACCACTCGGAAAGAGCTCCAGAAACACTTGGAGGCAGCAGGTACCATCGTCACAGAGAAAACAATAGGCAATGCACTCCACTGCTCATGCTCACCCCACAAGACACCATTACTAAAGAAAAGGCATGTGGAAGCTTGTTTAAAGTTTGCTACAACTAATTTGGACAAGCCTATGAAATACTGGGAGAGTGTAGTCTGGTCAGACGAGAGCAAATTTTAACTTTTTGGCTGTCATAGTACACACCATGTTTGGAAAAGAAATTGCACTGCACATCACCCTGAAAACACTATATCAACAGTGAAGTTTGGAGGTGGAAGCATCATGGTGTGGGGCTGTTTTTCATCGAATGGTACTGGCAGACTTCATATAATTGAAGGAACAATGAATGGAGCCCTTTACCAGAAGATTCTTGAGAAGAATCTGCTACCATCCACCAGGATGATGAAGATGAGACGTGGGTGGACCTTCCAGCAGGACAACAATCCAAAGCATACAGCAAAGGAAACTCTCAATTGGTTTCAGAGAAAAAAAAATCAAGGTGTTAGAATGGCTCAGTCAATCACCTGACTTGAATCCAATTGACCAAGATTTAAAAACAATATGTTTAGAAGAATGGGCCAAAATCACACCTGAATACTGCAGCTGATTAATTTCTTCATACAGGAAGCGTCTTGAAACTGTCATTACAAACAAAGGTTTCTCCACTAAGTATTAAATAAATTTCAGTTAGCGTGTTCAATACTTTGTTCCTGTGTCATTCTGCTTTATTATGCATAACTTAATTTATAGACATTAATGTTTGGATTTCTTTATATGTGTGGATTTCTTGAGTTAATACTGATGTCTGGTGAAAATTTCATGCGAATAACCTTATTGGAAATATATTTCCTGAAAAAAATGTTGACACATTCAATACTTATTTCCCCGACTGTATATATCAATTTTCTATATTGCCTATCCTACAGGGCCATGGGGAACCTGGAGACTTTCCGAGGGAGCAGATATATATATATATATATATATATATATATATATATATATATATATATATATATATATAATATTTGACATGTTATAACATTATGAAGTGATACTACAGGATAATCTTTGTTATTTCTTTAAAAAAAAAAAAAAAGTAATCACTGTACTGTTTTTTACATCTACATTTCATATTCTTTGATGTCTTTAAAAGACAGAAGTATAAGATTGTAAGAGAAATATAAATTCCAGAATCTGTGATGAATCTATAGGGTCACCAGAGTTTATTTTAGAGCTATCTCCTCACTAGGTGCAGCCTATATTCATGTAGTCTTCTTTAGTGGCCACTGGAGGGCATTGAACTTGTTTTTACTTTGGCCCTTTAACCGATATGCTCCATCAGCTCAAAATATAGAAACTCCCAGCTCCTTGTAATGTTGACATTTATCTTAGCTTTTCCTTTTTATTTTGATTGGACAACTAGCATAGTGAGAAAGTGGCTCATAGAAGAGGAACAATGTACCATACAAAGCTGCTCTTGCTCATGCTGCTCTGTGGAACGATGGAAACATGCCATTGGTGTGTTTCATGGTAAGCAGGTTTCACTGGTTCTGGACAGAGGGTGTGTCCATCTGGCCTGCCATATGACAGGAAAAGAATGTCATGTTTTCCACTCTGTGTCAATGCTGTTTTATGCTTTAGTGACACATTCAGCATTAATTGTAAAAATGCTATTCTAAAAAAAAACTAATAATAATAAGTAACTTTATCTTATACTAGTGTGTATACGAGTCATAATGCTGATTGTTAAGATGGATATCTGTCATCAGTTTTCATTAGACAATTTGACATTGACTATTTTTTTCATCTTTATGATTAAAAAGGAAAAAGTTTGAAATTATCTTAATGTGAGTAGCATTATAGTCTTCATATGGATAAGAGGATTCAGTAACCTCAAGAAAATAGTTATATTATTTTAAAAAATCCTATTGAATTATTCTGTATTCTCTTAGTATGGTGCTGTACTACCACAGAGAATTCATATTCTGTATTACAAAATATCCATTCTTGTTCCAGTTTCTTGAGCACATCCTAATGGAGTAATGGTTTTATAATCTGGACTGAGCATGGATTGCACTGGCTGTTGGAACCACTTTATGGGCCAAATGACAGCTCATAATATCAAAAGTTTGGCCAGATTCTCATGACAGAGTCCCAACAGCAAAGCCACTTGTGGTTAAGGCATGGTGTGATCATTTTAACAGATATCTGAAATCCTCAGTGCAACTTCTTTCGTTGATGTGTTACATTTGACCTAGCACTAACCAATGTAGTAACCTCAGTGGCCTCGAAGTATGTTAACCCAGTCCTACCGCTGAACTGCATGTTTCAGTGTTTCCTGCATGTTTCTCTGCTCTAATTTTTAACTATTAATCAGTTGATGAGTTCAACTGATTATGTTGGAGCACTAAGCCTTTACAGGATGTATTGGCTTAGAGGAACAAGCATTGAATATCTAAACCTATGGTTTCATGATGATTCTGCATAACGTTATCAGTCCCCCTTGCCATGGCAAACACAGAGAAACACCTTTTTTGTCTTTGTAGCTATATTCCTACAGTACATTTAACATTGTACAGAAAGATCTCTAAACAAAGTAAGCTTTACTCTTGTTCTTTCTCCATTCTGGAACAGCGTAATTGGTTGGATCACTCAAACATAATGAAAATATTGAAGCAATCATATTCAGCTAATCAGAAACAGCAGTGTTTCCAGCAGTGTGCTGCAAACTACCAGAGTGAAATTTAGGAACATCTCAGGATCTCCAGAGGACATACTGTCTCAAGATTCCTGCAGCATGACTATCGCTTTCTGCGTCTTTACCTCACCGCTTGACGTACACACTAAGAGGCACGTCTACCTGCAGTGAGGTTTACAAATGAACCTGTTAATCACCATAGAGTGGATTGTTCAACACTTACCAGCCATTTAAATAGGAACATATGTGTCACTGCTCATAATAATACATGCTTTGTACCAGAATGTTTCAGTGCCTGCAGAACTGCCACTCGCTCAACTTTTTTTCACACTATTCTGTGTAAAGTCTAGAGACTGTTGTGCGTGTGATCAGCAATTTCGGAAATACTCAAACCAGCTTGTCTGGCACCAGCAACCATTCCAGGGTCAATGTCTCTGTGAGCACATCTTTCCCCATTCTAATATTTGAAGTGAATATTAACATAAAGTGAACATTTGCATTTGCAAAGTTGAATCTACCTCAATCTAGCTTTCTTTTTTTTGCACTTTAAGTTCTTCCTTGAGGATTTTTTTGCAGTTGCCTATTGAAAATGAATAACTGTGAAATATCATATGGTGATATTGTGTTGTACGGTAACTGACATGAAATATCATGAATTTAAGTAGCATCATTAAGATTTTGGCTTTTGAAGTCCCCAGATTATCATTTTTATTGTTTTTTTTTTCCTGATTGATTTTCCCTCTTTTCTATTAAACCAATAATAGATGTTCAGTGCTATTTATTGTTTAAACAATCAATCTAACAAATACACACCTGGGTAACAAGAAACACCTGTCAGTCATATGATTAAAATTGGTTGGTCTGATACAAAAGGTTCTATTTTTTAAGTTGTTTTACACATCTAGATGTAATTACTAGGAAATAAAAGCTGAAATCATAAACTCTCATCTCATATCCATCATTTGATCTTAAACCCATATGCCACTGGTGTACAGCACAAACAATGAACTGGCCTTGTCGTTCCAATAGTTTTTGGATAGGAGTGTATATAGTGTAGGAGCTAGATTTAACTAGTAATGTTGCATGGTTTGTTTGTGTTGCTATTTGTGACTCAGTCAGACAGATCTTCATTAGTTATTTATACAGCCTTCTATTTTTGGCATGTTCACCTCTTCATCTCTTCTTATTTTTATGAGGTATGAGAAACCATGAAACCATAGCAATAGTATAGGCTGCATGTTCCAATACGTCACTCTGTAGATATTTACACTGTAATGTTTTCCTGCAGGAGCATGAAGAGGACACTCTGAACAAAAATATTTCCCCTGCTCTGCCCTGCCTTAATGGAAATTTAAACCTTTGTGTAAGGGCAGTTAGCCTCTGTCTTCCCTTTTAAGGGGTTCTCAAGGACCCTGTGAAAATTTCAGTGCCTGATTTCATGGAACATAAAGATGTATGTGTATGTGTGTGTTAAATGTGCTCCAGTAGACTAATTAAAAGGAGGCTATAGTCACAGTGTCATGTTCTTTAATGAGGAGTAAAGTTGCTATAAGGGATTTAAGGGATTAAATACTTTGGCTGAAATGTTTTTACATTCTGATAGTGTTCACTCAAATTTTCTGTGGGGGAAAAAAATCTCTGTGACTGTCCTGGACTCAATTAGGAAACTTCTTGGCAAGAACGGACTCCTCCGTGTCTGTTAATTATTTGGCAAATGCTCAGGCAGTCTGTACAAGGGTAGGTTATAAATGAACAGGAAGGATATTACTAAATTGATGGAATAGGAGACAAGACCATGATTATGGCAGAGTTGATATATCTTATGGAAGCAATCACAGAGCAGGCTGACAATGAAACAAAAAATTTGGGTTCCACCATTACCTACAAGCGGGTATTCAGCCTACTTCTGAATTTTTGTTTTAAATATGTGAGTATATATTTGAACGTAGCTTACAAAAACACTGCTGTGCATATAAACTTTTGATTTATTCAATCAGTTGCACAACTATCTAATTCTACAAATTGAATCTATGGAGATGGTGCTATATTACCTGATTTAGAAATAGGTGTGTCTCGGTTAATGTGGAAGTGTATGTCTCTGCAATGGGAGACTTTTTGAGAGAGGTTTGAATGGAATCAATAATTCTTAACACCAAAACCCTTTCCTAATTAGAAAGGCTTTAGACGAAATACATTTGTAGCCTGTTATATTTATATTACTTCTTCTATATGAGTCATCTAATTTAGCTGCATCTAGGATGATATAGGATTTGTTTACCTGATTGCTTAAAAGGTATTTGAGTTTGCTTTCATCATTTTTGCAAGTACATTATCCTATATTGTGCTCTGATGGCCCTGACTGAAACGGAAATGTTTTTGCTGGCTCCTCTTGGTTGATGGCTGTAGCTTCACCAGAACATCTGGTTTTCATGGAGTGCACCATGGAGTGCAGCAAGAAGAAGAGAGTTTGTGTTCTGGTGTTATTGTACTTTCAGCACCATCCTCAGCAAGTCCAGGTACAAATCTGTAACTGATCATTGACTAACCAGTATTGATCCATTCTACCATATCCTAGAGTTTCATTCATGTGAGTTCTCTTTTTGCAGTTGCCATATTTGAGAGTAAATTTTCATTGTGCTTCCCTGCACAATGGAAAAATAACAAGAGGTGAAAGATTGCTAAAATCAATCACATTACGTCCAAAGAAAAAAAAGGCACTTCTGGTAATATTCACATTAAACATGGGGAAAAATATGATCTCAGTGACTTTGACACATGACATGGTTGGTGTTGCCAGACAGGCTGTTTAATATTTTTAAAACTGCTTATCTCTGTGCAGCATTGAAAAAAAGACCAAGCGATTGTTTTCCAATATTCAACTGTCTATTTTTGTGAGCCGGTGCTCATTGTAGCCTCAAATTCCGGTTCTTGGCTGATAGACGTCAAACCCAATGTGGTCTTCTGCTTGTGTTCCTAATAAAATGGACTGGCAGTGAATACAGACACAATAACACTGATGGAGTCAGTCCCCTATTCATCGGTCAAGCACGGTGGAGGGAGTGTCATGGCTTGGGCTTGCATGCTGCTTCTGGAACAGGCTCACTATAATAATTAGTTACATAATCGTTATTGATTATGTAACTCGTGATACTAGCAGCAGAATGAATTAAGAAGTCTACAGAAACATTCCTGTCTGCCAATTTACAGAAAAATGCATCCAGCCTAATTGGGAGGAACTTCTTCATGCAGCAACACAATGACCCAAAACACAGTGCCAACACAAGAAAGGAGTTCATCAGGGGAAAAAGTGGAAGGTCAAAATAGCTGTAATTATACAATGTCAATGTCACACCACTTTATGAGATTTACATTTATGTCATTTGGCAGACTCCATTATCCATCTATGAAATCTTTATAAATAAATAAATACATCCTGATAATGGTTCACTAGGTCACATACTAAGATTACTATCAATCTAAAAAACCTTGTTGGGGAGGTAGATTAGTATGAAAAACATACAGACAATGCAAGAATTTTTAATGAGAAATTCATCTTTAGTCATTGTTTAAAGACAGACAGCTGTTCAGACATCAGAGGGAAGTTCATTCCACCACCAATGTACCAGGACAGAAAAGAGCCTTGATGCGTGCCTTCCTTGTACTCTGAAAGATGGTTGGTCCAGTCGAGCAGTGCTAGAGGATCAGTGGGAGTATGGTGCAGTGCGGGGTGTGAAAAGTTAATACTTATGCATAAGTATTTCATATTAACAAGTGTGCAAATGTTTTGTTTTGAGTTGCTGATGTGCCTTAAACACAACTTCTGATTTGACTTATGCTGCATAATTGTTGCTATTAAAATGTGTTTCAAAATAGGAAACATTAAGCATCCTTCATATATAAGTTCAAAGAGGTTTTTTTTTTTTTTAATCTATAAAGCTGGTGTCACATTTTGCTCACTTTAATCCATATATGTGAACAGAAATTTGGCAAATAGATTCAGTTACTTGTATAAGTTTCATTTGCAAGTATGATGAACAGTTGCCAGTGTTTGAATTCTTTTGCCATTTTGCTTGCATCACACTGATTTAGTTTTAATATTTTAGTTGAAAATTAATGTTGGCCTTTTCAATAAATTCTTCTCAATTATGATTTAGTGTTTCTATTCCCAAGAGAAATAACTGGGTAGCAGATGAATCTATTCAATAAAAATGATTATTATAACATCTGTTTTTTCTATCATATTACAAGACCTACATATTATTTTTCATCTGAAGCTAGAGCAGTTTTGAGTGAGAAGTATATAATGATTATTATAGACAACTTGGGTAAATAATATAATATATTGTAATATACATACAGTGTATATACACACACACACACACACACACACACACATATATATATATATATATATATATATATATATATATATATATATATATATATATATATATATATATATATATATATATAAATTATTTATTTATCTGTACACATGCTCCTGTCGTGTTATTTAATTACAGTGTGAAATTATGATGTGATGCCCCTACTCTGATACCTCTTGATCACTTTGGAGCCTTTGTGTGTGCCAATTATCTTACAATGAAATTCCACATCTTGCTACTCATAAACACACCTGGATAGTCTAACATTACATGCTTAATCATGTCATGAATTCCAAGAATGAACTCCCAACCCTGTTCTCTATTTTAATCCTACCTTTCATAATTTAATTTCCTGGCTTGCTCCTTAGGGCCTGAATCCTTTATGCAAAGTTTTTTTTGTTTTTTTTGTTTTTTTTGTGCAATATTAGGTCTGAAAGCGCAATAGAAATAAAAGTTATTTAACTATTTTGATATTTTAACATTGTGGCAAATCATTTATAAGAACTCCAGCAAACCTAGAAAGTATCTATCACAGACATTTTTGTCCACATTTCTCATGAATCTATGATGGTTGCTGGTTTTGGGTTGTTGGATCTCAAAATTAAATGCTCAATTCTCAAGTTTGTGACACTGTGACAATCTGTACTCAAAAAAGAATACTGTGCATCTGTTTTCATCTGCATCAGTAAGCTGGTGATTTCTACCAATAAAACAACGTGATTTCTATAAGAAAACTAACGATTGAATAAATTTGACACTGCACTGCATTCCACACACTTGTTTTTTTAAAGAAAAAAGAAATGAACTGATTTGATTGGATATTATAGCAGCACACCTACCCACACTTCATGATAATGTATTCATTCTAACCCAAACCCAGTTTTACAATTACATCATTCTGTTATGATAAGATGGTATCCTTATCATTCTGCTTGCATTATGATTGTAAATAGGATTCTAATTCTGAAAATTAATTTTTAAAGAATATACTGTCACTATTTATCAATACACTATTTACCACATTTCAAACACCAGAGCCTTCCCATTTCGTCTCTGTTCTCCATAACTACAGATATTTAGAATCTCTAAGAAAATGGGGTCTGTCTTTTTAGTGCAAAACCACCCAGAAGTGCAGCCCAAGATTTCTATTACAATCACTTCAACCCACAGTCAATTAATCAGAGCAATGGCTTGAACTTGCAATATCTGTATAGACAAAAATACTGATTGTAGGCAATGAATAATTGATACCACTAGGATTCGGATCGCTTCCCAAACGAATCCTTATGAAGTGTAATGTCTCAGGACCAGAATCATCCCAGACACAGTGTTGGAATGACTGCTGTTGGGTTTAAAGGGTGTCATCCCTTGTCCATTTCATCATTTCTCTCGCTTACCAGATGTGCTAGGCCATGACTCCAACGTTTCCTCCCACATCTGCCAAATTGCTCTTGCTACAGATGAGAACAGTTGTCCTGTTTTCATTTTGATATATAGTGTACTCTTTGACCCCAACACGCTTCTTTATTATTTTAATTGTTTTCTTCTCCAAAACAAATAGATGGTTATTTCAAATGAACCAATTGGCTGAGTGTTTTCCTGTTGTATTCACATAAGACAAAGCATTATGATAGCACAATTTAACGTTTTGTCTGCAATTGTTCCATACATTCATGAAAACTGTGGTAAGCATTGCCAACTGCAGCACCATACAACACAACATGGGTTGATCCATGACATACCCATGACATTCCTTGACATGACTGTTTTTGTTTGTTTGATTGATTTCCCAAAGATTCCATGTAAACAATATATATATATATATATATATAGAGAGAGAGAGAGAGAGAGAGAGAGAGAGAGAGAGCGAGAGAGAGAGAGAGAGAGAGAGAGAGAGAGAGAGAGTTTTTCAGAATTGTTGTTTCCTGGCTTGATCTGATTTCAAGTCAACATAAAGGCAGATTATATTTGTGGTGGCACAATGCCTGGAAAACTATGCACACGCACATACAAACACACAGACACACTTCATAGAATTATTTACTGTAGTTATACAAATGTTTGGGGAAGGTAACTTGGATCAAACTTAATCAGAATGAAATCAACAGCCAGGTGGAATTTTATTGCTGAGATGCTGGATCATAGCACAGATGGTGCAAATTAGCTTTGGTCATTATCTACAAAGTATCCACCCACTGTCCTCCTGTCTCCAGAATGCTTTTTTCCACTCCCTTAACTGACACCCAGTCCTGTGGAATTTCAGTTGACAGCTACAAACAATTTCATATAATTTAGAAAGAATTTCATATAATTCAAAAATCCTTGAATAATCACTTTGTGTGTGTTCTGCATTCTATTAAAAATAATTCCTGCCACAAGTGCAGTGTTATTCACTGGGTGTAAAGTTTATACATACAGTTATTTTTTCATGAATGCTATTCATTTACGCATTTGGAACAAAAAAATTTAAGACACTATGCTGTTTATATTATATTATATTATATTATATTACAGAACTAATTACAGAGCCAAAAGTTGCTATACCATTTATCATTATTTTTTTGCTTGTTTGTTTGTGCATTATATATATATATATATATATATATATATATATATATATATATATATATATATATATATATATATACATACATACTCACGTTTCACAGACATTTGTAGAACAGAAATGTAATAATGAGTCCCTGAACAAAGGGGGTGGGGGGTCAATATTAAAAGTAACAGTCAGTCTCTGGTGTGTTCACCAGCTGCTTTAAGAACTACAGTGCATCTCATCCTCATAGATTGCACCAGATTTGTCAGTTCTTGCTGTGAGTTGTTACTCCACTCTTCCACCAAGGCATTCGCAAGTTCTCCATCATATCTGGGGGGATACATTGTTACATGTAATTTTTCACTGCAAGGATGATCAGCTATCCTTACTGTCTCCCTGTAGCACTGTCTTAGGTGTCTAACATTACAGACATTGCAGTTTATTGCTCTGGCCAAATCTGCAGTCCTCATGCCTCCCTGCAGCAGGCCTATGGCATGTTCACGCAGGTGAGCAGGAACCCTAGGCATCTTTCTTCTGGTGTTTTTCAGAGTCAGTAGACAGGTCTCTTTAGTGTCCTAAGTTATTGTAACTCTGACCTTAATTGCCTACAGCCTGTAAACTGTTAGTGTCTTAAGGACTGTTAAACAGGTGCATGTGCAATAATTGTTTATGGTTCATTGAACAAGCATGAAAAACATTGTTTAAACTCTCTCCAATAAAGAACTGTGAAGCTTATTTGGATTTTACAAAATTATCTTTAAAATAATACAGTCTCCTGAAAACGGGACGTTTCTTTTTTTCTTTGCTGATATATATATATATATATATATATATATATATATATATATATATATATATATATATATATCCACTGACGAAGGCACAACCGACATGCTAGCCAAAATATTCCATGCATGGAGACTTTTAGGACACCCTGTAGTAGTAATTGCTGTCATTCATTACATAATGCCTAGGACATCTCTCTCGCTCACCTCAAACACATGCTGCCAAACAAGACACATGCTGCCCCTTGGTTGCAGTTAATTTATGAGTCAGTATAAATGTACAACAAATGTAACATGTGCTGTGTGAAATTTCTCTTTAAAATACATACATAGTGGGATGAAACTGTTGTGAAATCTGTTTGACATTAAAATGAAGCAGCATCAGTGGATATAATGCTCAGGATGGCAAACTCTGGGAGGAATTCAGCCTGTAACCAGACAAGAAATTTTTGCAAGTTTTATTTTCTCTTAAATTTAATTTCATTCAGTTTCCATTCAGTATATACTACAGATAAAAATAGATATTGTGTGAATGGTTTTATGACTTGATCCCCCAGACAATGGCTAAATCATAATGGTGTTATTTAGCTTGGTGTAGGTTTTATTTTCAAAGCAATTATACTCTTGACCTTTGATTGTGTCAAAGATGATATAATGACTGGAACAATAACCTTGATTCAGTACTGGATGAGATGCAAAAAATAAAATGTAAAATAAAAAAGAAGAACAAAGTTGTTTGTCAATGACAATTTATAAATAAATTAACAATCTAATAATTTTATTTTTTATTTTTAATACTTGGGTGCAAATCCTTCACAGATAATGACTGCCTGTCTGGAACCCATAGACATCACCAGATGCTGGGTTTTTTCCCCTGGTGATACACTGCCAGGCCTTTACTGTAGCTGTCTTCTTGGGACACTTCTTTGTTTTAAAAAAGTCTTGGGTGCTTTCGAAATATGCTTCAGATTATTGTCCATCTGCAGTGTGATGTGTCGTCCAATGATTTTTGAAGCATGTAGATGAATATGAGCAGATAATACAGTCATATACATTTCAGAATTCAGTGGAACAATGAGTCAGTTGAGCACCCAACTGTCCATTTACTTTTGGTGCCTTAAAAAAAGGTGGGGGCGGGTGGGGGACATATATAAAGTGCTGTAATTCCTACAGCGTTCATGCAATCTGGATATAAGTACCCTCATTTTAAATCTGAAAATCTGCATTTCAGTTCATATTCATTATTTAATGTCAAATACAATATACTGTACTGTATACAATTCAGAGAGCTGAAATAGCAATAACTTTGTCAATGTCCAAATATTTATGTACCTGGGTGTATAACATTTTTCATAATTTCACACATATAAATGTATTCATTTCTGGTGCTAAAAACATGAAAGTAGGCTGAATTATAAGTAGCCTGGAATCATATGTGGTAATATTATTCATCATAACTGATGTTTTTATATGACTTGGAGTTCATTATTTCTTTATACAGCATATACAAAATTAAAAGGAATTTAGGCTGCTTTGGCTGTTGCTACCAGAGAGGTGGGTCCATTAAAACTCATTCAGTCATCTGTCTCTTTTCTCAATTTATTTCAACATGTAGGAGTAGATATTTCCCATTGATGACAAGTGCTGGTAATTGTTGGTTTCTAATAAAACCATACACAAAGAGAAACAATTAATGTAATTCCCACACTTTAACATGTCTTAAATCACACACCTGAAATCAGCTTTAACAAATCCAATAAATATGTATGATCAAAGAAATCTACACATAATTAGACTTCAGAGCATGCACAATATCAAACACATCATACTTGAAATCAAACAAACAAGCAAGCGAAAGAAACTTACATTGTCAACTACTCAACAATTCCACATAGGTCATGTCTGAATCAAGGAGAGGTGGCTTCTTGCATCCACTGAGACTAAGGCTTAATTAGTAAGAAGCCACAGATATTCATTCACATTAAGATTTGGCCAGCTAATCAAATCACATGATGGTAGAAGAATTTTCTAAACAACAAAAGCCTCAGTGCTCAGTGAACATTTATAGTAAGGCCAGCTGGGAATAAACCATTTTTGTAAAGGATAATTCAGTACTGTATGTGTAAATTCAACACACTCATGAAGAAGATGAAGAAGAAGAAGACGACGAAGAAGAAGACAAAGATGAAGAAGAAGAAAAAAGAGGAAGAAGAAGAAGTAGAAAAAGACGAGGAACAAGAAAAAAAGAATAAGAAGAACAAGATGACAAAGGAGAAAAAGACAAAGAAGAAGAAGAAGAAAAAGATGAAGAGGAAGAAGAAAAAGATGATGAAGAAGAAAAAGACAAAGAAGAAGAAGAAGAAAAAGATGATGAAGAAGAAAAAAGATGAATAATAATAAGAAAAAGACAAAAAGAAGACGAAAACAAGAAGAAGACGAAGAAGAAGTAAAAGAAGAAGAAGAAGAAGAAGAAGAAGAAGAAGAAGAAGAAGAAAATACAAAGAAGCAGAAGAAAAAGATGAAGAGCAGGAAGAAGAAGGAGAACAAGAGGAAGTAGAAGAATAAGAAGGGGAAGAAGAAGAAGAAGGGGAAGAAGAGGAAGAAGGAAAATAAGAAGAAAAAGGAGAGAAGGAGAAGAAGAGGAAGAAGAGGAGAAGGAAGAAGAAGAATAACTGTGGGGATTTTTACTGTATATACTGCGCTTTGTAGCCTTGTGTTTTTTCTACCAGTTATCCTGCAGGGACTGGTATATATATATACATATTACCTTGAGGACCAAAAATAAACGCTGTAATTATCCTTCCTTGCCTGACACTAACTACACGCGCGTGCGCGCGCACCGTCTTGATTTAACCCTGCGCGCGAGACTGATTCAATACTCTGCTGATCCTCACGCGAGTGGAGCAGCACTGACTCTTTTTCATGGCAACATGGCGACAGAGGTAAGATGCTGTTTATCACACACACACACACACGCGCGCTACACCTGTATGCTTCGCTTCTTTTGGTATTGGTATGTACGTGATAAACCTTAAGGGTTGAGGAGAAACGTTTTCTGTTCATTATTTTCTGTGAAGCTGAAAGAGGGCAGGTCTTTATAGCAGTAAGTTGCAGGTACGTGCTGGAATGTATTATAAACAGCACAGTTTATCATGTTGAACAGACAGAGCTGACGTGATTTAACGGAACGGCGGGTGCAGCCGTGAATAAGCTGCACCCGCTTTATATATATATATATATATATATATATATATATATATATATATATATATATATATATATATGAATTCAAATAAAGTTGGACATTAAAATTGTACGCAGTTGTCTTAGTTTAAACATTCTCCATGGCTAAGGTTGAGGAACTCTTTAGGTTTAACTGTCAGCACTGTGGACAGCGGTTTCATTGCGTGTGTGTTTAGTTTCTAACATCCAAACAGCAATAGAGTTTCTAGTCATTTATGTATGTATGTATGTATGTATGTATGTATGTATGTATTTATTTATTCACCAGGAAGTTATACTCATTCTGTCAAACTCCACTTTAGTTTTTAGACAGAGCGCACCTGTTATTGTCTTGACTTTAATCACATGACCGGAAGCACCGCTGGGAGTCCTGTCTGAAGCGCTGATCATGATGTCATGGTGCTGATGTTTAATATAACCTTCTGCGAGTATATGAAATGTATACAGGACGAGAAAGTCACAAATATCCTGTAAACAAAATCAATACAGAAAGAATAAAATAATTAAGTAAGCAACCACTAGCATGCATGGAAATTTAAATTCCGTTCATCTAAATCTTATGCCTGGTTGTCAGGTTGTCCCAAGAGTCTCCATACATAGGGGAAATTAACACTTTTTAGCAAAATGTCATATTTTATATAAGACATATATAAAATTTTTCAGATAGCTTTAAGAATGACAAAAGAAGAACGTATTGAAAACATTCTTGAGTGTGATGAAACATGGCAAGCACATCACACACAACACTGTTGCCAAATTATTAACAATTTCAAAACCAAGACGTGGACGTCCACAAACATCCACTGATGAAGGCACAACCGACGTGGTGCTGGCAAACATAGTCCCATATATATGAGACTTTTGGGACACCCTGTAGATGTTATTGAGTACCTGTTTTTACTCATGTTATCATCAAGCAACAAAGTGATAATGTTTAGGTATCTGTATGAATTTGATAGCAACACACCTCCACCATATTTAGTATGAAACAAGTGTCTGATAATTAAATCCCCATTCTAACATATCATTAAGTTGTCTTTAGATTTATAAGGTTCTGTCTTAGAGACAAGCTGTTCTGAGATATGGTGCATAAAAGTTTTCAGGGCTCTGTGCAGTCCACACAAGATCTTCTGCTCTACCCTTGGCAAGCCTTGTTTTCATAGTACTCGCTTTTTGCACAGGGGCATTGTCATGTTGGAACATGTTTTTTGGCCACTTAGTTCCAGTGGAGGGAAATCTAAATATTGCAACATACAAAGACATCCTATTCAATTAAGTGTTTCTAACTTTTTTGGCGAAAACATGAAGAGGGCCAACATATAGGTGTGAGGATCATGTCTCCACAAATATTTGGACATGTAGTGTACATTCCAGCTTGAGATCTTGCTGATGACTGATTATACGTCCACATACTTATTTTTATGTTCATTCATTCAATCATGTATTCATTCATTCATCTTCTGTAACCACTTTATCCTTTTCAGGTGGGCCCAAGGCAGGAGAATTCAACCCAGATGTGACACCAGTCCATTGGAGGACTGGTGTCACTTGCATGTTTTTGGACAGTGGGAAAAAACCAGATAACCAGAAGGAAACCGAAGCAAACACAGGGAGGAACTATGAAATTCCGTGCAGACAATAACTCAAGCTCAGGATCGAATTATGAGGTGGCAAGGTTACCCAGTGCACCACCATGCAGCCTATCTATATCTTCATTTCTCAGATTCCAGTATATCTAGCTTTATGCCAAAATTCAAAGCATTTAAGAATGTGTGCAGGGCAGCATGGTGGCATAGTGGGTAGCATTGCCACCTCACAGGATCCCTGATTTTATCCAGAGCTCAGGTTTTATGCAGAGTTTGCATGTTCTCCATGTCTATGCACAGGTTTCCTAAAGGTGCTCTGGTTTCCTTCCACCTCCCAAAACATGCTGGAAGCTAAATTGCCTCAAGGTGTGAATGAGTGTGTGCATGGTGCCCTGCAATGGATTGGCACCCTATTCCCTGTCTCATGCCCAGTATTCCAGGAATAGGCTCCAGATCCACCACAACCCTGACCAGAATAAAGCAGTTAGTGAAGATGAATGATTGAACATTCATGCCTTCAAGTGTGCATTCATGCCTTCAAATACATTCTTAACTCAAAGCAAGTGGACATTTGTCAGAAAAATGCTCAACTGTCATAAACAATACTGTCACACTCTGGCTTTAGGCTTGTTATGATCTTGTTGTCTTACATTATGTTCATGCCAACGATGCCTTTATGTCTCACATTCTGCAGTGCACCGCATCGTTATCATGCATATTTCAGTGCATCATTTATATGCACCAAATGTTTCCTCCTTTGGTCCATTGGTTAATCTTACATTCACTGTGAAATGCACTAAGTTGTTTCTAATTCTAGTTCTGTGTACTTCCTTATCATTTCATTTATAAATTCTCTTCTTGATAGACAGCTGTCCATGTTTTTGGGATTCTTCTGCATCATCAGTTAATTCTTTTTATATTAGTAAAAAGAAGTTGTCCTAGATTTTCCTCCACTGTTATGGTACAGAGTCAGAGAGCACTATAACCGCTGCATGATTATTGAATTCATTAGGCTGTACTGTGAGGATACATTACTCTGCATGTGGGGAATTTTGCGTACTTTGAATTAGCTTCATGAGCAATAATTGTTTGATTAAGTTTATTCAGAGGAAATAATAAGACTAATGAAGGCTACCCAATAGTTAAATTTTAAAGGAGCCGACGCAAACATGCACAAATATGTGTATCTAGTAGTGGAAAAGATTCTTGCACCTGATGGATGGCATGATACATGACATGTCATTTAGGCATCAAACTGTTTCACTCCATTGCATCAGAAAGGTGTTCACACTGTATGAAACAGGAGGCAGTGATGGTTTAGCGGTTAAGGCTCTGAAGGTCGGAGGTTCAAGTCCTGGGTGCCACTGTTGGATCCTTGAGCAACCCTTAACCCTCTCACTGCTCCAGGGGTGCCATATCATGGCTGACCCCAATTGGCATGCTGGACCATGCAAAGAAAGGAGTTTTACTGTGACTAATTATCATTATCAAACCTCACAACACAGGTGCTCACACTGTGCAAAAAGTCACCTTAGTCTGAAAATGGTGATAAATGTGCAGCACTGATTTTGCACAGTTTAATGCACTGAAAGAAAATGGTGAGCTACATAATATATACACCTGCTGCCACTGTTCAATTAACACAAGAGACAAGTCTACAACATGTGAATACGGTTACCAAGCAACATTACCACGGATGACAGCAATGTCACAAACAGACTTTAACTGTCAGTGTTAACAAGGCTTCTGATGCTACATGGCATCTGATTAAGTTTTCTGACATGCCGGAAAATTGTGCTGACCACGGAAACAACGCTGAAATGCATTTATCAGATATAGTTTAACATCTCACACTGCATAATTCATGATGTACTGTAGCCACGATTTTAAAAAATCATGAGTGAAAGCAAAACTGTCTAAATGGCTACAAAATTGTAAGCTCAGCTTAAGGGGTGCAACTTTGTATGGTTTTCATAGAATGGCTTATAATGGCTGCTCAAGTGAGAACCCACAACTCTGAGGCATATTCTTTCTATGCATAGTGCTTTTATTAATAAACCTTCATGCACTGATAAATTCTAACAATTTCTAGAGCTAGATCTACTAACTGCAGTGATGCGAAGGGGAGAAGTCATAGAAACGCACGCAGCACAAAATGACGCATAATTATGTGTAAAAACCAGTCACTAACAGATACATCAGGAGGGGGATGAACTAAGTAACATCATCATTTACTCCTGCCCACTGACAGCTGGGGAACCAACCAGGAAGTAAACACCAAACTGTGTGTCAATGCTACAATATGTAGCATCAGTCGGCCCTGTTTAAATTCAGTCAGTGGCCCTGTTGCTCACTACTGCTTTTGATCCCTCTACTCTGTTCCTCTACAGAGATTCCCTTCTATATTTGTAATGTCCATGACCAACATTTGTGCCTTCCAGAGTTTTAACAGAACAGTACTGAGTTGGCCGTTCTGAGGCTTCTGTGGATTTACAGTTACTGAGTGTAAATCCCAAAGAGCGATGGCAGCAGCAGATCTAAGTGAAGAATGTAATGTTAGTGCCATTTTACCCTCAGTTGGCTTCAACATGAACTCAAATTGCCAGTCTGTTATTTGGTGCTGAATGTTTCGTGAATGGGTGGTCTGTAAGCACCCTTATAGCCAGTCCATTTAAACACCAGCCTCTCAAAGCCATCTAACCTGCAGAGCCACTTGTTTGTCGCAAGTTTTGACTTTTGACCAGTGTTTCAAATTTCAGCCTCAAGGAGAAACTATAAATAATGATTCAATATCTAATTTGTAATAGTATAATTCAGGGTTGGCATATAGAATAACCTCAATTTATTTAAGTAAACATTATCTACAGACAAGCTGCTCCACTGTCTGTACGAGAATTATTCTTATGACTTCATGTCTTTAGAAAATAAATTTTTGTTTTATGGCTGAGTGTGTGTTTAATCTGATTTGGGCAACTATTAAAAAATAATTTCTTTATATGATCCATTAAGTTGATTTGGACTACAGACATTACATGGAGAGAATCCTGGCCTAATGGAAGAATTCATTTTGGCAAGCTTTCAGCTGACTCATTAAACGATTTCATAAAATTTCCGTAGGGCTGTGTAGAGATTTTATAGCTGGGCTTTAGCAAGCCATTGAGCTCATTTCACTTGTAGTACTAAAACTGCAACTAAGAACTTATGTGTAGCTTAAATTGGTTCTCATCACCATCATCATAAGTTGAGCATATGATGCTCTGCAGCTTTGTTTTATATTTTAACAATGAATATGGAACAGTTTTGATCAAGAAAATATCAAATTCAAGTTTGAAAATCTGTACTGAATCAATGATAATAAGTATTTTTAATATATAAGAACCAGAGCACCAGATACACTATTTACATCACATTAGTTGTTTTTTTTTCTCTCTCTCCATTCTTTAGTACAGTTGAATGCTATAATATGCACAGCGTGAGATGTTCACTGTTGGGAATGAGACAGTGTAGACTTAAAGTCCAGACAGTTACCTAATTTATGGAATTATTCAAATCTGCCTGCAGCCACTGCTGTTAGAATAATTTAATGCCGAAATATTAGGTTTCTGCTACATCCTGTTCTGTCTAGAAGGAGGAAAAGGTAAATATTGTGTTCTGGTAAATGGACAAAAAAATAATTTATCTCCCCACACCTACAGTATATACGTGGTGCGTATGCTTTATCCAAGCAGCTTTTAATACACACTGTAGGTCTATAATTCAGTGAGTGTTTTAGGCTCTCCATTATGAAAATTGATTAATGCTCTGATTTCCCTCAGAAACCCCTAAAACTATTGTGAATTGCAATAAACACTCCAAGTGAAAGCATTTATAATTCTTCCTTGTGCAAATGTAAAAATTCCAGAGATATGAATCATGATTTATACTTTGTGTGTAATAAATGTGTATTTTATCTTATGTTGTAGCTCCAAAACCTTCAGGATCTGAGGCATAGTGCCTCACTAGTCACCAAGGTGTTCATTCAGAGGGACTACACCGAGGGCACCGTTTGCAAGTTCCTCACCAAACTTCCAGCAGAACTCAACAGCAGGGTGGGTAGATCCTAGAGGTAACTATAAGCGTGATTACATAATTGAGGTGCCATTTGTGTCAAATATTTACAAATATGCAAGTGAAATAAAGGTAAATAAAAAAAAAACACTTTTTAAACATAAGTAAAATTATTCTTCAGCAACCCATGTGCATTGCTAGATATAAGAACTTAAAACGTTTTTTTTTTTTTTTTTTTTATTAAAAAGCACTTAGAAAACTGCAATTTTGCCAGTCTGAGCCCACAATATCTTTCTTGAAATAAGTCTCCATCAGTGAATTGTTGATAACTTCAACAAAATAGACATTATGCCTCGTTACACAAGTGCACTTTTTGACTATATTGCACACAGTTATATAAGGGAATTAGTTATGATTGCACGATCCAGTGCACAAATCCTCATCATCTTGAGGAGTTTTTCTTTGCCACCATCACCTCTGGCTTGCTCATTAGGGATAAATTTAAAATTTATATCCTGAATGTATATATTACTGTAAAGCTGCTTTTTGACTATTTCCATTGTTATAAGTGCTATACAAATAAATTGAATTGAATTAATTGTAAAATTTAAATTATTAAAATACTTCAAAAATCTCATTGTTTTTAAATTAATATTTGCATATCCATTTAACGTCTTATACTTGAAACTTTTCCATGAGTCATCCATTATAGGTTATGAACAATGCACATTGATTTACATTCTTGGCATTTGGCAGACACCCACTAACATTTATTTCATTTATACAACTGAGCAGTTGAGGGTTTGGGGCCTTGTTCAAGGGCGCAGCAGTGGCAGCTTGGCAGTGCTGGGATATGAACTCACGACTTTCTGATCAGTAGTTCAACATCTTAACCAGTTGTTATTAATCAACCCGGTTACAAGACCAAAATGCAGCCAAAACTGTAAAAATTAGATAGTTAACACCTTTTTTTGAAAGGTTATATGAATGGTTTGAAAATAATAATGAAGATGAATTTATTTACAATGGCTACGTAGTACCCCAATCATGAAATCACCCATTATGCTAGACTGTTAATTTACTACATACTTTGCAGATTTGTGCCTCCCATACATTTTAGGCAGTGAGAGAAATATGAAGACCAATCTTTCAGAAATACTAGTAAGTGATTAGTGTATCACACTCTCTATATTTATATGAGAAACTTGATGCCTTCAAGGGAGGATACTTGTCTTTTAAATGTCTAATAGTATCTCAACTGTAGCAACTAAAGCAAAGATTAATGACATTTACAAGCTAGATGACTTTTACACATGTCGACACTGGAGTAAAATCACTGAAGTATTCATAAAATATGACAAAGATGATAAATGATCCACACACAGACAGAAGTGCACAAAAGTGCTGCTTGGGAAGAGTTATAGATACCAGTTTGTGTGAACAAAAATTATTGCAGAAATGGGTGTGCAGTTTTTTTTTTGTTTTTTTTGATGACCATTTTGGTATATATGAAATCAGCAGACATTTGTAAATTTACCAGCATGCTCAAGAGGTTGTGCCAGTGAGTATTTATTTATTTAGTTAGTTAGTTAGTTAGTTAGTTAGTTAGTTATTTGTTTATTGCATGGACTTGATGTTTTTGTAGATTGAGCGGACGCTGTTTGAGGACACTGTGAAGACTCTCAATAGCTACTACGCAGAGGCAGAGAAGATCAGCGGTCAGTCTTACCTGGAGGGCTGCTTGGCCTGTGTGTCAGCTTACATTATATTCCTCTGCATGGAGACACGATATGAGAAGGTATTGAGATGTTCTTCCTTTAACCCATTTACTCCAGAATCAGCAGTTACCATCTTTATGCTCAAGTCCTTACACATAGCCAGCTTTGATGAAAGAGAAACCGCAGTCATCCAGAACTTGCAATGATTTTGTATTCAGTTTTGACGTGCTACCTCATTCAAGTGTGACCAAACAACTATTCAGAGGAACAGACGGAAATTGTTTATGAATGCACGTCAAAAGATGTTCTGATGTTTGATGTACTCGGCTCCGCCATGCTTACAAATGCATCCATTTACCTACATGTTCACATTGTGACTACATACTGAAGTGCTTGCACCTGTTTGTCAGTGACTGCACCTGAATTTCTGAGTTCTGTGCCATGGCCGATTCTAAAAGGCACCTAATTAACCTGTCCAGTTATGCTTTACCTGGCCCTTATTCACATGAAATAGAAATGAAATAAACACAATGTTCCTACAAGCCCAGGTTCTTTTTTATCCTCTTTCTTTTATCTCTTCTTTCTTGCTTAGAACTAACAGAAGCAGTCTTGTTTATGTTTGTTCTGATTTTCACATCAGTTGAATCTCATTAACCTGTGCAGAACATTGTTTAACAAACCCACTTTAGAAATAAACTATGATAAACTGCCACCCAGGAAGAATATTCTTGTCTGCTGCCTCAGCTGACAGAAGGCCACACATGAATAGACTTGGAAGGATGGCACGTATGCCCAAAGCTACCCTGATAAGCATTTTCCTCATCAAAGACAAACAATTGGGTCCATGCCAAGGAACTAAGAAATAGAATGAGTCATTTTAATGTATAAAAGATCAACGATGCTTAAGATCACTTGCAATATTGTATTAATTACAGATCACAGATGTCTGAGTTCTTTCTCCTAAACTTCAAAACTTAATAAGAGGATAGAGGAAGATTAACATAAGCATTTAATTTGATCGAGTTTCCAGAGACACATGAGTAAAGCATAATGTCTCATTTTATACTGGCAAAAAAATAATCTTTATTTGAAACAAACTTCAGAACAGCAGAAGCAGAAATATATGAGAAAATTGATCAGATCTCATTTCAAGTAGGACTTAAATATTTTAAAAAGTAAATAATAAGATTTAAAAAGCAATTTTCTGTAGAATGTTTTTTTCATCTGCATGAGATGTTTTTAAAAGTCTAACAAACATACTGGCTAAAAAAATACTATGGTGTATTTCAAAACAGTAGACTTTTCACACAGAAAATTATTTGACATAGGAGCTTTATAAAAGTTACAAGAATCTCATGGAGTTTATATATATATATATAAAATTAGGTAATTATAACAAAAGAATCAGGTGACATTAATTCTTTTAGTTGGACGCTTTGGACAAAGCTCAGATGTACATCACCATGCTCATTATGAATCTGTAGTTGACAGACTCATTTGCATATGGCAAATCCTTTAATCTAGCTGATATCAGTTCATGCTCATTAAACTCATTAGATCAGTTTATAATGTCTTTGCTCTGCACATTCACAGAAGCACCTTGCTTTCTTTCACAACTGATTATGTAGAGTGAAAAGGCACATAGTTTCATCTCAGTGGGAAAGCAACAGGCAGGCAACTGATGCAATATTTATTTGCAAAATCTAATTTTTTAGCTAAAGTTTTCAAGCCCTCATTAGGCTATATTCATCATTCATTCATTCATCTTCACTTTATGCTCGTCAGGATGGATCCGGAGCTTATCATGGTTCAAGGCCATAAGGCAGTACAAAATATCAATCATCAGAAGTTACACCAAAACAAGAGCACTAGGCAAGAGGCAAAGACAATTCGCAGGCAAACACCAACTAAACTACACAAACTAAACACTTCACAACAAAGTTCAAGTTCACATGGTTTATATAGAAGGCAGCACCTCATAAATGCCAGTTTATTTCAGGGCACAATACACACTTTTCACGCCTGTGGGTAAGTTAGCATAGCCAATCTGCCTACCTGCATGTTTCTGGACAGTGAGTGGAAACCAGAGAACTCAGAGAAAACGTGTACAAACACAAGGAGAACATACGAAACTCCACACAGACATTAACCCAAGCCCTTTTTAGGCTTTAGTGATGTTTAAAATAGTGCTAAATGTACAAAAAATGCATACAGTTCTTCTTGGAAATATGGCTAAAAATAACTCCTAAAAGTTATAACCGGCATTTTTACCAGAGCTATAACTATTGTCACACTCCTTGATAGGATTATAATTGATTATGTGATGAAGTGAAAAAAGGAGTACGTATAGGAGTATGTAGTGCATGTGTGCATCATAAATGTTTTATCGCTCCAGAGCTCCATGGAAACCATATCAGGCTGAAAGCCTCACATCTTCCAGGGAGATATTTTCCTCTAAATGATCTCTATTGTGTGATTTAGTCAACTCATTTATCATGTCCTTCCATTTTCTCTGTCACTATGCAGGTCTTAAAAAAGATCTCCATGTATATTCAGGAGCAGAATGAGAACATCTATGCACCCCGAGGACTTCTTATCACTGACCCTATTGAGAGGGGCATGAGAGTGGTATCCTTTATATAGATGGCTATCTCAAAGACGGGATCAAAGACTTGAATTTTATGCAAGCAGCTTCTGTGAGCCAGTGGACTGAGATGAAAAGGATGTAATATGTACATTTGGTTGATTGAAGACCAGACATGCTGTTACATTTTGAATCCTCAGCAATATTTTAACAGTGTAAGCTGATAGGGGAAGCAGAGAGAGTTACAGGAGTCTAGCCGTGGTATAATGAATACCTGAAACTCCTGATGATATGCAGTGCAAATCTCCAAGACCTTTAGATCACATGATTACCCAGAGGCTCTTGATTGAATTAAATAAGCAGTCTTTGGTAGTCATCCAGTCTCAGATGCCTTTGAGGCATGTTGAGTTTTGTGCTGAGACAGTAGTACTCCCAACAGAAGATGTGAACAACTTAAATGTTAAACATTTATGCAATTATTCAAATATTACACCCCTATTTAGTTGGACAATCAGAAAATGAAAAATTAAACTAGGTCTGCCTTTATCTGAATCAGATCAAAGGTCTACTTTGATCTGAATTTGCTCCTTTACAATGTGATGTGTAAACCAGAGTCTTCCTACTAATGTAGCTTAGGTTTTGGTCACATGTCTCTAGGTACAGTTCTCTAATCTATTCTTTGTAACAGGGGTGATTTTGTATTAGGATATGACAGTATCTCAAATGGACAATCAAACATGCCTGACAATGTCACTGTGTCTATCCACAATTCCTACTGTCTGGAGTATGTCTTTCCACACTGACCACCAACAACTCATCACAGGACTTTGAAACCTCAAACAGAGAATGACTGTAAATGATACCAATAGCGACTGTAAATGATAGCAATAGCTGGTCTTGCAGACGTTCCATGACATTAAATGTCATTATAACTGGTTAAAACACGACATGTTGCTAATAAATATAATCGAAAGCAACTCGCAAAAATGGTTGTATAGGTAGAATAAAACTGTGTTGGGCCACATCACACCAACCCTGCTAGGATTCTTCTCCTATAACAGCATACTCTGTTGTGCTATATTTCTTATTTATATTCAGTCATTTAGGCAATGAGTGAAATGCCTCAATAATAAATCTGTCCATAACACATATTAATCACCCAGTGTAATGCAAATGATTAAAAGAATGTTATTGCATATGATGTGCATTCAGCATTTGGGACTGTTCAAAGAATTCTGTATGTGCTGTTATAACCGTTGACTGTGATGGTTCAGATAGAAATCTCTGTCTTTGAGGATCGTAGCTCTTCCAGCTCCAGTTCCAGTGGCAGCTCCGCATCTGGCAGCAGTGCTCGGTGACTGGAGGAGCAGCACCAGGGGTACGGGTACCGAGGGGCCAAAGGGATTGCCAAGATCCGCATGTTGAAACATGAGAGCACCAGATTCTGAATTAAGAGAATGTCAAAGCCACTTATTCCTCCTTTTCTCTCTTTGCTATCACATAATTCACACAGTATGCACACAAACCCTCCCTCACTCCCATCCTTTCATCGTCTTCTGTGTTTCCATTAGCAACACACATGAACTCCATACACTATGTCCCACAAATGATGAAATAGAGAACAGGAGTCTATTTATATATTATAGGCAAAATACTTCTTTAAATGTACCTGCTACATTTCTCTCTATTCCTGTCAGTTGGACATTGTTATGCATTTGGCAACTGGGTTGAGTGCTGGATGATGGCCAAGCTCTCCGCATTCTCCTGTCTGGACTTCTTTAAGAGGCGTTGCCACAGTTCACTGCCGTTGCTGATCTTGTGCAGTGCTTGAGGCTTCTGTTCACTTGGCCAACTCTGCCATTCACCTGTGGCTCAGTGGTTTGCTGTTCTGTGGTGTGGGCAGCGAGCCCAGGCGGATCAAGTTCTCACGCGTCTCAGCTCATTGGGTATGCAAGCGAGCTTTAGCCCATCGAGGACCTTTTGTCTCCATGAGATGAAAGCTACTAGTAATTTTTTTCTTGTCCACGGAGCTGTGGCTGATGAATGTGTGTGTGTGTATGTTTGCACATCAGATAAGCTACATTTAGCTGATAAAATTCAGGGGAAGTTGAATCAGCAGCTGCTTAATATGAGCTCCTAAAAGAACAGCTGGCTCATGTGTAATGTTTCTGTGTTGGTCAGTTTTGCACTAATGATAGCTCCAGGCTGAACATCGCATAGCATCTTATGTATGTCTTTATGCATACTCAGCAACTTAAACCTGAAAACCATCATAAAGGCATTTTGATTTATACATCTTATACATCAAAGAGTCAGAATGGGTAAGATATGAGTGCATTTGTTATTTAGTTGAATTGGGCTCTGTGAACACACACAAAAAAAATCAGATTAACCAGAAGCCAGACATGGTATAGGGGATTTGTCATATTTAGTTGTTTACTCAGATCATATTCAAAAGAGAAGCTGATAAGCCAAATGTAACTGAACTTTGCATCAGAGAATTCTCAATTCTGGTGTATAGATCACCCACATTTATTATTATTTTAAAAAAGCATATGGATACATTGGGAATCAGAATTCCTACATGAATGGAATGTAACCTGATTTTCTTTCATTCATTTGTTCAGTCATTAATTCATCCTCAGTAACCATATTATCCTAATCAGGGTTGCAGTGAATCTGGAGTTCTATACTGGGAAGACTTGGTACGAGGTGAGGTCACTCCCTGAATGGGTCCCTTGCAAGGCACCTTGCACACACATTTACACAAAGGGCAATTTAGCATAACCAGTCCATCTAACATGGTGAGAACATACAAAACTTGATTAATGAATTGGGGACCCGAAGTTATAATGCTAATTAAAAATATCACATATTTCCTGCATTAAATTTCATTGTTGGTTAAACCATTTCTTTTAAGGCACTGTAATATGTGTGTTATATGTTCAGTTAGTCCAAAATGTGTGTTTACAACTGGTGGCACAACAGGTAGCATTGACGTCTCAGAGATCCAGAGATCCAGGGTCCCTCATTCAATCCTCAGGTTACTGGATGTGTGGAGTTTTTGTGCATGTCCATTCAGCTTTCTTCCAGGTTCTCCAGTTTAATCCCCCTTCCCAAAAGCATGCAAGTAGGTGGACTGGCTGTGATAAATTCCCCTTGTGTGTTAATGAATGGACGTGTGTGATGCCTTGCAATTGACTGGCCTTCCAGGGTGTATCCCTGCCCTGCACTGGCCAGGATAAAATGGTTACTGAAGGTGAATTAACAAATGAATGTACAATGTGGCTCCTCCTCTTGTTGGGAAGTCTAATTATCTCTCTTTTGCTCCAAATGTAGCATTATCTCCCAGGGCCAAGTTCAGACTGAAAACTACAGTTGTGAAATATACACATGCTTTAAGTGAGCTGCACATAAAGCCACCTTGTTGGAGTTATACATGAAAAATCATGATGTAATCATGTTTATCTCAGGACATTAAGTATGGGTTTCTTCACATATCACATATCTGTTGATCATTTCTATATTGCTTTCTGTTTCTCACCTGGATGCCCTAAAGCCCAAAAGCCCACTCCACATTCCTTCCCTATTGTGTCTTGCCTTTTTTTTTAAACCAAGACTTCATGGTGCTCATTTCAGAGCTTGCCATTAGATGACTAGAGCTCTAGTGTGAACCCTTCTGTGCCTGCTGCTTTCATGTTTCATCACTATGGAGATACCCAACCTGGTGCTGAGCAACTGGTAGCCAGAGAGCTGGCTGTAAATACATGACTTGCACTATAGATGCATGAGATACCTTCTGTTGGACTAGTAGTAATTTCAGTGGCCAAGTGAAAACTGTGTTTTCCTATAGTTAAGAATAGGTCTTCCCTGTGCTTGATCTAGAGAATTTAATTTTGTGTATACATGTGTAAAGTGAGAGTATAATCATGGGTGTGTTTGTATATACAGTGTCCTCCTGAATTTTTGGCACCTTTCACAACATAAGTTTGTAGAAAGTGAATATTACACAAATTAATTATAGTTTTTCACTCAAACAATAGGGAAAATTATTTGTTTTTGTCCTAACAAGAAAATCAAATTAGAACTACTTTTTTTTTTAAATAATAGTGTACTCTCAAAAATATATGTGCCAGATTTATTTACACCCTTAAGGAATAAACGCAAATAAATTGTCAGTCTGTTATTTTTCATTCGCAGTCTCCAGGAACTCTGCTGTTGCCTTGTGTTTCTGTGTTTCTCTGGGGTATAATCTGAGGTTGCACATATGTAAAACCCCTTTGTCTTCCATTACCATGGGAAAATTTCAGCACACAAGAGATAGACAGTTATTGACCTGCACAAATAAGGTAATGGCTATAAAAATATATAAACGTTTTAAAATACATTAAGTACATTTATTGGCATAACAAAAAGTTATACAGAACAAGAAATTTGGCAGGAATTGAATCCATGAGTACCCTGCCTCCACACACAGTAAGCAGGATGGTTAAGGAGGGGGGAAAAGAGCCCAAAGAACACTAAATACCTGAATAATTTTAACCCAAAACATGATTGGATCTGCCAAGAGGTTCAGACTAAGGTCCAGCTCAGTTTCTGAAATTAAAGTTTACTGAAAACCTGTGAAGAGTGAAGTCCACATACACAAACCTAATAATATAAATGACAATAAAATGTTCTTAGTGAAGTAGTGGACAATGATCACTCTACAAGTGTCTTCTGTCTTATTAGACATTAAGGAAAGAGACTCAGTTATTCTCTCAAAGGCATAAAACATTTGAAAAAATATTAATTGTAAAGGTACAAATTTTGAGACCAGTGTTTCAGGAAAAATTGTACTACTTAAAAAATATTTAGTGGTTTAAAAAAATTAAACAAAGTTTCATTGTGGGTGTCAAAAAGATAAAGTGGAGGGCATTGTATTTTTTGCATGTTTACTGAACAAGGATTTTTTTAGTAATGTTTACTTGCTATTTTTTATATATAATAAGAGAAATCCAATTTCTGGAGTAGCAATATATTGTTCTTTTCGGTTTTTCTATTGTAAAAGGAGTCTTAAAATCTTAATATCTGATGGAAATACAAAATTATTTTTGATTTTTGAAATACAGAGTGAATGCCTGCAATATTACTGACATTGTCTTTCATTGAAAAATAACATGATAAAGTACATATGTATATGTAAATATGACTTCATAATATCACATTACATAATGCATCATAATATTTGCAATGGCTTTATGGATTGATACTACTATAATGTGTTATATAGCCTGACAAGTCACATACCTATGCTTTATGAAATTTTATGCATGTACCTATTAGCATTTATACAGGTTTTTGCCAGATATTATAGGATATTACAGTCTCCTCCAAAACATTTGGGTTTGTGATCAAAAGATGGATATGAGACAAGAGTTTAGGATTTCAACTTTTATTTTCTGTTATTTACAGCTATATGTGTTAAAAAAAAAAAAAAAAACATACAGTTGTGCTTGAAAGTGTGTGAAACCTTTAGAATTTTCTATATTTCTGCTTAAATATGATCTAAAACATCATCAGATTTCCATACAATTCCTAAAAGTAGACAAATACAACCCAGCTAAACAAATATATTATACTTGGTCATGTATTTATTGAGGAAAATGATCCAATATTACATATCTGTGAGTGTATGTGAACCTTTGCTTCAGTATCTGGTGTGACCCCCTTGTGCAGCAATAACTGCATCTAAGACTTGTGTGAACATCTGATGTTTTAGGTCATATTTATGCAGATATACAGACAATTCTAAAGGGTTCACAAACTTTCAAGCACTACTATAGAACCTTTGTATCAAACCACCCAATTTTTAGGAGAGCAAAAATATAGGAGCAGATAAGTCTCGAAGTAAATTAAAGATAATAACCCTTAACATTTGATTGCATATCCCTTGCATGCAATAACTGCATCAAGCCTGTGACTCAGTGACATTACCAAATTGTTTGTTTCTACTTATGTGATGCTTTTCCAGGCTTTTACCAGAGCCTCATTCAGTTGTTTTTGTTTTGTAGGGGTTTCTCCCTTCAGTCTCCTCTTCAGGAGATAAAATGCATGCTAAATTGGGTTAAGGTGATTGATTGGGCCAGTCTAAAACCTTCCACTTTTCCTGTAAACTTCTGAATTAATCCTGCTGCTACCATCATGAGTTACATCATCAATAAAGATTAGTGTGCCTGTTCCAGAAGCAGCCATGCAAGCCCAAGCTATGACACTACCTCCACTATGTTTCACAGATGAGCTTGTATATTTTGGATCATGAACAGATCCTTTCTTTTTTCCATCACTTAGTAGAGGTTAATCTTGTTCTCATCAGTCCATAAAACTTTGTTCCAGAACTTCTGTGGATCATCTCTGTACTTTTTTTTTTTTTTTTTTTTTTTTTTTGCCAATTCCAATCTGGCTTTCCAATTTTACTGCTGATGAGTGGTTTGAATCTTGTGGCATGGCCTCTATATTTCAGCTCTTGAAGTCTTCTTCAAACAGTGGATTGTGATACCTTCACCCCTGCCCTTTGCAGATTCTGGATGATGTCACTGACTGTTGTTTTTGGGTTTTTCTTCACCACTCTCAAAATGTTTCTGTCATCAGGTGGTGTTGTTTTCCTTTGCTGACCAATTCAGTGTCTGTTGCTCAGTAGACCAGTGGTTTCTTTCTTTTTCAGGACATTGCAAAATGATGTATTGGCTATGCCCAATGCTTGTGCAATACACCTGATTGATTTTCCCTCTTTTCTCAAAATGTTGCTTCAAAATGGCATGTTTTTTCCCCATAGACAGTTGTCTAATCTTCATGTTGGCTCATCCATTTTAACAAACGCAGTCTTCACAGGTGAAACTGAAGAATAAAACCATGAGTAGATGTTCAGAGCTATTTATTGTTTAAACAATCAATTTAACAGGACACACCTGGGTAACAAGAAACACCTGTCAGTCACATATTCCAATATTCTTCCTCGCTTAAAAACTGGGTGGTCTGATGCAAAATGTGTTATGTTCTATGCCGTTTAACAAATCTACATATAAATACCAGAAAATAAAATCTGAAATTCTAAAGTCTCTTCTCATATTGATCTTTTGATCTCAAACCCAAATTTCTTCAGTCTACAGCAAAAACAAACGGTTTCATGGGGACTGTATATTTACACATTACACGTTTATATATAATGATTTACAGAATTCATAGGAGGTGGTAACAAAAAGACGTACTTATAAATTGGGGTGTAGTCAAAACCTGAGTCCAAGTTAAGAACAAGTTAAGACTGAGTCTTAAGGTGGCTAAGGCCAAGTCAAGATCAAAACTAGAAAAATGAGAGTCAAGATTGAGACAGAAAACCATCCAATCCTTTTTTGACACTAAGCATTTACTTAGTTGGAATTTAGTTAGTTGGCTTAATTCATGCAACTTGCAAATGATTAGGCTATATTTCCTAGAAGAAAGAATTGCTTCTTGATAAATTACCTTTGTGCATGCAGAAAGAAAAGACAACACACAAATTACTTTTACAAACTGTTGATCGAAACTAAGACAATATTTAGTAAGACCAATGGACAACACAGAGACAAGTCCAGGTACAAATGCCAGTAATTCCAAGACAAGTTAATACAGAAAATGTCTTGAGTCTGGTCTTAGTCCAAGACTGGAATGCTTATGTCTTCATGAGCATGAGTAGGACTCGAGGCAGGTCTTGTAATTGAGTCTTACAGTGCGACTCGTAAAAACATAAGCATATTTTTCACAAACTTTGATTGTTGATTATTGTTTGTTGTTAACTTTAATTAAATTTCAACAGAAAAAAAAGTGTTTAAATGGTTTTTGATTTCCAGTACTCTAACTGAATCCTGTTTGTTATTGTCATGCCTAGAATAGCAACATAAAGTAGCTTATACACAGCTTATACACAATTTTGCTCTGTGCAGTACGTAATGAGGGACAATTTCACACTATAGGCAAGGTGCCTCAGGTCAAAATCAAGCCAACCCCAAAAATATAATCTATCTCTTCTCCCTGACATTAAGCACAGTTATTGAGTAGGGAGGAAGCAATATATTTCCTTTTCAGAGGAAATGATATTGTCCTTGATGTGACAGTTACATACTCCATGCCAGGGATTGAAGGTTACGGCTATGATTTTGGCATTAGTAGCTGCTATTTATTCTGCAGAATAATGACATTTTAGCAGTTTTCATCTAGAACATTGCCTCAGAAGATGTTCACCTGGCTCTAGTGTGATTGGAGGAAAACCTCAAATGGGTTTGCAGTGGCAAGAAGAACTAAAGTGATTTGACATTACCATGGAGATTAAATCGTGGGGGGGAAGGACACTTTTTATGCACAGACTTGCTCTAAATAGTTAAGACAGAGAGTTATGTTGCCCTTGATGTCAGAATGAAAGAAAGTGAAATATACAAAGCAACTCATCAGTCAGAGCCCTCTCATAAACTGTGTAGAGATAAGTCTCCTGGGGTCATGTGACCCTAAAGAAACATATTTGAGTTCTCTAATAGGAACAACGCACCTGTAGCAAAAGGTCACTACTGGAACTTAGGACATCTGACAAGAGCTTCCAGTGTTTTTACTGCTCCATCACACAACAGTGGCTCTGTTCTAACTGAGAAAAGGCTCTCTTTTATACATGATTGAGCCTGTTTCTCTCCTATGTTGAAATACACATCATTCTGGTTAAACTTAAACAACAGATACAGTACCCTCTGAAATTATTGGTACCTTTTAATGAAAATGAGTATATATATATATATATATATATATATATATATATATATATATATATATATATATATATATATATATATATATGTGGCCAAATATGAACCTCCTGACAGAAGCAACCAAGTTTGTGCTGAAATATCCTGGTATTTAGCATAATTCATGATGCCATCAATCTTTACAAGAGCCTGAAGCACCAATGATCCATAACTATATTTTACAGTGGAGTGTCCGGTACTTTTCCTTGCATGCAATCCCCTTTCATCTCCAAAAATGCTGATTATTTGCATGACCAAAATGTTTTATTTTGGTTTCACCAAGAAACATGATGCCACCTCGACTGACTCTTGGTGAAGTTTAGGCACTGCATTTTGCAACATGCTATCAGGAAGGGCTTTTTCTTGAAAGGCTTCCTTCTTGCAATGTTTGAACAGTTGATTTTTAAAATTAGCGGCCACAAGAATCAAAGTGTGCAGTTCTAAAACTGTGATCATTGGGTTTCCTTTCCCTCCTTCACCTCCTCCTCACTGTGTGTGTGGAGACAGTGTGCTTATGGGTCCAATTACTTACCAACAGTTTCTGACATGTGAAGCTTTTTGTTTTGGCCCTAATTGTGCTTAATGGTATTTTTACTGCTGGTGTAATTTTATATCCATTATCTGATATGTGCAGGTCAACGGCCATCTGTCTTTTCTGTGTTGAAAGTCCTTTGGTATTTCCCATGTTAATGGATGACAAAGGGATTTTAACAACCAGGCCTTTTTTAAGCAAACATACAAACTAAAGTATCTCTTTGTAGCTTTCCAGATTTCTAATATCAAACTACCCAAATATTTAACCATGTGTAATTAAAAAAAACCTAGCAGATCTATCTTCCACCCTCAATATTTGGTGATGTAGAAGTATCAGGATTCAGCTTCTCTGCATCATGACAATCATTTTTGTAACACATGATAGCTGTGCTCACTAAGGGACAGAGTGTGAAAATGAAAGGAACTGATGCAAGACTAGATGTTCTACAATGTGTGTCAAACAAGGAAAACAATTGTGAGACAAAAGATGCTGACAGTCTAGTGGAATAAATAATGTTGCAAGAACATAGATTCATGTTTAAATATTCCTAGGAGGAATCAATGGGCAATCAACTACCTCATAACTAAAGAATAACATTGTTCTGCTGTAACAGTAGAACAGCTCTAATCATTAAAAAAAAAATTATAGTGATTTTATTCATTCTTGATTAAACTAACATTAAAGAAGGTTGAAAGAATTCATGGCAGTACATTTACAGTTGAGGCCAAAGGTTTACATATACATACTCAATTTTTCACCATGCCACACATTTCATGTTACTATACATTTTACTTTATTTCCATAAGAGGTAATCCAAAATAAGACAGATTGATTTCCATTTGTCTTTGTTTACATACACTTTGTAAATATTTGGTGGCATTGCCTTTTAATTGATCGAGCTTCAAACTCTTGCAAAAGCCTTCCACAAGCTTCTCGCAATACTTTGCCAGAAATTTTGTCCATTCCTCCTGTCTGAACTGACATAATTCAATGAGGTTTGTGGGCCTCCTTGCTCAAACAGGCTTTTTCAGTTCAGTCCAAAAATTTTCTAAGGGATCCACTGGTCAGGGCTTTGTGATTGTCATTCCAATAGTTTTAATTTGTGGCTTATAAGGCAGTTTATTACAACTTTAGGGATATGCTTGGATCATTGTCCTACTGAAATACCCATTTGCAACCGAGTTTTAATTTTCAGGCTGATGTCTTGGGAGTTAATTTGTTTCCTGGTTGCCAAGTGAACACATTAGTAGAAAAAAAGGTTAAAGCTTCTAATTTTTTAACAACAGCCTTAATCAATTGCTTAAACACTAATTTTCTCTTACAGCTATCATTAACAAGTTTGCAGACACCTACGCCCAACCTTTATTATTATAATTTTTCAGTTGGACACTCCACAAAATTCTCTTTTCCCCCGAAGGCCTACCATGTTGTCTTTGGCAAGAACTGTTTAGCTTCAAATACTGACACAGGTTTTGTTGTGCCTATAGAAATCTGTACACAGGACTATGGCAGTAAGCATTGTTGTTAGAGACCTTTAGTGCTGATATTCATAACAGAGATGAAGTATCTGAGAAAAAGCTTGAACCTTTCATAACCTTCAACAAATTCTTCCAAATCCCAAAATAATCAGTGGACCACACACTGTGGAAAAAAACCCACCACACAAACCATAGTCTTTGAGTTATTGCTAAACCATCCTTCATTGTTTATGTTAATTTCAATGACAAGCTTGACTAATATAACTGAAAATCATTATTACTTTTTATTCAATGGGTGTATATCCCACTGTAGCCTTAACTTGCCTGTGCTTTCATTGTATATTGTATTGACAATTTATTTCTAACTAATACCTAACTAAAATATCAGCATGCAAACATGGTAGCCAGAATGCTGAAAAACAATCTGTATGCACTGCCATTGAAAGAGGTCTAACTTTAAAGTGAGATTTAATTTTAATCGACCCAATTTATTTCAAATTCAAAATATCATACAGCACAGAAAGCCATACTGGTTGAACATTTGGTTCGCTTCTTGGTTGCTGTCTTTAGGAAAGAGGTTTTCCTTCACCTCAAGACCCTGAACTGCCCTCCTCCCAGGAAGCCCCTCATTCCACAAGACTGACCCCTTCTTATCTTGAAAATAACATTTCATTTTCAAGATAAAGTCTTCATTTCACTTCATTGAGACATAATCATTGAATTTTGGATATTCTGTAATAATCTTACAGTGTTAATAGATTTTTAAATGTTCTTTTTTTTTTTTTTATCTATATGCATCCATTGCATGTACTGAAATACATACCTCCCAGTCTATAATTCATCCATCCAGTCAGGACCAATGTTATTCACTAGACTATGCCTCATTTTCCAGCACACTGTCTGTGTACACTATACTTTTCTATGCGTGAATATTATAACAGATTTGTCACTTCTCGATCTTTACAGATCTTTATCCCAACCAAATCAAACATTTGGGAATAGTTAATCATGAAAGCTAAAATGACACGTTATCCCTGGCTAGCTCACTTGAAAAGGAACAGATTGTGGTATACATTTAATATTTGAAAAGAACCATACAGCTATTTTCCTCTGAATGATATGTCATGATTCACTATGTGCTTTAAAATAAATAAATAAATAAATAAATAAAAAGGTTATGCATCTTTCAGTTTAATGCTTGGACCCCATGTCTCTCGTTTACCTCTCTGGCCAATCGCCCAGCAATGGCCAGAGGACAGCACCTGGGTAAACAGGTATGTCAGTGGTGTGAGCAGTATGTTCCACTTGCTCTGAACCATGGGAGACATGGCTTATGGCCCAGAGCAGCACCCCACGTTCTTCAGCCTCCAAAACGTGCCTCCCCATCAAAGGGCCTGACCTAGCCTTAGGAATCTAATGTTGCATTCAAAGACAACAAACAGACACTGACCTCACATCATGGCAGGCAAAGTCTGCTCAGCTTTCCTCTTCCAGACTGAATCTCTCTTCCCACACCCCCTCCATTCTTTACTAATCTGGCTTCTCACACACACACTCTATCTACACACTCACAATTCTCCAATTATAAGTCATAAATTTCCCTGACACACAGATCTGTATGACTTTCAACATTCCTACATGTGTGCCAACACTTGGCATTGTTGGAGACACAGGCATGTTATGGATCACTGTTCCCAATAACTCTTCACAAAAACCCATAAAATATTTAAAATTTTATTATACAGGAGAAACCGTCAGTAACAGCTCATTCTGCAAAGACAGATCTTTATTCAGTACAAACGAAAGACACAAACAGTCTCGATGTATTTAGGCGTCTGCTTTCTCTGCTGTTCTCTCCAGGGCGCACATTCGCCTGCTTTCTCCATTCACTTGCACCTTAAAAACCTGAACTGCCCTCATCATTGGAAGCATTTTATTCCACACACTGACCTCAACATTTCATTTTCAAGATAATGACTATAATCACTCCACTGAGACTTAATCAGTACAATTTTTTTTTGCATATCTCATAACAATGTTTGCTTAATAGATTTTTTAAAAATAAAGCACACATTTTTCCTGTTGTATTTTTTCATCTATAGGGAACTTTTACATGTACTGAAGTATTTTTTTTTAAATGCATTATTTTCTAATTAGTACATATATAACAATTACTCTGTGTTTACACAGCATATTGAAATGCTGGATGCTTTTGCTGATGCCTTTGCCATATTTGATTCCTAACACTAAACCACAAAACGTGAAGCAGGAAATAATTTTTTTTACCCATCACCACATACCATGAGCCACTTCTGGAGAACCACCAGGCTATTGCTGCCCAAAGTCATATATCATGCTCGAGCTGTCATTGGCTAGAGTAGAGAAAAAGGATATAGCTCACAATTTAAAATCATATAAAGATGATATAAAATGAATTCTGGTAATAAAATGCATTTAAGGAATGCTGTGAATACAGATATAATTATGTTACTTGCACCATGGTCATGTTGTTTTTATTTTCATTTTGGACCTGCTGAATAAATCATTAAACCGCCATCTGACACTGTTATATGTGTAAGAAACATGCTTCATAATATAGCACTGGAAATTATATTAACATGCTTATAATACATAATACATATTTTAACTAAGTATTTCTATCTAAACAAAAACATATGCATTGAGAGGGACCATCTAATCTAATCTAATCTAGTCTAGTCTAGTGTAGTCTAACTCATTGTATTAGTGATTCAGGTAAGATTGTCTAACTTGAAAAATGTTAAATGTGGCAAATATTTCCACACAGTGCTCAGTGTTCTAAATGTACAAACCTAAAATTGTAATCCAGTATCTTCACAGTGTCTTTCATCATCATCATCATCGTCGTCATCTTCAGTGTCATAATCTTTGTACTTTACATTATCTTGTAAATAAATATAAAAAGAAAAAGGGGATGAATGTGAATTTACAGTATACTATTAAGTGATTTGCGGATAACAAACTGCAATGATTCAATGATCAGGATTAATAGCCTCAGACCTGTTGCTATTGGTGTATTTTTATTTTTTTTGTTTTTTTGTATACTGACTATATATAAACTGTGCTTTACTGGTGAACCACCATCAGCATGCAGACCTGGCAAAGTGTTTAAGTGTACACTCAGATACATAATGTAGCAGAACTGATCAACATATGACCTATTCTGTGACTAGTTTTTTATTTTTGTTTATTTTTTTAACATGAAGCAGCACAGCTTCTGTAGCATATCCTCTGTTGTGGATTGCTGTGCCCAAATTACAAAAAAGTATGTGTAGGGATGAGTTTTCACAGACTTTCACAGATTTTTTTCACTGCAGTTTCATTTACCTTCTCTGTTCTGATTAGAGAAGTAACAACATGGCTTGCTCCAGAAACGCTGAGGATAAGAACAGAATGTTTAGATGAATAGACGCAGAAGTGTCTATTGTGTTGTCTGCTACAAGTTCAAAACAAATGTGTCCATGGTGTTAATCAAAAGTGATCATGTCAAGCACCAGTGCAAAACAAAACATAACCACTTATCTCAACTGTCCAAACTAATCATTAATGGTTAAGTGTTAAATGGGAACGGTCATCACCATTCAGATATGTTAGTCACTGATCCAGACCTTTGTGAGAAAGGAATTTTATATAATTGGACCTTCACAAAGTTTACTTGAACACCCCTGAGATGCTTGTGCTTGTAATGTGCAGTTTTACACAATCTAACCTTGTCTGAAACAGATGGCTGAGCATATGCTACCCAATCACCAACAGTTTCTCTGCATGTGTCCCTGCAAATCTTAAAGGGGACCAGTATCATTTGTCCAATCAACAAACATTTAGTGGAAAAATATGTTTTGTTTTAGATATACTAAACTGTTTGAGTCCTAATGCTACAATTTATAAGGTGTTAGACACATCTAATCTGGACCAGTGTCTATGTCCACACTGTACAGACATGGTTACAGCCCTATTTTAACAAAACAGCAGAGACGAATGCAGGATTCTTATCTTCTGTGAGTCACTACTGTTAACGTATTGCCTCATTTAAAAAAAAATCAACTGTAAACAGCAGCAGCTGCAACCGTGGACAGGGGCAACTGGAAGCCTGAATGCTGCAAGCTTTGCTGGCTCACTGGAGACTGTAAGACAAGAAAAACCTTTTACCGATGGAGGATATGTAAAGTCATGCATGTTGAGTATGGCAACTGAATTGTCTGCAGATTTCCAGAACAAGGAGAAAATCGTTCAGAAAATAAAAGATGTGCCCCTGTCAGCCCAAGCAGTGCATGACATGATGATAGAGAGGGAAAAGAGCATGTACTGTGTATAACTTCGGCAGATTTGTTTTCTGTTCTGCTGGATGAGTTTACAGACACACATACACTCATACACACACACACACACACACACACACACACACACACACAGGTTTTATGCTGCTCATGTGGAAACTCAACCTCTAAGTGAAAGCCCGGCACAATTAATTCCATATTGCAACGTTTTGCAAACCTATTGTTGTTGCATATTTGATTGTTTATGGATCTAAATAAAGTTATTGTTATTGAAATGTTATTCTAAAAAATGTGTTTTAATAATAGTAAAATATTCGTTTTTGCAATGGCTCTTTCGAAAAAATTAATTAAGTAAAAAGGTTCCCGACCCCTGATTTCAGGTTTGAAATGACAGAAGCTAAATCTAGACTGGAACTAAAATAACATGTGGTCTCCTCAACAATATAGACAGAAATATGTCCATACAAGAAATCCCAATCTTGTAGATTGTTTGTAATGACTTAACATAACAAGGAAATACTGAGTATGTTACCATTAACTAGTAGAAGAAAACATTTGCTTTATAATTACAAAAACATGCATCAGGCCAGTAAACTTAGCTGAAAGTCCACCTGAGGTTTATCTTCAATTATTTGAATTATCAGGCCCCCACTACTACCAGAGCTCGGGTGCACTAAAGAAAGAAAGAAAGAAAAATAATTAATTAATTAGTTAATGAACAATGACAACGACGACAACGACAACAACAACAACAACAATAATGATAATAATAATAATAATAATAATAATAATAATAATAATAATAATGCCGCAAGCAGCAATCTGCAGGGTCCAAGCCATCTTAGCAAACATCACCCCCAGTGGCTAGTCCTTTCCAATGCACATAGAACAATAAAGATTCCATACATGAATTTACTTATGAAGTTTTGCAACAATAGCTCAATGCTAGTTGTGTAAAATGCCTGCTGAAAACTGAAGGTGCTGAAGGTGACCACGTTTTTGAAGTAATTTCGTGCTGATTAAAAATCAAGTAACAGATTAGCACATTGATGTAGCACACCAAATTTCAGCACGATTGGACTTGTAGCTTCTGTAACTTTGCATATCACCTAAGAACCCTTTGCCATACATACACTGCGAGTTTTGTGTTATTCCATGCAGGCATTCATGAATTACAGCTTGAATAAACCAGCTCCATCCCACTTGGATTGATTGGAGTGTGGCAGCCATACTGTTTCAAAATGTTTTTTAAGAATTATTAAGCTTCACACTCCTGAGTACTTGACACCAAAATACATGACAATCTTGAAAAAAAAATTAAAATCCTAGGACTAGTTTGCTAAAGAAGGTTTTGCATATTATGTGTATTGTAAATTGGAGTGGGTGGGATAAATGCAAATGGAAAATTTATATGGGTTGAGCCAAGGAATAAACACTAACAAGAAATTTCACTGTGGCTCTTATTTTCCAAGAGATGTGCTTGTTTTTGTAAGCAAAAACATGAACATCGCCTGCAGTAGCCAGTGTTACTGAATAGCTCAATATTAACCCTGCCAATTGACTGCTGAAAATGTACTGGCCGATTGTGGCCATTATTTAATTATTGTGACCATTTTTTTTTTAATTACTTAGGTCATCATCAAGATTACAGATCATCATTACAAGTTATCATAATGATGCACCATACCAAATTTCAGCTCAATCAGACTTACAGTTCCTGGGAAAGTTATCTGACTTTAGCTCCACCCCTTAAGGCATGACCACACCCCATACTTTGCACCTGACCTTAGAATCTTGTCCTGTACACCAATCAGCCATAACGTTAAAACCACCGACAGGTGAAGTGAATAGCATTGATTACCTCTTTACATTGGCACCTGCCAAGGGGTGGGATGTATTCAGCAGCAAGTGAACAATCAGTTGTCAAAGTTGATGTTTTGGAAGCTTTGATTAGGACCAAATTGTGATAGCTAGACGACTGGGTCAGAGCATCTCCAAAATGGCAGGTCTTGTGGGGTGTTCTCGGTATGCTGTGGTTAGTACCTACCAAAAGTGGTCCAAGGAAGGACAACCAGTGAACCAGCAACAGGGTCATGGTTGCCCAAGGCTCAATGATGCATATGGGGAGTAAAGGCTAGCCCGTCTGGTTCAATCCCAAAGAAGAGCTACTGTAGCACAAATTGCTGAAAAGGTTCATGCTGGCTATGATAGAAAGGTGTCACAATACACCTTGTGCGGTGCTTACTTGGGGAAGAGATGGCACCAGGACACATTATGGGAAGAAAGCAAGCTGATAGAGGTGGTGTGATGCTCTGGACAATGTTCTGCTGGGAAACCTTGGGTCCTGACATTCATGTGAATGTTACTTTTACTCATACCACCCCCTAAACATTGTTGCAGACCAAGTACACCACTTCATGGCAACGATATTCCCTAATAGCAGTGGCCTCTTTCAGCAGGATATTGTGCCCTGCCACACTGCAAAAACTGTTCAGGAATGGTTTGAGGAACATGACAAAGAGTTCAGTCGGCCTCCAAATTCCCCAGATCTCAATCCGATCGAGCATCTGTGGGACGTGCTGGACAAACAAGTCCTATCCATGGAGGCTCCACCTCACAATTTACACTACTCAAAGGATCTGCTGCTTACATCTTGGTGCCAGATACCACAAGACACCTTCTGAGGTCTTGTGGAGTCCATGCCTTGATGTGAACTTGTGCCAGAACTGTTTTGGTAGCAGAAGGGAGGTTTTATTTTAGTTTTAGGCAGGTGGTTTTATTGTTATGGCTGATCAGTGCATACAGTGCACTCCACTAATATTGGCACCCCTGGTAAAAATGAGCAAAGAAGGCTGTGAAAAATTGTCTTTATTGTTTAACCTTTTGATCGTTTGTTTAAAAAATCACAAAAATACTCTGCCCTCATGGATATCAAACAATTGCAAACAAAGCACAGGTTTATCCAGAAATATCTTCGTTAAACATATGTGTGCCACAATTATTGGCACCCTCTTAGTCAATACTTTGTGCTACCTCCCCTTGCCAAGATAACAGCTGTGAGTCTTCTCCTATAATGACTGATGAGGTTGGAGTATATATGGCAAGCGATCTGAGACCATTCCTCCATACAGACTTCGAGGTCTACACTGGTAGACTCCCCTCTTCAGTTCACCTCACAGGTTTTCTGTGGGGTTCAAGTCAGGGACTGGGATGACCATGGCAGGACCTTGATTTTGTGGTCAGTAAACCATTTGTGTGTTGATTTTGATGTATGTTTTGGATCATTGTCCTGCTGGAAGATCCAACCACGGCCATTTTAAGCTTTCTGGTAGAGGCAGTCAGGTTTTCATTTAATATCTGTTGATATTTGATAGAGTGCATGATGCCATGTATCCTAACAAAATGTCCAGGTTCTCTGCCAGAAAAACAGTCCTAAAACATTAAAGAGCCACCAGCATATTTAACCGTGGACATGAGGTACTGTTCCATATGGCTACCTCTCTGCGTGTGCCAAAACCACCTCTGGTGTTTATTGCCAAAAAGCTCTATTTTGGTTTCATCTGATCATAGAACCCGATCCCCTTTTGAAGTTCCAGTATTGTCTGGCAAACTGAAGACAAAATATATATTATAAAAACATATATTGTTTTTATAATATATATGTTTTTGCAAGTATTGATTTATTTTTTTTAACAAAATATCAAAATGTTAAACAATAAAGACAAATTTTCACAGCCTTCTTTGCTCATATTTAGAAAGGGTGCCAATATAAGTGGAGGGCACTGTATGCCTTTCAACTTTTATTTGGATGCACACAAGCATTTATGAGTTACAGCTCTTTAAACAAATGATACTCTGCCTCATTACAGTCAGCCATTTTGTTAACAAATGTCAACAAATGTTGATAATTATTGAATTTTTCCTGAATAATTTGACCTCCTGTTTATGATAGAATCCTATCACTAATTCACAAAAGTAGGTTTTGCATATTATGCAAATGAGCAAAAAATTCATCATGGTGGAAAGGAGTGGATGAGGTCTATATAAGAGGGGGGAAAAAGACTTTTGAGTGTGAGAAAACTCCTAACAAGTCTGTGCCTGGGCCAATAATAATAATAATAATATATTATTATTATTATTATTATTATTATTATTATTATTACATTTATGAACTAATAGCCAACATATGAACAGCTTGCAAAAGCAAATGGCAGGCTTGATGTAGATTTCATAGAACCAACACCAGGAATTTGGTTGTTGATCCATTTTATTAAATATTAAACTGCAGACAATCCACACACACCCCACACCCAAGGAACAACCAATGACTTTTAATATGTTTCATATTAGCAATTTATATTCACAGCAAAATAAAATCATATCATTTATCATATCTGCACTTTTAGATGAAAAGTCTACAGCAAATCATTTGGGGAGACTTTATTTCATTTTGTTATTAAATAAAAATAACAATAAAAATATAAGAAATACATATTTTAAAAATAAAATAAAAATAATATTTGCAAATATGTCAATAATTAAAATACCTTGCAAAGGCAAATCACATACTTGATGTAGATTTCATAGAATCAACACCAGCAATTTGGTTGTTGATCCATTTTTATTAAATATTAAACTGCAAATAATCTACAACCCATATCCAAGGAACAACCTGTGACCTTGAATATATTTTTATATTACCAATTTATATTCACACTAAGATAAAATCATATCCAGGCCTTTAGATGAAACTGTACAGCAAATAATTTGGTGAGACTTCACCACTTCAGCAGCCATGTGATGCCTTTCTTACTTCTCCACAGCTTGCTGTGTCGAATCTTTTTTCTTTTTTTCTTGAAACTCTTTTCAAAATCTTTTCTTCTTTAAAATGCCTGTAAGTTCCTGTGGGCATGCACAATGTCTATTCTACAAGTATTAGAGCAGAAAATGAGACACAGCAGGGGTCATGATGAGAGTTGGGAGTCCAAAGAGAGTTCAGTTTACAGTCGACTCCCAATACACAGGAGAGAGAATGAACAGCAGAGGAGGAGTGATGATGACAAGGAAGAAAGGATCCATCAGCAGGTTAGACAGAGAGCAGCGTGAGCAGAGTTAGAGACAGTAACCAGAAGTGAGAAGGCCACTGTTTGAAAGCAGAAGATCTGTTTTCCTCAAAGTATGCTACTTGAGCTGCAGGCAGAAAGCACAGAGAGAACTCATCCACATTTATTTTACTGACTTTAATATAAGGACATTTTGTGAATATCTGAAAATGTGAGACAGCACAGAGTGAAAGGAAAGGAAAACAAATTGGAAGCTATAAAGCAACAATAGAAAAGAGGATCATGGGAAAGCTGTAGGCAGTCATATTTGGCCATAAACACAGACTTGGGTTTAAAACTGATGCAGTCCATGAACGCTTAAAGCAGCGTGACAGTTGGAAGGCCTCATGACAGTTCCTTCTTTTATTAATCCCTAGTCAGCAGTTTCCTACTCACCCACACAGGCTGATCCCTCATCATTAGACTCGTGTCCCTGGTTACACTTCTTCTTTGAGCGGCACTTGAAGCTCCCATATGTATTGGTACAGACAGGACGCTCAGGGGGACACGCAGAGGGAAACTGTGTACACTCATCCTGATCTGGGAGTTACAAGGCAGTGGAATGAAGGATTGTATGTGGGGGATTTGCAACAGTCAAGTGACAGATGACAACACAGTTTGGGGGGTTTACAGTGACACTGAACAACAATCTGTAAAGTCTATGAATCTTACCAGTGCATCGGCCATTTTCATTAACAAAAAATCCATGTCCACACTGCAAAAGATGCATAAAGGGAACATAATATAAAGGGACTAATTTGACTTATTTAAAAGTTTTGATTCAAGTGGAGCAATACTAAAAAATTACCAAATGTTTTTGTATCTGCCTCAATTTGTCTAATCAATATGAACAAATATTTCAAACCGCATCTCTAAATGTTTAGTTCATTTTAATCTGGGAGTAATAAGATGGAATAAATAGCTCTAATAAACAGGTTGTAAATAGAAAACAAAAAAGTGATTTTAGTGTACTTCAAGAGCATGTTTCATAAAAATCATTTTTATTACTAAAGACCAATAAGTATACAGGTATTGATAATAGCATGCAAGAGGGTTAACCATTTAAAAATCATAAAAGTCAACAAAGCACTGCCCACACCTCAATCTCGACTGCTGGGGTCACTTCCTCCTCCTTAGATGTTGGATAGTTGATCTCCATAACTGTGTTCAGGTCACTGAGCTCCAATGGTCTGGCTACAGAGCGTCCATCTGGCCAGTACACCTCCACATTGGTGGCCACGTCTTTCCCTGTTGGCGAAGAACATGGCAGGGAAGCAAAAAGCCTCTCAGCACTTAGAGAACAGTCTGCCTTTGTAACCTCCCCTCAGAGTTAGGAGACACAATGAATGATTTCTTCTCTTTAAGCACAGCTCTCAATGGAAAAATTCCACTCAGGAGAAAAGGCCTCCCAAGAAGCTCTTTGGCAAAAGCCAGGTTGGAGCAGGCTTGGGTTTGGCACAAGGGTTGCAAGCTCTTAACAAATGCACAAGAATGTACAGGGCTACAGCTGTGTGCAGTATGGACTAAACTTGTCTGATTTGATACAGTAAATGAAAGTCTCATGAATAACACCATACAAGACAGGATTATGAGTTTGGGAGCTAGTCGTATAGCAGGCAATGTTCCACAGAGATGCTCAACAACCAGATTAGAATTGAGGTAAATGTGTTGCATACTGTGCTGAATGCCAGAACACCATGAATGTTCTATATTAATGCATTCGAGCAGCTTTTGGCAAAGTAACATCCTATATTTAGCCACCATCAACCCATCCCAACCCATCCAAATTCTCACTCTACACCACCTATCTGCTGGCAGTGCCACAACGAGAGCCTGGCTACAGTTACTACAACAGTAGGTATGGCAATGTCCAAGACATGGTGATCATCACAGAAACCATGCAAAAGAAGCAACACATGGCAGAAGAATATTATAGAACTTCAAAGGGAAGGGATGGGGGAAGAGCTCGATTGCAAGCAGCTCCCATTTCCTTCCATTCCTCTTTTTAGTCAAGCATGGAGAGATGCTTTGAGTGCCTTGCCAGTCTTTAATTAAAGCAACATTTCTTAGGTAAACAGATACGCAGGGGCTCCTGCCAGGACCCAGTCTGCATCTCCAGGTGCCCCTTGGGAGAAAATATTGGACACTTGACCTGCTGAGGCTCATGATAGCTCTTCAAGAGACTGTTATGCTTAAATTCTACATGTAGCTCATATAGGGTAAAAGTCATCAAGCTGTATTTTATGCTAGCATTCAGTGATGAGTCAGCAGTGAAGGTTCCATGAGGCACAATTGTAGCCAACAGCGAATGTATGAAGCAATGTACATTACTGAATTTTGCGGTAATGTAATCTTCGGCTCTGTGGGAGCTGCAAACTGAAACTTTATGGCTAACAATCAAGTGCTCTGACAGCTATTCCAATAACATGGAATTAGTAGTCCTTCAGATCTCAAGTCATCTGATGTGATTTACAATCTTTTAGCTCCTGCTCCACACATCCACCCACCAGCACCAAATATGCATGCGTGGCTGTACCCAACACTAGGTATGCATATATTTACAGGCCCTCTGGGCTGATCATTTGACCACTAACGGAGAGAATTTTGATTTTCACAGCATATTTAGAAAGTTCACAGTTTCCAACTGGCTTCCTACCACTGCTACAAATCTGGCTGATGGCTCCCTGATGAGTTGCTGAAGCCACGCTCGGCAGAGCATCCGTAACTGAGCCATGGAGAGGGAGCACGTTCCTGTGCTGACCACCGGCTTCTGCACCTGTACACCGATGTCTCATCACAGACTTCTAATCAGTGAGGATATTAAAAATGCCGGCTTGTACATGGATAATGTTACCGCTGCATGAACACACTTGACATATGCACCCTCATGAAACGGGAATCACAGTGGAGTCAAGCAAAGCACATGTTGCTTCACTGTGTACTGACCCTTATTTGCTGAAATTAAATGAAATTATGGATGTTTTAATAGTAGAGCTGTCAGATTTTATGAAGTATAATGTGATTTCTATTTATTTATTGTATTGATTCTAATGTTAGTTGTTAATATCAAATGTTTATTTCAATATCAGCTGTCTTTGGCTCTTCTTATTGTCACTGTTGTTATTAATGCCATTCGCGAGATAAAATTTTGAATGAATACAGCATACCAACACACATAAACATAAGTATAGGCCCATTTTGTACTCATGTAGTCAACACATTTGTCTAAATTAACAGCAAAACCTAGGAATTCTGTTAAGCTGCTCTGAATCTTGGTGTTAGGAAACTAAAACTGTGAGAGTGCTTTGTATGCTGGCTAGAAGTTAAATACAAATACAGCACTTACCAAGGCCAAAGTGAGCTACAGGTTCCATTTCACACAGGTATCCAGAGCCTCCATCGATGATGCGTGTGTGAACGCCATTTCTTTTAGTGTAGACCACCACTTTGGCCCCCCGAGCAAAAGCCCCGAACTGAGTGCGTGGAATCACACGGAGCCATCTGTTAGATGATCCCTGTAAGGAGCAATCAACAGCATGGGATAACTTGGAGAAAACCTCTAAAATAACTTGCATTTAGCAACAGCTACATTAATGGTGTTTGTTGTTGTTTAAATGGATGAAATTACTAAATGGATTTATTAATGACTAATGAAATGAAATGGCTATTTTAACTAGTAACTAGACAACAAAATACACAGCAATTTCACAAATAATGATTTTCTTTCACATTTGAATGCAAACACAATTTTCTGTTTAGAATGCATTTTCCTGTATTTTGCAGCTGTTTCATAAGAAGGTGGACATCAGATGCTCACTTGGTTCACTCGGTACACCGTGATAGGCTGAGCTGCACTCTCGCCATGCGTTACCAGCAGATCTAACTGTCCATCTCCATCAAAATCAGTCACAGCAGCTCCTACAAGACAAATGTAGAGATCAGATGCAACACAGGTGATAGTGCCATGCCATGAAATCATCCTTTTTTTATATATATATATACATAACATGTTAAATGAGAAACATAAGGAGACACTTTATGACTTAAATTGTTTGTTTTGGTTTATATATCATATTATAACGTGGAGAAAGTCATTCACCAGTCAAGATCTATCATTTCTGCTTCCCATTGAATCTCTCCTACATAAAATACCCTGACTTTTAACCTTAGATTAATACAATAACCTTACACTAATTAATTAAGACTCAATGATAGGTGATTATCATTACTCTAACTGAATATAGTCCACATGCTTATAAAATGATATGCTTGGTAAGAAAGAAAAAATACAGCACAGTAGAGCTCTGACACCACCCACTGGTAAAGAAAGGTCACATATTTATGCTTGCTTAATTGTCAGGTGTTAGGAATTTAACCTGGAGTTTAACCTGAAGGAATTTGTGTTTTATACAACCAAATACCAAATAATGTGGTTGTTTGCATTTGCATAAAATTACACAATTTTATTATAAGACAAATAATAGGCAGATACCTGTTCCCCTCCCTTCTGGCTCAGCTGCCTCCCCAATGTTCAGCTCCTCTATATATGGGTCTGAATTTCCTCTTCGAGACACCCTGGGAATGCAATTAGCAGTTAACATGCACCTTAATTTTACTACAAACTGTAGCAGTGGTTCTCAAACTTTTTCAGTGTGAGGCCCCCTTTGTTTAGGCTGCATCCTTTTGTGGCCCCCTAGAATCGTCAAATTTTTTAAATTAGGTTTTTTTTTCCACACTAGGCTCTTCTGCATTACCTTTCTCAGCACAGAGGCTGCGTCCTCTATCTAAAAACATATCCATTTTAAGTAGTCGTAGGTTTTTGTCAGCCTGTGGTTAACAGTACTGTACACTAGTATATCAAAGAATGTCTCTGTTTGGTGATGTTTCAGCTTAGTTTACTGTGTATAACTGATTTAAATGATTAATATTTCTCATTTTTATGTACATCATAGTTCAAAGGTTGACAATCCCGACTTACTTACAGGTAAAATTAATTTTTTGATGGCCTCCCGGCGCCATCTGGCGGCCCCCAGTTTGAGAACCACTGCTCCAGAGAGTGTTTCACTCTACATCACAGTGATATAGCTATAGTTACTGTCTTTATGCTTTCTGTTTTTGGTTCAGTGTTACATAGCAGGTGTCACTTGAGGTTGTCCTCTACAGAATTGTAATTGGTGTGCTGATCCATCAGGTTGCTTTTCAGGTTGGAATGGCGTGTATTTTGCATGACTACGGGGTGTTTTTTTTTTTTTAAACTGGCCTGTCTAGGCCTACTCAGATATCCACAGTAAGATTGCGGTTTTCCATTAATATCTTTTGGCCTTAAATACTTCATTTTCTGGCTGAGCTTTATTTTATGTTCGTTATTTGATGAACTGAAGTCTTCTTGGTTTACCTAAACAGTCTGTTGGCTGATGATCCTCTATATGCAATGTTGTTGAAAAAGACCTCCAACTCATTGTCACTGTCAAAGTCTGCAACGATGACCGTGCGCACAGGAGACGGCATGGCAAACTTCTGTGAAGCAATGTCCTGAGACACAAGGGTATCAGTATCACTCATACATATACACACCCCTTTTATCATACTTTCCTAAATTCACTGTGAAAGAAGAAAATTTACAGTAAAGACAAATACAAATACTAAGAAAGGCACATGTAGACTGTAACGCATCTGGATAGTAAATAATTAATGTCTGATGTCTTGTACGTTTGACACAGAAGGCAGACCTCAAGGTAAATCATGCAGCTCAAAGACCTGCAGCAGCAGGAAGTAAGAGCAGGAGGAAGTAACTGATATCTCCTTGGTTCAGTGGTGCAGCAATAAGTCCATGAAGAGTTATAGAGCACTGCACTCCCCCAAGTATTTACCCCTCATTTTAATTATAGGGCTCATAAACTCTGCTTGACGAGTACCCTACAATGACCTTGTCCTACCGAGGTAAAGAAGATACGATGGACAGCTTTGGACAGGGCTTACACTGAGCAAGAGCAAAATCAAAAGTGAAAGAGAAGTGAACATTTCTTACAATCTGCTTTTGGCCATTTGGTACCGTCACGCCTATATAATAAAGAAGGCATACTAGGTGCATGTTTGGTGTAAAATTACAGTGCCTTAAAATTAAAAACTTAAGCAGTTTGCAGTGCCTGTACAGCTTGAGGTCACTTCAGATTTAATTAGCAATTCAGCAAAGTGACAGAACATCTTAATTAGAAATGGCAGTGGTCACAAGAGCCAGCAGTGCATTGCAGATGTCTCTGTACAAGTGCTCCCACAGGACATTAACCCAGTATGTGACCCCTATAAAACAGCTCCCCAGTGACATTTATCTATCTGGCCAGAATAAACATCACCCGTAGTGACAACATCCAAAACAGCACTGCAGGTTAACACATAATACTGTTCCACAATCACACAAGGCTCCAGTTCAGCACTGTACTTGAAGATCAGGTTGATTTATGACTCATGTTTGAAAATAAATATTGCATGAAAAGCCCTTTACATTAGGTTAGATCAGTTTAGCTCAGTTTAAGTATATTTAGTCAGGGCAAACACCAGAGTTAGCTACTAGCTAATTTACATCTATAGTTCCTGGGCAGGTAAACAGACCCAAACAATTATTTTGGACTGTACAGGAGCCATTGATTCTGACATGAACCCAAATACTATGAACTCCCCTGTTACTCATAAATCTATCCTCAGAGAATTATTATAGTATCGTTATCATAGACATATGCTGCTTTGTATGGAGTAATATATAATATGTGGTGAATTAACTGATTATTGATAATGCAGTGATATTAAAATACTTTCACTACAAGCACGACTTGCAAGCTAAACCAGAATTAACTAAATGGATTTTATCATATTTCATTATTTTATATTCATTCAGTCTTCCAGATACAGAACAAGGCTAGTGTTATACTGGATTTATATCAGAACAATATGAATCCAGCATAATTTAGAACAAGTTAGTTGAACTGAATCAGAGACATGATTTAATGTGTATCTGGATAAGATGTCCTACACATCTTTCATTTTAGTCTACTGTATTTGAATACGTTAATCAGTCAGATATAATCAGGTAGACCTCTGATTGTATGTGTAATTGCACTGTGGTCATAGCAAAGGCCTCAGACAGTCACTCTCTCATCAACGCTTTCTCCACCAGCATTAGGATAATCAACACTGCTCCAATCTGCAGAGCTCCGTAATCAGCAACTGTCATAAAATCTTGCATTCTGTAGCATCTTACTATGTTTGCCTGAAGAGGAGTGACACAGAGTTAAATGTTCAGTAGAAATGAATAACAGTCAGAATGCTTTAATCAAAAAGGAGGCGCTGTAGACAAATTCTGAGTCATTGTGCTTAAAATTCTGCAATGTGTGTCTGAAGGCATTTCAAAAATGGACAAGAAAATCTTGGCTCAATTATGCTGTCCAAGCATCAAATTATGGGTACACAGAGAAATAATAAAATAATTCACAGAACTAATATAATTATTATGGCAAACTATTCAAATACTTCCCCTAGCAGATTACACCTACCATTTGTTCCTCAGAAACATTAGCTTTCAATTTACAGCAAATAAATGTACTAAAGTAAAGCAAGTCTTCAATGAAGCAAACAAATGGCATCGGTTAGTCAAATAACTGGTATAGAACTGGTGCAATGATGAGCACTGTCCAGCTGCCATGGTTAGCTCATCCAACCTTAATCCATCTGCTCAGTTGTATGCTGCCTCAAGTGCAAGTCATTTTGCATTAATGCATGCATAATGTAAATGTATAGATTCAAACAAACTCACCTTGAATCTTTGTTTGCGGTTATTGTTTAATTGCAGGTACAGACGATGTGGCCCATTCCAGTTGCCATACACAATATCTGTCCTCCCATCCCGATTAAAATCTGCTAGAGCTACTCCACGACCATGCTGCATTGGGTCCTCAACTCCTGCAACAAGTGTACATCATCAGAAACAAATAAATATTGACTTTTGCTGTTCATGTTTTTGTATACATTAAGACAAAAAAAAAAACCACACAGTATGGCCAAAAGTATGTGGACACCTGACCATCACTCTCATATGTGGGTCTTCCCCAAACTGTTGCCACAAAGTTAGAAGGAACTAAGGGGCTCAAACATGTTTCATCATGACAACACTCCTTTCACAAAGCAATCAAGGTCCAACATTGGTTTGCCAAGGTTGATGTGGTAGAACTTGAATGCCCTGAGCCCTGACCTCAATCCCACTGAACACCTTTGGGATGAACTGGAACAATGATTGCTCACCATACTTTCTCACTTGACATCAGTACCCAATCTCACTAATGCTCTTGTGGCTGAAATCCCCACAGCCATGCTCCAATTCTAGTGGAAAGCCTTCCCAGAAGACTGAAGGCTGTTATAGCACCAATGGTGAAACCAACTCCATGGTCTTGGAATGGGCATATATGGATGTGATGGTCAGGTTTCCAAATACTATCCTTGTACAGCTCACCTGCCTGCGCGGCCACATCTGTAAACGTCCCGTCTCCATTGTTGTGGAAAAGAAAGTTGGGGCTGTACTCGTTGGCACAGAATATATCAGGAAGGGTCTGGCTGAGTATGGGCCCCACCACGACCCCACGTCCTCCTATAGTTCATCACAGGGACAACCACATTTACCATATGCAATGTGCAAATCATTTCTGCTTTTCCAGCCCATTCCTCTATGCAGGCATGCCACTGTTTCTGCTGACACAAACTACTATCACATTACAGACTCTCTACAGCCATATTGCCCCTCACTGCAGTGCTCATTTTAGTACCCTGGAGGCAATGATAAAACTCAGAATGTTTAACGCTTACATCTTTAAATGTTGTGAACATTTCCTCTGCAATGCATTCACATGATGTGCTTTGTTGCACTGTCCTTTAGCGAAATATTTAGATTCCTATTTGACCAAAATGCACCCGAGCCTCAACCCCATGATAATTATAAAAGAAAAGATTCAAATACACAGACTGAACATGGCTTTATCATATATCCAAAATGACCTTTCAGAATAATTCTGTACTCTAGTTCTCCCTGCCTCAGTGCACAACCTTTCATAACTGTGCTTCCACTGAAACAGCGTTGAATAGAGGATCAAAGTCCACTTCACAGTCTGTGCTGATTAATGGAATGTTTGGCCCATTGAGCAAGTCCGGGTTGAAGTATGGCTCTGTCGTCCTTGTGCCTCCCTATGACTTTCAGAACAGCAAACAGCTGAGTGGGCCAAAAACTGCCACTGTGCTGCTGCAGCAGCGCCTCACATGCGCATTCTCTCTCTATTAGGGCTGCTTTACTCAATAAACTCTGTCCATAACTCAATGACTCGCAGCTGATATGAGCACTGGGTTCTGGTGTAAATCAGCCACAGGGTTAAGCACACTGACCCTAAAGCCAGCTGCTTTTAAGGGTTTCTGGTAATAAACCCTTTCTCTTACACATATAAAGTAATATAACAGTATACCTGTAAACTTGTTGACTCCGGCTTGTTCTGCCACGTTAGACAGTGCAATAATCCCCATGGACAGGTCGCTGGCACTTTCATCCATTTCAATCAGAGCATGTGGCCCCACATTCCCACTGGCATAGTTGGCAATGTAGATTGCATAACGCCCTGTTCCCTAATACAGAGGAGGATTATTTATTGTGCATGTACCATTCTAAGCGATTCATATGTCTGCACAAATACAAAATGTGTGATTATGATAATGCCAAACGCAGCATGGACGTGCGCCTCCAAATGTTAACTATCACTTCGTTGGATTGTAGGCCTTCATTTCTCTTGTTTGAGGACCCCATTCCTTTGCCTTCTCTGCATTCTCCAGCACCTACCCCGTGGATATTAATTTCACACTCCATTATCAGACAGAGTCCCTGTGGGCCTGAACTCAGTGAAGGAGCCGTCTAAATGAACTTGCGCGCACAGTTTCAATAAAGTCTCCAGGGATCCCTGCATCTCCACACCAGGGAAATGATGAACTAAAGAAATGTGTGCATAAGTATATAAATACCACTACCTAGTCTCTGCGGTCTTAATGGTGCATAGGAATGTAAATGTCAAAAACATTACATTGCTCTTTGTACTCTACTGAGACGTCAACTCAGGTCAAGAAAACCAGCTTGAGAAAGGGAGTTAAGAGAATATTATATATGCTATAAATATTATGGGCGTCATTGGTTTCAGTTTACTGAAAATTACTTAATGGATATCATTTTTATTTGATTCATAAACGTAATAAATAGAGATTGGAAACACACAGATAGATAGGAATATCATTATAATTTACGTTGTACTGCAACTTTTTATTTTGTCCCATTTTTTGTCACTGTTAATTACCAGAAATTTGAAAGCCAGCTACCAGTTAGGTAGGTGAGGGCTAGCACATGCTTTCTCCAAAACACATGAAGCCAGCAACCGCATCTTTTACTGTTGTCCATGCTACAGTACTTCACAGGGCAGCAGAACCCAAAGCATTAACAGTTTTCATTCACACATGAGCTGACTGACGGCCCTAATTAGCTAGAGTCGCTTTGGTTGACAGAGTAATGCCATCCTACCATCCAGCAAGGCCAGTTATACTTTCTTGGACTCCTTGCCATGGATGACACTGGTACCTTCAGTATTCGAACTCGAGGCAATACAGAGACAATAAAGTTGTGTCACTCAGGAGCCAGCAGTTGTTAACCTCATTTAATAACCATCAATCCACCACTGTCAAATTTGATACATTGAATAATAAAAGAAAACTGGTTTAGTCAAAACTTGTCTATAATGGATGTCTAGGGGCATTTGTTGAATTTTGTCAAAGATTTTACATATATGACTATACTGTGTGTTAACAGAATGAGACAAACATAAAAGGGATGTCTTACCATAGTCCTCCTCATTCAGTTTTATCCAAATTCTTTTGATGTTCTTATGGTGTCCATATGAACACAGCTACTGAGGCACTGCCATGTTTAACACATAACTGCAATTTCTCTTCATAAGAAAGTTGCCCTATCTCTGACAGGTTGAATTATGCAGATATTGTCCAGGCTGTATCCCTGGCTTGTGCTTAGTGATCAAGAGATAGGTTCCAGATCCACCGGACCCTTCATTCATTCATATTCACTGGTTACTAAAGATAACTGAATGTAATGTTGTATGCAAAAGTTTTGGCACCCCTGGGCAAATCACATACAATATTTTGCTGGTTTTTCAGTGAAATGAATTATATATATATATATATATATATATATATATATATATATATATATATATATATATATATATATAAACAAATAAATAACTAAAAACTTTTTTCCAAGTTTGGACTAAGTTAATAGTTAAACCGCCTTTGCCAGATATCACAACTTTCAAAGGCTTTCTGTAGTCACCTAGGAGTCTTTCTAGTCTTGCTTAATAAATGTTCACTAACCTTTCCTTGCAGATCAGGTGACTATGAAGGCCATTCCAAAAGCTTTAGCTTGCATTTCTTGAAGTAGTTCCTGGTAGATTCTGAGGTGTTTTGGATCACTGTTCTGTTGTAGAAGCTTCGGTTTCTTGAATAACTATATCACGTTTGCTTACAAAATTTGCCACTTTTTACTAGAATCCATCTTCCTTCTACGTCTGCAATGTTTTCTGTCACACTGGCCACCACACAAGCCCAAAGTACAAGAGATCCACCCATATGTGTAACAGTTAGCAAGCTGTGCTTTTCATCAAATGCAGCTGCTTCTTTCTCCAAAAATACCTTTATATTGTGGCCAAAGAATTCCATTTTCACTTCATCAGCCAATAGCACTTCTTTCCAAAATGCCTCTGGCTTCTAAACATTGTCTTCTATACATCAGATGTTCGATTTTGTAATGAAGTCAAAGGTGAGGTTTCTTTCTGATGATTCATCCATGCCAGCATACAGGCATTTCTATCTGAAAGTTTTCTTGGTCTTCTGGATCTTGCCTTGACTTCGACAGTTCCCCTTAACTGCCATTTATACAGTAAGGACATTTTGGACAGTGAAAATTGTGAGCTAAAAGCACTATTAATATATTTGTATAGCCTTTCTCAACTTTGTAGGCATCAATGAGCTTCATTTTCAGATCCTCAGTCAGCTGCTTAGAGGAGCCCATGGTAGGTAAGTGTTAGCACAAGGTTTGAAGAGTCAGAGAATTTATTACTGGAAATGTTATTCCTAATGACAATTCTTGATCTTCCTAATGAGACTTAATGAGTCAGTTATGGCCTAATGAGTTAATTAAGTTCTGAGACTTTACAACTGGAAAGGTGTCCAAATTTTTGCACATGCCACAATAACTATTTTGTTTCTATTTTTTTCCAGTTCATCAAATATAAAGGAACTGCACATTTTGCAGATTTAAAAAACAAAACAAAAAAAAAAACAGTTTGCTGCAGAGAATACCTTTTTTCATTTCAATTAAGCAATATCACACAAGCAAGAGTACTGCTGAAGTGAATATCACTGCATATTCACTTCATTAAATCTGTTCAGTGATATTTACTACAACAATACAATTGCACGTGTGATACTGTATTTATACAACAGTTCCATAAACAAGAAATAATATTGTGTAACTGAAATTTCAGACAAAATATATCTAAATATTTAGTTTATTTTTGCTCTGTAATGAAAATCTTTCCTAAAGAAGCCACAGCTGTGTAGCTGCCATTCAACACACAGACTGACTGACTGACAGCCCATAGTAAGTGTAGTAATGGTTTCAGTTTAATGAACTATTGCTAGAATTGTCATTTTATATAGCGAGTGATTCAAACCGTGAAATGTCCCAGTGCTGTTATACTAAATATCAGTACTCTTGGAATACCGCCTGTCCAATCAAATGAGTGCACTGGATAATAACTGTTGTGTAAAAATCAATAAAGGTTGTTTTGGCCAGGGTTGCCCAAACTTCTGCATATAGCTGTATTAATCACCTTACTGTTTATCATCCTCATCATAGATGAAAGTTTGACACAGTACCTAAATAGACGTCTATGGACATTTGCTGAATTCTGCCATATATAATAATAAAAGATTTCCCCTGAGAACAAATTCTTCCCCCCAAAGAGTAGCTTGATCTATGAAAGGTTGAAATATGCCGATATTGAGCTTAAAGTAATTTATTGATTAATCTTTTGATTAAAAACTTCATCAAAATACATGTTTAAATGTTTCTTTTCTGCCCCAACTATTGCACTTCCATTACAATTGAGTTTCAGGTAAACAGGTTTTCTGTTCTTTTCTCAGGACAATGTCAAAAATGTTGAGCTTTTGGTTTAAATTTCTTTCATCAGCATGGTGGTCTATTTTCACTACATAATGTCATTTGACTACACACTGAAAGAGGCCAGTGCAATTAGCCCTTAATTTAGCTCTATCTAAAGGGACAGGTGTAGCTGCCATATTATTTTTCACCTCTTCACCTTGTATTCTGTCTCGTTCCAATAGGGTTCCTCAATCAAATTAATCAGCCTTGATATCTCATAGATCGCTACCTAGCTGAGCCGAGTTAGTTACCGACTTCTAACTCACCTCGACAATGTTGTATAGCCACTCTGCATTCTGGAACATTAACATGATGTTAAACATGGCTGAAATTGGTGCATGAGAAACGAAGCTCTTGCTCTTTTGTTTTTAGGTGCTAACAGCTAAACCCGGCTGTACTCTCTTGATAAAAAAATTATCCTATTGAATGCTATTGGAACTGCACAGGAGATGTCCCTCTATGTTGTCAGACTGGGAAACAACTGCTAACTCTCAAGGGAATAAAAATAGATAAATAAAAATACAGCAGCATCCAACAAAAAAATACATAAATTCCTGAAGTAATATAACTTGGCTGGTCCACTAATCAGCATGTTTTTGGAGATGGGAGGAAACCAGAGAATCCACAGGAAACCCATGCAAACACAGGGAGATTAGGAGAAACTCCACAGTAACTTGACAGTACCACAGGCTCAGGATCTAATCAGGGCCCCTGGAGCGCTGAGGTGGCAATGCTACGCTTACAAATATTTCAATATAAACATATTTAATGTGTTTCAGGTTTCAGTGCAGACATTTCCTTTAAATACTGCAGACTGGTGTTCGTAAAGGTTTGCACCAAGGTCATAAGTATAGAATACTTTTGTCTCTGTGCTTTATTATATTGCATTTAAATGAAGAAAAATCCATTGTTCTGCTGGTAAAATGCTACTCTTTTCCTCTAATGTATCCTGCTTCGGTTATAAAGGGTTCCAGTAGCAGCCATAAGCCCATGGATAATTACAGGCCTGTACAGATAGGAGTGAGTGAGAACCAATCCATCTCCATTCCATGAGCAGGTCAATACATCTCCCTGTCCACCCTTATGAGACAAATGACAGCACTTCATTGTCAAACAGGACACCTTCTTAAAAATTCTTTCCAGTATTCATTGTCCTGCATGTTGATGGGAATCTAACAGATGGATAAATAGGAACAAACCGCAAGACCTCTATGAGTTTTCGCGTATAATATCTCATTCACTGCCATTTCATTGTAATAATCGTTGCCATTGCCCTTGTATGAGTGCAACTTCTGAAAGAGACAGGATTAATAATCTATAGCAGTACATTAAATGCTTATTACAGTCTTCCTGGGGATCTCTCAAGAGGTCCTTGCTGTTAGTAAATGATGCAGTGTTTTTTCCACAGTTCAGTTAAATCTAGTCTGAACACTAGTCTGTGTTTTGTTTTAGTTCACACCCTCACCCAGCTGCGCTACATCATTTATGCAGTGCCGCAGAACAGCATCCTCTTATTGCTCAGTCAAATGGAGCTGCAATCAAAAAATCTATTTCAATCCCTTGGTTGCTGCCTCACAGGATAAGTGGACATCGTTCATTGCTGACGGCAGTGGAGAACAGTGGGGAAGTCAGAAATATGCAGTTCAGCTTATTGTGCTTTGGCTATCAACCAAATAATTTACACCATAAGCAAGCTATCAAATGTTGCTGCTCAGCTCGGGATTGTATGGAATAGCATAGTCTTTCATGTGCTGTTCACATATAATATAATATAATATATTATAATATTTCATAGAAGTTTCATAGAAATGATGTGTTAAGCTTCCTGTAGCTCCCCATTTAACTTTCAGTAGAATTTAAACACAGATTTTGCTATTAATGTATACTGTTGTGTTATCCTGCAAATGATCAGCAAGGAACAGGACGAACTGTGAGGATGTCTGAGAGACTCATCAGGTGAACCTAGATGCGGTTCTGTTACCTTTCTATCCACACAAGCTACAGAACGACCTGCCATTCGATTCGCCACATCTCGCTGTTCGTTTATCTCATCATTTAGAAGATCCTCAAAACGTCCATTACGAAACTTGAAGAGCTTATCAGTGTACGTGGCTCGACCTGGTCAAGGAAAGCAGAATATTGTGTTGCATAAATAGTCATCTATTGTTTTCCTTCATATGTCTTGTGTGCTTGTATCTCTCCATGAGAATATTTGTACATACCAGAGAAAGCATTATTGGAGTTGAGAACATAGATCTCTTCCCTCCCATCACCATCTATGTCACATGCTGTGACTCCAATTGCATTCCCCTGTCGGTCTCTGAGTGCATAGTACGGCGAACTGCGGTTGTCTACAGCAATGTTCACTAATCGCTTCTTTGCTTTATCGTACTTCAGCACCAGGTTTGGGCCATTGTACCTGCAGGTGGAAACATTATTTTTAGTTTATTAAATACAGATGCCATTCAAAAAATTAGAATATCGTGGAAAAGTTTTTTTCTGTAATTTAATTCAAAAAGTGGAACTTTTATGTATTCAAGATTCATGATACATAAAGTGAACTATTTCAAGCCTTTTTTTTGTTTGTTTTAATCTTGATGATCACTGCTTACAGCTCATGGAAATCAAAAATCCAGTATCTCAAAATATTCAAATAAAGAAATTATTATACAGAAATGTTGACCTGAGAAGAGGTCTAATCCTCTAATTAACTCAAAACACCTGCAAAGGTTTCCTGAGTCTTTAACCCTCTTACCCCGTATGGCCGAAAAAACGGCTTGCCCGTCTTTGATCTATTCCCGTAAGGACGATATACCGGCTTGGTCGTCTATGCCAAATCCCTGTAAGGCCAATATAGAGGATTTACAGTGTAACGTTATCCCCGTAAGGCCGGTGTACCGGCATTACTCTGCTATGATTCCTTAATTATTTAATTATTATTTTTTAACCCGGAAGGTTGATGACGTCATGACGTCACGACGTGATTACGTTATTACGCCGGCATTACGATGAAGATCCAAGCGTGAATATTGGTGTAATAGTAGAAGTGAACTAAAAATGCCAAAGCAAAAAGCTAATCATGTTCCAGCTAAAGTTACACCTACAGTGAACACAGGTACATATAAAACAGTGAAAAAAAAAGAAAAAACATACACAGTTACACAGGCGAGAGCGAGGATTCTAGATAGTGACAGCAGTGAAAGTTCAGGCGATGTTGAAACCGAAACCGAAACTGATAGAGACGCAAACTCTCCTGATTCAGACCCTGATCCGTCTTCATCTTCAGCATCAACCAGTGCGACTGACACTGCAGGGGTCTGGAGTCATAACGTGACCATCTCTGTGCACTCGTGAAAACACTACCTGCTGGTCTGATTATCACCAGAAAGTTGACTTTTGGTGCTAAAATGCATTTATTTATTTATTATTAACTTGAATTTATTCAAAGGCATTGACCACGCTGATGCTCGTGTGGTACTTCTAAATGAGTAGAAGGATTTTAGCAAGCATTTTTTTGTAATTTCTCTAGTTAAGAATTGTGCTCTAAGTTTAGTAAAAACACTGAACTGCTTCATTTTTAAAGTAATATTACACAAATACATTATTATAAGTTGTTTCAAGGCCTAAAAATGTTAAAATTAAAATGTTGATTTTGAACCCAGGAACTCAGGGTTGGCGTGCTGTTTCTCTGGGGAATATAGGGTTATGGGACATAATACTGTGGGAACTTAGGGGTAAGAGGGTTAATCTCTCAGACCGGTTCAGTACACACAACAACAATCATGGTGAAGATGAAAGTAAATTTTGTATTTCATTTGGAAATCAAGGTCCCAGAGTCTGGAGGAAGAGTGGAGAGGCTCAGAATCCAAGTTGCTTGAAGTCAAGTGTGAAGTTTTCTGAAGTCGAGAGTCGATGAAGCGTCTAACAGGAGATTTTAGTGCACTTCAAGCTTCCATCTGCTGACAAGTTTTATGGAGATGCTGATTTCCTTTTCCAGCAGGACTTGGCACCTGCCCACAGTGCCAAAACTACTAGTAACTGGTTTGCTGACCATGGTATTACTGTGCTTGATTGGCCAGCCAACTCACCTGACCTGAACCCCATAGAGAATATATGAGAGACACCAGACCCAACAATACAGATGAGCTGAAGGTCTCTATCAAAGTAACCTGGGCTTCTATAACACCTCAGCAGTGCCACAGGCTGATTGCCTCCATGCCACGCTGCATTGATGCAGTAATTCGTGCAAAAGGAGCTCCGACCAAGTAAATTAACATACTTTTCAGAAGGTTGACATTTCTGTATTATAAATCTTTATTCTAATATTTTTATATATTGGATTTTTGTTTTCCATGAGCCATAATCAAGAAGATTAAAACAAAAAAGGCTTGAAATATTTTTACTTTATGTGTAATGAATCTAGAATATATGAACATTCCACTTTTTGAATTAAATTACAGACAGAAACGAACTTTTCCACGATATTCAAATTTTTTGAGAGGCACCTGTATTTAATAACCTAAAAATAATGTTTTTTGAGATGCACCTGTAAAGTATTTGTTAGTTAGGGACAAGATTTAGGAGAGTGTCAAATATCAAGCAGTGTTAATTTATAATAATGTTAGTTGTATTTTAGAAATGTTGTTATTGTTATTTTTAACCTAGATTTTTACTTTATCAAAACTGCAACATTTAAAGACACCTAAAACTGAACAGATTTAATAAAACCTAAGTTTTTGCTCATTTTTTACCCTAAATTTTTCCCATTATGTTATGTATTACATGTGTTAATTAGTACATACCCAAAACACAAATCACCCACATTTCTCAAGTTTTAATTCTTTCTTAAATGGAATGCCAAATCATTTTACAAATGCACTTTGCTATTCTGTCTTACTAAAATCTTTCTCTGATGTGTGTTAGCTAAATTACGTTATACTAAAATGATCATATGGTTATGACTGTTTCTTTAACAGTCAGCAGTTCCTTTATATGGATATGTAGCCATTAAAGTTATATACACATAGCTTAGTAAAATAGCTAGTGTTATATTAGCCTAACAAAAAAAGATGGTACAGAAAGCAGTTTTTGCTGGAGGATAAAAATTAACATCAAACATCAAAAAAGGCTGTATTGTTATAAAGTGAGGTTGTATGACGGCATTTTTCTCCAACTATGAAGCTTTAACATTAGAATACATTTGGAATACAATCATGATGTAATAAAAAGTAATTGATGAACATTTTCCAACTTAGACCTCTTCAAGAAGATTAATACTGCTAGCAAGCTTAAAGTGGTAATATCTAAATTTGTATAACTCAAACTTTGCTACAATATACAAACATTGTCATTATAAATTCCTGCAAACTGACATGTGTGCTAGCTCCAGCACACCTCACTGTCAAATAGAGCATGGGAAGTAGCTTATCTCCAAAGAAGAGAGAGAGAGAGAGAGAGAGAGAGAGAGAGAGAGAGAGAGAGAGAGAGAGAATGCCATCAATTACCTCCATTTCAACATAAATCAATTTGAGGTAGTCAAAATAATTCACAAAACTATTTTTTTATATAAATTCATCTTCTTAAACCCCTGACCACAACCTAAGTTCAATCAAATTGGCTTGAAAATGAAATATGTTGTCCCAAACCATGTTTTACTTTTGCAGGTCTTTTGTTTTAAAATCCTGATGCAGATGTAGAACAAAATACTCACCCAGCCACAAATATTTCCAGGTCTCCATCCCCATCCACGTCTGTGACAGCTACGCCATAATTCAGCTGAGTGGGGTTGTTCTCATAGTCAGGTGGCAGCACACTCTGAGTGACAGATACAAACATGGGCTCCGAGCGCTGAGCCAAGCACTGACCCACATGACAGAGAGCTACTGCTATCATCCACACAGACATGGTCACCTGCAGAACACACATATAGAGTTAGTGTTTGCATTGTGACCAGGTGTGCCATCTTGTAAATAGTGTGAAAGGCATTTTCTTTAGACAAGGTAGCCATCTACTTGAACCTGAAATTCTTGATATACATTAAATTGATTTGGAAGTGTCTAACAGCCAGTTAGTCCATGGATAATCTTGTATTATGATACAATTTTAAAAATTTTACAATTTTCGACAATAATTTTTCAATTAAAAATAGCACTTTTAACATTTATTATAGACTTTATCTCAGTGACATTCAAATGTCAAATGTGATCTATTTTATTTTTATGTTGTTTTTCTATATTAAATTACATAGTTATACCATACCACAGTTTTTACTACATAATTTAAATACTTTACTTTAAATACATTCTTGATTTATTGGATAAAACCCTTACTTTTTGAATTATTAGTTAGCCTTAACTCTTTTATAATCCATCATTGACAGTGGCCATTAACTTGTAAGAAATTTGTGTGTTTCTTAAATCTAAATTGTGCACAACATAAAATGCATAAAAGGTATGTTTCAGTACAAGATTACATAAATCTTTGTCCAGTGAATTTCATCTTATAGACTGCAAATTTACAGCATGTTAAATACTATACCAAAATTGTTAAACAAACAAGTACAGCAGATGTTATATCTTGAACATATACTAATGCATTAAAAGGTGCTTTTAATACACCAACCAAGTGGCAGCAACATAACCAACCACCAGGAGTTGCTCAATGTCATTTATTTAACTTGTCTGCTGTACGTATGTAGCTTTAAACTTCTCTGCATGAGAAAGTCTGAACAAAGCACAATAGGAAACACAATTCACTGACAGCTGGATTTAAGATGTCTCAATGTTTCCCCTGTTAAGAGGCAATTACATGGTCAACACTTCACTTACAGGGCAAAACCATAAATCAGGGGGCTGAAGACAGGTGATAGACCAGGTCTAAATTAAGACCCGAGAGTAAAAGCAATCCCACTGCACATGAGGCAGACATTTTGGACAGAAAAATCCATATGTGCCCAAAACAGATTCAAAGACATTGGAGAATCTACTTAACTGTCTAGATGAGGTCAATTCAAAGAGAGTGTTTCAAACTGAATACTCGACTGTCTGTGAATAAACGCAGTAGTGGACCAGATTCTGTGGTCTGTCAAAAGATGTATAGGAGTGAATTCATCACACTGACTAAGTAGTGGTTTTCGAAGATGTACTGCTTAAAGACTAGGCGTTGAACCCTAAATGTCTGTAAACACTACGGTACATAACTGAGGTGAAACAATGGTGAAGAAATTACATGAAGGAAAAGGGGGGTGTGATGGAGAAATGACTGGGTAATTGAAGAGTAAGAAGAAATGAGCACAGCAAATTTCACAAGCTGGCAAGATGTACACGGAGCTGCTTTATTTGGTTACTATGTTTCACACATAACAGTAGATATAATGAAAGTGTCTGATTACTTGAACACAAAGGTGTAACCATTATGATGAGTAATGGAGTGGAAAACAGGTTAGCGGAAATGCTGAATGAATAATGAACCTGCCATTTTATATATTATGCAGTGATTCTAAGGACAGAGGACAACACCTGGTACAGATGTTGTCTTAAAATATTAAATAATGGGTTTAAATAAAGAGGCAGTGTAATGCTGTTGATTAAAAGGGCGTAAGTTATGTATAATGTATTTTGCTGAAGAAAGTGTTCTGGTCAGAATTGGAAACAGGCCAAGCTGCATCACAGGTCATGTTATTGTAACGTTTAAGGAATATTTTTAAAACTACTATCCAGCGATGAAAGACAGTAAGGACAAGTAAAAGACAAGTCCTAGGTGAAGGGGTCCTTACACATTTTATTTGTCTTGAGGTGGCATATGGTGTCTCTGCATCTCACTGCAGTTGTGGACTGTGCAAGACTCACATTGCGTTACCGAGGGACACATTATCCATACAAACATCACAGTGGACACTAATACAAAGCCTCACTGTGTTAACTTGAAGCATTATGCTAACTTCTATTAGTGGATGCAGGAGTTAATTCAGCACTCCTGATTATAAAGTATAAACTTTTCATTTGGACTATCGGCTAATGAGACATTTTTATAGCATAAATCATGTAGGAAACAACTCTAAAGTGCTACTTTCTTATTTTGTGAAAACAAAACGATGGGTCTATGGTAAAGGCTAAATATAAAGCCTTAGCATTTTGACATGTGTAGGAACATTCGTAGGCTATTTAGTAGCCTTCGACATTACGCAGGTTTGGATGTAGCCCATGACAGTTGGCTCTCATTTTGCGTCATGCAGGCTATTAAATTTAAGCATAAATGACTGCGTCAAAAAGCTGCAGCATCAGTTTATGAACCCCGAGATTCTTGTCCCCTCTGAGGGACTTCAACTATACACACTCACACCAAGTCCACACAGCAAGTAAACTTAGAAAGCACAGACTAAAAATACATCATAGTAGCACTTCTCTTATTAGCCTACGGGGCGCATACATATCATTTACAGCGCAAGCTTTTTCATGAATCGTGTCAGACATATCAAACTAGGCAAATCAGAGATCTGACAACAACAACAACAACAACAACAACAACAACAACAACAAAGAATAAGAAGAAGCATATTTCACGCAGAAAGTTCAAAATGACCAGCACACAACCAGCAACAAAAATGGTCTCATCCCGATTCTCCCCAAATCTCTTTCAAGTTCAGAACAAAAAAACAACAACAAAACTTCTCCAGTCACGTACTCGCTTACGAAACATGCGACATTGCTAGACATGATACGCACGCGGCATGCAATGACTCCTCATGGTCCACCGGTAAACTTTCTCTAGGTGACATGCCAAGAGCCCCAAGAGCATGCACTCAAACACCTACATGGAAAAAAAAAGACGTCCGGTTTCCTCCGATGCGATTCTCAGCGGATTTCCAGGACCTCTCTCGTGCGTTACAGAAGTGTCTCTCTTTCTTAAAACACAACTTCTTACACAGCTGAGTTTATGAAACCAGTTGTGTAAGACTCTGCCCAATAATAAGAGCTTGGAGGGAATACTTCAAAAGATAGCCAATGACGTGCGCGGAGGGCTGAGCCAAACCTGCGGCAGGAGAAGTAGTCTTCTGCGCGTCTCCTCTGATCTGAGATCAGGACTAGATAGATAAATGCAGATGGATACACTTTTATTGTCGTTGCACATGTTGTTTATATATATATATATATATATATATATATATATATATATATATATATATATATATATATATATATGGATGGATGGACAATATATATATATATATATATATATATATATATATATATGGACAATTTCCTAATTTCACCTCACCACCATAATGGATTGTATCAAGATGTGATTGAAGTGTAGACTTTCAGCTTTAATTCAATCAGATTAACAAAAATATTGTATTAACCATTTAGGAATTACAGCCACCATTTTTTACATAGTGCCTCCATTTTCACAGGTTCAAATGTAATAGGACAATAAGCAGTTTCAGCGCACGGACTCAGCACACAACCTTGTGGGTCACCAGTGTTCATGATGAGGATAAAGGACATGTGACCACCCAACTTAACATACTGAGGTCTATTGGTAGGAAGTCCAGAATCCAACTACATATGTAGGTGCTGATGCCCAGGTCATTAAGATTGGTGGTCAGTTTAGTGGGGATGACAGTGTTAAATGCACGGCTAAAGTCAATGAACAGCATCCTTATGTAGATGTTGTTGTTGTCCAGATGGGTGAGGGCTGAATGAAGAGCAGTGGAAATGGCATCCTCTGTCAACTGTTCAGGCAGTAGGCAAACTGGTGGGAGTCCAGTGTATGTGATAGGTCTGCTATGAAGTGACTCAAAACCTCATACTTTTCTTCATATTTTGCTGAAAGCATTTCATTACAATGTGAGTGAGTGCTATAGGCAGAAGTCGTTTAAGCACACTGCAGTAGAATGCTTAGGCACCAGTATGATGGTTGTTGTCTTCAGGCATGTGAGGACAGTTGCCTAGGCCAGTGACAGGGTGAAGATGTCAGTAAAGACCTGTGCCAACTGTCCAGCACATGCCCCGACCACACGCCTGGGTCCCTCTGCTATAGGCCTCTGCATCCCCAGATCTAAAAGCAACTTCTCTTATTTCAGAAGTAGGTGGACCTCAGAGTTCATATAAGGTTTCTGATTAGAAAAAGTTTTTAGAGATTTTAGAGGATTGTGACATTGTGACAGGCCTAAGGTGACCTGTGATGCAAATATGCTCTAGTTAATATCTTGAAACTGGTTTTGTAGCGAAGAAACCACCCCCTCTGGCCATACCTTCACTGTCCTCAATAATGGTTTCACATGTTTGATGAGTGGCATGTACTTGGGTAGCATCAACAGTGAGGTGATTAGACTGACTCAAATTGGGGAGGGGATGGCCTTGTATGCCTCAGCACAAGATCAGTTCCCATTAACATGCCTTTAACTAAATGCAAAAATTTATACTATATGAAATGGGTTGAATGAAACTGTTAAAGGCATTAATAATTAAAAAAAAAAAAAAAAAAAAACAGGCTTGTCACATGACCCCTGTACCATCTCTTGTCATAAACTTTTTCCATTATTTATCCATGTATCCAAAATAAGATTTCATGTGCTCAGGTTTATTTCTTTAAGGAACATACAGTATACAATATCTTGTTAAAACTGTTGTTCCAAATATTTTTTTGGATGTTCCAAATACTTATTAGTGAGTAGTTATCATAATATACAGCTGATTACATAAGTGTAAAAATAAATAAATAAAATAAATAAATAAAAAAATTAAAAAACACACCTTTTTTTTTTTGCTCAGTAATTGCACTATAATGATACTCATAAAAGTCCAACGAGGTCATCATCACAAATGTGTCACTCATTTTGTTTAATTACATTTTATTGGCTGCAGCTGCTATAGTGAGAAACAGAATTAACCAATCAGAATTATGATTGTCTATCATGGCTGACCCTTCTTCTTAGAAAACTGGGCATGTAAAGAAATCAATTCATTTGAGAAGAAAATTTTATTGCTCAAAGGTTGTTTTTATTTAGGTATCACATTTGAGATTAAAATTGAAAATTAGAATTAACCAGAAGTGGAAAGTCATGAATTACATGTGCTTTCATGACAGTACTTGAGCACATAGTCCACTGTAGTGGTAATATAATTTAATCATAGTAAAAATATTCAACTTCCCTACATTTGCAGCTGCAGTCAAGAAATTGAAGTCTGTGAGTCCGATGCCAGAATTCCAACATTGGCATGACACATGTATTTAAAAAATAACCCCAGAAGACTAAGCCAATAAATAGAGTATATGTGCAAAATTAAAAATACTTTTGAGACTCAATCAAACTAAAACAGTCTCCTGCTGAAGGTCACGAAGCAGTGTCTGAGACAGTGGTGACAGAAACACATCCCATGGCCAAATTGTCAGGTATCTACAGTTTTCAGTGTTTCAAAGGAAACCAGGTGATTATGATCTGCAAATTATTTCACAGCTCAACATCCAACCTGTGCAAACATGCACTTGAAACCCATTAGCAAGCTGAGTAAGATAGACTAGCTTGCTAGCTAGATCTTTTGATGTTTTACATTATGAAAGCTCTGTATTAAACTTAAGATGTCACTTTGATATTCAGTCGTGATTGTCTGTTGTGTTAAATATATGAATTAACATGAGCTAGGTAGCTAGCAAAGAACTTATCAATTTACTGAAACACCTAAATAGTTTGGCTAAGTTAGCAATCCATTTGAGGTGGTGTTCACTTCAGCATTGTCACTCACATCGTAAGTTAACATAATTGTGCAAAAATGTATTCCTCAGATATAGAACATTTATTACTGCTCACAGCTGTCTGAAAAAAGTCACACTCCTCAAATGACCTCCATGCCCAACAAGCTGAATATAGCTAGAAATGAATGTTTAAAAGGTTGATCCTGTGAAACAAGAAGTGATCAATGTCAACTAATTTTTTTAGTTGTAATGAATGTATTTAGTGTTAGAATTGCTGAGCCACAAATCTAAACTTCTTTAAATATCAAATAATACAGGAGAGTAACAGTTTCATGATTGTGGCTAAAAGCTGGTCACATTTATCTGAGAGAATGATATAATCAATTTTATATTTTATTAATAGGTCTTAATCTTTGGAAGACTATGAATGAGAACTAAGTTTGTCATTCTCAAAAGCAATCACTTATTCGTGATCAGATAATAATAACATCTAATGTAATTCTGTTTTGTGGCTCAGCAATATTGACAGAAACAAAGAAATAAATAGCTACAGCTAAAACAGCTAAAAGAAACAAGCTGTTGATCATTCCTTGTTTCAGACAACTGATCTCACCTTTTTAGACATGCTGGTCCCCCTTCTTTTTTATCAGAACATTTTAAGTGATTAACTTTTTGTGGGTTTCACTCCACCCCAAAATATTTAATAAGATTATAATATGTTATGAAATGTTGTTTCTCCCCTATATTTACCAGCAATACATGTATGAACAATAGGTATGTATCCTAGGCCAATCAGCTCATAACCTGTCATGTCAACTAAAGCGTGTATCATAGAGCCAGAGTCAGTACAGCTGGCAGCGCAAAATCTCCTTTAATGCTCTGATTGAAGTTCTTGCACTTTTGAAATCCTTTGTGACGCTTGCGGTATGAAAGAGCACATTTGGCATTGTCGACTACAGGTCAGGCTGCTGATTCTGCTTTGTTTCTGAGGCCATAGTTGAAAATTGTGGTTCAGATGTCAGTGTAATTCAAGTCTGTAAAGATTTCCCAAACATAGTTGTAGACATCTGTTGCACTTGGCTTCAATTCCAGAATAAATGATTTAACTCATCTACACTCAATGATAGGTTGTCCATATGCCCAGAAAGAGATTCAGATAGATTTCTCAGCTGTGGTGTTCTGTGATGCCTGCCACATGGAAGTTTAGGATTAATGGAGACTTTCTGCTGATTATGATTCCCTGGAGAATGGTCGAAATGCATAGGAATTGGACAGTGCACCTGATAAGATAAGCACCATTCACACCATTTTCCACTTATTCCACTTACATTGTACACTAAGATGTCAGTGTTCTATCTAATCATTCCACATCAGCTTTGCTCCAAATTGTCCCACCTCATTGTGTCTGTCTCTACCAGTCTATGGCAATGCATCACTGACTTTGTGACTGGTGGACAGTAGCAGATGAGACTGGGGAAACACACTTCTGTTTCCCTGAGATGTGTGATAGCACTTCTCCCAGTACACCAACAACTGCTCCACCAAGGACACTCTACCCAACCCCGTGCTGATGATGTACAGTACATCTATTGTAATGCTATCCTTAAGCAGCTGCTCCATTTGCACAAACAGCTAAGTCATTGGCTATGCTCCAGACAACAACTAAAGACCTACCTCTTCACAGTAAATTAGCACTTTAAAAAAATTCTTGTGTTGTCTATGTCTTTTTTTAAATACTATATTACCTCCCCAACAGTTTTTTTTTTTTTTAACAATGATAGACCTAGTGAACCAGTATCACACGGAATTTATTGTTAGAGCACTTCTGTAAGTAGCCATGTTCTGTGAAATGCTGCAAATTTAAATGTTAATGTAAATGTAAATAGTCAGATGATATGGCCCAGCTCACCAATAAAATCCGACTCTTTCACCTCCCAAACAGCCCACTGCAATTTTTGTCTAAACCAGACAGTTTGCAATCTTTGATTTTTCCTGTGATTATTCATTTTTTTAATCAAATCTAATTATATAATTTGCAAGGCACAACATATGTGCATTAATAAATACAGTAAGCATTCATGCATTCTTGTTATTGTGTCTGCTGTGTCTGTTCATCACTTCCATTTATCATGATAACTAATCACCTCTCCTACTTACTACATACAGTATATCTTCAACAAGCAGAAATGTACGCAGATCCTCCCTGTCATGCTGCCCAATATACACAGCTGATAGCTAAACACATTCACACAAACAGCTCAGATGTTGCAAGAGTAATATTATTGTCTACATCTTAAAAATAAATAAATAAATAACCAAACAACTCGTAAATTCAAGTCTGCTCACAACATTCACGTAAAAGAACTTAATGAAAGCTACCAGGAAAGTTGATTAGTTTTGCCAGTCAGAATCTGGAATCTGTTCATTTCACATAGCAAGAAGGTTAACATTGAAAATTAATGATCAGGGTTTATTTTTTGTGGTTGAGTCCTATATAATTGTAATTGTTTGTCCTGTGTTTCTGTGCTACAATACTGCACTGCATTGTTTTAACAGTAGATGCAAATTATTGCTAGTCTGAGCTCAGACTGCAGTAGAGGAGAACACATTTCTTGGATTTTAGTTTATTGCTAGGTCTGTACATCATTGAAGCCTGGCAGCACATTAAAACGTCCTTGGCAGATTCTCTCTTGCACTTGCTTCTTTTACCTGCCTGCCTAGCTTCTGATGGATGCTGTCATATTTCTCCCACTCTCCTGAAGTGCACCCATCATCGTTGGTCCTCGTAATGTGCGGCATAATCCTCTATAGATGCTGATAGGTACTGTGCAACGAATGAACCCTGTTCAGTGCTTTAGTGCTTTTGTTTTTATTTATTTATATACCTGGTATCTATTTCATGTATGGGTATTGAGAACACTGCCATTCCAAAGATTTTTAATTAGCGCTTGTGTCTAGCTCCAGGATTAGATCAACAACCACTCTAGTACAGGTGTCAGAGTTCAGTCCTAAAGGGCCACAGTACTGCACATTTCAGAATTTTACCTCATTTAACACTTGATTCACCTCATCAGCAAATCATAAGGGCTTTCAAAGGTTGAATTTAGTGTGCTCAAAATATATACAGTACTGTATATATCTTAGGTACCCTATTTTTTTGTACAAAAGGTACCCTAGGTACCCTATTTTTTTTCACACAAAAAACATAATGGAGGCTACTGGATTTTACTGAAAAAATAAGAAGCAATTGCGATAGTCAAAGTCTCCAGAAGAAACGTGGCTGAATTTGCAAGATGCTCAGTAAAACTTACAGCTAATTTCCTTATAAAACTGCACTAATTCTACCTGAGACTACTCTTTTTTTTTTTTTAAAGCAAAGGGTCGTCACACCAAATATTGCCTTTGTTTCATTTATTACTGTTTACCACTCTTTATAGTATTTTGGTTTTTAATGGAGAAACATTCAATTTAATTATTTTTGAAGGCATCTTTGCTTTACATCATTTTGTTGCTTTGGCACAGTACTGTATATAAAACAAATAATAAATCTCTGTAGCTGACAAGTCTCGAACTTCCATAAAATTCTACCTTTAGGCAGAATGTTATTTTGACAATTTGCACAGCTGTGTTTGTTAAGCTGGCTCCTTATTTACCCAAAATTAGCCAACATTATCTCTGCGGAAATCATAGGCAAGGTTAGAAAGTAAATAGAAGCATTTCTACATTGTGTTGGTGAAATATAGGCTATTTTTAAGTAGAGGTTTTAAAGTATGTGATAGGCAGAAAAACACAAATTGGTTAAAACCAGATTTTTCATATGTTTGGCTTTTCACCAGAATTCAACCACTGAATTATTTGGGGGGTTTTTTCCCTCCAGAATGCCATATACAGATTGTTCCCATTGTGCTGAACTGAATTCAGAGTATTAATGAAGGTTTTTATACTGTGGGCCACCAGGAATAATGTCCTGTTTGCTTTTATTTTTGCTATTTTTAATGCCCATCATAGGGCACCATGCACACACATTCACATTCTCATTCACCTACCATGTTTCTGTGAGATGCAAAACTCCACACAGACAGTAACGTGAGCTCAGGATCAAATCAGTGATTCTGGAGCTTAGAGGCAACAATGCTACCCACTGCACTAAAGCCTTTCTTCACTTCCTCACAGAGTCATTTTTTACTTGAACTAGTAGTTTTTAAACCACTTTTTACACCCACCTTTCCACTCCACCCTTGATTCACTATATATGTCACTCTTTAATTTGATGTATGAATATATGAATTATGCGTCAGTAGAGGGACGCATAAATCTGTTTTGTGTGGGGAGCAATAATGGCATTTATGTTCCTTCTATTGATTGATATCCTTAATAGTGTTTGTTCTTTATGATCTGAGAAAATAAAGGAATTTTGTAGAATGAACTTCCATAGTGAGCATTAGAGTGATTGAGGCCCGAGTGAACAAAACATTGTTTAGAAGTTCTTTACATTAGAATACAGACTTACATGGAAGTAGTTCTAAGACCTAAAGCAATGTATGGTGCCTCACCTGAACTATTTTGCCTAATAAATTGTGCCGTGTACAGAAACAAGATTTTAATTGTTAATTATTATATTTCAAATAAAATTTTTAAATATTATTTGCAGTATACGTAAAGTGAAATTCTTTTTAATTTAACTTCAACTAATTGTTTTTGGCTCTGTGGTGAACTGGCATTTCATACAGAATGTATTCCCACCTCACCCATTGTTCCTGCGATAGGCTGTGGATTCACCACAACCATAACTAAGCTAAAGTAGTTACTGAAGATGAATGAATGAATCATTGTTTTTGTTTATGCTGTTTTAACATGAAGAACTCTAAATCTACAATGTAATCCTTGTTGATGTCCATAGCATACAGTCCATGGTCCACAGAAAGACACAAATAGGGAAAGCAAGTGCAACTCAAATAACTAGTCAAATAACAAAACTGGGTAGTTGAAGATTGGAAGATTGGAAAAAGACCATGGAAGGTTTTTCCAATCTTCAACTGTCGAGATTTGCTAAGCCTATGCCCACTGTAGCCTCACTGCTTTTCTGCTCACCACAGTTGTAAAGAGTGGATATATTGAGTAGATTTCCTGTCAGCTCGAACCAGTCTGGTCATTCTCCTCTGACCTTTCTTATCAACAAGGCATTTCTTCCCACAGAAAAGCTTTTCACTGGATGTTTTTTTTTGTTTTGACATCTTTCTATATACACTTTTGAGACTGTTGTGTGTAAACATCAGAGAATATCAGTAGTTTTTGAAATACTCAAACCAGCCCATATGGCACCAACAACAATGCTGCAGTCAAAGTCACTGAAATCACATTTTCCCCCATTCTGATGTTTGATGTGAATATTAACTGAAGCTCTTGACCTGTATCTACATGATTTGATGCATTGTACCACTGCCACATGATTGCACGATTGGATAAGAACATGAATGAGCAGGTGTACAGGTGTTCCTATTAAAGTGGCTGGGGACTGTATATATTGCTGACAAATGCACCAGGAGACTAGAAATCTGCTTATGCTTTGAGGTGTGTGTTAAGAAGGTAGGACACTTTCAGGTAAAGCCCTGTATCCATGGTTGTGTTGTTTTCCTTGTATGACACTATCAAAGATGACGTAAAGTCTTCTTTAGACATGGAAATGGTTATAGTTTTGACCATTTTGAGTAGTCTGTAATTTGACCTTGTCAATGTTATTAATTTCCACTCTCCAGGTAAAGCGTACTATTCATTTGTAGAACTGAATCTTACAGACATAATTACACCAAGGACTGTTAAAAACAGTACAACTTATGTTCTTTGTCATTGCACAGAAAGAAAAGCAGGAAGCTGCAGTATATATCTCTACCTAACTTTAGTTTTAAACCATATATTATTTCATGTCCAGGCTACAACAACAACCTAACACTCTTTCAAAAAATTCACGAGATATGTAACAAACCCAAGAACTCTATGAATCATGACAGTTTTGACACATGCCTTTCATGTCCCCAGGATTTATCAAATCAATAAGAGAAATCAAAGAGCAATTTTTAACTGTTCCAGCTTTTACAGGCTTTCAGGCAGCGTGTCTCAAATGTCTTAACAAATCAGTGTCACAGTGTCAGTCAGGAATGTCTTTAATTTAATGTTACTACATATAAACTGGCACGTTTCAAGTGTAGAAAATCATGCTTGCCTATTTGCTTCATGTGAGGAGAATGTGTGAATATCTGTTCCAATGTGTACTGGGTGTAAAATGAGGAGGAGTAGGACAAATAATTCAAAACAGTTACGTCTGAGATTTAAACTGACAGTTTGCAAAAATTGCTTTGCTGAGATAAAGAGGCATGTCAGCACTAGGTGCTAAACTCTCACCTCTGTCATATTTCTCATTCTCTCAGATTAATTACAAATCGATTTAGAGAACTCTTATATAAAAGATTAGAGAGGACCTGTCCATCTCTGGTGATGGGAGTGTGAGGTAGGAACCGGATGCTAGCATGGATAGGTTTTGCAGAATGAGTTTCCTGGCAATTAATCTCTGCATTATTCTTCAGAAAGTGTAATTGCTTGTATCATTCATGTTCTCTTCTCCATTTTCCACAGTACAATCAAATCTGCTATATGCATGTTGAATGGCAAGTTGATTTTCCTTGTGAGGGATCTTCTTCCTAATTTAAAGGTAGGAACTCGATCACTTTAGCATTTGTTTCTGCTTCACAGGAATTTATTTAATCTGTAAAGGCCTACCTACGGATCATTACACCTCATGCTGAATGCAAAGCCACAGTAACTCACATGATAATAATTTATTTTGCACTGAAGCTAAATGAAGCTGGTGCTATTCCCAAACTAATGGACTATTGATTTAAAGGAAATGGTCAAGTAGGATCTTGCAAACAGGTCTTCAACCTCAGCACAGTACAACAGTCTACTTTCTACACCTCAGTAGTTCAGTCTGTAAAATGGATTGTTTAGTCAGCTAGGGTTTTTAAGTAAGCTAAGTAAGCTCATACTTACTCAAACCAGTTATATGAAGAGTTATATGAAGTATGGAGTAAATCAGCTTAATATTATGGAGTCATTCCATCTCAAGTGGTCCAATGCATATTGCTTGACTGTTTTTAATTTTCCTAATTTTTTTTTTTAGTGATTACCTCTATGTGTTGTCATTGCAAAACCACCAGTTTGTTTTCCCCCCCTTGTTTTAACTGCAACGGCCATCTATGTGTCATGGTACACAACAAATTTTGGTTATACAACTGTTAACGGAAACCTCAATATCTTGGCACAGGATGGCCCTAGCTCTCTAGAGGGCATTACAAGGTACATGGACATATACATATATAAACACTTTGCACATTTATGTTCCTTAGACTTAAATAGACTTAATTAGAACTTAAGTCCAAATATAATGCTCATTATACAAATGTAATGCTTACAGTTCCACTTTTAGGGTCAATTTATAATATGAAGGGTTTGATTCACAGTCTTCAATTTTTTTAAGGGATACCTAGGTAAGTATAGTGTACATGCAGAACATTTCAGGTTCGAAACTTCTCTCTTTTATTATGGGGTCGAGAACGTGCACGTTTTTAAAATTACCCTCACTTTTGGATTGAATATCTCTTGTGGAGGACTAGTCACAAACCTGAAATTCTCACAGAAAAAAGACCTCTATAGTAGCATTCTGCTGTAAAAAATTGAACTTGAGATTGGAGGTAAGCTCTGTGAATAGATTTTATGTAAAAATGAAAGAAAAAATGAAAAATTACAAATGGTCAAGCAACAAACTTTACAATTAGTGGACCACTTGAGCTTGAATGACTCTATGACCAACATGGCTATTAAACCTTTGTTAAACAGTTAACATGTTAATTGCAGAAGATTTTTTTTACACAGAATTGACTAAATCAATCCAGCATCTCATCTATATTGTAGCACTCAAACTTAGACATTAACAATCTCATAGTATTACTTTTGATGTCTGCCTGTTTCTGGTCTGTAGACTACTGCAAACATGTGATAATTCAGTAATTCTGCCACCCATGTGTGTGGCCAGATGAGGAAATTCACTTTTTGCTTTAATTTAAGGAATATTGATCCCAGAGGGGTTTATTGCTGTATGACATCCATAATCACAACAACAGTGTGACAGAGCAGATAAATAACGAGGCAGGGAGGAGGCACGCCACAGAGAGAGCTGGGGGTAATCTTTCAGACCACCATATTAATTACACATTTCCTTGACCTTGATTGATTTCTCATAACACCTATAAATTCCCTTTTTGTAAACTTCTGTTTGCTGAACATCACTTTAGAAGATTGAAATTCAGCTCTAATAAATCAGAATACTTTTGTAATTACATGGAGTTACAGCAAGCCATGATGACAAAGAGATCTATAACACCCTCTGCATAAGGTTCACTTCACTAGAGACTGAGGCATAGGGTGAATCTCGTATTAACCATAAAATAATGTTAGGCTAGACAATTACTTAAATGTGCCCATTTTACTCTTCTCAAGAATGGACCTGAGCTGAGTGGTGTGATGTTAAAGAGCAGTACTCATGGGACTAAAATGTCATTTGAGCTCTGTTCTCTAGCACGGTAGAGTTATATGGTGAGTGAGCTCCGAAAGGCCTTGTTCAGGATTTATTTATTGTGCAGTAAAACCTGGCAGCACCTAGTGATGTGTCACTGTGTTCAGTTTTGCATATACAGTTCAGAGTTTATCTGCACTGAGGGTGAAAAGAGACACAGGACTGTATATTATCTTCATTGCCAGGAAACTGATAACCTTGAAAAATGTGTATATTGAGCACCTTGTGTTGACATTTTTGGTTAAGCTTCATGACATGGCTTCAAATTAAAAACTCTATAATTAGAAAGTCTAAGAAATAGGTATAAGTGAATTTGTGACTTTTTATTTTATTGGGGAAAAAATCTAGCTCTAACTGGAAAAGGCTTATCTAGGGCACTTATAGCATATATGTTACGACACGCCGAAATCGGCGCGGCAGCTCACAAAGTGTAGTGCCGCCCAGGGACGTGGCGGAGGAGGACTACACTTCCCAGTCATACCCGCGCTCGAGTTCGCCGGAGTTCTAATTACGAACACCTGTAAACACCTAAGGTTATATAAGGGCCTCCCTAGCATGAGCCGCTTGCGAAGTAACCGTTCAGCAGCCTCGTCTCTGTTTGTTTACCAAGCCGATTTCATTATAAGTGTTTTCCCTGGTGCTCGACTTCACGCTCGTCTCTCACTACGCTTTTGCCCACGTCCCTGATATACAGCTTACCTGCTCTGTCCCGATTCGATTCTCGTCCTGTGTTCAGTCACACGCCATCTCTCCGCTCGCCCGCGCTGGTCTCCGTCTACGCTTCGTAACAATATACTATTAGTCACATACTGTGATTGACACTGTAATTGATAAAACTATAGTAATGGTTCACCAAAAAAGTGCACTTGCCTTTAAAAAGGCAGAACTGTAATTTATCGACTTCTGAGAGTTGACGATCAAGTTAAAAACAAAGATTTAACTAAATTTAGTTAGTTTTTAGTTTAATTGCCAAAAGTAGGTCAACTATAATAAAATCAAGTCAGAAAGCCAGAAACCAGCTTTTGTTTTATTTTAAAAAATTTTTATTTATTTAAATTAAAGAGTAATGTGTACACTCGTAAACAGTAAATATATATAATATTAAATGGGTTTAATTGTTTGCTAATGCACAAGTAAAATTAATTATGGAATTATTTCTACACAGGAGTGACTCTTGCCCAGCGGTAATTTTGACACATAATTTAATTAACATTTTTTACAGCACTAAAATGCAAGATTAATGAAAACCTGCAGTGCTGTAATGCTTACAGTTGTTAAAAAACAAACAAAAAAAACATACAGCTGTAATACTGACCAGACATTTAGCTGAAAAATAAAGCATTCAATCACTAATCAAGTTAGTGCTTGGTTGCCTTAGAGCAATGCTCTGCATAAAGCCTCATAAACAGTACATTGCAGGTGGAGTTGTTCTAGGTCGTTTTGTAAGGGCTGATAAGGATTTAGTTTTCATATGTGTGTGTGTTGCCACAAGGACTTCTCCCCTCATACATAAAGGTAGGATGTGGTAGAACAGGTGGGAGAATATTATAATCACCACTGGAAGTTATTATAAAGGTAATATAAAAGGGAAACTTGTCAATAAACTTAAGTGCTAACTTTTACGCAATGTTTCATATACCTATTTAGGATTAACTGATCCTTTGATATCCAATCTCGAAAACCAATCTTCTCAACAAGGCTTGTCTTAGCCATCTAAGATGAAGGGCGTTTGATCAAAATCTGTTCTGGAAGACATGCTTTTACAAATATGACCTTGAAATAATTTTGACATCGATATGCCATCTTGGCTGTGTATCCATGCAAAAGCACTTTCAATTACGCAACCCAGTGGAGTGAGAGCAAATACGTGATAAGTAACTGGAAGACCAGCCAATAGTTAATGTCCTCCTACTGCTCTTAGCCACAGGGAACAGTTTTACACATGAAAGGTGGTAAAGAGGAAATCTCGCCACTGTCCCGGTTTCCATTAACTTTATACTGAGCACAAAGACAGGCCTGCATGTGAAGATGGAGTGATACCTTAAAGAACCTCCAGTGCGTTGTGAGATGTCTGTGTGATTGCTGTTTGCATTGGAGTGCATGGATCCAAACATGTCCTGACTCCCGTATTTCAGTACAAGCAGACCCAGATGCACAGACGACTGTAATGATGATGCTTATTATGAGCAAATACAAGATTATTAAACCAGATAATTAAGATTATTTTTAGACATTTTTACCAATTTTAAGCTTTATGTTGTTTTATTCTATTGGCACATAACTGAAATAAGTAACATTATCTGCCTTTTTCAACCTTAAAATTGTTTTCAAAAATTGTCTATATGTAAAATGGTATAATAATAGTATTATAATGAGACATATTAGATACATTTGCCTTTATTTAAAATATGGTGATCTATCATAAAATAAGATTGTTTTGTTTGCTGTGATTTGTTTATACTAATCAAATTATGAGGAAAAAAATCTAGATTTTTCCTGCTATAATTTTTTTTGCAGTGAAAGTCATAATCATTCTTGTTGGTACTGCCCATGTATGGATTTTTATAGGCACACTGTTTTCTTCCTGCCCTGCAAAAACGTTCCCTAAGAAGGGAACGAGACGTTATGTGAGTTTCACGCTGTGAAGCGCCCTCACACATGACTGGTATTTGCCGTGGTCAGGTGATGTGGCTTTGCGTGCATTGCGTGAAATGGTGGCTGTAAACCACATCATCAGCCTTTATTATCTGAAGCAAAGATGTGATTTACAGGCTTTCCATAGGTATGACAAAGCCACGCAACGTCTCCTTCCCTTCTCAGGGAACAGGGTTACATGCATAACCCAGATGTTCCATTTCAAAGGGAACTCAATGTTGCATGAGCTTACCCACTCCAAGTATACCCACGCCGTCATACTGAGGGTATGGCCTGTTCAAAAAGGTCAGAGCCTGAGAGTCACTGCAAGACACTCGAGCCCAGGGTGGAATCCATGATCAGACTGTAATTTCGAATGAGTGTGTGTGGTGTAAACCATCCTGCTGCAGCACACACATACTGTAAGGGTACCCCTTTGGATAAAGCCTTCGAGGAGGTAACCCCCCTAGTGGAATGAGCCCTTATGCCCAGAGGCGTAGCAAGACCGTGTGCCTCATAAGCAATAGAGATTGCATCCAATATCCAATTAGAGATGTGCTCCTTTGACACAGCATCACCCCTACTGTCACTGCCAAAGCAGACCAGCAACTGCTCTAACTTACACCACTGGCAGGAGCGGTGGACCTAAGTACAGAGATCCCTTACTGGACACAGCAGGTGCAATTTCTCTTGTTCCGGTGTGATGAATGGAGGAGGGCAGAAAGCCTGCAACACTACTGGCTGAGGAACAGATGTAGGGCCCTTTAGGAATATAATCCAGCCTAGGATACAGGAAGGCCTTGGCTAATGGAGGGCAGGAAGGGGCAACAAAGAGAGCTTGTAGATCTCCTACTCACTTGAGAGATGTCAGGGCCAGCAGAAGAGCTACCTTTAGAGTCAGTAGCTTCTCTGAGGCTGACTCTAAGGGCTCAAATGGGGAACCTGACAGACCTTCCAGGACCACAGAAATGTCAAAGGAGGTATGCGTGGTCTGCAGATGGGCCTCAGCTGCCTGACACTACAAATAAACCTCGATGTTAGAGGATATTTCCCCGCAGAGGCTCCATCAATATGGACATGGCTGGCCGAAATGGCGTCCACGTAGACCCTAATTGTAGGAGGAGCCAACCCTGTTAAGAAATGTACTCTAGGACTGTAGCTATTGCACAGTTTACTGGGTCTAACTGACGTTCCTCACACCATGAGACAAAAAGTCTCCACTTGAGCGCATACAATTTTCTTGTTGATGGTGCTCTAGTGTTCAACCTGGTCTCTACAACCTCGGTTGAGAGACCAGAATCTGAGAGCTGGTGCCCCTCAGGGGCCAGACCCACAGTTTACATAGTTCCAGGCAAGGGTGATAAATCACTAATAATTTTATTGTAAAGTGGTGAATGGAAGTACTGAAAGTGAGTGACTGAGTGAATAATGCGTTCATATGTCACCACTAGATGGAGACACATTTATAATGCTGTATAAGTTTCTGTAGGAGTTTTCCTTTGTGGGATCGTTTTTAAAATGTTGTATATTTCAAAAGTTGGAAGGAGACTATATAATTTGCTGTTTATAAAATGTTACAAATGACACAGATTGTTCAGACATGTCTAAAATAAATATACTGAGAATAGTAACAGTATGAGGTTGAGAGGGTTGGTGGTAGCTCAGAGGCTAAGACACTGGCTGTCTGATTGGAAGGTCATGAGTTCAAATCCCAGCACCACCAAGCCTCCACTGCTGGGCCCTAGAGCAAGGCCCTTAACACTCAACTGTTCAGTAGTTTAAGTGAGATCCATGAAAGTCACTGTATGCCAAATGCTGTAAATGTGAGACTAATAAGATTAGTTCAGCTTTCATTATGGACCCATACCTGCTCTTACTGCATTTATGAATATTAATCAAATAAATAAACAAATAAATAATTTGATATGGCTTAAATTTGTCTGTCACAGGTTCTTCACCTTGTTTAAAAGGCTCATCCCACTTTCCTGTCCTGCCTACCCTCATCTAAAATAAGAGAAAGTGTAAATCATAATGTAGAAATATGTTCTGAGTAGTCAGATATACAGCCTTCATAAAACTGCAAAATCAGTCAAATTTAGTGAACATCACTGATGCCTGATGCATTTTAATTTTTTTTGTTCAGTGTAAGGATCTGTTCCCTTCACTGAGAGGGAGCCTCATGACCCTGCTAAATCCTTGCCTCTGCCATCGGCTTCATCCCCAATCCACCCTATAATCAGCACTTTTAACAGCTCTCATTTTCTTCAGTATATATAGCTGTAATTGTCGGGACACCCTCCCAGGACAGAGTGGGGCTATAAGAAGCAGTTCAGAGTCATTCTCTCTCTCTCTCTCTCAAAATGGGCTTGATGCAATATACCTGAATATTCTAACACTACAATGTTTCTTTTTAGAGTTTACAGCACTCATGATGATAATTATGATAATTATGGCACTTATTACACAATTATTGCTCAGTGTGACACTATATAACATCACACTTCTACTCAAACAGCATATGTCAGTCAACTGTTTATTAAAATAGAGTTAAACTTTCAACTTTAGTCTCATAGGTTAGATTTGGGAAAAAAAGGTGTTTATTGTGGAAAACCTTGGAATTCATATTCATATGATAAGAATGCTATTTTGTAAGGAGCAATTTAGTATACTTGGGGTTGTGAAAAAATATTCTGTAATATGTTTTATCTTCAAAAATGTGTGTATTTCTTTGTCTATAGTCATGTAGTCCTGGTAAGTTTTTTATCTGTCGAATGAGGGCAGGGTTGAGAGAATTTGGCATTCCATATGCAAACGTTTGGAAACAGGACATAATTTTGGTTTGCAAGGGTAAAATGAGAACACAGAGGCCGTCAGTTTGCTACCAGTCCTGCGTGTTGATGCTGGGTGATAAGCACTACAGCAGTGAGTCAACCAGGTGCTCAAGTCCACCCCCTCATTAGAAAGTTTTCTCAGCTGTGCTCTGTAAATAAACTCCCTGTTCTATTACATTAAATTGGAGGCAGCAATTGTTAAGACATTTAAACATTTATATTTACATGCACATATTTTTCAAAATGAATGTAAAATGAAAAATAATACACAAAATATAAGTAAAGAGAATACATACAGTACAAAGTCATGTGTCTTTTGTTCCTTTGTGTTTACCACTACAAAGTAGGAACATACATTTTGGTCAAAACATACTACTATTTAGTGATAATTTATTCATTTAGCTGACTTACACCTGATTAGTTATTTCCATTCACATTAGAACACAGTCTTTGCATTAACCTAATATTAGTGCAGTGACTGCCAACCAGTGAGAAGCCACCTTTATGACAATATAACAAAAATAACAAAAAAAAGAGAAAAAAAAGAAATCAGAACCCACGATCCACAGCATCTGAAATGGCTTTCATTATTGATTTCTAATTGTTTCAGTATGCTTCAAAACCTTTAATTTGACCAAACATTTGACTAGAATATTTAACAAGACCAATCACATACGCAGTTCATCCCTGAGAGCAAATGGGATAAAAGAGCTTTAGTTTGTACTAAGCTGAGGACACCATTTGGGTTTCAGCAAAAGTGAATCAAATAAAACCTTGCCTAGCAACAATTCACACAGCTTCCTTATACTGGGAATACAGTATTGTGTGTTGAGGGCTTCAAAATAAATAATAAACAACTGGAGAATAAAATGTTTCAGAGTACATTATAAAAGCATGTATAAGTAAACATGTAGAAAACAATATCTCCAGAATCCTAGAGTACTCAATACATTAAGAAAATAACAGTAAGTCATTTGGCACCTTTTAAAACATAACTACAGTATGTAGTAAAAGTGTATCACATAGGGAATTTTTATAAGCTGGTGAAAAACTCACTTAAATCTACAAGACTCTAAAAAAGTCTAAAATGCCATTGAGGTGTACAATTCAGTTTTTGGTCTAAAATGTTTATGCAGTTAGTGGCTGCTAGTAAATTTCATCAAAGGGAAGCTGCTGAGGTAATAAAGAGGCCAAAGCTTCATATGTGTGAAATAATAATACAATACTCATCAATATAGGTGTTTTCTCCATTATTAAATACATTTATGCTTCCAAGTTGCTTTAGTTTAAAGCTGATTTTTGCCAAATCATCATCCTAGGCCAAATGAAGAAAAGACCAAAGATTTTATATTATATTGAAATGCTGTGAGCCTGAGCCTCTGCAAAATGCAGAAACATTTTGGTTTTCTCCATCCAGTGGTCTTTTCTTACATCAAGCTTTATAAACATGATCATGATCATCAACAACATGCAACTTGCACTTCTTGTATTCTTGTGCTTCAGGATCTTGATGGATTGAGGCTTCATGTTCATTTAGTTCAAGATGTTTCTGAATTAAAATAGTAACTATATCTCATATATGTTTATTAAATTTAAAGATTAATAAAATAAGCTTTCCTCCATTCAAATATAAAATGAGCTCAACAAAGCATTAAATAAATTAATCTGCAGTTTGTACAGTACAATGCATATAATAAGGTATAACCACTTCAGGAACTTCCCAAATTCATTAGCTTGATGGAAAGGAAGAAAGAAAAGAAAGGAAGAAATATGAGGGGGTAAATACTGAATAAGACAACAAATAAACAAAAAATGAACAAAGACCACTAAACTGAGCCTGTGGTGATGATGGGACAATTTCTATCAGAATACTGATGGTCAAGAAATAAAGTGCAACACTCAAAGAATATTACTGAATGTACTGTAATAAAATTCACTGGAAGCCAGTAAATAAGATCCAATGATATATTCAGATAAAAATGGGTAATAGGTGTCTAAACCTAAATCCAGTAATCCAGAGATATGTCTATATTAGAATTTGATATAATTTTTACGTCCATTCACCACCATTCAATAAAATTGTCAGTGAATATAAACAAATCTCATTCTCTTTTAGTCATTTTCAGTAACTTAAACTCCATCTCCACTTATAAATGCATTTTGCACAATGCAGATGTGTTTGTAAATAGTAAAGAGATGACGTTTTTTCAAAGTCCATAGTGTAACAGGTCACAGCGTCTGCTATCCACAAATGGCTCAGAGGAAGTTATTAGTGATCTGATGCTGGTGTTCAAACAAGTCTTCGATCTCAGCACTATAGGCATCTCCTGTGCAAGGGAAAATCAGGCAAGTTCACAACAATGATGGATACATATAGTTTGTGAATATAATTAAAGTATTTGTGAGGGTGTTCATTCAATAATATGACCATACCTGCATGACAGCCATACATGAAGATTCTGTGACCATCATATCTGCACTTACAGCGGATTACATTATTCATGAAGTCTGACTCAGCCATATCCAGTGATGGATTTACTTCCACCTATAGTGACAATTAAAGACGAAAACACAATTAGTTTATGGGCTGCACATACATGGCTTGAGCAACAGCTTAGATCTACAGCATTTACCTTTTTTCTATATAGAAGTAGTAAATATGGTCAATCACACACTCAGCTCATCACCCCAACAAAGAAAATGAATAGTATGACAATATTAGGCATTAATTGTATATTCAGGGATTGTGACTGCAAGCCAGAGAAGTGGTAGCGTAGTGGTTAAGGCTTTGGGCTACTGATCAGTTAGGTCCTTGAGTAAGACTCTGAACCATCAACTGCTCATTTGTATCTTTTCTTAGTTAAGTCACTTTAGATAAAAGAGTCAACCAAATGAGCAAATGTAAACATACCCAATGCACATACAGCTATCAATAAAAAAAATTAAATACGCACTTAACTCAATAAAAAAATTAAATACTCACTTAACTCTTATTTACTTTAGCATTGGTATAGTATAGAATGTTCCTGATAGATTGTATAAAGAAGGTACTGTAATTTTAAATAAGTAAAGACCTAATATGTGTGTACTAAACTCATTAATTTTTTATTTTTTTTTTTACAATTTATTTATTTATTTATTTATTTATTTATTTATTTCAAATTACAACTTCCTGTACAGAATCAGTGATCATGTGTTGCAATTGAATGTGGAAAGAGCAACAAAAATTTCTCGGTCTCCAATTAGCCGTGTCTAATTGAGGGGGCTTGGTGAGTTTTTTTTTTTCTTTGTCTATTTTTTGTACTCAGCTGAGTAATAAGCACGTTTCTCTATGTTTGGTTGAACCCACAGTGTGTATCCACAGACAGGATCTCAGTGTCTGTTCAGATTAGTTGGTCTTGGTCTTTATGTGATGATCAAATGGGCCTCCAAAAGTTTAAGCATTACCACAACTCAGTTTATTGCTACAAAAAGCTACAGCTAAATGCTGGTTTATAATTAGGATCTGAAAAACATGCTTAAAATATATATACTCCATCATGTGCTCAGACATTTAAAGTAAATAAAGCTTTTAAATGGTATACACACATAGGTACACTGTAATTAAAACACAGCTCTGTGTTAACCTACCTTTTACTGCAGCAGTATGGGATGTATAAAAATGGGTCCTAAAGCAGCTCATGCAAATTTCGTAGTTTATGTTATGAGGCACGCTAGGGGTAAAACAGGCCCATGCTCAGAGGTGGTGATTTCAGTGGTGATAGCCCATAAAGATTTGCTTGATTAACATGAAACTATGTTAATGAAAGAGAGAAGTGCTCAAAATTCCTACCTTGATGGCAGAGTGAGGGGAGGTCTATGTTTTAAAGGCTGGTCCATCATGAGTGGTTTTTCCGAACAGTACAATATAATAATAATAAAACATACAATACACTATCAATAGTATATAAAAGCTACCTGGAAGATATAATCTCCTGGCCGGACATCTGTGATATCTACCCATTGGCAATCAATATCATGACGATATGTATCCCAGCAACCCATTGAAATTCCTTGATCTCCATAGTTGTAACATGAAAAGCGTTTCTGAAGTCCTAAAGAAAAGAAGGTGGTGAACTTCATAGCTATATGTAATGTTAAACATAATGTTAAACCATTTTCATTCGTCTGTTTTGCATGATGAACACAGAAACGGTTTTTACCTTCAGGACAATATGTGTCCTCCAGACAGAAGCTGGCTTTGTGCCCTTCTGCCACTCTGGTTCCGTTGAGTGTGAGAAGGTCGTAGTGTGTAAACACTTCAATGCTGTGGTAGTGCCTGTGAATACACCATCAAATCAATCTGTCAATAATGATCACTAAAATGATCAAGCTTACTTGCTGTATTAATTTGATAGGATTGTGTCTTTAGGAACACTTTATCTTAAGGAAACTCAGGTTGTGAATAAGTACAGAACCCTGAGCCACTAGAGAATGTTAGTGAGTGACCTCACTGCTGCAGCATGAAGGTGTTGGCTGTAGGGCAACACCCCTTACTGAATGCTGTTGATGTCCTGGCAGGGTTGTGTTTGCAGCTCTGTTTATTCAGGTTGCCTGAATGGACTGCTTTGAAATGCAATCCTTGGTGGTGTTTCTTTAAAAGACTAATGAATAAAGTATAGAACAGGGCTATCCTGGTCCTGAACGGCTTTCCTTGTTCCCACAGACTGGGTTGCTATTATTTTCAGAAAATGTTGAAGCTGTGTATTTAGCAAAAACAGGTTATTAATTTATTCCCTGATTACTGATATGACAATATTAGTGACATACTATAGCCACTTGTGCACTTGAATGTGCACTTGAGTGTACATTATTAGTTCCATATGATATTTCCATATTATACAAAGAGGCTCAACTAAAATGATCAAAGTAAAAAGGTCTTCATATCTGGCTTGATATTTATGTGTTAGAAAATGAATGGGAATGTGAGGTGAGCTTCATTCATTTCTCTAATAGCTAAAACACATTTTAAAATGTCTGATGACTGGTATACACCAAATGAGTCAGCCGGTAAAGAACAAACACTTGTAAGATTTCTGTATGCATTAATATAAGCTAATCTCACTGACCCAGTTTAACTCCTCTCAAAATAGTGCTACTGATATAGATGTGACCAAGGTGACGTTATGTCAAAGCTTCCACTTGAAAATCAAGGTTTCAATATCTTGGAAATAATTTATTTTTAAAAACATAGTCCTGTTTTTTTTATTTAGACTTTTCCTCTGGTTCCTAAGTGTTACCTGTGGCATTGGTGCCATGTCCAGGATTCTCGTGAAGCTCTGGGCCTGAAGTCGGCTTTCCCTAGATTCATGATACGGGAGGAGAAACGCAGTAGACGCCTGTGTCCATAAGGCCAGTTCATGCGGCTGGCTGAAGATGACAGGCAGTTCTCCTCATGGGCACAGGTGAGCAGGTGAAGTGGTCGATCCTCCAGATATGCTGACTCCTGCACCAACTGTGCATCCACCACCAGGTCAGGGGCAACTACAGCAGGTACAAAAACAGACAAGGTTAGGGTAAGTAGGGATACTACAGCTAATCTATAACACTAATAACATATTATTGATAACATATAATCCATGATTATGGGAAAATTAGCAAATATTATTGAATAAAAAATTATACATTAGCATGTGGCAAAGGTAAAATAAAGTATAACTGAAATAAATTCAAACAAGTTTTCATCTTTGAGACATTCTTTTTTTTTTTTTTTTTTTAATTCATTCAGTCTCCAGAAACTCCAGAATACACTACCTGAACCTCTCTAAGCCTTACTGGAAGTACAATTGGAATTTGTGTTCAGATGAGACCAAATCTGGATTATTCGGCCATGCTTGGCATCAAAGTGGATTGCATACAATGAAAATCACCTTTTATGCACTGTAAATCATGGTGGTGAATCATGACTATTGATGGCATCATGAATTCCTCTAAGTACCAGGATATTTGATCACCAAACCTGGTTGCCTCTGCCAGGAGATTAATACTTAGGTGTAGACAAATCTTTTAAATCCAAATCAATACAGAAATGGTTGCAGACACAAAATATGTGATTTTGAAGGCCATTGCAAGTGTCTGGATCTGAAGACAGCAGCCCAAATGCACAAATCAAAGATTTAAAGGAGGGTGAAATGTTCTGCATGGACAAGTGAAACAAAATAGTTCTACTAGTGTGTCCAACTTTGTTTGAACTTACAGAACAAGACTCAGTGTTGTTATTCTCTCCAGATCTTCTTTTTTCAAAAAGACAAGAAAGCAAATAAAAAAAAAAAAAACTACGTCAGCATAAAACTAGACTGTTTAAACTAAAAAAAAATCACTTATTAAATACATAAGTGACAATGATTCTGGAATATAAAATGATCATACAAAATTTTTGGCACTAAATCTTTGGTTAAACTTAAATTGATTGAAATACTTTACCTTCTGAGCAGGTGACTCCGGCTGCTTTGGGTCCTCCTCCACGGGGACAGTATACATTGCTGTTTCGGCGACATTGCTGAATGGACAGTTCAGTGCCCACACAGTGAGTCCCACTCAGCAGCACTTCCTGAGCATTAGGGTCCCCAGGCCAGTAATATGTGTCCTGTTAGGTACAATTTTAGTGTTCTGTCAATATTGAATATTATGTATCCTACATAATCCAAGAAAGACTAACAGCTGTGATGACATGCTTATGATTAAGTAGTTTCAAGTCCAGTAAAATAAGACTCTTTTCTGTTCTGGCAACCAGATGATGGAATGAACTTCCCCAAGAAGTTCTAACAGCTGAGTCACTGGCAATCTTCTAATGACATCTAAAGACCTACCTCTTCCTAAAGTACTTAAATTAGCACTTTTTTATTAAAAATAAATAAACATAAAATATAAAAAATTGTGTTGTCTGTGTGCTTTTCTTACTATATTACCTCACCAAAAGAGTTTTTATACTGATGGTACTCTTAGTCTGTGACCAAGTGAGCCAGTATATGGGTGCATTTATTGATAGAGACAGATAAGGGCATCTGCCAAATGCCATAAATATAAATATAAATGGAAAGCGTTTATGTATTATAAATTTCCTGTTTTCTTACAATCCTAGTCTACTTTCGGAATGAATGAAAGCTGGCATAGCTGAATTGAGAATAAACTTCATTATGACAGAGATGTGAGTGTTATTACATGACATAGGTTTTCCTAGGTAGAAATGCTTTACAATGAGTGAGGCAGTTGTTCTATACGATTCCACAAGCATGATACAATTTACATCGTAAAATACACCCTTTACTAAAATCCTGTGTCTTCCAGTCCCACCCCTTCAACATGACAGAACATCTACTGTATAAACTTACGTGTTTAAAAGTACTCTGCCTCGAAAATAGGCACGACACAATCCACACACAGACGTAACTGTGGCAGTGTTTAGAAAGAGTAGAACAAGTGATGGATTCAGTGAATGCTGGAATGTGTTGCATTCTTAATCAGTACCATGTGCTAAGTGCAGGCTCACCTGATGGGCACGTGCAGCAAAGCCAAAGCCCAGCTGTCTGCACACTACCATGGCCTCATTAATGCCCCAGTTTTCACTGCACACTGCTCCCCAGCGCTTCTTGCCCCCAACATCCATGAGCACTTCCACACGGCCTTCTGCCACATCTCTGCCCCCTACTAACCGCACCTGACACACAAACACACATACACATATAGATTTGTTGTATATATATTGACACATACATATGGTATATCTACTATGAATCAATAGAAACCATTATTAAAGTGCAAATGCAGGTATGTATAAGTGGCATATCAGTTATGGCCCATGCTTCAGTGAATCTGTTAACACTCTATAAAACTTTAATAGCAAAGCAAAAACATATATAAATGACACAACTGAATTTAAAGGCAGTACACAGACATTAAAACTGTTGCTGACTAGCATGCTGACACCCTGATCATAATTTCATTCCTGCCATTTTTACCATCAGTTTTAATCACTAAAGGCTTTCATAGTTCTACATTCTGTGTGCTATGGATTTTCATATGAAAGGCATATGATAAAGATACAGAGCCCTTGTTTTACAGGCACCAGTACAAAATTAATTTGACACCCAAGAAGCAATCCACTCTAGTTGTACTGTAGTTTTTAGATAGAGTAGTAGATTTTAACATACATATATTTTAAAGATACAATTTCTTTTTACCATAGATGTAAGAATTCTGAAAAAAAAAATTACTCACTGTGGTTTCCAAGCCTGTCTTGGGAACATTACATCTGACAGATGCATCTTGGGTGTGTTTGAATGTCCAGGGCTGGACTGGTTGGAAATGGCAATCCAAGATGGAGCGCTCTCTTCCTGTACATTGAACTGAGTTCATATGGATTGGCCCAGTTCCTGTAAAATATCAGAAGAAAAAAACACAAATACGGTTTCAAACATTGCCAGTTCAGTTGTCAATTAAATAATCTGATCATATGTGTACATGACTCTGTTGAAAAAGCTCCTCAGTACTTATGTAAATTGTCTTTATTTGGATATATTACACCTTAAGAAGAAGTGATGAGTTTTTCAAATTCAACATGTGCCAGGCAAAGAGAGAAAGCCAGCAATTTCATTTCTTCACATCTCTTGCAATTGGCATCAGTAAGGTAAACAAATAAAACAAACAACTTGCTTCCATTAATCATGTTTGCCCCTTCACAACTGCACCACATAGGCAGCAGGTATCAACTCAGTGTGCCAGCTCTGTAATGATAACTACTCACACACATTGAGATAATTTTGTACATTTGTTTGCGTTTAACAAACAAATATGTGGCTAGACAGCCTTTTAGAAGGCAGAAGGCTGAGAGTAGAAATCATCACACAAGTTACATGGTGCAAATGATGTATAACTGGACTTGGGATGACTATGAATAAGACTAATGTGAGAGAGGTGAAATAATATGTTTTCCTTATCTTTCAGTGCTGCAGAGGCAGTTATAACAAAATGCTGCTTGGAGCTTTGGGGAGCGGCTATGGACAAAAGTGGTTATTTTAAATTGCAATGTGGTGTGTTTCGTAAAATTCTACAACTCATCAAACAACCATTTTCAACCCAGCCAATGAAATCTCCAACAGTTGTTTACTTACTGGGACAAACACGATAACCACACTATCTAAATGGAGACTGCACAGTTTCCAGTTTTTCCATAATTCTGGGAAACCATTTGACCATGGAGGGAATCACAAGAAACTGCTTTTGGCCTTGAGGTTTCAAGTGGATGTATACCTCATTGAGAAAATTATATATAAGGACAAAAATACACCATTGGTTAGAAGTGGAAACAGATACTCATCCATTGTCCCTGTAATTTTGGCAATTGATGATATGATCAAGAAAAGGCAACTTATATAGATTGTTTCCTCTAATCACTTTATTTAAATTTTACCATTAAAGTAATTAAGAAAAAATAGCAATATCTCAGCAAGTGTTGATGATTGGATTAAAGCCTTATAAAGTACAATACAAATTACCAAATTGTCCAAATGGCAGATTAGGGTGGCTTTAACCAGTAAATCAGAAAAAAATCATAACTTTCCAGGAAATTTGATTTTTTTTTCTGTCCATAACTGTAAAACAGGAGGCAATCAGCTTCCAATTTATTAGGTACACTGATAAAAATGGCCAGTGAGTGTAGAAACATGGTGGGTGTACCTCATAAACTGACAACTGAGTATATAATCTTTAAATCAATTGTGTTTCCATTGAGTGAATGTCATATTAAAAGACTATACTGTGTAAGACTTCATTTTTATAGTCAGGACTTTCTGTGGTCTGATGTCATCTCAACAAGGTTATTTATCCCAAGTTTCACTTTCATCCCATTTAGCTTCACACAGCTTTGGAAGGAGTTTTCTACTAATCATGCTGCTCTTTGCAATGTAATATGTTTCACTCAATATCCACAGCCAAAGTACAAGGAATTTACTTTAATTGTGTCAATGGCAAACTGTGTATGCATCAGGGAACATGCCTGAGCAGTGCTCACTGTTCACCTTTTATGGGTTCAGTTCAGAAAAGCCAAGTCATGAGTCCACACACCACTAAACACACCCACTTTTTCCAATAATGACCACAATCACTTGAGTCCTGACTCAGATTTAGGCAGCTGAGTCAGACAAACCCAGCCAACCTGACTAATTAATATGTTACAGAAATACATCTTAACCTGTCTGTGGAAAAGTCAACATTTTGGATCATTAATTACAGTAATGGTGGCCATCTATTTTAAATAATCATGAAATCCTTAGACTACAAACTAGCCCAAATGTGCAGCATACAACATTTCACCTTGATTAAACCATGGTTCCTGAGAAAGTTATTTGAAAGTCATGGCTACTTTAGTGTAATATTTGTTCAACCGCTTGAAATCATCATGCAAGATCTGCTGACCATACATAACAAATTTAATAAAATTGCCATGGTGTGCTCAGAAGATATAGCATATTAAGCTGATTTTTAATTATGTGTATATTTGACTTAACTACTAACACTAAAACTTATTCCAATTTTGTTGCAAGCTGGAGTAGCTACTGTTTCTTATAGCTGGTTGGTCTATGTGGTATAGTCTTTTCTGTTTCATTTGTATCCTTGAATGAGCACAAGGAAGAAACCTAGACAGGAATCAGACATAAAAGGGAACCCACCCTGTGGCACCAGATAGTGTGATAGTTTATTAATTTTTGGTTTTGAGAAAAGTATGAAATATGATCAAAATATTTAACATGTTACGTACAGCATATTAGGTAGGAATGTTAGGTTAGGTTACCTACAGTTTATATACTGTAACATGAAGATTAATCAAAAATGCAATGTCTAAGGTAAAACATAAATTAATGTGATTATTTCATAAATTAAAATATGCATGGATGGATGGACAGTGGGTGTGTGAATGTGTATGTGAGTGTGCCCTGCGATGTATTGGCACCCCATTCAGGGTGTGCCCCACCTTGGGCCCAATGCTCCCTGGGATAGGCTCCAGGTTCCCCACAACCGAGCAGGATAAGCAGTATAGAAAATGGATGGATTGATGGAGGGATAGCAGACTTTTGAATTCCGACAGAGCAATCAAACTTCCAGCATTTAGCCACAAGTTAGATAAATAAAATGAGGTATTAGTAAAGAGAACAATACTACTACTGCATTGCTACAGTTGAGTTAGTTTGAGAAAAAATTATGCAGCATGGAACATTTCACCTTTCAAAAAAATAAATAACTGTTGGTTAATTTAACTGTCATGGAATGTTACCACAGTCACTTGGTTGACTTAACTGGACCCAGCCCTAAAAAAGTCTTATCCTGTTTCATTGTGCTGAACTCCTAAAGTCCTTTCAAAATATCACATTAGCAACACACTCACTCACTTTCAGCAACCATTCAACCGTTGTGGTGGACTGGGAGCCTGCTCATGGAACACTGAGCATGAGGTTGAAATACACCCTCGATCGGACACCCGTCCACTGCAGAGTGTCATGCACACATTCATTGCCACATAGGGGCAATTTAACATAGCCAATCCACCTAGTGGCCAGAGAACCCCACAAGGACACAGGGAGAACACAGACAGTAATGCTAACTCAGGATTGAATCAGGACCCTGGAGCTGTGAGTGGACAACACTATCCACTGCACCACTGTGCCGCCCAATAGCAATACAAAATAAAACTATCTTACCTTGACCCATGTGGGCTCCTGTAGGAGCCTCTTTGGCAGTACCAAAACCCAGTTCTCTGCACACCACACTGGCGGAGGCACGATTCCAAAGATGATCAACCACAGTTCCCCACTTTCCTTCACGCAGAACTTCCACCCTGCCCTCACCCAAGCGAGGTCCTGACTTCAAACGCACTGCCGGCTAGGGGAAGGCAAAATACACAACAAAGTATAAGTTATTATTATGACTGTTATTACTTGCTTACTGAGTGTCATTAGTGGACATAAAAAATGTTTGAGAAATTATAATTACTCAGGCTTTGAGCTTCAGTGAAAAAAGACAATGCTTTCTGATTTTCTCAGTTTGTCTTAAAAACTAAAATTCTATGATTATCATACCTTATGTTTTACATACCATCTACCCCTAACTTGAATGAAAGTAGAATAGGTATACCTTGATAGGATGTGGGGCTTGAGGTTTCCCTGAGGACATGCGTGAAAATTGCGGTCCTAGTTTGCAATGGGCCACTGAATAGCGTCCATTTTTACATGGGGTAGAACTGTGAGGAATGGAGAGCTGGGCATGACACTCTGCCAGGCTGGGCTCTGTACCAAGGCAATGCACTTTCTCCACCCAAAAACTCTTCTTTTTGGCTATAAAACTCAGCCTGTGGGAAGAGGGAAGGAGCGGTCAAGTCAGGTTGTGATGCCAAAAAGGTGCAGAGGCGTGAACTTTATAGCACAGATGTTGGTTAGTGTCGTGTAACGGGATCTAATGTTGAGCAACACTATAATGTTAAACCTTATATTTATATTTGCAGTTAGCTCATTAATACATATTTTTACTGACTTGAAAAGAGAGAAACGCCTAAGAAGTCATGTAGAAGTCATACCTGGTAGATGGATCCTTAACTTTTTTGTCCCATATTTTTCTGTAAGAACAGAAAAGACAATGTATAAGTCAGGGTGTCTTTATTTTTATTGTGCTGCTCACAATCAACCAAACAATTTTGAATCAAATAAATAAAATGGGATTGACACTAAGTCTATGGATAAATATACTCCCAATATAAATATCTAAGAAACAAAATAAGCATGTGGGAGCATCTGTAGTTTTGTGGTAGCCAGTTCGGGTAAAAACATATTGTTCTTGTGTCTTGAGCAAGTCAATCCAAGTTACACTCTTGTATGTCCTGCTTATGCATGGAAGGGTTTTGATGGAATGTTTGATGCCTAAGGTCACAAGTGCAAACTGTAAAATCTGTGTATATACTGTATATGGAGTGATTGTTCATACCACCGCAGACATGTAATACTTAGAAAAATATTGAACTCCGAGTTTACTCAGGCTTCCTGATCTGCGCTGTACTTATCAAATGTGCAACTGTGAACCACATAACTGTTATTACTAGAAATGGTGGCTGAAACGGTAACACTTAGAGAGGATAAAATCAAGCAATTGAGTTATGTTTATAGTCGCCTGAAAGAACAAACACAGCAAATCCAGTTGCAAATATGGGTGTCACTGCTAGGAAATACCAATGTGGAAATACCAATATACAGCCAAATAGACACATGCCGTTTTAGTCTACAACATTATTTTGGTATGAGAAAGTTTTGGTCTGAGAAAGTTTTCAAAATTGTTGATTCAAAAAACAGACATTTCCAGCAGCATGAGTATCCTGGAATGGGAAAGGCAAGGCTGCCCACAAAACAAACTGACCTTCAAGGAGTTTCAGCTGACCAGATTCAAAGTAAAAATCACAAACAAGCCTGTGTAAGAGAAAACCCTTTCCGAGAACATCCACTGCTTGTGCAATACACCTCAGAGACACATAATGTGCGTAATAAATCTTTATCATCCTCTTTTCAGGTAAACGTTCCCTGTCACTGACTTGTAAACACTACTAATGCAGAGGAAGCTGTGCTTTTATATGATTTTATCATGTATAGTCTATTGACATGTTGTAGTTGAAGCCACACAAACCCGTTTATCAGACATAGGTTAAAGCAGCACCTTCTGTTGTTCATGATAAAATAAGAATGCTACAATCGATACTAGAGAGCCACAGAAAACCCAGTACTGCTAAATTTGTGGTTGATGACAAAGAAGACATTATTGTAAGTTCATTATTGTAACACCGACTAGACAAATGAAGTTCACATCTGCCAGTGTTGTGGTAGAAATTTTTTAGGAAATGTATGTGATCCTTGAACAACTAATCAGTTCCACACACACAAATGATTCAGATTCTTCCTGAATCATTTGTTTACAGAACCAGCGTCTACAACCTCCTTAAGTATTAAGACTTGAGGGCAACACGAAGAGGTGAACATGAATGAAGTATTCAGTTTACAGTCAACCAGACATCTCTTCTCACAGTCTTGGGCCTGAAAATACCCACCTGCTCATGTAATTAGTCGCAGAGTTACACCCTTACTTTACTACTGAACCAGCAATGCTTAATGATAGGGAGGGCTAGTCTGTTTTGACGCAACAATCATGCTACTGTTTTTTAGGCATCATTCCACACACACACACACACACACACACACACAGTCTCTCTCTCTCTCTCTCTCTCTCTCTCTCTCTCTCTCTCTCTTTCCCTTACTGAATCTCACTCATGTTCTATGTTATTTGCATATATTGGGAAAAAAGTGTAGTAAAAAACGACTGTGTAATAAAAAGCTTGTACTCTTTTCTCTGTTTATCTGCAGGATTGTCATATTAGCCATTAGCTATTTTAACTCAAAGTACTTTCAGTGGAAATACCCATTGCAATAGCCGTAACAGTAGCAGCTTTGTTGAACAGCTGTTAGACTACAGGATAAATACATCATGAGGGTTAGCTTCAGTAAGCCTTCTACAGTTAAGTAATTGTTGACTTGCCTCTCTAAGTGTTATACAATTTGCTGATTGCAGTCTTTAGAATACACAGTTGACAGTTACTTTACCTGAAAAGCAGCATACAATGGAGATACACTTAGGCTGAGAACTCTCAGCCTAAACCCCTATCATAATTTGATTTTAGGAAGTGACAACGCTTCCAGTTTTTGTTTTTTGACAGGGGAGTCCTTGTCAGGTCATCTAAATATACAAATATAAAAACTGATGCTTAATTCTACTACATCCACCTAATTTGTACCCTGGTAACTATCCCATGCCTTAAATCATGAGTAAAATATATGACAGTGTCCATTAAGACCTACAAGCCTGGTTGAGAGTACTGGTCAACAAAAAAAGTTTAATTGATACCTGACTATAAAAGAACTTAAGGAACAGGATAATTAAAGCAAACAGTGGTCTAAGTCTTTGAATCTCTATTTGGTGAAACCCAGAGTCTGGCGCTGACACAGCAGTCCATACAGCACAGCTATAATTGAATCCCCATTTTCCCTGTACATGAGAATCTCAGAAATCCTCAGCTACTTAACATGTAATTAGAGTATCTTCAGCAAAGCACCCAACAAAGGGTGGGTGGAGCTACCTGGACTTAGACGCTGAGTGGGCGAATGAAGAATTTGCCCTGTCTGCCGTGGTCAAGTCTGGAGCTGAGTGGTGTACAGACACGTACAACATGGTGAGGTCAGGAGGTGGGTGAATTTACAATCCAAGTTTGAGCAGGATAAATGGAGATGTATGGAGAGGGAGCAGGATAAACGTCTCAAAAGTCAGCCACAGATTTCACTGGCCGCACCATAAGCTCTAATTCTAGATAAAACACCATCATCTTACAACACACTGAATGAGCTAAAGTTAGTGTTTAAGTCAAATATAACATGAAAAAAAGTTTATCTTTCTACTTCAAGCTTTAGATTGCAAGGAAGTATATATAAAATAAGTCAAATATCAAACCGCATAAGTCTATCTCAACAGTTATTTTAATACTTATGCTATACTATTTAATCTTTGTAAAAAGGGAACATTTTAAAATCTATTTAAAATTTGTATGTCCACATTTCCCAATTTAATGGGAAGGAAGCTTTAGCATGTCCCTAAAGACAAATTCTATCTAATCACTACAACCAACATCTAGCTGGTGGTAGTCACTTTAGAGAAAAAGATATGTCCAGTGCACATTTTACTATATATTGCAGTTGTTGCAAAAATGAATAAAAAATGCTTGGGTTATTTGATGACAGTAGATTCATATGCTGTGCCGTGTGGTTGCTAATGGACACAAATTTTACAATGAAAGACAGAAAATAGAGACATAAGTCAACAGTGCAAAAATTAATACCACCTGTATAGAGTATGTCAAATTATTTTTAACTAACTAATACCTAAAGAAGCAGAATGTAGCTTTATTTTCTATTTTGCCCAAGAAACTGAAGCTTGCTAGCTCTAATTGTTATCGGTGTTGCTTAATTTTGTAAAAAAAAATAATAATAATAAATAAATAAATAAATAAATAAATAATTTTTTTTTAGACATTACTGTATGATAGAGAATTCTATGAATTAATACTGTTAAATGAGCAGATCTTTCTGAGAAAGAGAGAAGAACTGGACCTCCTCAGCTGTACTACTATCCTGTATTTATGTTCTAGAAATGGCATCATTCTAAAGGCCTAAAAATACATTTCCTGTCCATGTGGCACTGTGCGAGGATTCTGAGGCCACCACACAGTGCCATAGATTGGCACTTAAGGGTTCACATATGTGCTCATGCACATATTACACATCCTTAAAGAACCCTAAACCATAAATCATTGCTCACTGAGATGAGCATATTGGTTTCTACTAGAGCTCAGATACCAAATTTAACCTAATTTGATTTTAGTGGTGTTATGTAATGTTTAGAAGGTACAGAGTTAGTTTCAATTACCTTCCTTTTTGAAACTCTTGCTAAAACAAGAATACTGTAGACGAGTGGTCACCAACCCTGTTCCTGGAGAGCTACCTTACTGAAGACTTTAGCTCCAACCATTTTCATGCCCACCTGACCATCTAATCATTGCTTTAAGAAGTTCTTGATCAACTAAAACAAGTGTGTAAGATTTTGGTTTGAGATGAAACCTGCAGGAAGGTAGCTTTCCAGGAGGAGGGTTGGTGACCACTGCCCTAGAGGATAGGTCAAATTATAACTTATCTAATCTAAACTAATCTACAACCCCAATTCAAAAAAACTTGGGACATTATGGAAAATGCAAAAAGAAAAAAAACAAAAAGAGTCATTTGAAAATTCAATTCACCCTGTCCTATATTGAAAACACATTATTTGATGGTTTATTTTATGAATTTAATGTATTTTTGAAAACATACACTTATTTCAAAACTGATGACTGCAACACACTCCAAAAAATTTGGGACAGTCAACTGTTTACCACTTATTGGAGACAGGTCAGGACTGCAGGCAGGCAATGCTAGCACTCACACTCTCTGCTTATGCAACCATGCGCTCTGTAATCGGGGCAGAATGTGGTTTGGTGTTGTCCTGCTCTGGATCGCAGCATATGTTGCTCCAAAATTTGTATATATCTTTCTGCATTAATGTTGCCCTCACAGATGTGCAAGTTACCCATTCCATAGGCACTGACACATCCCCATACCATGACAGATGCTGGCTTTTGGACCTGATGCTGATAACAGCTTGGATGGTCCTTTTCCTCTTTGGCCCAGAGAACACAACGGCTGTTTTGTCCAAAAACTATTATAAATGTTGACTTGTCGGACCACAAAACACGATTCCACTGTGCTATAGTCCATCTCAGATGAGACCGAGCCCAGAGAAGTCGGCAGTGCTTCTGGACAGTTTTGATGTATGGCTTCTGCTTTACATAGTAAAGCGTTAACTTGTGTCTGTGGATGCAGCGGCAAATGGTGTTGACTGACAAAAGTTTACCAAAGTATTCCTGAGCCCATGTCAGGATATCCATTGCAGACTCATGACTGTTTTTAAGACTGTCGCGTCTGAGGGATCGGAGATCACTTGCATTCAGAAGTGGTTTTCGGTCTTGCCCTTTACACACCGAGATTTGACCAGATTCCTTGAATTTTAATTATACTGTGCACTGTAGAAAGTGAAAGGCCCAAAATCCTACCGATTTGTCTTTGGGGAATGTTGTTCTCAAAGTGTTGGATTATTCGCTGATGCATCTGTTGGCAGATTGGCGAGCCTCAACCCATCCTTGCTCTTGAAGGACTAGGTCTTTTTTGGAGGCTCTTTATATACTATGATTAAACGATTGCCTCATCTGTTTCACATCACCTTCTTATTTCAACTTGTCACATCGCTATTAGTCCTAAATTGCCCTGTCCCAACTTTTTTGGAATGTGTTACATGCATCAATTTCAAAATAAACGTTTATCTTCAAAAAAAAGCTCTTCAGGTGATTAGGTAAAACATCACGTCTTTATATGTTTTTTTGTTTAAATACAAGTCAAAGTACATTTACAAATCACTCATCTTTGTTTCTATTAACATTTTCCATATTGTCCAACCATTTTCAGAATTGGGGTTGTAATATGTGATGCTGTTGTATTATTGTACATAACACAATTTTAAGTGGCATACGATAATTTTTTACCACAGATACATATCACATTCCGGGAACTGTATATCACACCAGTCTATTGATAACTTCACAACCTGACCCCACAAAAAGATATTGAAGACAGAAACACTCAGTATGTGGATTCAAGCACACAGCTAATAATTTAACTCATACTTTTATTTCCACAGCACCACTGTCATCAACCATCCCTTTCTGTAGCTGAGTCTGCTTGATAATATACTGTAAAACCTGTCACTTTCTTTTCAGTGGCATACTTTAGGAATGACACAACTTCAGCAATTTCCAATTTGCCAGAATATAGCTCTGTCTGCTTGACTAATAACTCCAAGCTGAACATGCTGAAATGGTAGTTCTCAGATACTGCTGTGAATCATAAATCATTACTTTTAGTATTGTTTTTGCCGGCTGTGGAATCTTAACATATTGTATTCCACTTAGGATTCCAGTGAAATTGTAGCAGGTCTTGTTGTCCTTACTCCTGTTTGGTGGAATTAAAGATTGCACTCTCAGAATAAAGGATACTAAACTGTACCTTTCCTTGGAGTGGTACCTTCAAGGGTACTTCTTTTGTACCATTAATATGTATCTTTCACCTGTAAATGTGGATACAGTGTACTTTTAAAAGGATTTATGCTACATAAAGGGACTATAGTTAGTTTTTGGAGTAAAGCTTTGATGGTACTCCAAATGTACCTCTAGGTAAAAGATGCACATAGTCGGGAAAATGAGTATTGAATGCATCAACATTTTTTTCAGTAAATATATTTCCAATGAGGTTATTCACATGAAATTTTCACCAGACATCAGTATTAACTCAAGAAATCCACAAATATAAAGAATTCACAGCATTAAAGTCCATAAATAAAGTTATGTGTTATAAAGTGGAATGACACAGGAAAAAAAGCATTGAACACGCTAAGAAAAAGTTCTCCAAGGCAAGGTAAGGCAAGGAACCAGCTGAAATCAGTAAGTACTTAGAAAGTAATTATACCTCCTATCTCTGCAAATTAATATCAGCTGGGTTAGTAAATTGATCATCTATAAAAAGACATTTCATTACCAAGGTGTCACACAAGAAACATTTCATGATGGGTAAAAGCAAAGAGCTCTCCCAAGACCTTCCTAACCTTATTGTTGCGACACATATTGATGGAATCGGATACAGACGTATTTCAAAACTTCTGAATCCTCCAATAAGCACCATTGGGGTCATCATCTGCAAGTGGAAGCAGCATCACTCCGTCATCAACTGACCACACACAGGAGCTCCTTGCAAGATTTCTGACCAGAGAGTCAGAAGAATAGTCAGAAGAGTAGCCCAAGAGCCAAGGACCACTCGGAAAGAGCTCCAGAAACACTTGGAGGCAGCAGGTACCATCGTCACAGAGAAAACAATAGGCAATGTACTCCACTGCTCAGCCTCACCCCACAAGACTCCATTACTGAAGAAAAGGCATGTCGAAGCGCTCATTTGGACAAGCCTGTGAAATATTGGGAGAGTGTAGTCTGCTCAGACGAGAGTAAAATTGAACTTTTTGCCTGTCATACTACACACCATGTTTGGAGAAGAAATGGCACTGCACATCACCCTTAAACACTATACCTACAGTGAAATTTGGAGGTGGAAGCACCATGGTGTGGGGCTGTTTTTCATCACATGGCTTATTTAGATTTCATATAATTGAAGGAACCATGAGTGAAGCCCTTTACCGGGAGATTCTTGAGAAGAATCTGCTGCCATCCACCAGGATGATGAAGATGAGACATGGGTGGACCTTCCAGCAGGACAACAACCCAAAACATACAGCAAAGGAAAATCAAGGTGTTACGATGGCCCAGTCAATCACCTGACTTGAATCCAATTGAACAAGATTTAAAGACAATATGTTTAGAAGAACGGACCAAAATCACACCTGAATACTTCAGCCGAATAATTTCTTCTTCCTGTCATTACAAACAGTGGCTTCTCCAGAAAGTATTAAATAAATTTCAGTTAGAGTGTTCAATACATTTTTTCCTGTGTCATTCATCTTTATTACACATAACTTCATTTATGGACTTTAATGTTTGGATTTCTTTATATGTGTGGATTTCTTGAGTTAATACCAAAGTCTTGTGAATAAACTAAAATTGGAAATTGGAAAAAAATTGTTGACTTACTTATTTCCCCCACTGTATAACAGGTACAGAAGATATATCCTTGAGGGTACCATCCTGTGTTTGAGGTATTGTATTATTCAACACTGACGGTATATTGAATTCAGATTTAAATGTGAAATCAGATTGAAATGTGCTGTGTGTTCATAAAGTCAATCTAGTACCTAATAATTAATTAACACAGTGTTAACATCATTATATATATATATATATATATATATATACACATGTGTGTGTGTGTGTGTGTGTGTGTGTGTGTGTGTGTGTGCTATAATGTCACTGAACCACCGGATGGGTAACACAGTAAACACGGGTAAAAAATAGTGGATGATTGTGTATTTTAGAACGCAAGTCAGGAGGGTCAAGGCCAATAAAACCATTACTATAACAAACAGATGCTCTATCCACTAAAAGACTTTTTGTGGTTTCAAATTGATGTTGTACTGCAAGAGCAATCAAGAGGGATATTAGCCCTTTTAACAGAAACCCAAAGGCTTAAGCTAGACATTTTTTCTCCAAAATTGGGTGCACAGATAACAGCAGTAAATTCTGAGCGATCTTTAAATCACTGCCTAAGTGTTCGAGATTGTAAGGGGTGTCCAGAGGGAAGCGATAAGATAAACAAAAGATCTGCTCCGGTAAATAGAGGAGGTGACTTAAGGGCATGTTATGCAATACATCTTCTCTCCCCCTTTCCATTAAGAGTATAAAACCATCATCAGTACTTTATCATAGGATTGCTTGGAATACTAACCCATAAAATTTTCTGACTAGCTGTGTACATGAACCACAACCCCTTGCACAAAATGTCAGTGTTAATTATTAGAGAAATAAATTTGAACATTAATTAATAACAGCTTAAAACAAGGTTCTCATATTAACAACTGAGCAATAGTGTCTTTAGTGTCTGCTTTGTATCAGCTTTCCCACACAAAAATTCAGATGTGTAAAAGAAAGACCTACTTGTAAGCCTTCATGTTGGGCTGCACTGCATCAGGGAATCCCAGCATGCCACACACAACCCTGCTGCTGTTCAGACTCCAGCCTTTGTCACACACCTGCCTCCATCTCCCAGCATGCTTCACTTCCACCACACCCTGCGTCACTATTGCATGTTTCTTCGTAGCCATCAAAACTGGCCGCAAACGGACTTCCTGAATCTTCACTTTACTGCCAGACTACGGAGATCAAAATTGGAACATGTTAACAGGATGTTCAGAGATGCTAATTGTGGTGATATTTTAAAGAGTTTACATAGAATTATCAAAAAAAAAATTGTCATATCATCATTTAGTTTGACAAGTGAATAAATGACTGCCATAACACAGAAACTTAATGCAGAACTCTGCTGTCAATTGGAGAAAATAAACCTTCCATATTTCAGAAAAGAATTTGATAGCAGACTCATAAAGACTGTGAAAACTGTCTGAACACAAACATTCTACAGAAATATGTCTGAAAGATCAACATCAGAATGCATGTCCTTCTAGCTCTGACTTCTCCTAAGATAACGCTTGCATTAAAGGTCATGTGACTTGCAGGGATGTGCTATTCTCTCTGACTGCTTACCGGATCATGTAACCGGTGTCTGGATAACTGACCCTGCCAGGGGGCCATTGAATTGGAGTAGATGTCATGCCACTGGTTTAAGGTAGGAACATTGCCTCTAGTGGGAGGGCTTCTTCTAGGCCCTCCAGAAACCACTTGGTCCAGCCTTCTCTCAGGATTACACACTACTCCAAGATCCTCTGAGTGTTTGCAGTCGTGGACACCCCATCCATTTGACTTACACTCTTTCAGTGATTTCTCTGAACCATCACAGCGGACATTATCCATCCAAATAGGACCTGTAATCATAAAAACATGTTAGGAATGTATATAAACATAGTATCAGTAGCATGGCTGAACAAAAAATGTCTGAAGATGTGATATTATGCAGTGCTAACACAATAACCAGAAACATGTCTCCATAAAAATCATCATTAAAGGCAATGAAAGAGAATTTTCATGAAGCTGTCTGAGAGAATGTAGAGTATTTGTTAGATGGGCAGACTGAAGCCTTTGTTTAGTTTTAATGACGGGGCTGCTTGGCCAAGTGGTGTTACACTTGCTTTGGTTTACTGGGGATCTTTATGGTTGCCTTAAAGTTAAATTATAGGGCAGGGCAGGTCAATGTACAGAACAGCAGAGTTTGGCTTTCACACTGCTGTGAAGAAAGTTGTCTTTAAATGTCTTCTAACACTATATTTATGACCATCATTCTGAAAGACTGTTAGTGGTAAAGAAACGCATCTGGACTTATAATCTTAAATTCATTTCGCCACCCGTCTCAGATGCTTTGATTTACTACTCTCTGACATTTTCTTACACCTCTATAAAGATAATTATAATGCCAGGTAGGGTAAGTAATTTAAAAGTGATTTAATCGGTGAGTCTAGGCAGATTCTAGTTTTGGTCCTCATTACTCACCATCTCCCTCTCCATATTTGGCACTGTGTGCCCAAGTGATGGCCCCACGGAAGCCCAGTTCTTTACAAACCACATTTGCCAGTTTAATGTCAACCTCGTCATCACACACAGTTCCCCATGTACTGTTGTGTAGCACTTCAATGCGACCTTCATTGTCTCTGTGCCCAATTCCTGCCAAACGCACTTTGGCAGGTGGTGCGCGGCCCGAACGTGGGACTGCAAGAGCAGCTACAAGGAACAGGGAGCTCCAACAGAGACAGACAGCCAGTGCCATATTAGTGTTGACACAGCACTCCTGAAAAAGAATGTTTCTCGAATTATGGTGTTTATTCTTTTAAGTTCATCATTATTAATTTGTTCAACATAACAACCGTCAGAATGCTATGAAGCCCTAATTCCAACATAGTTTAACAAGTTCTATTACAACTTCATTCATTCATTCATTCGTTCATTCATCTACAGTAAGCGCTTTATCCTGGTCAGGGTCATGGTGGATGTGGCGTAAATCCCAGGAACACTGAGTGCAATACAGGAGAATTCATGTTTGGTGTCTAGTCCACCAAACAAAATGGCAACCACAGGGGTTAAAAAAAGCTATCACCACAAATATGCAAGGAAGTAACACCACATAACTATCTATACATTTCGTGATTCTCAGGTGTAGACAATATAATTAGTAACACAAACATCATTCTTTGGCCCCTACCAAAAAAGTGGGGAAAACATGGTTTACCAAATCCAGAAAAGGAAAGCCAGGAGCTATAAGTGGTTCTAGCAAGTTCCAAGTGCCAATCAACAAATAGTATTATTCAGCTTTGTAGATCCAAAATAAAATAAAATAAAATAGAATAAAATAAAACACTAAAAACTACAAAGTATATTTAAAAATTCTCAAAATCCACTCTGACAAATATTGTTCACATTTCTTTAGTGAGGAAAAGCATGCAGAGGTAAAGGCAAGGGTTTACTCACCTTGAAGCCACACTGAAGTCACATGCGTCCCTGATCAGGGCAAAGTGAATGAAGGAAGGAGTGCACTACTGAGAAGAGGTCCTCACTCACTCTGTCCCTTTCCTTCCCTCCCTCCCTCCCTCTTTCCCTCCATCACTATTTGGTCCACCCACACATGTCCCTTTCTCTAACTCACATGGTTTTGACCAATTAACCCAACCATCCATTTTCTTGTAATTACATGGATTATTAAGGAAAAATTAATTAAAATCACTCCTGAAATTAGCACACATCTTGACTTCATTACAGCCAAATCAATGCCCTCTGTTGAAATTATGTAAATTATTACTCATTAAAATAATGGAAATGCTACGTCTAAAAAAGAATGTGAAGTTTAGGAAGAAGAGGTTAGGCGGTGACATTTTTCTAATTGTGCTATTTGAATGTACAGTATCATTCATGCCATAAAATCTTCAACATGAGCTCGGGCTGTTTTCTTTTCTTGTCTTATCTAACACTACATATATATATATATATATATATATATATATATATATATATATATATATATATATATATATATATATATATTGCTTGTTCGTACTTCCTCTCATTTACTCATTTAGTAAATGAGTAATGAGTACCCAAGTAATTTATCCCAGTAATATTTCAATGCCCTCAACACAGAAAATATTTAACTCTACACTACAGCTCATCAAAAACATGGTTGGTTAAAGTTCGACTTATTGGTTTCTCTAGGACAAGAGAGAAACTGTTCTAGCAACAGCTGCTTTCATACATTTGTTAGAAAGATATATGCACATACCTATATTTTGGAATATAAGTGAAAGGATTGTGGCTGAAAAAGGACCACTGCTGTTGTTGTTAAAATGTATTTCAGGTTTACAGCTAACCTCACTGGAACTCATTTAGGGAAACAGATGTATTCACAGCAATTGCATTCCATCAGCTCATGCATGGTGTGTGTAGATTGTCAACAATATTTACTATGAAGACTTGATTCCACTCTGAGGCAAACAGGTAATGGGGAAAGCACACACACAAAGAAATAAAAATAAAAAAAAGAAATTATATTATATATATAGATAGATAGATAGATAGATAGATAGATAGATAGATATAGATATCTACCAAGATGGCAAATTGTTTCCTTTTTTGTAATTTGCCATGTTCTGTTAACTTATATCTACTAATCTACATGTTTGTGATCTAAAGTTTGTGTGACTGGGCTTAAATACACTTCCCTCCCTTTTTTGCACAAACCAAGACAGGAAGTCGGGTTCCCATTAAAGGGCCCTAATCAAAGAGAAATCCTCTTTTATAACCAGGGAGATGTGAGAGCCAAAAATAAAGCACTAGGAGCTCCAGATTAGCATGTTATCAAGTTATTATGATGAATATGCATGCATCCATCATCTGACTCTACACCCATATATAATCATCCCTATATAAGATTAAAGGATATGTGCTTTTCTTCCAAATAATACAGTAGACATTATGGTGACTAAAGTTATTGGTAAGAGAGCAGTCTTCAAGCTGATGATGTGGTGCATTGGGTTGCATTAAGAGTACATTCACTGCTGATTGAGTGTATGCACATGTGTGTGTGAGAGGTGGGTGAAATAAACTAGAGCCACAGACTGAGCTCTTAAGAGGCACTGCTGTGGTGCACTGAAGCCTCCACCTCTGTAATTACCCTCCAAAGCCTGGATCAACCCCTAGCCACAATTTGAGATGCTGTGAAATAAGTACATGCTCTCCAACAATAAACAACTGCCTTTTTAAATTATAGCACCTCCCCCTGTTCACCCTCACTCTGAGCAGAAGTCAGGAATTTTCATAAAATGGACAGATTGAAACGATTTTAACTGCATTTAAAAATAATAATAATAATTTAAGAGCTCCAGTGAAAAAAATATGTGTATCCATACATACTTTCCAGTGAAACAGTTTACAGAAAGAACTGGAAATCCATGGGATGGACAGTTTTAGGACAAATTAAACTACTGCTATAGACAGGATCTTGCTTATCAGGATTGTATTTGTCTTAAATGTCTTGGCCGTTACATTGTATTCGTAGAAGAATTTGACGTGAACAGTTATGGGTTAACAAAGTCAGTGATATAATGATGATTCAACATTAACAAGTAACGTTTTAAGCATGAATGCCATGCATTCCCAGTCATATTAAAAATTGAATTCTGCCCTAATACTGATCTAGTGCTAGGATAGAGGCATATTGCTATTTTTTGCCTCATCAGCATCTCATTATTATGAGAAAAGCATCTAGTTATGTGCTAAATGTTAGAAAAACAACATAATTGAACTTCTTGTTACAATATAACCTACTTTTTGGTTACCAGCTGTTAATTGGTAATGACAAATGATGCAGTTGACAGAATTAATTAAATTTTACTTCATGCTTCGCTTAAACAAGAGATTTTAATATCACTGTGAAAAGAGAGATTTTAAAATTTTTTGATTAAAAAGAGAGATTTTAATATCACTGTGTAGTGTACACAGTATACTGCAAATAAACTTATATCTTATCAAGTAGTATACACTATATGGACAAACATTTGTAGACACCTGACCATCATATTCGTGTGCTTTTTGAGCATCCCATTCCAGATTTAATCCCCCTTCGCTGCTATAATAACCTCCACTCTTCTGCTTTCTTTCTTAATTTCATTATAATGAGATGCTGATCGGGTTTTTTTTTTTCTTGTATGGCAGCAATGGTTACTTATTTTCGTGATTCTGACCCATTTTCCTTCCCACACTCTCTATTTGGTTTTCACATTCCTTATATGGTCCTTCTTCCTGCTCTCCAAGAATACACACCCCACCCTCTTCAACCCTTTCTTCACCAGTACCACCTGTGTGTGCACACTTACCATAATTCAAATACTGTGGTTTCATTGTTTAGTTGCATGCTTGGTATGTCCTAGGATCTTTAATATACAGTAAGTTTTTAAAAATGGTGCAAAGTACCTATTCAACAATATACAATCCACAACTTCATCATCATGCAACAAGGCTTCAGCATAGAAGAGAATGTATTAGTTTCAGATAAACATGGGAAAGGGCACTGAATTTCCTCATAATGAGCAGAAGTAGAACTTATTTGTCAGCAAACAGGTTGAAAATCAGCTATCCAAGTCTAATCCAGCCATACTGCTGCTTATGCTTCTTTGCTAATATATCAAGCTGTGATATCAGTATAAATAAATAAATAAATTATAATCCCCATATTACCCCTACATACTGCTATGCAGCTAGTAACATTAACAATCTCCTTAACATGGTCATAACTCACATTTAAAGCTGCGACACTTGCTTATACTTCTTGCCTCAGAACATTGTTGGTGTTGTTAAGAGAAAGCGGTGATGGTGGTTGGAAGAGGTGGGGGCCCAGAAATGGAAGGGCTTTCTCCACCACATCCCACACACACACCACACACAGTTGTTTGGACTGATCCAGTCACAATGCATTAGTGGTTTCCTCATGAAATAAACGTTTCATCAAGTTACAATGTAAATGAATTACAGAGCTTTCCCATTTTTAATAGCTTTAAAGTATATATGTGGCCTCAGTGTGGCTTATGCATGAGTCCATAGACGTCATGTAGACCATGCTACTACACTGATAAATTCTGTTTAAGTGATCCTAAATCAGCAATCCTGAGGTAAAAGAAGTCTTTAAGAAAATGCTCTGTATAATGTTGTGATTAAGAATTACAGTATGCCTGCAACTGTATGATTTGGAACATCACACTGAAGAGAAACACACACCTGTATTTAGAGTGGGGGAAATAAGTATTGGATGCGTCAAAAAAAATTTTTGTAAATGTCTTTCCAATGAGGCTATTCATATGAAATTTTCACTAGACATTAGTATTAACTCAAGAAATCCAAAAATATAAAGAATTCACAACATTAAAGTCCATAAATGAATGACACAGGAAAAAAGTATTGAACATGCTAAGTGAAATTTATTTAATACTTAGTGGAGAAGCCTTTGTTTGTAATGACCGCTTCAAGATGCTTCCTGTATGAAGAAACTAATCAGCTGCAGTATTCAGGTGTGATTTTGGTCCGTTCTTCTAAACATATTGTCTTTAAACTTGTTCAATTGGATTCAAGTCAGGTGATTGACTGGGCCATCCTAACACCTTGATTTTTTTTCTCTGAAACCAATTGAGAGTTTCCTTTGCTGTATGTTTTGGGTTGTTGTCCTGCTGGAAGGTCCACCCACGTCTCATCTTCATCATCCTGGTGGATGGCAGCAGATTCTTCTCAAGAATCTCCCGGTAAAGGGCTTCACTCATGGTTCCTTCAATTATATGAAGTCTGCCAGTACCATGTGATGAAAAACAGCCCCACACCATGGTGCTTCCACCTCCAAACTTCACTGTAGGTATAGTGTTTAAGGGTGATGTGCAGTGCCATTTCTTCTCCAAACATGGTGTGTAGTATGACAGGCAAAAAGTTCAATTTTGCTCTCGTCTGAGCAGACTACACTCTCCCAATATTTCACAGATTTGTCCAAATGAGCGCTTCGACATGCCTTTTCTTCAGTAATGGAGTCTTGTGGGGTGAGGCTGAGCAGTGGAGTACATTGCCTATTGTTTTCTCTGTGACGATGGTACCTGCTGCCTCCAAGTGTTTCTGGAGCTCTTTCCGAGTGGTCCTTGGCTCTTGGGCTACTCTTCTGACTATTCTTCTGACTCTCTGGTCAGAAATCTTGCAAGGAGCTCCTGTGTGTGGTCAGTTGATGACGGAGTGATGCTGCTTCCACTTGCAGATGATGACCCCAATGGTGCTTATTGGAGGATTCAGAAGTTTTGAAATACGTCTGTATCCGATTCCATCAATATGTGTCGCAACAATAAGGTTGCGATGGTCTTGGGAGAGCTCTTTGCTTTTACCCATCATGAGATGTTTCTTGTGTGACACCTTGGTAAAGAAGAGCATTTTTGTAGACCATTAATTTCCTAACCTGGCTGATATTAATTTGCACAGATAGGGGGTATAATTACTTGCAGATTTCAGCTAGTTCCTTGCCTTACCTTGCCTTGGAGAACTGCTTTTTCTTAGCATGTTCAATGCTTTTTTTCCTGTGTCATTCCACTTTATTACATATAACTGTATTTATGGACTTTAATATTGTGAATTCTTTATATTTCCAGATTTTTTGAGTTAATACCAATGTCTGATGAAAATTTCATGTGTATAACCTCATTGGAAATATATTTTCTGAAAAAAATGTTGACGCGTTCAAATTTCCCCCACTGTATCTATAACATTTGTAACCTTTACACATATAATTATAAAAAAATCTGTATAGTACATTTGTCTACTATAACACTGTTTGTACAATACTATGCTTAAACATCACATGCTAAGCTTTTAGACCTCTAAGTATGATGTCAACCCTCAAGGATTGGCCTTGGGACACTAGGAATTGGCCAATGACTTCTAGAATTCTAAACATTTAATCTCTGAGATTTTTAGCATTTTTGTTTGGGTTGTGGACACAAGCAATTGGTTGTGTCTGCTAGCTGTAGGTATACTGGCATGATCAATGTGCCACTGCCACAGCACAGATCATATAACCGAATCTGGTAACACATAAAGAAAAGGGATGACTATAACATACATCAAAACTTAAATACATACTTTAAACATTGTATTTTGCATTGTCTAGCATTTGTTAAGATGGTAATGTTGAGAAACCTTGATGATAATTAGCTAGATAGATGGCTTACTAGTGAGTAGGCTCATATTGGCACACAGTCAATTAATAACATGATCATAAATGCTACCCATTTACATTTATGGCATTTGGAAGATGCCCTTCTCCAGAGTGACTTACATTTATCTCAATTATACAACAGAGCAGTTGAGGATTAAGGGTTGAGGGCCTTGCTCATGGGCAATGCCAAACTGCCACTGCTGGGAATTGAACTCTCAACCTTCCAATAAGTAGTCCAATGTTTTAACCACAGAGCTACCACTACCCCATTCATACTCGTTTAGAAATTTCCAATATGACAAAACGGATGACAAAACCAACTGTAAATATCCCTCAGATGTGAATCTACATGAGCATCACTCTAGGGTCCTCAGCTTACTCCGTGTTCTCCCACTATGTACGGAGGTATCCTCCTGGGCCCAATTGTTCAAACGTAATCTGATCGATTGGATCTAATCTTGAAAATGGGTTGTTCAAATGAAATAATTTTTAAAAAAGATTCTGAAATCAGATTAGATCATGTAATCCAGTCCTGCTTTTGATCTGGATCAAACCTTCAGTATGTGTTGTTCAAAACTTTTTAGGAGGATTTGGACTCCTGTTATCCAAAACATCAGGATTATCCTGATCCCAGCAGAATGGTGGATTCAAGATTCAAAGCAACATTGGATTGGATCACCCTGATCCGGCTGCAAACTTTTCAAGATGACCAAATCCAGATTACTAGTGCTCTATATCAGAATACATATCACAATATAGGCTACTAGCTATGTAAAGAACAACAGGTAGATTAGCCAGCATGGGGTCACTAAATGTTTTTATTTGAAGAGACAGAAAATAGCACAATAAACAATACAAACATCCTCTTCCCACAAACAAACAAATTAATGCATTATTCACAATATTTTGAATGCTTTAAATTATAAAGTCTAAATGTCCAATAGTTAACAAAGAACATTCGGTGTTCATGTGTGGAGAGAAATAAGGAATTGTTAGAAATTATTTTTGATTGGTTCATCTCTGATATTGTGTCATTGTAATTAATATACAGTGACAAATGACAGTTAAAATTAAATATATTATTGTTTGATATTGACAGCTGTTTGATGGACTATTTATGTGGACAAAAGCTTTTTTCCTTTACTGTACTGAAAGGCTTAATTGGTAGCCTGATGTATACGTATCTACTTTATCACTGTAACAGTTAAATAAATCAAGTGTGAGATTATCTCATCTATATATACACACACGCATACACACACACACAACATGATACAAACGTTATATTATTTGACCAGTTTTAAAGTTTTATTACATTTTGTGCCTTAAACCCTCTCTGAATCCACCCTTCTGCTAGGATCAAAATAATCCTGATTTTTTATTTTTATTTTTTTTGGGGGGGGGGGTTAACAGGTATCCCAATCCTACTAAAACGTTTTGAACGCCACATACTGAAAGTTTGATCCAGATCTAAAACAAGATTGGATTACATGATCTAACCTGATTTCAGAATCCTTTCTTCTTCTTTTGAACAACCCATTTTCAAGATTAGATCCAATCCGATAGTTGAAATCCGATCAGATTACTTCTGAACAATTGGACGCAGATCAAATGCAGTCCTGACCAGGATAAGCACTTACTGAAGCGTAAATGAATGAATGAATGAGCCTGTTGACTGGAAATGGAGAAATCATGGATCAGGGTATACTTTTCGAACAGATACTTTAGGAATGAAGAGAGTTGGTTCAGTGTTGTGTTGGTGTAGTTATACACACATGTACATGTAGTGTACATGCATATGTAGTGTACACACACCATCCACTTTATTAGGAACACCTATGTAACTGCACATTCATGCAGTTATCTAAATCAGCCAATCACAGGGCAGCAGTGCAATGCAAAAAACCCCCCCAAAAACAAACAAAACCCACAATCTAATCATGCTGACTGATGTAAACATTAACTGAACTCTAAGATCTCTGTGACTTTAACCATAGAATGGATGTTTGTACCAGATGTTGAAGACTGGAAAAAAGATCAAGTGATTTTTTTTTTTCTTCTAATCTTCAGCTGTCCAGTTTATGTGAGCCTGTGTCCCATGATAGCCTCAGATTCCTTTTCTTGGCTGAAAGGAATGGAATCTGAAGTGGTCTTCTGCTGTTGTAGTCCATCCAGCTCAAGATTCAATGTTTTGTGCATGCGGAGATTATTTAACTTAATATATCCTTCCTGGCAGCTCAAAACAATCTGGCCATTTTCCTCTGACCTCTCTTATCAGCAAGGCGTTTCCACCCACAGAACTGTCGCTTACTCCGTGTTGTTTGTTTTTCACACCATTCTGTGTAAACGCTAGACACCGATGTGTGTGAAAAACCAGCAGTTTCTAAAATACCCAAACTAATGCATCCGGTGCAAACAGCTATGCCATGTTTATAGTTACACATCACACTTCTTTCTGATGTTTGATATAAACATTAACTGAAGCTCTTGACCTGTATCTGCATGATTTTATGCAGTGTATGGCTGCCACATGATTGGCATGTTCGATAACTGCACGGATGTGCAGTTGTAGTGTTCCTAATAAAGTAGACATTGAGTGTATATTTAGCATATAAACGGCGCAGGAGGCCATTTTCTATTTATTCTCAGCACATTGAGAGACCACACACATAACTGCAACTTATGTCCCATAACTGGAACTTCAGGGGAACTTTGGAGGATTATCCCAGGCCAACCTTACCTCACAATTTCCAATTCATCATCAATAGACTTTTCTTGTTGTTGCTTAAACAATAACCAGAACCACAAACTACTGGCCCCGAGCCATAATAGCAATCTGGTGGTCATGCACACATATCCAAAGAAACATTGGTGGCTATCTATCCATTGCCCCAATTACAGGCAAGTCAGACTTTTAGTTAAATCAGCATTTCTCCTTCAACAGATACATTTTTTCTCAGCTAAGCTGCTAGTGTTCCTCTTTTTTTTTTTTTTTTTTTTTTAAAAAAAAAAAACATACCAGTGGCCTACCAAAGCATCCTTTTATACATCACTGATGACAGAGAAGCATCTTCCCCACATGAACATGAACAGCTGTGATTAGAACTGAACAGCAGAAAATCACTTAGGCCAAAAGAGCTGTGCCTATAAAAACAGACTAAACATTAATGCAACGATGCCTATTCTCTGTGTGTGGGGGGGGGGACATGCAAGTGAAAATACAGATTGTAAGATGGTTTGTAATATAGCACAGCAATAAAAAATATGCAGGAGATAGCATCTCAATTTTGAATTTTATATCTACACATTGAATTAATGGGATTTCAGCATAGAAACAGAGAGGGCCTTGTATGTTTACCAAAAATACCACAATTGTACTATATGTCTTGTCAAACTGCTTTGGAGGTACAATCTACAACACAAGAAGAAAACTTTTACATTTAAATAAAAATTTTTTAAAATTATATAGTAATAGTAGTTGGATACCAATGAAAAACTTAATTATAATTTTCTCCAATATTTTCCCATAATAAAGGTGTTCGTTGTAGATCAGTAGCAAAAAAAAAAAAAAAAAAAAAAAAAAAGTCAGTGAAATTCACCTTGACTTCATATGACAATTTTTTAAAAATATTTTATTTAAAAATAATAATAAAAAAAATAAGTGAGCAGCATATTTACCATTTAAATGTGGCCAAATTTGACATTTATACAGTGCCAAATGTTTCATCTTTACCAATTGAAGATCAGTTGAACATGTTCAGCTAATTATGTAACAAAATCCATTTTATAAATGTAATGCAGGATGTCCTTTTTTTTTTTTGTTATGAAGCCTCTAAACAGGTTTAAAAAAAACCTGTTTAGAGGCTTCATAACAATGATGACTTCAGATTTAGAAATCAAGAAGAAAATGTTAGTCAGTATATTTATTACAAGAGCTCTTTGGCAGTACAGTGCAGGGCATTAGAACACTTAATGAGACATGATTGTCTATTGAGTTGTGTGTTGCAGTTACAACATGACAATGCCAAAGGGAAGGGGGGGGGGGGACATTTAAAGAATTTTAACATAGAATGTTTATATATACACACACACTTCCGTTTGCTGCTACATGAAAAGTGTCAGGAACATGGAAGATTTTTTTTAATAATTTGATGAAGGCTACAACAAATTTGGAAAAGAGGAGCCTTTTTTCCAGAATTGTTTGCTTTGATGAAAAATGGAAAAGAAGTTAAATGTTATTGTTTACAGGAGTGAGAAAACTTGTAATGCAAAACTTTCCATTATTCCGCAAAATAATAAAATAGAGATCCTTTGTTTGGGAACAGAATGCAAATGCTCACTATTTTAGCTGTCAGCCCATTTTGGAGCAAAACACACATTTGACATGAAGAGAGTGAACCCAAAATTATTAAACCATTATGCAACACACTAACGTGAAGGGTAATATCCATACAGGTCGATATACCATGTTCTCCAGGAAGGTAATAGACAAAACCCAAATTAATGAAACAAAAAGTGAACTAGCGAACTAGCTATTATATTCAGTTAAAGCCTAACACGATTGACCAAAGGGTTCAATTTGAGTAAGTATTACTAAAGTCATGAGTAATGTGCTATACTAGCAAAAAGGCAAAGACACAGACATAACTGTGTTGTAGCAGTACAGCACAAAACTTGCAAGGAAACCTCACGACACAGTTTTTGGGTTTTTCCTGAACACACCTCACTGACTGATTTTGGGCAAAGCTTGCTGTATCAGGGAAAAGACCAAACAAACATTCTCGAGCTTCAGGAATAGAGTTCTGCACATCTGCCATTAGTGTTTTTTGTTGTTGTTGTTGTTGTTGTTTTAGTTTAAGACTGTCAAACAGTAAATCAGGCCCTCAACACAATCAGCTTTCCTCAGGTAAAAAAATTCTTCCAACATTACACACTTTTATCCACATGCTATAATTGATGCTTACTGACAAATCTTTTGAAAATGGAGTCTCATCCAGAACCCTTTGTAACTATTTGCTGCTATAAAAACATAGTAAAGAAGAGAGCCCACACTGGCCTGGTCCAGTAAAAACAACTTAAGTAAGAACAACTGCCTGGGTTACACAATCAAAAAAAATAAATAAAATAAAAATTAAAATATAAAATAAAATAAAAAGAGAAAGAAGAAAAAAAAAAAAATAGGAACAACAAGAATAACATTTAAAACACTGAACACTCCTGCATTACTTCCAAAACACAATACGTAAACAATATTTAAGGAGGCTTTTGTTAAGAAGTGTGAGAAGAACTGTATGTCTGTAATTCTATTATCTTGAAAACACAAGACAAAAAAAAAAAAAAAAAAACTGCAAAAGAACCAGAATTGTAGTCAACACCTTCGGAAAATATAGTCTTAATGCATACGTCAATATAAAACTAATTCTTGATATTAAAACATGCACCATTTCCCAATCTAACAATACTTAAATTACACACAGTGTGTGCTGAAGTATAAAGTGCAACAATCTGCAAAGGGGGAAAAAAACAGTTTGGATAAAACCAGCTATGAGCATTTAAATGCTGGTTTGAACCCATTTTGTTGATAGTTTTTTGTTTGTTTGTTTTTTTTTAACATAAAGACCCTTTGAGAAAATGAACAAAAAATGTTTTCTCCATTATACCTCCACAATGTTAGTCGAACAAAAATAAGCCTGGTCACAAATACGCTGAACCGAAGTGCGCACATATTTGCACTTAACCTTTAAATAATAATAATAATAATAATAATAATAATAATAATAATAATAATAATAATCCGTACATAAATATAAAACGATGTTTCTGTCTCACTAACATTTTTATTAAACAATTTGTACTCCATAGAAAACGGTGTTATTCTTTGGCAAAAACCACAAACAGGCTTTAACCAACCACTTTCTTTGTGCAAGATTTCTTGATGAAGCATAAAAGAACATGGGAGAAAGGTTTCACAACACCTCATCTATATGAAAGGTATTTGTTTGGGTTTGAACTCAAAAGTGAGCAGTGGTCAGAGGCTGTGCTTTGGCTCAGCACTGTTTGCACAGAAGAATGAAGAGCAGAGATGACAGGAGACACCAGGTCTGGCCTCAAACTCCAGCCTCAACCAAACACCCAAACCCTTGCTAAAGGGACTGTTCACTGTTCTGAGTCATGTTCTCCTCATTCTCTACAAATCTGGAAGTGATAACAGCACTTTGAACAAAATCCAAGGCACCAAGGTCATTGTTGATCTGAGTCAAAAGCATCATAGTAAGACAGGCTTGAGTTCCATTCAAATGAGTAAATGTCTCTGAAGTCGCACAGTCCATGCAATCACTTTCCATGTCCTTTGGCTCTGAGTGAGAAAAATAGAAAGTAATTTAGAAACATGAGGGTGAAGAGAGGAGGAAGAGTGCACTGATCAGGGCTGCCAGGGCTTTCTGTCTTTGCCCCGCTGCTCAGGAATATGTTTATAGTGACACTTGTCCCCAAAATGACAGCCAGTGGTCCTCCAGAAATAGCACTCATCTCCATTGACAGGGCCCCTGCGCCTTGCTCTGGAGGACACACACACACACACACACAAATGGAACAAACACCGTGTAATCTGAACAAAACAGTGCAGTTCTTTAGAGAAATCCCAGATACATTAACGTAAAGCTCATTACCCAGCAGTTCCTGTGGCCTGTGGTGCAGCAGAAACAGGAAATGGTTTCAGGATGCGTCTGTCTGGATACCGGACTACTAACCGTGTGTTTTCTATCAAATGGCCCTGTTAAGTGTAAAATGAAATTTTAAAGACACATTCGAATACCATTCAAATAACGTTTCTTTATTACTCATGTCCTGTCATAAAATCACTTTCGGAAGTCATGCTGAGAGGTTGCGCATGTGACATTGTAGCTAATGGCAATAGTCCATCTGTAAATCTGGTCACCATTGTCAGGAAACTGCAAGCTCGAATCCCATTGATGCCACAGCCTTCCATGTCCAGGAGCCAAGGGAGCAAATCTGGCCAAGCTGTCTGGGTAAGAGGGATGTCATTACTCTATGCCCCATCAATCACATTGACACTAGTCAACAGCCGTCTGTGAGCTCATTAATGCGGAAAAGCGCAGATAATGCTTTTCTCCTAACGTTATGAGGCTCTGAGCAGTAGTTTGAAAAGATACGGTTTCATGTGTCTCAGAGGAGGCATGGGTTAGCCTTAACCCTCCCTGGTGTGTTGTGTGATGGGGGAGAGCTGGCTGGTGGATGGGAACTGGCAGGTGACCAATTTAGGGAGTAAATGAGGGAGGAAAAATCCCTGTTCAGACGACATTAAAAATGTTCACAGTGCTTCATTTGAGGTAACACAGTCAGATCTTGGGATATTATTAACACTCAAACATCTTTGTGCTAAAGACAACAACTCACATTGAGCTTTTCCATTGCCCGTGCAGCCATGCTGGCGTTTCTGAAGTTTACAAAGGCACAGAAACGCTCGTGCAGCACCCGGATGCTCTCAATTTCTCCATGGCTGGAAAAACAAGCACGAGTGAGTCAACGCAACAGCACGATGGAAAATAAACAAGTGTAATACAGCAAAGCTGAAGAGTCTCGGGGCTCCAGTCTTACTTTTTGAAAAGGTCCCACAGGTGCTTCTCCGTCAGTTCTGTGGTTACGTTACCCACCCAGAGAGAAGGGCATGGACTTCTGAGGTGGAGGAAGAGATAGAGCGATAATGAGCAAACCCATGAGACACATGCAATACGCATGCAATAAGTTTATGAAACATTACAGGCAGCCGTTTTCACTCACCCGGGCTGAAGGAGTGTAGAGTCATTGTTTGCTGCTGTGAAAAGAATTTTATCTGATGATAAATAACATTTTATACTTTTCACCACTATCCATTTCTCTCTCTGTAACCCCATTTCTAGGAGTGTATGGAAATATTGCCCTCAAGTGGCTGAAAGAGTAACTGCACTATTCACATCATTCAATAATTCATAAAGTCATACATTTACTATAATACCTCTGGCTGCAAGAACAGCCTGTACTTTGCTGTACTTCTCAAGCAGAAGCACACTTTGCTCCTCTTCATACCCAAGATCCTGTTGAACAGAGGCAATCCAAACAGCATTTTTATCTTTTGCACTCATCTTCACATCATCTATGGAGGCCATATTTATTGGTTCTCTTGTCAGTATAATAATAAACAATGCACTGGCTTTTAATGTCTCCAACTATGTGAATGTTAAAGACAGATTCTATTCCTTCACTAACCATTAACTGCAGCACTTTGCAGTAGAAAAGGTCATTGGCTGCCTCCTCACAGTCCTTGTCCAGCTTCAGGACATGCTCCATAGCTTTCTCAGCCTCACTGTGCCTCTAACAGATGAGTACACAGCATACACAGGATGACAAATATTAACACCAAATCATCATGATTTTGAGCATGAGGACAAATACAGTCTTACCTTAAGGCCCATGAGGGCACTTCCTTTGCGGTAGTAGCCTTTAGGCCACTCGGGGGCCATCTGAATAGATTTTTCAGCATCAGCAAGTGCTAGAGAGTACTGCTCCAGACAGTAATAACAGTATGAGCGATTCCCAAAAAATCTGCCATGACACAAGGACAAATAAAAGGATAGAGTTTAATATCAGAGAAGTTCAATGATGTGTATTTACTGTCTAGATGGAATGATAGTACCTGTAGTCCTTTGGGTCACATTTGATAGCTTCTGTAAACATATTAACAGCCTCACTGTACTGGCCCTCATTTACCAGTCTGATCCCCTTTTCTGCAATGGAGAGAGAAAACCTCAAAGTTCAAACCTCAAAGGAAACAAACAGCCAGATAAATAAACAGATGGGTATTTTGCTGGCATGGTTAGTCCACATGTCCCCCGAACCCTGCGTCCACACACAGGGACGGTCCGTTCTATCCACACAACGGGCATTCAGAGTAGCAGCACGACCGTGCACTTAATTATCAGGTAAATAATAAAGAAAAGTAGAGGGTGTCAATGAAACATGGGAGATGTCTAAATATTCTGTGCATACAATTATGCATGAATATAGAGAGATATAGACTTCAGCATCTTAAAACATAGATATGGAGCCTTTCCCTACACAGAAGGGATACTAAGGCACTCGGCCAGATACTGACGATTGCCCAAGTCGGGATTTTTTTTTTTGTCCCATTAAAAGATTTTTTTTTTTACACTTCTTAAAATGCTAAATAAGTTGGGGTTTTTTTTTGTTTGTTTGTTTTTAAATTCACTCAGAGAAAACATGCTTTGTTTTCAAATTCGTGGCAACATGAACAAAGTACGGGGAAGAGAAGGGGAATGACAGACAGATAGATAGGGGAAAGGGCAGTGCAGAAAATAGAAGCACTCTCATTCTTTTCATTTCACCATGTAAATACAGGAAGTGCAGAATTAATTTCTAGGTTTTTCTTGCACCCATCTGTACTATGATCATATCATAAGTTATCTGATCATTAATTTAGAATATATTTAGAATTTCACCCACACTGTGTCAGGTTTGGGAGACCTGTATTATTTTAGTTTGCACTAATATGCTAGTAAAGGACCTCTGGTGTGCAGTAACTGTGCTAGATTAACCTTGCTAGCTAGCCAGCAAGTTCACTTTACTCAGCACAGAGTTAGAAGTATACTAAAAGTGATTTAACATTATATACAGTGAGGGAAAGAAGTATTTGATCCCCTGCTGATTTTGTACGTTTGCCCACTGACAAAGAAATGATCAGTCTATCATTTTAATGGTAAGTTTATTTGAACAGTGAGAGACGGAATAACAAGAAAATCCAGAAAAACGCATGTCAAAAATGTTATAAATTGATTTGCATTTTAGTGAGGGAAATAAATATTTGACCCGCTCTCAATCAAAGATTTCTGGCTCCCAGGTGTCTTTTATACAGGTAACGAGCTGAGATTAGGAGCACACTCTTAAAGGGAGTGCTCCTAATCTCAGCTTGTTACCTGTATAAAAGACACCTATCCACAGAAGCAATCAATCAATCAGATTCCAAACTCTCCACCATGGCCAAGACCAAAGAGCTCTCCAAGGATGTCAGGGACAAGATTGTAGACCTACACAAGTCTGGAATGGGCTACAAGACCATTGCCAAGCAGCTTGGTGAGAAGGTGACAACAGTTGGTGCGAATATTCGCAAATGGGAGAAACACAAAAGAACTGTCAAGCTCCCTCAGCCTGGGGCTCCATGCAAGATCTCACCTCGTGGAGTTGCAATGATCATGAGAACAGTGAGGAATCAGCCCAGAACTACACGGGAGGATCTTGTCAATGATCTCAAGGCAGCTGGGACCATGGTCACCAAGAAAACAATTGGTAACACACTACGCCGTGAAGGACTGAAATCCTGCAGCGCCCGCAAGGTCCCCCTGCTCAAGAAAGCACATATACATGCCCATCTGAAGTTTGCCAATGAACATCTGAATGATTCAGAGGACAACTGGGTGAAAGTGTTGTGGTCAGATGAGACCAAAATGGAGCTCTTTGGCATCAACCCAACTCGCCGTGTTTGGAGGAGGAGGAATGCTGCCTATGACCCCAAGAGCACCATTCCCCCGTCAAACATGGAGGTGGAAACATTATGCTTTGGGGTGTTTTTCTGCTAAGGGGACAGGACAACTTCACCGCATCAAAGGGACGATGGACGGGGCCATGTACTGTCAAATCTTGGGTGAGAACCTCCTTCCCTCAGCCAGGGCATTGAAAATGGGTCGTGGATGGGTATTCCAGCATGACAATGACCCAAAACACACAGCCAAGGCAACAAAGGAGTGGCTCAAGAAGAAGCACATTAAGGTCCTGGAGTGGCCTAGCCAGTCTCCAGACCTTAATCCCATAGAAAATCTGTGGAGGGAGCCGAAGGTTCAAGTTGCCAAACGTCAGCCTCGAAACCTTAATGACTTGGAGAACATCTGCAAAGAGGAGTGGGACAAAATCCCTCCTGAGATGTGTGCAAACCTGGTGACCAACTACAAGAAACGTCTGACCTCTGTGATTGCCAACAAGGGTTTTGCCACCAAGTACTAAGTCATGTTTTGCAGAGGGGTCAAATACATATTTCCCTCATTAAAATGCAAATCAATTTATAACATTTTTGACATGCGTTTTTCTGGATTTTCTTGTTGTTATTCTGTCTCTCACTGTTCAAATAAATCTACCATGAAAATTATAGACTGATCATTTCTTTGTCAGTGGGCAAATGTACAAAATCAGCAGGGGATGAAATACTTTTTTCCCCCCTCATTGTATGTGTGTGTGTATATATTTTATATATATATATATATATTTTATATATATATATATATATATATATATATATATATATATATATATATATATATATATATATATATATATAAACACACTGTAGATACAGCAGCAGATTTGAATGAAATTAAAGTGGCAGTGCAAACTTGTCAACACTGTAACCCATGTGTAAACCAGGTGCAAATACATATGGATGTGGGTAAGTACTTATTTGAGACAACTATTTGCTCTGGATCAATGTTTTTATTTTATGAGGGAATTTATGCAGGGATTAAGGCAGTCTGGTGATCGGTTTACTGTTTAATACTGTTTAGCTATTCTTAAACTTGACCCCAGTTCTTAGCTTCTTAGGAGGAGCTGCAGCAGGGAGTCATATTTTAAGTGAAAGGATTGGATTCGTGTTCTATCAAAAATAAACACTCAAGTTATTTAGAAATTTTGTATTTATTGACTTTTTATAATTCAAGCACTTTTAAGTGCCACTAGATAAAATATGGTTATTTTCAAGTACTTAAATTTCAAAAAGCCAAATTCAAGCACCTTGTATGAACCCTGTAAATATATGGAAAGTCATGTGAAGGTGACAACTGGTCAGGTAGGATGTTTATTGTGATGTAACAAAGCTAGCTTGAGGCAGGTCACATTAGATTTAGCTTACATTAAGATAGAATTGATAATAAACTCATTGTTGTAAAATTATACCTTGTGCAGTTGTTTGATTGCTGATTCCTACTTGTATGAATTTGAAAATAACTCTTGGGATCTCCAACCTGACCAGCGACAGTAAAACACTTGTTCAAGACAAGTAGGTCTTGGTTTATAATAATGTCTGTCTCATAGTACATTTACATTAGCCACCATCTCACTGCTTTGCCCAAGTTTCCAGGTGTTAGGCTCAATCAAATCATCAGTGCAAGTATATTTATATGACATGTCTGAAAAAGAAATATAGTACAACAAAAATAATTTAAAAATTAGTTTATAAACTAATAAAAGGACATAAAGTGAGAATTTTATCAGGGTAGAGCTGGGTGTGGTGAAGGTGCTGACATATGAATTGTAGCTGGCAATGGTGTATAATGCAGCAGCACATACAGTGGGTTTCTTAGATCCATAAGCACCCATGTTAATAACAATCCAGTTTAAAACACCCATGCCTGATTATTTGATTATTTAACACAAACGTGTGAATGAATGTGTACAACATACCAGTCAGTGAGGCACTTCTTTTAGTCACAGACTCAGATCCACTGACCTGAAAGGAAAATCAGCAGTCTCATTCAGATATAAAGCAGTGAGTGGTGTGCAAAAATGATTTCAAGAAGTCTTTACACCGCAGTTTTTAAAAACATGCCACAGCAAGAGGGCCATAGGCTCACTGCAGAAAGCTGCCAGCACTTGCTGCGCCAGTCCTGACCATCAGAAACTCTCCATATTCAGCAGATTTTATTCTACCTCTTGGTTAACCTATAAACATTAAGAATTCTGCAACTTACAGTGGATATAAAAAGTCTTCAGACCCCTGTAAAAATGACAGGTTTTTGTGATGTAAAAAAATGAAACCAAGATTAATCATGTCAGAACTTTTTCCACCCTCAATGTGAAATTACAACACATAAAAATAAACTGAAAAACAATCAAACATTTTAGGGGAAAAATAGGAAAAATTAACGTTACAATCACCTGGTTAACCACCATCAAATTCAATCTGTGTTCAAAAGTAATTATCATACACCTGTCATCAATGAAATGATTCTGATTAACCACAAATAAAGATCAGCTGGTTCTGTAAGATTTTCTTCACATCATCTTGGTTTCATCTGACTGCTGTAGCCATGGTCCACGAAGAGCTTGCAAAGCATGCATGGTATCTCACTTGTTGAAAGGTATCGCTCAAGAGAGAGATATAAAAGAATTTCCAAAATATTAGATATACCATGGAACTGTGAAGGCAATCATAAACAAATAAGAGAAACAAATGGAGCACCACAGTAACATCACCAAGAACTGGACATCCTGCAAAAATGTACAAAAGTACAAGACAAAAACTTACCAGGGATGCAGCCATTGACCTACAGCAACATTACAGGAACTGCAGGAATATCTGACAAGTACTGATTACTCTCTGCATGTGACAATCTCTCATATTCTTCACATGATAGGGCTATGGGGTAGGGTGCTTAGACAGAAGCCCTTTCTCACAAAACACATCCAAGCCCAACTAGATCATTCCAAACCATGTGGCAAAATCTCTTGTGATCTGATGAGACTGATTCCAAAAGGTATAAGAATTCCATACTTCCAAAAGGTATGTTTGATACAAAAAAAAAGATCACCAAAAGAACACCATACCCAGGGTGAAGCATGGTGGTGGCAGCATCATGCTTTAGGGCTGCTTTTCTTCAGCCAGAACTGGGGCTTTAATCAAGGTGGAGGGAACCATGAATAGATAGAAATACCAGACAATTTTAGTGCAAAACCTTCAGGTGTCTGCTAGTAAGCTGAAGATGAAAATTAATTTCCCCTTTCAGCACTACAACCACCCAAAGCATAAATTCAAATCAACAAAGTAATGGCTTAACCAAAAGAAGACGATCAATGTTAAAGATTCGATATTTCTGATTGACGTAAGCAGAGCAAGCTCAGACCTAAACCCAACTAAAAAACATCTGTGGTGTGTCCTGAAGTGGGCTGTGCACAGGATGCCCTTAGAAAATAAATAATTTGATGGACGTGGAATGTTTTTGCAAGAAAGAGCAGAAACAAATTGCCAAGTCAAGATGTGCCACGCTGATAGACTCTTACCCAAAAATGGTGTAATAATCAAAAGGTGCTTCAACAAAGTATTAGTTTAGGGATGTGCACACCTATGCAACTACGTTATTATAATTATTTTATTTTTCCCTCCCCCACTAAAATCTTTGGTTTTCACAATTTTCATAGATTGTAATTCCACACTGAGGTTGGAAACATTTCTGCCATGATTTATTTTGGTTTCATTTTTTTACACCACAAAAACCTGCCATTTTAACAGGGGTGTGTAGACTTTTTATATCCACTGTAGGTGTTTCTTTAATTACTTACAGCTTCTATTTCTATTATGTCTATGGTATTCCTCCCCCCCATATTCAATTTCCCTTAATGTTAATATAATACCACAGAACATTTACATAAGATATTTTGGGATATCGTTGACCTTGTCCCACAGCCTACCAGCTAAGATCTCAAATAATAAGCCACAATGTTCCAGTGTTGTTGTTTTGCAAGTTCTGACATGTTTGAACTAATTAATCAGTTTTCTATGTAATGAAAGTGTGTTTAGAGTTAGAACAGAATAAATATTCATAGTCACTGTGTGTCCCTGAGGACTGGAAACCTGTGTACTAAGGGACATCTCTAAAAAGCAATAAAAGGCATTCAAAGAACTACTAGTATAGTTACGATCCTCTGTACTGATCTTTAAACCCAGTGACGTAGTGCCTTGACCGAATATGTATTTATGTGACAGCATGAGCTACGAGAAAACGCAGCTGTTCATTTTCTAAAGTAGGATTTACAGCTTTCTTCTGTGCTTCTGTAAACATTTTGGTAGTATGTTTATTACTGCAGTCACACTCACCTCTCTGATTCTGGCCTCGTTTTCTTTGTTCTCTTTGGATTTACGGCCTGATTTGCTCTTGGTTTTGGGCCTGATGTGACTAACGGCATTAGCAACAAAGGCACTGCTCACGTCCCATTCCGGATCCTGAAGAAGAGAAATTGAAAGTGCCAAGCTTAATAAAGACTTGTTGAACCACTCTGTAATTCGAGTTCCTTTTCTAATCTTGCTTCAAAGAGTTTGCTTTGGATAGCTTCATAGAGCTACTTTGATTGCTGATGAAGTGCGACATGTACAGCACCTCCTCACAGGACCAAGCTGATGGCTGTTGGTTTCCTTTGTTTCCCGATGCCAGTGGTGGTGTGGCGCTGTCTTTACATGGAGGACATTCTTTCTCCATCACTCTTTCCTTCAATTCCACCTGCTGCTCCTCAATCTGTTTGTCATCAACCTCAGAGCCACTGTCATCCAGCTCCGAGTCAACACCTGCATGTTGTTCCTCCTCCTGAGAAACAAGAAACAAACACAATGTAATAATGTAATACAGAAATATAATACTGCCCAGAAGCCATATTAGACTGTATAATTAACGTAAAAAGTGGCAAAAATGGCCATGTACCTGTACAGTGTGCTCATCTGTTTTACCACGTTCGAGCTTCTTTCGCTCTCTTTGACGCTGAAGTGAAAATGAAAACATCTTGCTAGTTCTCTTCCCTTAATATTGCTCATGTGTTCTGATATCCAACTCCGTGATATAGTATTTCTTATTTTTTTTAAGCTCATCTGCATGTATAAGCATCCAACCAACCTTCCTTTTAGCTCTTCGCCTCTCAGCTCTCCTTCTGGCCTTCTCCTCTTCACTGAGGCCCTCCTCTCCATTCAATCCATTCTGAAACACCAACAAAACACACAAACATGGTCACTTTGCTTTTGCAAAAAGAATCAGCCAAACAAAATTAACTTGTCCACCCACAGAAAACCATGCTCATCAAATGAAAAACAGCATTTCCTGCACCTGAGAGAATGCGTCCTGACTGTGGTCAGACGAAGCACCAGTCTCCATCTTCTCTAGCGTTTGATCACTGGAGCCTGCGGAGGAGTTGCAGAAAACATTTTCAGAATATTTAAACATCCAAACACAAGTCCAGCTAGAGCCAACAATGACAGTTTGTTTGAGAGAGCCAACGCAGAGAAAATACTGCTGTGGGATATAATTGAGGGCTGTAACATTTTAAGCAAGCAGTCATGTGACAACACAAGGGGAGAAAATCCATTTTCACAAAAGCAGAAGTGGGAACAAGGCAGAAAGTATTTGTGGGAAGCACGTAATCATGTCCAAACGAATGTTCTGTGATTCAATGGAAACTTTAAGGCTCCTTTTCGATTGTGTAATTTCTATGAGTCTTTAGGACTCTTTAGCACAAAGGTATATAAGGGATTAGGAGAAAAGAAACCTATCACACTCTATAGAAAAGCCAAGCAAAATAACGGCACAGGGTACAATTACTGTTTGCACTAAATAAATAAATAAATGTGTCTGCTAAATGAATAAATGTACTGTTAGTATGCCCTAGACCAGTGGTTTTTAAAGTGGGGGCCGCCAAGGGGGCCTAAAAAATTTGGTGTGAAAAATAACACACATGATTTTGATTTTTTTTTTTTTTTTTACATGATTTTTCAGACAACCACACACACAATCAATTCCTAATGTAATGTAAAGATGTACGATGTAATTATTAATAAAAAAAAAAAGGGGAGATATATTCAGAAGTCTGTATTTTTAATGTGTTTTAAAGACATCTTGCAAAAGGGGGGCCTCGGTCAAATGTTAATGCCATTTGGGGGGCCTTGCCCTGGAAAAGTTTGGGAACCCCTGCTCTAGCCTCTTAACACTTAACAGTTTCTTGTGTTTCAGGGACTGGCTTGATGTTTCTGCTCAGAGATGTGGTGAATCAATCTAAATACAAGGCTTTAAACCCAAGCACTATTCAGGAAGTTTGGAAAAACCAAGTAAATCAAGTGGCATCTGATAATACAAGTAGGCTAATAATTTAAGGAGATAACAGTTTGGCTTAAACATTCAGCTTGAACTTCCTGAGTGTGTAAGGGCAAGCACTTTACATTATATTTGCTTAAAGCTTAACATGACCCTGAACACTCCCCGAGTGAGACTTCGGAACACCAGATGATGTGTCTTCCATAACAATTGCTTACTTATCACCGGTGCTTTTACTAGGCAATAAAATTTTGGGTTCACACAGGATGAGCAAAGCACTGACTGCTTCATTTAACAATAAAAAACAAAACAGTCATATAAATTGGCACAGCATCAATGATTACACAAGTAATCTAAAATACTACATTACACTGGTATTGAGCATAAAGCAAACACAACATGTCTTACAAATCGAATCTAAAACCACTCTCTGAAATGTAACTAAAACAAAACACATTTGATCTTGACAAAGCTGGCAGCTTAGATGTGGGACAAACCACACAAACTGGACTAATTTCGCTTGCTACAATTGTGACATAAGGAGAGGGAGAAGCACAAGGGTACAGGTGAGGAGCTTCTCAAATGACAGGTGAGTCAGAAAGGATCGTCTCATTCCACTCGAACGCGAGTGCTGAACCAAACCCATATGTTCACACGGTGATCTGCCCACATCTACACGACGGAAACTGTTGATTACACGCAGATAAATACAACAAAAAAATTACAAACAATTTTCATTACGGGAAAAAAAAAAAAAATACATGCCGATTACTGTGGCTGTGAGGTCGGTCATCAATAATGCAGACTACAACTAGCAGCTTCCTGATCTTTAACCTGCATTCTCAGAGCTTTTGTACTTGAAACAGCAGCGTTTCAGGAACATGCCAGACACACTGCGCATGTGGCATACAACAAGGCAGTACCAAAGGTCACATGATAATTTTAGGCATAGCATACCAATGCTCTTCTTCTGGTATGAGCTAATAAGGCTGCAATCCACAAAGCTCCTCAGAAAGTTATTTTTATACATTCCACAGATTTCCATACAAAAGGATAATGAGACAATGAAAGACATTTTATGCAGCCACATAGCAACTGCCCAAAGACAAAAACAAAATCAGTCAGAAATCAGATTACACTGCAATTCAAATGACCAAGTAGAACAGTTGCATTGAACCTGTGAAGCAGCAATTTTTTAAAGTAAAGGCACTGGTAAAAATTATATTATTAGTGAAGAGTTTAATAGTACATAAAATTCAAATTCAATACAATGCAATATGGTGGTGCCTCGATATGATACACTTGATACAGCACAACTAAGCATTACCTGGATACATGCCTTAGGGTTCCATTTCAGTTGATTGAAACATTCTACAAGCACAATAAACTTTATGACAGTGTTTATGTTACCAGCATATAGACAAAACAGAAGCTTTGCATTAGAATGTGACAAAATTAAAACAAGGCCAGATTTCACTGGCATGACTCACAAGGAGGCGTGTCTGAAGCACAGGGCTTTTCCCATTCTGCAATAAGTTATGCCTGCTGTCTCTATAGTGCTAGATGTGTCTTGGAATCCTGTGTTCTTCACTAGTAAATGTGAACTTACCGATCACTGCAGTGATTTCTTTAGCCTGGACAGAATCAGGGAGGAAAGGCTATCTAAATGCAGCAGAGTTAACAAACAAACTCAAATTCCTCCATATTACAATATCTACTTTGTTACACTCAGCATTTGAGAAACCATCTGAAAGGATCCACAGTATGCAAGTAATCCAAATCTGAGGCTTAACAATGTACTTCGCTAAAAAGCAAGAGAAATCCTGTCCCCAAATCAAAGACTTTTGCCACGTCTGAAGCCGAAGTCTATTTAACATGTAGCCTATTTAACTATTCGGGGTGCAATGATGTACATTTCAAGTAAAGGTCATCAAAAATTGTTCCACAACGATGTTGAATTTGCAAATTTAACCACTGAGATTCATTTAGGTTAAAACTGGTTAATTTTCTATAACAGCACGGCTCCGACAGTAGTGCAGGCTGCAAAGCAAATTAACGTACTCGTTGGAGTTGTTTTTTTTTACTCTACTTCTGGAAAATGAACAAAGAATGCACCACGTGTGTTTTGCTTTTTTATGTTTTTAAATCAATTTATGAAGCCACTGTAATCTTTATCGTTACGCATTATATCAATCGTATAATGTTACCTTACTTTGTGCAGGAAGTTAGCTTGTTTTATTGTAAAAAGCCTGACAAAAGGCATGTTAAGCAATTTGCTTGCATTTCAATAACTTGTTGCATATACCAAAGACAACTGAAATCGGCTTCTGATATGGAGTAAACATTAAATTTCAACAAATTTATCATCAACTACAAATAGCTGCGTTTATATGGACAACAATATACCACTCTTAATCCGATTAAGACCATACTCTAATTAAGAAACTATCATGTAAACAGCAATTTTTACTTACCTTAATCTAATTAAGGTCATAATCGAAGTAAGCAATAAGCTAATTAAGACATGTAGAGTACTCCTGTTTTAGTCGCATTATGGACGTGTATTACAGACATGTAAACACCTTAATCACATTATGAACGTCGTGTGGGAGTTTTCACCGCATTTTGCGACAGGACACGATCACACACGGCAGTTTTACGGCAAACAAGAGAGTTCGGCCGCGTCCCAAATCGCATACTTTCCTACTATAGGCCTGTAGTGGGGAAAAATACATGTATCTCGGCTACTATATAGACAGTAACTATGCGATTTGGGACACACCCACCGCTTCAAGCAGTCGTCTAATAGCACGTACAGCATGACAAATGATTAACTGCACTTAAAGCATCCGTAAAAAAAATAAATAAAAACAGCCTAAACTGTATACGGTACCATAACAAAGACGAACTGTATGTTGATGCTTGAAATTCTGGAGGGACGTCGGACGGCATGGCACGGTGATGTAATGACGCGGGCTGTTAATCTAATTATGTTCTAAAACATGTAAAATGGGTACATGACAGGAGTATTCTAAAAGCGACTTGTGTAAACACCTTAATCACATTATTACCTTACTTAGATTAAGGTCAATAATTAAATTATTGCTGTCCATGTAAACGTAGTCACTGTTGCATCTGTTTTCTTACTGACACGCCCCCAACTCAGAACCTTGGGGCTCAAAGAAAATCCTGTTTCCCCACTCGTAATTACGACTTTGTGGTGGCGTTCATGTGTCCGTTCAACTCAAAGACGAACTTTCCGAAATGACTTGGGTGCACCATAATACAATATTGTTGCTATAGTAACCAATAAGACACAGGAACGTATGGTGGATGCTCCACATAAACAGAGTAAAAAAATAATAAAAAGTGTTGTGTTATTTAACTGAATCAGTGTGGAAATGCTATCTGAATGCAGCAGAGTTTGCTCAGTGTTTTGCTCTTTGTTTTCACCTATTTTTAGAGACTGACACAGCAGGATGATGTGTGTGATCTTAGCAGCAGTGTGTTGTACACAGGGTGGATTTGGCACACTGTAATGCTTCAGTCCACCTCTTACTGGCCATCAGCATCATAACTGAAGCCACTGCTTTTTCCTCAAGCTAATACGCTAGTACACAAAGTATGTTAATCTGCTAGTGTGGAAAACAGTGTGTATAGAAATTTCTTTTAAACCATCACCTGTCCTGATTTGAGGAAGCCACTTTTTCAGAGGAGATTGTGTGTGCACTTGAGAAAAATTTAGCTACAACAACCTACTTTAATATGCAGCCTGTTGAATGTAGTTTGATACACAGACATCAAACTGAAAGCCTTGTATCAAAACAATGATACACAGTATATCACAGAATTTAAATGCTCACTGTTTTTCCATGTAGTTATAAATCTATTATTGTCTGGTATATACACACACCACTAGCTGTGTTAGGCCTTTATTTAAATATACATACTCTGAATCGTGTGTGTGGGAAACTGACATGGTGGATTTTGACATTTTCTACTATATACAATTCTGAAGCTTTCAGGATTTCCTGAATCATAATATCTCTCTTTTGCATGTGTATCAACCATAAGGAAAGTTCTACTTTTTAATTATTTAATTCCAACTGCTGTGCAGTTAGACAGTCTAATTAAAAAAATGAACTGATTAGCAAAATAGATATTAGCGTATAGTACATAACTATCCAACAATTTGATCAAATTCTGGCATACACTGTGGGAGGAAAGTGCACTTAGCTAGAAAGGTTGTTTACATCTTTAGGCAGATTGTTGCATGCAGACACCCAAGGCAATATTAACATATATAACTCCCCCCCGGGGGTAAATATACACTATATGGCAAAAAGTTTGTGGATGCCTGACCATCACACCCATATGTGAGCCTTCTCCAAACTGCTGCCACAAAGTGAGAAGCACACAATTTTTTATATTATATATATATATATATATATATATATATATATATATATATATATATATATATATATATAGATATATATATATAATTTCCTTGTACGCTGTAGAATTTCACAGGAACGAAGGGACCCAAATCAGTTGTAGCATGACAATGTCCCCATGTAAAAAGCAAGAGTCATGAAGACATGGTTTCCAAGGTTGGAGTAGAAGAACTCAAGTGGCATGCACAGAGCCTTAACCTCAACACCACTGAACGTTGGGATGAACTGGAACGCTGACTGCGCCCCAGACCTCCTCACCCAACATCAGTGCATGACCTTACTAATGCTCTTGTGGCTGAATGGGCAAATTCCCACAGCCACACTCCAAAATCTAGTGGAAAGCCTTCCCAGAGAGTGGAGGTTGTTAGAACAGCAAATGGGAATTAAACTAAATGTGGAATGGGATGTACACACTCGCAGAGCATGTTATTAGGAACACTGGATAGGGCCTCCCTTTGAACAGCCTCAATTCTCCATGGCATGGGTTCCACAACACATGGTGCATTATCATGCTGGAAGTAGTCATTAGAAGATGGGTAAACTGTGGCCATGAAGGGATGCACATGGTCAGCAATGATACTCAAATAGGCTGTGGTATTCAAGCGATGACTGACTGGTATTAACGGGCCCAATGTGTACCAAGAAAACATTCCCCACACCATTACATCACCTCCATCAGCCTGGAGTATTGACAAGGCAGGTTGGGTCCATGCTGTTGCTGCCTAATTCTGACTACCATCTGTGTGCCTCAGCAGAAATAAAGCTTCATCAGACCAGGCGACGTTTTTCCAGTCTTCAACTGTCCAGTTTTGATGAGCCTGTGCCCACTGCAGCCTCAGCTTTCTGTTACTGGCTGACAGAAGTGGAACCCGATGTGCTGCTGTAGCCCATCCACCTCAAGGTTCGACGTATTGTGCATTCTGAGATGCTTTTCTGCTCACCACAATTGTACAGAATGGTTATCTGAGTTACTGTAGCCTTTCTATCGGCTCCAACCAGCTTGGCCATTCTCTGTTGACCTCTCTCAACAAGGCACTTCTCTCTGCAGAACTGCTGCTCACTGGATGTTTTTCTTTACTGCACCATTCTGAGTAAATTCTAGAGACTGTTGTGTGTGAAAATACCAGGAAATCAGCAGTTATAGAAATATTTAAACCAGCCCGTCTGGCACCAACAATGATGCCATGATCAAAATCACAGATCACGTTTTCCCCCCATTCTGACGGTTGTGAACATTACCGGAAGCTGCTGGCCCGTATCTGCATGATTTTATGCACAGCAGCCACATGATTGGCTGAATAGATAATTGTGTAAATGAGCAGGTGTACAGGGGTTCCAATTAAAATGCTTGATGAGTATATAAACTTTTTTTTTTTTTTTTTTAATACATATGGGTGTGATGATCAGGTATCGACAAACATTTGGCCATATTTATGGATTCCTAAAGTTGGTGTGTCAAAGTATGATGTACTGATGGAAAAGCCGAATTTTGGCCCAAGCCTGATTATTATTTTTTCACCCGTTTTTGAAAATTCAACTACCACTACATCACACGGGTTTCCCCAAACGACCACACATGCTGTTTCATCTGTTCAATTGTGTAGTTTCTTCCCCTTTCAGTGTGAGGACTTTGTGAAGCCATATAGTAGCTTTGGTAAGCATGTGTTCTCAGATTATCACTGTAAAATGCTATGCTATTACCTCAATCACTGAAGTGTTATATTTTAACATGCCCGTCATGTCTGATTCCCCTTTAAATGAAGTGTTGTCAAAACAAGGAAAACAGGATGAAGAAATCTGTTTTATATAATCATTTTGGATGATGGAAAATGCATTTAAAAAATTGCTGAGCAGGCCCCAAAAGTCATCAATTTAATATCAACACGTCATACAAAAACACAATGCATGTTTTTACCAGTATAATCATGTCTTTTTAAGCTTGCTTGCAGGAAGTACACTTCAGCAACTAACAGCTCTTTGTTCAGTTACTGTGTTGTACTCATCACAGATTCATACAACAGTTCCACAAATTTTATTTGCTATCTATTATTAACTGATACTATACATTAACTTAATATTTCTAACATGACACAGTATTTGCTAATCCTGAATTAGCCATGTTCTGCTACACTCATTTTAACCCCATCTAGAGCAGGGGTGTTTGATTCAAATTTCCAAGTCCAGTTTCATAAAATTCCTAATCCACAAAAGGTCCAGATAAGCAATGAAGATCCAAGAATGAATGGTGACAACAGTTACCTTTTATTGCTTACCCATTAAAGTTTAGTTGGATATAAATAAGGCATGTAAATTCAGAGCATCTATGTTTTAATTTGTGCTTGTCATCATTTTTGACAAATGAACTGTGAACAGATGAATGATATTTACTCTTAACTTGAAAAGGGAAATAAAATGCTTAGGCTACTTCTATGTTCAATTGTCTTTCAACAGTCTATTTATCCACTTGACTAACCAGAAAGGAGAGTAAATGAAATGAAAAATCTATGAAAATCCTTCCCCTGCTGATTTAAATGACTATAACCTAGGGCTCAGTGGTACAGCTAAAAAAATTATCATGATATAATGTTTGATATCATTCGGTATCGATAATTATTGATACATTTTAATCTTTTTTAAAAAAGACCAGTAGAAAAAAAAGGCTTGAATTTAACAACTGTATTTTTAAATGTACCCACTTTAAGGCAAACAATAAATAATTTTAGCTTTAACAGTCTAAAACAAAATAGAATTGAAACAAATATCGTATATGAAGATTAAATATGTGTTAAAGAAACTCTTGAACCTAAAAAATAAAATGTTACAAAATGCGTGCAATGTAAAAGGAAAACATTAAGTGAGATCAGCATTGCATTATAGCAGAGAATGGGACTCCTGGTGCTCTGGTTTGTGTTCAGCCTGTTAGCATAGTTAGCCTAGCCTCGTATAAAACTTCCACTTTAACACTTACTTCCGGATTACACTGTGCTGAGGTCTGTGTCTGCGTCCTTTTTTTTTTTTTTATTCCACTATGTCCTCAGCAGGCTCTGAACACATGTTCACATGTGTTCTGATGTCACATGGTGATGACGCAACAGAAGCCCTCAGATACACATCTTGTTATTGGTTGTTTGCTTGTCACTCGTAGCACACTCCTTTATCCAGGCATACAATAGGCTGTTTATGATCCAGGGATGGCGCACGCTTGAGGGTTGTTCATGCAAGCAAACTTCATGTCTGTTTACATTTTATCGAGCGGTATACCGAACATTCTTTCTATCGTTACCGATAAAGGTGTACCATCGATAAATACCGATACCATTTTAATCGACCAGCCCTACTATAACCCTATAGCTAGTCTCTGCTCAGATGAGCTGTCATCAGCTAAATCAATTACAAAAATGCATGTGATAAACCACAGCATAGTCTATTGAACTATGGCTTTTTTTTTCTTTTTTTTTTAATCAAACACAGTGTTGCAGTATATTTCCAGGTTGGCCTGCTGAAATACTTTGCTGGCTCTGCATCTGGACCACGGTCTGCCAGTTGACAACTCCTACTAAAGAGCAACTCCAAAGAGCTTTATTCTTTCCCTTCGTTCATCAAACACCTTTTGTGTTACTGGATGGGACACTATCAGATACAGCAGTATCTGGCTGGCAGAAGACAGAAAACATGCACTTTGGTAGTTTTGACAGCCTGAATACTTGACAGAGAAAATAAGCTTCTACACAAGCATGCAAATTCCTGAATTCCAAGGGTTTCTGTTCTCTCAATGAATTTCTAAGCTATTACATAAACAATTGTGGTTGCTAGGCCTTGGTCATTAGCTGTGTTGTCTGAGCCCCTAGGTGGTGATAACACAGCATTTAACTCAGGTCTAAAATCCGCTCGTATTTTTGGAAAATACACAGGTAAAGGAACATTTGTTTTATTTATACTCAGACATAATCAAAATGAGAGATAAGCCCAATGCTAGGGGTGGGCAATATGTCAAATATCATATTACACTTCGACGATCCACCAAATGCATCATGGATACATAATAGGTTTGTTAACATGCCAGCAAAAAGAAAGAAAGAAAGAAAAATAGTGTTGCCCTTTTTCTAGAACACTTATTTAACGTATTTATCAGACCAACAGGAAGTGAACCATAAACATTTAGTCAGACCATCACATGATGTACTTTGTGGCATTGTTTAAATGTTTTTTACAATACATTTTTTGTAAGATACGCATGTCATGACACTACAGACTGACATAAGAAGTAAAGTTCACAAAATATTTTTTGCTATTTTTGTAAAGAAGAAATATATTATTCCACTTTTATTTAATGCAATTTATGGGCTTACATTTCTTTTGTGTAGCACACAATATCTGAAACTCTCTACTGCCACGGTACAGAGAGGACGGCCGTTCCTATACAGGACGGGGCACGGAGAGGACGGCCGTTCCTATACAGGACGGGGCACGGAGAGGACGGCCGTTCCTATACAGGACGGGGCACGGAGAGGACGGCTGTTCCTATAGATAAGAGGGTACGGAGAGGACGGCCGTTCCTATAGATAAGAAGGTATGGAGAGGACGGCCGTTTTTTATATATATATATATATATATATATATATATATATATATATATATATAAAATTTGCTACAATGAATAAAATAAACCCTGTTAAAGTTATTATATTTATGATTAATTTCTTATAGTAATCAGCCTGTTTGTCTGGTCACTTGACCTGAACGAGTTTAATCCAAACCTCAATCCATCAATAACATGTAAGCATAATGTCAACTCAGACCTAATGGGTTTTTTTTTTGGTGGTGAAAAGTACCGGGATAAAAATCTCAGTGTCTCTAATAAACAGCCAAAATATTATTGTGCGCATTTATATATTGAGCCAAACTTTGACAAGTTGGATCAGGTGGACTTTGAGAGATTTTACAGATATAGTCATTCCTATAGATAATTTAAGAGTGAATATTGATACAGAGGATGATTACTACCCACTGCATCACTTATCTTCATATAACTTATACCAAAAAAATCAGTTCTACTGCCAGATTTATTATTACAGACTGAATATATATATATATATATATATATATATATATATATATATATATAAGAATTTGAGACTTGGAATGACTTTAATTGGATAAAGAAGACATGTGGACCAGTTGCCACAAGCTAAACTGTAACAGAAGTAGCAGTTAAAATGCAAACTGACCTTCGGGTAATGTTTGTTTGTAAAGAACGAATTGCGACTTACATGATCACTCAGAGCTTCCTTCAATCGCAGACTAATCAGTCGAGATTTTAAACGGCCACATTGAAACTACATTGTTTATGGACTGAGCTTATCGTGTCAGTGTTACACTGGGGGAATTATTGATCCGAGCGTGGCGTGTAACTCAACCGCACCTCGACGCAAATATGCCACCATCCAGTGACCAGCGCCTCTCCACCAGCTGCTGCAGGCGTTTCACCATCTAGCATTACAACACAACACATCCACAACACAACCGCCAACTCGGCGTCCGTACAAAGTTGCTGCTTCGAAACCAGCGAGAGAACTTCATCAGGCTTCACAGTCAAATATGACACAAGCAGAGAGTAAATAAAAGCAGTTGTTCTGGCACATGGAGCTAAATGAGCCCTCAACACAGCGTGAAAAAGAAGTTTGGCAAAGTAAGCGAAAAGTTCCCAAAGGAGTGAGACTTACCACTCCCCAGCCCCAGCAACCGGCAAATGTTGAACTTCATAAGCGCAACCATTCAGCATTATTTATTTAAATGAAACTATTGATACATTCGTTCGACTGTAGCCGCGAGCTTTAAAACAAGCTACACAATAACACAGCGAAACTTCTATAGGTAGTAATGGATGGTGCTTTGCTTCCTGAGCATCGGCACACTTTGGCCCGACCGCAGGCTCCGCCCATTTGTGCGTCTTAAAGGGATAGCTAGTGCGTGCCCGTCTGTGCCTGGGTGCATGCGTTTAAAGGAAAGGTTCGGCCAAAATTGCTAAGTAATGGAGGGTAACGTTTAGTTTAATCCTTGAAGCTCCAATTTAAAATAAATAAATAAATAAAAATCCTGAATACCAAACAAGACGCATACAAAATAACCTTTTTTTATTGTCATATTTTTTAATTAATGGTTGGATAATAAAAATAAAATGCACATACATTTGATCTGCCTTTCTGCGTGACCTCTTTTGAAAGTTTATGGCCACCAATTAGCCACTTTCATTTCCTGCTAGCTATATTGGGCATGTATTTACAGTGCAAAATTAATTAGCAGAGCTTTAGATATAATTTGTATAGTAGCCTATAATTTGACAGACCTGATATACTTAAACAAAGCCTCCACCCTGAAACACATTAAGTATGTTTATACAGAAATGTGCTTAGCGACTCTATTTTGATGTTGAATTTGTTTGATGCTGTATTTTTGTTATTCCCTTTGAAAAATGATCAATTGTCTGCCATGCTAGCAGCACGGGGGACCTTGCTAGCGATTACGATGGTGTTTAATAGGACAAGAAGTCTCAAATCTCATAACAGTCAAGTTTAGCTCATTATTAGTTCTTGAAAACAAAAAAGCAAGAGCTTTTGTTTAGTTTAGTTCCTGAAAAGAAAACAAAAAAGCAATAGCTTTTTTTTTTCTCACCTAATACGTTAGAGCAATATTTAATTTAAAGAGAAATCCAACACAGAAATGGTGGAGACAGCAAACATTGGTCTGAGAGTCTCACAATGCAACTATATGACATAGTTGTGCTGAGTTATGGGAAAGACCCAGCAAGTTATAGCTCAACGAGATGACATGGCAACAATGGTGGTATTAGCATGAACATTTTCCAGTTTGAACAGAGTGTACAGATGAGGAAGTGAGAGAGTTGGACTAAAGTGCTGCTGCATCTGTCTGTTTAGGTAGAGATTATGTAATGTAAGGACTGCAAATGGTGCCACTATAAGTTGAACAGCCTTGTTGGTAATGTAGTAAACCGATAACCAAAGTGAAAACAGACCAGCATATTTATGAAAGACATTTAAACTAAAGTCAGATTTCATTACAAAATAAATCTTGGAGGCTGTTGAAGATCACATGATTATTATAAAGATAAATATGTTGTTCAGGGTGTGTTTTTTCTTAAAGCAATGTATATATCTCCATTAAAAGTAGAAGGTATTTTCTTTGACCTTTTGGACCACAAAAGTGCTTCTTCACTGACTGATAAATATTTGACTCGCACCGTTTGAGAACAACGACCAGAAAGACGCTTGTGCAAGACACATCAGCTTACAAAAGACTGAATGTTTTACAAGATAATTAAATGTCTATTATGAGAGTATAGTTCTTCCATGTAAAGTGTAAGAAATTCTATGCACACACAGTCTCCTAGGAGCTCTCTTTATTATTATAATTGACATAAAGATAGAGAGGTGTTTAAATTCTAATGTCATTCATAGACTAGTAGATCAAGTTGAAGGCAAACACAGCATACACCCTCTTATTCAACTTCATTGTACTACACCACTGATAGTCACTTACAATGATGACAATAAATGTCTTAATTTTACAGGAAATTTGATTTGTCCCCTATCTGTGAGAAATCTTTATTATTATAAACCTCCTGGATATCTACCTAATCAAAATATCTTTAAAATTCATCTGAAGCATGCTTCAACCATTAGGATTTTTACTGCCTGGCCAAACAAGTTGTCAATTTCTAATTCATCAAATTTTCTGCCATAAAAGATTCCTTCTATATTTACATAATTTGTGTTGAAATAGTGTGGAACGTAGAGCCCATTTCAGAAAGATCACATAGTATGTCAAGGGCAGGGTATGAGATAAAACAAGAAACACTGCATTTTTATCACAAGAGAAATTCTTGGGAGATGATGTTGCTTATTTTTGAACATTGAATTATTTAACATTGGCATATTTTTTAATCATCCACAGTAGTGTTGGCTATCCTCCGGCATTTCCAAAATTGTCCATAGTGTGTAAGGTATGTGAATGTCTGTGCTATTGTGCCTTGCAATGGGTTGGCACCCCGTCTAGGGTGCCCCGCCTTGTGCCCCGAGATACGCTCCAGGCTCCCCCTCAACCCTGTGTAGTATGTGTTATGAAAAATGGCTGGATGGATCATCAGATCATGAGTCCAAGCAGAACTTTTAGGACTGTATGTGTGATATAAGAGTCTGGGTAAGTTGAGCTTGCACAATGAACGTAAGCAGCAAGAGACCAAGTGCTTTGACAAAATTCTGCCATCATTATTATTGAGAGATAAGTCAATACTTCCTGTATTGGTTCAGAATTGTGTTTTTTTTTTTTTTAATTTTAATTTAACTCAAGGAATAATTTAATTTACAACCCCAATTCCGCAAAAGTAGGGACAGTATGGAAAATGTAAAAAAAACAAACAGTCATTTGAAAATTCATTTCACTCTGTACTACACTGAAAACACATTATTAACTAATTATTTGGTGTGTTACTTTGTTACAAATTTATTTTTGAAAATATACACTCATATCAAATCTGATGACTGCAACACACTCCAAAAAAGTTGGGACGGTCGACTGTTTACCACTGTGTAATGTCATCTTTTCTTTTAATAACACTTAAGTGTTTGGGCGCTGAAGAAAGCAGATGGTTAAGTTTAGCAAGCTGAATTTTCCCCCATTCATCCGTTATGCATTTCTTTATCTGTGCAACTGTACGGGGTCTTTGTTGCCTTATTTTGCGATTCATAATGTGCCACACATTCTCAGTTGGAGACAGGTCAGGACTGCAGGCCGGCCATGCTAGCACCTGCACTCTCTGCTTACGCAATCATGAGCTTGTAATCCGGGCAGAATGTAGTTTGGCATTGTCCTGCTCTGGATGGCAGCATATCTTGCTCCAAAATGTGTACATATCTTTCTGCATTAATGTTGCCCTCACAGATGTTCAAGTTACCCATGTCATGGGCATTGGCACACACCCAATACAATGACAGACACTGGCTTTTGGACCTGACACTGATAACAGCTTGGATGGTCCTTTTCTTCTTTGGCCCAGAGAACACGACGGCTGTTTTGTCCAAAGACTATTTGAAATGTTGACTCGTCTGACCACGAAACACAATTCCACTGTGCTACTGTCCATCTCATATGAGACCGAGCCCAGAGAAGTCGGCGGTGCTCCTGGACAGTGTTGATGTATGGCTTCTGCCTTGCATAATAAAGGCTTAACTTGTATCTGTGGATGCAGTGCTTGACTGCCAAAGGTTTACCAAAGTATTTCCGAGCCCATGTCAGAATATCCATTACAGACTCATGACGGTTTTTAAGACAGTGATGTCTGAGGGATTGGAGATAACGCACATTCAGAAGTGGTTTTCGACCTTGCCCTTTATGCACCTATTGCCCTTTACACAGATTCCTTGAATCTTTTAATTATATTGTGCACTGTAGAAGGTGAAATGCCCCAAATCCTACTGATTTGTCTTTGGGAAATGTCGTTCTCAAAGTGTTGGATTATTCGCTAACGTATCTGTTGGTAGATTGTCGAGCCTTGACCCATCCTTGCTCTTGAAGGACTAGACCTTTTTTGGAGGCCTTTTTTCTCGTTATATACTATGATTAGATGATTGCCTCACCTGTTTCACATCACCTTCTTATTTCAACTTGTCACATCACTATTAATCCTAAATTGCCCAGTCCCAACTTTTTTTGGAACATGTTGCATGCATCAATTTCAAAATAAATGTTTATCTTCAAAAATCTATGCAGTTGATTAGGTAAAACATCAAATACCTTGTCTTTATACGTTTAAATACAAGTCAAAGTACATTTACAAATCTAGCATTTACCATACTGTCCCAACGTTTTTGGAATTGGGGTTGTAGCTTATTAGTTTTGGATCTCAGACAGCTATAACTTCTTTGTTGTGTGGAACTCCACGTGTGTCAAACCCAGATGACATGTCATCATGTCATCAATGTTTAAAGTCAGCCAAGACAGTCAGAGCAGCATTGCATCCAGCAGCACCCATCACACCCCCACCTGCACAAATCAAACAGTACACAATGAGGAGTGATGAGTGTTGATATTAAGGTGAATACTAGGTGATGGAATCCTTTAAAACCAATACAGGTTCAATTCAAAGCATTGTAGATATTCAGAATTACAGACCAGGATGGCTGCCGCTGCCACACAGGTAGAGGCCTTTGACTGGTGTACGGTAGTGTGCAATCGAGGGCAAAGGTCTTGCTAAATAAAGCTGATCCAATGACATTGCACCATGGAAAATGTTCTGTGGTAAAATAATGAGAACAAAATGCAAACATATTTCCTTAAACACGGCACAATATTAAAATAAGGTAAGACCTCTGAATGAACCAAATCATTTCACTGTTGTCAAAGGGTATCTCATGCAAAGCATGATGATATTCATCTTTTTAACATCACTGACAGGACAAAACTGATCAACTGATTTTAGTAGTAGTAAAATGGAAATACCCCTCCAGTGAGACCAAATTCCCTCTCTAGATCAGGAGGAGCCAAAATATCTTTGACAACTATTGACTGCTTAAATCCAGGTGCATAACGTTCAACCCAATCAAACACTGTAATGACAAAAAAAAAAAAAATCATCAACCCAAGTCAAAATGGTACATACAGGAAAAGTGAACATACAGCATCTTTTGTAGTATGTAGTGATGTACAAAATGTCAAAGTACTAACCTGTATTTGCATATTTCTCTCTGTCCTCATCTGTCCACGCTCGCCCACCTTCCAGACAGTAAGGTGTAAACTGTGTGAAAAAAGACACCACATGACAGCCAGGTGGGGCGAGTGTGGGATCCAGCACAGATGGTATAGTCATCTCCACCATAGGTCTGAGATAACAGGAATGCTGCATATCATTATCACTTTACACCAGATATATATTCTATATATAAAACATGAAATGGTCTTGCAGATTTATTTTCTCTTAATGGGAAAATGCTAAGCACAACTAAAGCTATTTGTATCAAACTTGTGTAACATCAATTAAAGAAGCATACGTCAATTTCACCAATGGTGTTGGTATTCAATACATTTTTATCTGTGGTCTGTCTGTGAAGTAAAACTCAAGTCTGCTCAGTGACAGAATACATTTGAGCATAACATTTTAACAAGCATGATTTGATTTGTATTACGATAAAAACATAAATTTCTATGTGTGGCCACCACTGACAGCATCACTATTCGTTTACCTTCAGTTAAATCTACTTTGTGTATTTATCATCAACTGTAGCACACTGATTTATTTTTCATATGACAGCATTTTATGGTATATAAGTTGAGAAGCAAGTCACAATATTATGATTAATATAAATATTCTACATTTTAGTGATATTTTTAAGACAAGTTTATTTTTGGAGCTAAGTATCTAAGTAATTAAAATACTTGACTCTTTTTACCAGAGGCCAAAAAAAATTGGAATTGCTACCTGTTTGGAGGATGACCGTGTTCAGTGTTGAATTTATTTGCAATGTCACACTCCACATTAGTGGTTAATGGCTCACATGAAAGTAGACACAGGGCTTTAAGAATTTGCAGTTTTTCATATGTATGTATTTATTTATTTATTTTTACCTAGCCTTATAATTTTATTGTGGGAGTTGTATACAGTGTTTTACTATCAAAAAAAGCTTTAGTTGCTGTCCATTTTATCTCTCTGTACCAGTGCTATTGAGGAGAGGTGTGAATTGTCTGCCCTTTCCCATCACCCTGCTCACCAGCAGCTAAACACAGAGGCCCTGTTTACACTAGTGCGTTTTTGTTTCAAAATGCATAATGTTTGCTACAGTTACGCCTGTCGTGTACAGTACTCGGGCGTTTTCGCAGAGACTTTCACTGAGACTTTTGGAAACACCGAAGACCCAGTTTTAGTTTGAAAACTCCGGGCTCACGTTTCAGTGTAAACAGATCAAAACGAAGTCTTTTGAAAACGGAGGCATGGCTTCACCCAGATTCGCTCCCTGATTGGGTCTTCTGGATCATTGTGTATCCTTCCCTGATTCATCAAGCCCCTACCATATGACCATTACGCTACCTTGATCGTATACACAACAACATGGAGACTGAACCGCAAGCTTTGCTGGCTTTGTTGTCATTCTTAGCAGCCATTGTGCAGTTAAATTCTGTATTTTATAAGACTACAACTGTCTACATGCACAAGAGGTGAGCTATGATTAGAGCAATCGGCAACAAATCTCATTTCAAGCAACGTAAGCCCTACATGGAATGCCAGTTTGGACTAGCAACCAACTTCCTGTTTACACTTGTACGCGCATGCCCAGTGTGCATGAATGGTCATGTGACATGCGTATTCGGTCGTGTAGTGTGGATGGAGATCGTTTCTGAAACACAGCGGAAACACCAGTGGTTTTCATTTTAAAATGCAGTTTTAAAAAAGAAAACGCACTAGTGTAAACAGGGCCAGACTCACAATACTCTACACACAGAAACCGTCTCCTGAGTAATCTTCCTACAGACTTGCAGCAAAAAAATTATTCATTCATTTATACTGATTAAAAATGTCTGATAAGTTCATTTCCATTCCGCCGGCAGAATAGAACTCCTGGGTTAAAATGATAAATTTGTCTTAACAGCTATCATATATACATCTTTGTACTTTCAAGAGAATGGTTCTTTAGCTGCAGAAGCCGTGTGTTACATTGTTCTTAATCACATCATGTTGAGGCAAAAACCCCTTGTGTGAACAACTCTGAATACTGAAAATTACAGTACAATTGACTGAAAAGCATCATCTCTGAATGTTGCACAGTCAGTAACACTGAAGTTCAAGTTTTCACTGCCATCAGATTTGCATGTATGAGTTTGCATGTGTGTGCATATATCTTATCAGTCCTTTTTGTTTTGCCTTTTGCCTTGCATTGCCCTTTTTCTCAAAACCAAGGCTTGACGAAATTTAACAATTTAAATGAGAATCGTGTCTTATGTTTGGAGTGCAAAGATATTGGTTTCATGAGGAAGCTGAGGCTTTGTTCTTTATAGCCATTTATAAAACACAGGAAGTGATTCTGGCTCAAAGTGACTCAAAATTATAGGAATGTTTCAAAGAATACAAATTGTAATTTCTAAAACATCTGATGGCAAGCAAGTGCACAGAAAACTGTCATTTCAGGCTTTCATTAAAGTTGTGGTTACAGTGGTTGATGATGTGCTATGCACGGCAGCTATAACATGCAAATACCTAGCTAAGGTGTGTATGCACTATGCAAATGAGGAAATGGACAAGAGAGATTTCATTTACCAATTGAGATTTGTAGTCATTTGCTGGACAGATGAACTCTCTGGACAGCTGAACTCTTAATTCTATATTTAAATCTTTTAAAAAATAAATAATTAAAATCTAATGCTATCTTGTACTGATTAGCCAACCTTGAGGATGGGCGTCCTTGTTGGCCTTCCTTATATGCTGCTTCTAATATCTCCACACTCTCACAGTTCAGGTGAATGGAACACTGGTGATGTGGCCCTGGTTTTCCATCAGTTGTATTAGGGGCTGCCAAGAAATTTGGCAGTTTGTCCACAGCCACTGTAAATTTACAAATACAACAGACAAAAGTGCTGTAACTTACTAGTTTGCTTTGAAATCTTCTTATATTGGCAGATAATGCAATTGAATGCTTGTCCTTTGAGAGCCATAAGATGAACATACCATTAATTTTGGTGACAGGAGAGGTATAATCAATCTGATCAATAGCACTAATAAACTTCTGAGGAAGTGCATCCTATAAGCATACAAGGATTTGTTAGTCATGTTCGGTAAATTTTACTTTTAGTAAGACTAGCAGTATTTTTTTTAAATCAAGCTATTACCTGTGGAGTAAGATGTTTGAAGGTTGCATATGGAGTAGCATTGGACAAAACTACTTTACTGTGAACTTCAGTACCATCTTTCAGCACAACACCTTTGGCAGTATGATCTGGTCCAACCAGAATTTGACTAACCTCCTAAAAATACAATGGTAGCTCCAATATTCAGCCACAAAACAGCCTACAAAGCACTAAAAAAGAGGCAAAAGAGACTCACTTCAAATCCTCACCTGCTCAGTAAAGATATCTACTCCAAGGGAGCTTGCAGAGTTAGCAATGGACTTGGAGACACCACCCATGCCCCCTTGCACATAACCCCAGGCCCCCATCTCCTTTTCCAGCTCACCCATTATGTGGTGCAAAAGGACATACCTGCATTACATAGTGCATTAGAAGAAACCAAACAAATCTTGATACAAAGTAAAAGGCCCTAAAGCAGCATACTCCTACCCACTACCCGGGTTGTTAGGGCTTGTATTAGCTCCTATCACGGAGTCAGTGGCTAATGTTGCTTGAAGTGGCTCAGACTCAAACCAGTGATTTAAAACCTGGGGATGATCAGAAAAAATTATGAATTAGATAATAGTATAGTTTGTTTAATTAGATTGCACAAAGTAATTGGTACCAAACCCTGAAAAACAGGTAAATGATCCCATTTACATACCTATGCATAATAATACATAACAAAAAATGCAGTGCCTTGCACAAGTATTCACCCTCTTGAACATTTCCACATTTTGTACACTATAAAAAAAAGTCCATGTAATTTATGGTGAAATACTGTTAAACAGCCACAGTACAAAAAAAATGTAAATTTGGGAAAAAAGGTATTCAAAACATCACAACACCATAAATAATTGTACAAACCAATCCCGTTATTTTTACTGTAAAATTTTTACTGTTTTATTTTTACTGTACCTTCAAAAGTAAAGGTGAACCAAACTTTTACCTTCAATTTTCCACGCCCAGACTGTTACATATACAGACATTACTCGTAAATCAGTGGACGTTTCATGAATAAATACCATACGATAAAAACCAACCATACCACTATTAATTTGTCCAAAAACAGAGACTTGTTAGTTAACTAATACTACATTACAACAGAAAGCTGTCGAATGACCCTTTTTTTCAGTGTTAGTGCAAAGGTCTGTCAGGGCTGTGCATGTGTGCGTGTGCATGTGTGTGTGTGAGAGAGAGAAAGTGTGTGTGTGAGGACCAGTAGGGGCTCAGGTTTATTATAACCCAGCAGGAGCCACATCTGATTCCATGTGTTTAATCAGCTGATCTTGTGATCAACTGATCACATGTGACTCCTGCAGGCCTCTTTGAGTATTTTTGTTTTGGATGATAATAAATCATAACAGCTACATAAGCTGATCATTGTTTTATTTTTAGATCTTGAAGAACTTTTACAATTTGAAATAAATGATTGTGATGAAGCGGAGGGAGAAGCCAGGTTGTGAGGATGCTAGTCAGTGGGAGAGGGAGAGACAGAGAGATGAAGGAGCGGCTGGAAACACCAGCCAAGGGAGTGCATTTTGTGTTCCGTTTGTGGTTCTGTTATGTTTGAGTTCTGTTTAAGTTCAAAGTTTATTTTCAGCTGGTTCCCGCCTCCTCCTTGCCTGACTTTAAAGTTTGCTCCAGCACCACCGCCTCTTAGGTGTCTCGATCCTCCCACAGCGGTGAGTGCTCTCCATCAGCGCGTCCCTCCTCTCTCCCGGGTTGCATCACCAGTGTAACAAACTTTTTAAAGCTGGGCAAGGAGGAGGCAGGAACCGGCTGAACACAAACATAAAGTTTAATAATAAACCAAACTCAAACATAAAATAAAACACTCAAACGGAACACAAAGTGCACGTACATCTCTCTCCCGCTCTCCGGCGCCTCCAGTCGCTCCTTTATCTCTCGCTCTCTCACTGATTATCCAAATCAGTGCCATCGTCACAACCTGGCTTCTCCCTCCTCCTCGTCACAATGTTAACTGCAAAGTATTTCCAATATGCAAAATGGTTGGTTTATTGTAGTTCTAAAGAATAATCTTTGCATTTTTACCACTAGATACTAAAAACTCTCTCCAGACTGGGCATCACTGGAACAGTTCTGCGCTGGGTGGAATCCTATCTCTCAGACAGATCCTTCAAGGTATCATGGAAGGGAGGTATTTCTGAAACTCAGCAACTCACAACTGGCGTTCCACAGGGGTCAGTTCTGGGTCCACTGCTCCTTTCTATCTACACTACATCTCTGGGGCAGGTGATTGAGTCTCATAGCTTCTCATATCATTGCTATGCTGATGACATCCAGCTCTATTTGTCCTTCCAGCCTGACGATCCATCTGTCTCTGCACGTATTTCTGCTTGTATCTCTGCACGTATCTCGGTCTGGATGAGGGAACTCCACCTTAAGCTCAACCTGGCAAAATCTGAGCTTCTCATCATCCCAGCCTGTCCCTCAATCAACCACAACCTCATTGTACAGCTCAACTCAACCACACTCAAACTAACCAGGATAGCCAGGAACTTTGCGGTGATTCTCTATGACAGCCTGACCATTACAGACCACATCTCAACAACTGCATGGTCCTGTAGGTTCATCCTGTACAACATCAAGAAAATCAGACCCTACCTCACCGAACAGGCTACACAGCTACTAGTCCAGGGTCTTGTTATCTCAAAACTGGACTACTGCAACTCACTACTCTCGGGCCTCCCAGCCAGCTCCATCAAACCCCTTCAAATGATTCAGAATGCAGCAGCACGCCTCGTCTTCAACCAGTCCAAGAGAACCCATGTCACACCCCTCTTCATCTCCCTCCACTGGCTTCCTGTAGCTGCCCGCATCAAATTCAAGGCCTTGATGCTCACCTACAAGACCTTGTCTGGAACAGCACCCTCCTACCTCAACTCTCTCCTGAAGGCTTACGCTCCCTCACACAATCTGCGATCAGTCAACGACCGACGCTTAGTAGTACCTACTCAACGTGGCTCAAGGTCCCTTTCAAGAACATTCAAACTAACTGTTCCTCAATGGTGGAATGAACTTCCAACCTCAATCTGGACCACAGAATCTCTCACCATTTTCAAAAAATAGCTAAAGACCCACCTCTTCCATGAACACCTAACCAACTCATAAAAAAAAAAAAAAAAAAAAAATTACTCTGAGCACTTTGCTTCTTCTGGAACTCAATTAATGGATCTTGTATGGTAGCACTACTTGTATTGTTCTCTGCTTGATATATCGCTTTGCTTGTATTTTCTCATTTGTAAGTCACTTTGGATAAAAGCATCTGATAAATGAATAAATGTAAATGTAAATACTAATAATTATGTGGAAGAACTCTTATTACCACATGAACAGTAAATCGTATCTGTGCATCTTTTAGGCAAGTACACCTTTTACACACATATACACATCATTTTTCACACATCATTCCGCGGTTGCTTTTCATTTTAACAATTATATTTTGTTTTGTTTCTCATTGCTCTCCATTGATGTGATCCAGGAATGACCAATTCCTGGTGACAGAAAAGTAGCTACCTGCTTTGGCAGATAACTAAGTAATCACTTGAGGCTATCCCTTTTTATCTATATCCAGAGCTTTCTTTCACTCTTTATGCTGAGTTTTGTCTTACTTGATAAAAATATACATTTATGAACTATACACTTTGGTTTCACCAGCCACTTCCACTTTGTATCATATGCCACAAATTTACAGTGTACCTGTTGGCTACATGGCACTATGTGAAGTTGGATAGATGGAGTGTGTCTGTATGCCTGCTCCTTCCTTCAGACTGTTGAGACTGGCCTGAAGTTTAGGTAATCGGACCACTCTCAACTCTACCATCGAATCGGCATAGACTTTCTCCTACTCTCAGCTCCTTACCAGGCTTGAAGCATAAACATGCAGTAAAATTTCTTGAGCTTGTTTGCATACTGGGTGTGTTTTGTACAGAATTTGTGCTGTTAACTAATGGCCTGTTTTACCACTTGTGATCTGGTCATTCTTATGTCTTATATGAAACACTCTTGGTATAAACACAAGAAGAGCACAATTGCATTATATACAGCGCCCTCCACTAATATTGGCACAATTGGTAAAGCTAGCCAAAGAAGGCTGCGAAAGACCCAGAGCTGTTATCTTGGCAAAGGGAGGTAACACAATGTATTGACTAAAAGGGTGCCAATAACTTGTGCACACCTATATTTAACAAAGGTATTTTTTTAATATAAAACTGTTTTGTTTGCAATTGTTTGATATCCATGAGAGCAGGGTATTTTTTTTTAACAACAGATCAAATTGTTAAACAATAAAGATCATTTTAAACAATAAAGACAATTTTTCACAGCCTTCTTTGCTTATATTTACCAAGGGTGCTGTCACGTGATGGAGGCTGAGACGCATGCAAATGCAGATAAGAGCTGTATTAGAGAAAGGCAGACAAATCCAAATAGTGAAACATAGGCGTGATCAAAAAGGCAAATGGTCAGGCGGTCGGCAAATGGGCATAAATGAGGCAAAACAGAATAAAAAAACGAGGATGAGAACAGGATCAAAACTATAGCACAGAAACAAAGAACAAAGGCTTGGCACGGTCATAAAACTCACACAATACTTCCCAATGAACAATTATGACAGGTGCCAATATTAGTGGAGGGCACTGTATGCTATAATATGAATAGGATACCTGTGTATTTTTTTCCACATATGCCATGATTTTTAAATAAATTAAAACATTTATTGTTATTTCTGTTGTATGAGTTTCTTTTTCATTGAGGTGTATGAGTCAAATTTGGAAAACTGATTACAATAGGTCTAAGTAACTTGTGTTTTAAAACATTTAATGCCACTGTAGTAATTTGTTGGTTTTTAACTGCTGTTTATTTATACAAAATACTTTTGCAGGTTACTCAATGAATATTCATTATGAACACTACACTAATACTGGGTAAATTGTGGCCATGAAGGGATGCACATCTGAGCAACAAAACTCAAATAGGCAGTGGCATTCAAGCGATGCTTGATTGGTATTACCGGGCCCAAAGTGTACCAAGAAAACATTCCCCACACCATTACACCACCTCCACCAGCCTGGAGTGTTGACACAAGGCAGGTTGGGTCCATGTATTCCTGCTTTTTGTGCCAAATGCTGACGACCATCTATGTGCCTTAGCAGAAATTGAGACTTGTCAGACCAGACTACATTTTTCCAGTCTTCAACTGTCCATTTTTGGTGAGCCTGTGCCCACTGCAGCCTCAGCTTTCTTTTCTCAGCTGACAGAAGTGGAACCGGACATGTTCTTCTGCTGTTGTATCCCATTCGCCTTAAAGTTTGACATGTTGTCCTTTCTGAGATGCTTTTCTGCTCACCAAATTTGTACAGAGTGGTTATCTGTGTTACTGTAGCCTTTCTGTCAGCTCAAACCAGTCTGGCCATTCTCTGTTGACCTCTCTCAACAAGGTGTTTCCATCCACAGAACTGCCACTCACTGGATGTTTTTTTTTTTTAATTGCACGATTCTGAGTAAACTCTAGAGACTGTTGCACATGAAAATCCCAGGAGAGCAGCAGTTATAGAAATACTCAAACCAGCCTGTCTGGCACGAACAATCGTGCCACGATCAAAATCACTAAGATCACATTTTTCCCCAGCTTACCACACTACCAATATTTTACAGTAAATTTAACGGATTTTTTTTTTGTACAGTGGAAATGGACTTAACTGGTACATATAATATTGAATTGGGTTAAACATAAATATAGTTTGCAAACCTGTTTACAGATTAAAATATATAAAAGTAGTGATTGCAAGTATTCACCCTGAGTGGTGTGAAATGTCAAAATTATTTCTGGTGCAAACCAGTTGCCATCAGAAATTATATAATTAGTTGAATGAATCTACATCCGTTTGTGCAATTAAAATATCATGATCACTATATCTATACCTTTTACATTGTAATTTGTAAATAATTCAACAAATAATATTGATCAAACCCCCCCCAACCCCCCCCCAAATTTCAAATGAATGTATTCAAGAATCAACTGACCTTCATTGCTGGGGCTGTTATTAGTTCATAGAAGTCTGGTATGTTTTTTCCCAGTTTCAGCCCTGAAAACAGGTAAAAACTTTCATTCATATCAGATCCATATCAAATGAGTGAAAACTAGATTTACTCCATATTTGGAATCCTAAGTTGTAATGTGATACTTTAAAATGTTACCTGTACATTGTATTTATGGCTTATAAATGCCTATTAGAATTTACTTTTAGATTATTTATTAAAAATTCAGAGGGTGTACCAGATTTTACTAAAGGTTTCAAACTCCTCATTGCTGCTATTCTTTTCCTCAAGGACCCCTCAGTAATTCCTGGGATGTCTACAGGTGGTGCATCAAGGAGTGGGTGAATTGCACATGCCAGCTTCTCCAAATGTGCAACATAGTCAGGGTAAGCCTTTGGCAAAAGACATTTATGATGTCTAGACATTCTGCATAACTTTTCAAGTCAATAACCAACATGCAAATCATAGTAGTTGTATAAATTACAACACAAGACCAAATAAAAAGCATGAATGATAAATTATTAATAATCATTTGGTATCAACCATTGCATCTTTCTCTGAGAATTTTCCAATCTCTTTCTGATTCTTTGCCAGATTACTGCCGAGTAAAAGAGAGCGAGGTGGCCGCCCCCTGACCCCTTCCTCCAGCATGGGGGTAAACGCATGGGGATCTCTCATGTACACCTTCAGCCCATGTTTCTGCACAGTTAGAAGGTGGAAGAAAAGCATCAGTCAACATTTTTCTCATCTGTTTTCCTTCTAAATAACTGACTGGAGATGCATTTTATGTCCATCCAAATCAATATCAGAATTTCTCTAACAATAATGCTTTCATCATCACATAATTTAAAAAGAAAATCCAAATCTCCCTCTATGTTCTCTATTTTCTGCACATTTCCCAAATGTAACTAATGTAATTTTAGGTTTTAATGTACGTATGTAAGTATTTCTATAATCTGTAAGTGTTGTTTGCCCTTATTATGCAAAATATATTATTTTATTATTAAATTATAAACAATGGATAATATAACGATAGACATAGATTTCATTTTCATGGTAATAATATGTAGGCCTATGTCGTATTAATTAGATATTAAATTACATGCAAATGAATTCAATAAATAGAAGTTACTTTTAGACAGTGTTTTGATGTCTTTCGGTGGAATTGAAGTGGAATATTTTAAGGCTATTTTTTTCCCCCTTTTTCACTTTTGGAGGTGCCCAGACATTGAAATGCTATCATTTTACTTCTAATTAGTATACATACAAAAGACAAATTACAGTTCAGTGGAACCTACAGTTTTCAGAACTATATAAGCATTTCAAACTTTCATCATGTGAGAGGTTTTCTAAGGCCAACACACATCTGAAATTAAATATTAATCAAATACCACACCTTGAGCTCCAGATCCTGATATATGTGAGGACGCAGTAAACTGAGGAGATAGGAGGCCCGGGAAAAATGGAAGCCTAGGAATTGTTGAGAAAGTGTAAGTTGAAAAATATCAATGTAGAGCAACACTTCATGTTGAAATGTAGAAATAATTTACTATCTGTGTGGAGATGTTGCAAATGCTGATCATGACATGTCTAGACTATGTCTTTCTCTTATATATAGGAGGAGGAGACAAAATCTAAAATACATATTGCTCTTTTTGTGCTACTGGTTATCTATAAAACATAAAAAAAAATTGGAAGGTACTTTCCCTACCCAGTGAACAAATACAACATAACAATATACTAATATCATACCCTATTAAATGCCAAATAAAAAATAAAGTTAGGGTTAAAATATTTGGCTTCAGAAAATCTTTGATCCATCTTGAAATTTTGTCATACAAGTAGTGAATTATGTTCAGTTGTACGTTTGATTATTCTCTAATTATTTGAAAGATGAAAGCAGTGGAGGTTTGTATCTCAAAACAATCTAAAAAGCCCCATAAACCTGTGGATTCATAAGCACCAAGTCTTCTATGGTCCGTGTCAATGTTAAACGTGTGATTGCAGAAGCTATAGAAGGCCTGGAGTTCATGAATTTACTCCTAATTAATTCTGGAATAGCTAGTGGCTATGCAGCTACGGTACACCCATGGAAAATGTCAAACCTACTGATTTCCTGAGAAAAGTAGAGCCATACAATTATTCATTAAGATAAAGATTCATAAACGTTCAGAAATTGCTTTATCCTGGTCGTAGGCATCTGGAGCCTATCCTGGGAACACTTGGCACAAGTCAGAGATACACCACAGATGGCTAGTACATCGCAGGGCAACACACACACACACACACACACACACTCATACACACACACATACACCTAGGGGCAATTTTAGAGTAGCCAATCCACCTACCGGTATGTTTTATGAGGTGTGAAGAAAACAAAGAACCTTGAGGAAACCCACATGGCACAGAGAGCACATGTGAATCTCCACACAGGCATTAACCCAAGATCAGGATCACACCAGGGACTCTGGAGCTGTAAGTTCAGAACATTAATAAGATTTGTTTCATCGGTGCTGCTAATAAATGTTATTTAAACTCATGCTAACATGAACATGATGACACCAATGGAATCTGGCATGAGGCTGAGTAAACATGTGAGGACAGCATTATAATTAGGTGATAAGTGGCCCTGTTCAAAGATGATTGTTCCAGTTTAATAGTACTCCTCTTTCAAACCAGTTTTCTTCACAGACAGGACTCTGTTCATGTGGCAGTAATGCAATGCATAAAATTATGCAGATACAGGTTAAAGCTCTGTTCACACGTGGACGATTTTCGCTCCAATGGCTGTCAGTGAGAGTGTTCACACCCAGGTGTAAAACGCATGGCGTCAAACCGTCAATTTTTTTTTTTACGTCAAGGGAATGCTTTTTTTTTTTGGCGGCCGACCAATGAGATTCGCGCTTTTGTTCACGTGGCTGGAGCTGCTGACGTTTACATTAAAGTACGACTTGATAGCGCTCAAGTACAAAACTGTCTTACCGACAAAGAAGCCGAAAAAGAAGATGAACATGCCAGCACCCATCATTTTAGTGAGAGTGTATAAGTGACTTACCCGAAATAAAATGCTCACTGCTAATAAATCCTTCCGCCTACACACATAAACAAGGTGTCCTTTGAAATCACCAGATTCAAAATTACACACTAAATAATATACAAGTGTATTTATTTTGTTGCTGCTATTTTTTTTTTGACGACATTGAAATGCAAGCATATATTCTAAATGAATCATTTCATTCTTTCAGTGTTGTTTTCTATACTAAATAGCATCATTTGCTTCTTTGTCTCTTCCCTGCAAATGATAATTTGCTGATTGATAATCCATTGTATTTATTTTGCACCTGGCATATATATGCATATAATTATTCTTGACCTCTTATTCAAATAGCTAAGTTGTCCATTATTGCGTCTTTGTATTATCATATTGACCATAAAAAGACACTTCATAGTCAACACTTCATCAACTGGCAGATACATTAACATTTATGGACACAACAATAGTTGCCCTATACCCAGCCCCTCCCCTCCCCAAAAACAAAATTAGAAAAAAAAAATTAAATAATCTTGGTCTTCCTATAAGTATGTGAATGCTATTGCTGTGACTTTGATTGATTTTGATCATTCAAATCATCACTTATTCAAAAAGAGTATATTGTTTAAAATGATAACTATGAGAAGTATTTCTTGCAGTGGCCAATCACGACATAAATACTGGCGTAAATACTGTACCTTATACGTAAATACTGGCTCTCTTTGTCTTCTCAGTGATAAGCGGGTATCAGAAACAGAAAGTTGTGCAGCGCCACCTTGTATTTCTGCTTTTCAATAAGTGCCATCTACTGTCAGGGAGTGAATTCACCTGGGTGTGAACACAAAAAAAATGTGGCGGAAAACTGACCGTTTAACACGCTGAGAAAAACAACCCGGTGTGAACAGACCCTTCCTGAAACCTGTCTGGCCATTCTCCTTTGACCTTTCTCATCAACAAGGCATTTGCACCATGCAAAACTGCCACATATTTGATTTATTTTTGAGCATTTTGCATAAACTCTAGAGACTGTTGGTGTGTGAAAATCCTAATAGATCAGCATTTTCTGAAAAACTTGGCACCAATAAGCCATGGTCAAAGTCACTGAGATCACATTTTTTTCTGGATTCTGATGTTTGATATGGGCATTAAGTGAATATTTCAGAGACACTCCCTTATTCTTCTTCTTCTTCTTCTTCTTCTTCTTCTTCTTCACTCCCTCTCATAATAATGATTAAAAATGTGGATAATTAATGTGCTATTAAGGCAAAGTCTGGCAAAGTTTAGGGAACCCAGTTATAGAGATAATTAAACATATCTTGATCATTGCTTTGACTCTGCGCTTTATCTGTAAACATTACCAAGAAGCTACAGAAGATTAAACAATACATAACCTATGTTTCAATTGTGAATCTTTTTTGAGACCAAGTGTACTAAAACTTTTGACTGGTACTGTAGTTCCTCCACTCATCCACAGACCCTAGTTACTTTTGCAATATGCCAATTTTGCATATTTGGTGTCTGACGTAGTTCTGTAGTTACAGCACTGGAGCTATAATATTACATTGTGACATTTAACAGCAGATTAGAACATGTATGAAACCCTTAAATAATTTCTGGTGCAACCAGTTGCCATCAGATATTGCATAATTAGTTGCATGGAGTACATTTTCAAGTGTTACATGATCTCAATTATACACCTTACCAGAAAGGCCACATAGTTTGATAGAGAACACATCTAAACAAACAGCATCATAAAAACAAAGAAGCTATCAAAACAAGTGTGGGACAACTTTCTGGAAATGGAAAGAATGTGGCCCAAAAACAGCTCTGTCTAGAGAAGGCCTTCCACCAAAAAGAGAGCATTTCAGTCACAGAGACAATGCACTGTATAAAGAAGAGGTGCCCCAAAGTCTGAAGGTGGAATTGCACATTAAAAAGGATTCAGATTATACTATTTTTTAAAACTGATTTAGATGGCTGTTTTACAGCAAACTCTGTACATGTACTGATGGTACTACTGCGACAAACAATGTCTTTGGAGGTGAGTGTGTGGTCATTGTGGTCATGATGTGAAACTGGTAGCAATAAACTTCCTTATTTGTTAGCACAATTGACTGGTTGCTCCAGTGCAAACCTAAAGAAGTAATCATCAGTTGACAAACAGGTTGGAGCTGATCAACTACATTTGGGGTAAAGGGCAAATCATATACATTTTATATTAATCCAAACGGCTTGGCAGTACTATTCAAACTATTGGGAGGGTACAGCAGAACTGATAGGGGGTAAACAGAATGGAATTTTAACCTTAGCTTTTTTGAGCATTTAAGCACTGCTAATTCTGCAATTAGTATACAGGCATGTAAAATGTACTTGTAGAGTATGTATATAGCCATAAACTGAAGAATGCATGCACAACACTTTATTATATACAATATGCCGGAAATCGTTTTTCTTTTTTTTTTTTTTTTTTTTTGAGCGAGCGAGCGAGAGAGAGAGTTCAATGGTCATTTCTAATGATGGGCGGGCTCTGGAGAAAACGAGAGCGCAAGTGACGGACCTGGTGAGAGTGACACAGCGCGCGTCCTGATTGGTCTCTCTTTGTGATATTGATATCTAGGTGAGGAGTAAACATGTGTAAAGTAGTTACTGAATTAAAAAAAATGACTCAATTAGTGGAATAATACAGTAATAGCTATAATATAATGTGAAACGGTGTAAGTACTAATTTTAATGTCACATTTTCTGCATATACCAGAAAAGCTATTTTCTTTAGCGTGTGCAAATAGTTGCAATATGTTGTTAAATAAACAGTTGTGTTCTGTCATAATTAAATGTAATGTCCTTGTTCATATATGTTTGGTGGCGCGCTGTGTGTGTGTGTGTGTGTGTGTGTTTTGGGTGGCGGGGGGTGGGGGGGTATTATTAAAGAAGTGGTATTATTGCTGGACAGAGATGGGAGATGGAACACTATTTCTTTGCTTTTTACAAAGTCCAGAATCTTTGTACCCACCTGGAATGATCTCTTCAGTCACTGCAGCTCCACCGAGGACACTTCTGCGCTCTAGAACTGCTGTTTTTAAGCCTCCCTTCTGCAGATATGCAGACTGTACAACAAGGTTAATGTTTCTCCACAGTGCAGGCTAAGCTTGTGTTTTATAACTTACATTTACACCAACCGCTACTTACAGCAATTAGTCCATTGTGCCCTAAATAAAGAACAGAAAGTTATGGTTAGTGCATTAGAGAGAGCACGAGTCCTCTGATCAACAGGTTATTAATTTGCTGGACCTTCAGGGGTGGGTTTCCCAAAACACTAAGTACTTTTGTATCTCGTTCGTAGGAACGTTCTTTAATTAACGAGTGTTTCCCGAAACCCTCCGAAACTAACGTAGTACGTAAACTCGTCCGTGAATAAACAAGTAACCTGATCTATCCGTTACCCGCTGTTTAGAGCTTCCGTGCAGATCTACTTCAAAAAGACAGAGGACGCTGTTTACACTGTGTTCTACACTGTGGTGTAGTGGTGTGATGTGGCTGTCTTATAACTCCAACCTTTCCGGTTTGAATCCAGGGGCATAACCTGGCCTGGGCATTCCCGAAGATTTTTTTCTTTAGCCCCGAATAATTCTTCACTTGAAGCGGTTTGTCAGTACGTAACTGAACGTAAGTAAAAGAAGACGGCGGTGTTATTTTATATATTCAGTGAACAGAGGCGAGACCAATCAGACAGGGTTTACAGGTATCCTAAATACGTAGAAATACTTGTGTCTTATTGGCTGACAGCTCTCAATTCTGTCAAACGCTAGCTCACAATCAGTGTCAGGGAAAGTGGATACATGCTGTGTGTGTGTGAGTGTGTTTACACCAGTAAAGTGGTTGAAACTGAAGCACTAACATCATCTCATGCTGAGTATGAAAACAAGGTGTGTAAATGTCTACATGAGTTCCAGTTTAAATGAACATGATACGAGCAGAGCATAAGGAAAGATAATGTACTTTGCATGGTACTGTAGCAGTTAGACCAGGGGTGGGCAAACTTTTTGACTCGTGGGCTACAATGGGTTCTAAAATTTGACAGAGGGACCGGGCCAGGAACAGACGGATGGAGTGTTTGTGTGAACTAATATAAATGACATTTAAAAGCCATTACATGAAAGGATTTGGCCTTTAACAGGTAGCAAAGCATGAATATGCAAGGCTCATTGTACAAATTGTTTTCCAAATGCATTAATTTCATAACACAGTAGAGAAACTCGCGTTCAGTTTCAGTGGGAACAGTGTTGTTGATCTCCCTTTTTTGCCAGTGCATCAAAGTCTGGAGTTAGTTTTGTTGTGGCAATTTTCAAGATAGATCCGAGGTGTTGGTCAGTTAACCTGGATCTGTGAGGGGCTTTGTTGATGTTCATGACGCTGAATGTCTGCTCACATACATAGGTCAAGCCAAACAACGTCAGCATCTTCTGTGCCGTCCTCTGGAGGTTTGGAAATGTGGTTTCATTAAGTGAAGCATAAAAGTCATTCAGTTTTAGAGAGTTGAACTTCTCCTTTAAGACGGAGTCAGACTGAAGATCAGTTCCAATTGCAGCTCCTCTGGTGCTGTTTCAGGGTCTTGTGACAGGGGACAGGACACCAGCTGAAGTGACTTTCAATTTTTTCAAAATCAGAGAACCGACAGCAGAAATCTCTGTGTAGGTCGTCCAGTGATTTGCTGTATTTCTTCGCATTTCAGGTCGCCTCTTTCTGCATGGCTAGTGTGGGGAAATGAGAGAATAATTTGTTTGAAATTTGTCTGGAGAATAAAGTCAGCTTGGATTTGAAGGCTCTAACATTTGTGTACATGTCGTGCACAAACTGATCTTTCCCCTGTAGCTTGACGTTCAGCTCATTCATGTGTGAAAATATGTCCACAGCAAACGCAAAGTCACAAAGCCAGTTGTTGTCGGTTAGCTCAGGAAATTCGTCGGATTTCCCCATTAACTCCAAAAATGCGATAATCTCCTCTTTGAGCTCCCACACTCGTTGAAACACTTTGCCCAAACTTAACCAGTGGACACGAGAGTGGTAAAGTAAGTCCTGGTGATCCGCATCGGTTTCCTCCAGGAACGTAATAAGCTGACGATGCTGAAGTCCCCTTGCTCGTATAAAGTTAACAAGTCTTACGACTGGATTCACGACACGATTAAGCTGCAATATAGACTTACACAGAGATTACTGATGAATGATGCAGTGAAGGAAAATAACATCCTGGTCAGGGTTTTCCTGTTTCACTTTATCATGGATTCTTTTCAACAGCCCAACATTTTTTCCAGTTAAATTTGGCGATCCATCCGTGGTGACATTGGCACGTTTACTCCAAGGTAGCTTCATTTTCTCGATGACAGCAGACACCTGGTTATACAAGTCCTCTCCCCGTGTTTTTCCTTTCAGGGACTCCATGGTCAAAAACTCCTCCGTTATCTCAAAACTGTCGTTAATCTCTCGGATAAAAATTAGGAGCTGAGCAATGTCTTTTATGTCATTACTTTCATCCAGTGCTAGTGAATATAACTTAAAGGACTCCGCCTTTTTGTTTAATTCGCTGGCTATATCTTCGTCAGTGACTATGTTTACATGGACAGCATTAATCTAATTATTGACCTTAATCTGAGTAAGATAATAATGTGATTAAGGTGTTTACATGAGTCGCTTTTAGAATACTCCTGTCAGCTTCCCGTTTTACATGTTATAGAACATAATTAGATTAACAGCCCGCATCATTGTGCAGTTAATTATTTGTCATGCTATACGTGCTAATAGACAAATGCTTGAAGCCGTGGGCTGCATCTCAAATCGCGTAATTACCATCTATATAGTAGCCGAGATACATGTATTTTTCCCCACTACAGGCCTATAGTAGGCAAGTATACGATTTGGGACGCGGCCAAACTCTCTTGTTCGCCATAAAACGTAAAACTGCCGTGTGTGATCGTGTCCTGTCACAAAACATGGTGAAAACTCTCACATGATGTTCATAATGTGATTAAGGTGTTTACATGTCTGTAATACATGTCCATAATGCGACTAAAACAGGAGTACTCCACCTGTCTTAATTAGATTATTGCTTACTTCGATTATGACCTTAATTAGATTAAGGTAAGTAAAAATTGCTGTTTACATGGTAGTTTCTTAATTAGAGCATGGTCTTAATCGGATTAAGAGTGGATTATTGTTGTCCATGTAAATGCAGCTAATCAGTTCCACATGGCAAGTCACAGACTACGTTTACATGGACAGCATTAATCTAATTATTGACCTTACTCTGAGTAAGATAATAATGTGATTAAGGTGTTTACATGAGTCGCTTTTAGAATACTCCTGTCATGTTCCCATTTTACATGTTATAGAACATAATTAGATTAACAGGTAGCGTTTTCGGACACAGCCGAACTCTCTTGTTCGCTGTAAAACGTAAAACTGCTGTGTGTGATCGTGTCCTGTCACAAAATGCGGTGAAAACTCTCACAAGATGTTCATAATGTGATTAAGGTGTTTACATGTCTGTAATACTCATCCATAATGCGACTAAAACAGGAGTACTCCACCTGTGTTAATTCGATTAGAGCTTAATTCGAGTATGACCTTAATTAGATTAAGGTAAGTAAAAATTGACTGTGTTTACATGGACAGCAGTAATCTAATTATTGACCTTACTCTGATTAAGATAATAATGTGATTAAGGTGTTTACATGAGTCGCTTTTAGAATACTCCTATCATGTACCCGTTTTACATGTTATAGAACATAATTCCCAAATCACGCATCCCAAATCGCGTAATTACCATCTATATAGTAGGCAAGATACATGTATTTTTCCCCACTACAGGCCTATAGTAGGAAAGTATGTGATTTGGGACACAGCCGAACTCTCTTGTTCGCCGTAAAACGTAAAAAAAACATTTTGCTGTCCGCTCCTTATTAAACACTCGGCACTCACTGTCCACTTTTCTTTTCTTTGGTCCGCTCATTTTTACAGAAGGGCTCAAAGGGCAAAGCGAAAAAGTGAAGTGGAGAGTAATACACCATACTACAACAAAGGTCAATGACTATGTTTACATGGACAGCAGTAATCTAATAATTGACCTTAATCTGAGTAAGATAATAATGTGATTAAGGTGTTTACATGAGTAGCTTTTAGAATACTCCTGTCATGTTCCCGTTTTACATGTTTTAGAACATAATTAGATTAACAGCCCGCATCATTACGTCAGCGCGCCACGCCGTCCGACGTCCCTCCAGAATTTCACGTATCAACATACAGTTCATCTTCGTTATGGTACCGTATACAGTTTTGGGTGTTTTTACTTATTTTTTTTTTTTTACGAACGCTTTAAGTGCAGTTAATTATTTGTCATGCTGTACGTGTTCATAGACAACTGCTTGAAGCGGTGGGTGTGTCCCAAATCGCGTAGTTAACATCTATATAGTAGCCGAGATACATGTATTTTTCCCCACTACAGGCCTATAGTAGGAAAGTATGCGATTTGGGACACAGCCGAACTCTCTTGTTCGCCGTAAAACGTAAAACTGCCGTGTGTGATCGTGTCCTGTCGCAAAATGCGGTGAAAACTCCCACACGACGTTCATAATGTGATTAAGGTGTTTACATGTCACTACTACATGTCCATAATGCGAATAAAACAGGAGTACTCCACCTGTCTTAATTAGATTATTGCTTACTTCGATTATGACCTTAATTAGATTAAGGTAAGTAAAAATTGCTGTTTACATGGTAGTTTCTTAATTAGAGTATGGCCTTAATCAGATTAAGAGTGGATTATTGTTGTCCATGTAAACGCAGCTAGTGTGTCTGGAGTGCGCCATCTATTGGGGGAATGTGAGCATTGCAGGGAAAGGTCAAATGAATGAGGATTAATAGTATAATTTGGACAAATTCGGCGGGCCGGATTAAAAAACCCAACGGGCCGTAGTTTGCCCATGCCTGAGCTAGACCCATGCAGTGATATTTAGTTGTGCCTCCCCTTGGCTAGTGACAGCTAAGGCAACCTGGAGTGATTGTAATGTATTCTAAAAATAATAATAATAAACGGGGCCTTGTTCTGTTGACCAGAGTCATTTCGATAGGGCCTATAGATCATTTGCCAGTTTACTGTGAGTTCAAAGTGCGCGAGCGCCGTCGACGCGTCTAGACACTTTGAATTCATGCGTGCAGTAACATTGCGTGTGGAGCTGACTAGCAAAATACTAAAGTAAAAGTAAAGAAGTTTGTATTCAAAGTCAAAGAGCAAACACACTAGATCATTTTTTAATGTTTCAACAAAAAAAAGTACTTCAACTGTCCGTATAGCTATCTATCCGCCCCGCCCCCACCTCATGTTTGCGACTGACTGCAAATGATCATCACCATAGACTAATTTATAGACAACTATGCGTGGGAAAAGACATCAGCAGTCTGGTGATGAGAAAAGAAAAAGAAAAAAGCCCAGGATGAATCCGATATCTCACTTTCCAGTTTTGTATTAAACCCAAGATTCTCAAGCTGAGAAACCGCCACGTTAACATTACACTAACACAGCATTCTTAATAAAGTAAATTTAATACAGTAGTCAGCACTAACATAGTCTATTCTTTTCCGTGTAGCTCTTCCACACAAATCTCATGTCTATTAGAACTGTTATTCACTAAGATTAATAGTTATCTGGAAACCCACCTCAATATTACTGCTTTTGCAATCCATTGCTATTATTATGCCACAGAGTGTTGCATAATTGGTGCATAAATGAGCGGAGAACAGAGTGTAACAGCGGGCCACACGCCTGAGCTGTGCACACATCCTGCAGATTAGTGTATGCATAACACTGGAAGTGCACTATTTACCTCCACCGATTATAAGCGCGTCGTATTGGGATTTGAGCGCGATGCTGTGGCTGGACCTCCAGCCCGTTCCTGCAGTGTTAAATGCTGCTGTCCGAAAGTGACAAGTTTGCATAGCTACAGCCATCGCCATAACCAGAGTTATGCTTCACACTGTACTTACTCCCTCCCTACTTACGCTGTACTTACTTACTCCACCCCCATACAGGGAGAGAACTCCCACTACCAACTCTTTTTGAACCCATAACATATATATATATATATATATATATATATATATATATATATATATATATATATATATATATATATATATGTTATGGGTTCAAAAAGAGTTTTACTTATTTTATCAAATAAGTGATAGGTGATTTTTCTCTCCTGTAAATCACAACCCACCATGATCAAAATGATTATATTTATTACTGTGCTCTTATAGCCATTAGTCTGTTTGACTGATCACACAATCAAATAGGTTAAATCCAAACCTAAATAACTCAAATAAATAAACAAATATAAGTATACAAAACTGAGTAATGGGCAGTAAATGAGTTAGGCACAGTACTTTCAGCATGTCACTGGTTGAGACAGCTCCTCAGTGTTCATCACTGGATGAACCTTGGACTCCCCTTGTGCCCACTGAGATACCTGTACCTGGCAGATGAAAGAGATCAATAGATGGTAAACAACTTCATCTTCAAACTGAATTGCATTTACAGTTACTCCTAAATTATCCTAGCCTTTCAATTAATGTTTGGAAATATAAGGCCTATAAATAGTCACTTAGTGAGTTCTGTTAAATGGAAAATTCAGGAATAAAATGTTCTTTGGCTCCAATAAATAGCATACATTTAAATAACGGTTGTATTGTGGGATTATTTTCATATATTTGTATCGAGGCAGGTTTACAGTTTACACTTAAATGGGTTACAGAGAGGGTTTTTTGTTTGTTTTGTTTTGTTTTAATAGAATAGAACAGAATCTGTAAATAAATTATATACACAAGCAAGAAAAAATGAAAATACAGATTTTAAAAAGGTGAACAATAAACGTGCAATAATTTGTACAGTTCGTTCATTTGTAAATATTTATTTCATTAACATTCACATTTCCATTCACAGTGTATATAGAAATGGCAGTATAAAAACTATTAAAATATATATATTTATTTATACTTTAAAGTATCCATGTTGATGTGTCGTTCTGCAGTATGTCCACTAGGCGGCAGTGCGGTTTAAAATAAAAAATAAACAAAATGAACATTCCAAATGCGTACAGCAGATGGTGGAAAAGCACTACAACTGAATGCATGTCTTCTGGGATATGTTATTACCATTTGGAGACGTAATAACAATACTAAACCCCGAAGAAAAATGTATTTGGCGTGCATAGAAAATCGGACAGACCACAGCTATGTATTTTCAGGACTTCAATATAAGACTTAAGATTGTCAAGTGCTTCTTGAATATTAAAAGGATTAAGATTGCAGCAGAAAATTCACAAAAAAAACGTGCTGGTATCTATATTAATTCTATACATTTTATCGTTTTCATTTGTATTCTTTTTACTTAAATTGTCCCTTTTTTCCCATACATCCATATGGTCCTATTTACTATTTATGTGGCGAAAGTGCTGTGGTAACTACTACTACAGCAACTAATTATTATTGTTGTTGTTGTTGTTGTAAGTGATATGGTATTGAATATCAAATTTTAAAGATCCAATGTCTGATATGTAGCTAGTTAAAAAACTAAGAATGGCTCATACTTCATTTTGAAACATTTCAAAATAAATCACATGAATACCTTCTTGTTGCATTAGAAGAAAGTGAAATAGTATTGTAATGACTTTCAATATATTCCATGAGAAGAGTGCTTGTGAGAGGGTCCACTCTGCCAACGGAAATCATCTTGACTGAAGAGCCGGCCGTAAGAGTCCATAAGTGCTTCTACATCAGTGTTAAATGAGATAAGAGGTAATATATCAAAGCCATACTGATGTGATTGTATGCAGCTTTTGGAAGCAGCACCTCAAAACAGGATATTAGTGGTTTGCAACATTTCGCTCAAGTAACAGAAAATAATCAAACATTGGAAGTGGTGGTTGGAGAGGAGTAAATCTATTAAGTTTGGCTTCAATCTACATCACGTAAATTGCTCTGAAATAGAATACAATATCCTTTAACTTCCACTTGTTTTGCTTATGCTGTGAAAAACAACTCCATTTTTTTTATTATTATTGATTAAAATGCTCCCAGGGAGAGGAATGAAGAAAACCTCAATTAACCATATTGAGTTTCGCAACACCTCTATCAGTGTACATTATAAGGGAATTAAGGACATGGAAGAAAGATCATCCTCCATACCTCCTAGCTTATCTTTCCTTAAAGGAATGCATCTGGTCAACACATAATCAACATTAATTAGATCAAGTCTGGGAAATTTTCTTCTTGTAAGCAAAAATTAACACTTAATTCCTTTGGTCGGCAGAAATTCAACACTCTAGCTTTAACAGCAAGAGTAACTCAAAACATCATTTGAAAATGACCCCACTTCAAATCAGATTAGTGTAGCTAATTATTGTGCAACTCAGATAATTTCCAGCTGAAACATCAGAGAAGAAACATTAATTATGGATTTTTCAGCTACTGGCGATCAGCATCAAGCTAGTGAGCTTATAAGAAGCCGTTCAGACTGTAATCAGAGCTGGTAATGAGTGTGAGTGGTTAACCTGTGGCTATATTTTGGTTTTAGTAAAAATCCTTTATTATGTGCACAGACTGTATTTATGTTCCATTATTTATTACCATGTCCACAAACGTCATACTGCATACCTTTTTTCCCATTAAATTGCTCGCTTGTTAGACACTTTGTTGTAGTAATTCTTGATAATAAGTGCAGACCATAATGTGTTTAATTTTTTGCTCTTGTTATTTTATTATTATTATTTATTTATTTTTTGTCTGTGTTTGATATTTTGGACAATTTTAAAACTAAAGACATGTCCATATGATTGACACAGAATTAAAACTTTTCATCCCGATTCTGACCTCAAAACACTGAGAGGTTTATTATTTTGAAGCAATTTATAGGGTTTTAATAAATCATATCTAGCCCAAGCTGATTTAAATATTGCTGTCTTCTAATTTGAAGCAGATATGATGTTATTACAGTGGTGCTTGAAAGTTTGTGTTTTAGAAAGTGTTAGAATTTTCTATATTTCTTCATAAATTTGAACTAAAACATCATCAGATTTTCACACAAGTCCTAAAAGTAGATGAAGTGAACCCAATTAAATAAATGATATACAAATATTATACTTGGTCACTTATTTATTGAGGAAAATGATCCAATATTACATATCTGTGAGTGGCAAAGTATTTGAACCTTTGTTTTCAGTATCTGGTGTGACCCCCTTATGCAGCAATAACTGCAACTAAACATTTCCGCTAACTGTTGATCAGTTCTGCACATTGGCTTTGACGAATTTTAGCCCATTCCTCAGTACAGAACAGCTTCAACTCTGGGATGTTGGTGGGTTTCCTCACATGAACTGCTTGCTTCAGGTCCTTCCACAACATTTCTATTGGATTAAGGTCAGGACTTTGACTTAGCCATTCCAAAACATTACCTTTATTCTTCTTTAATTATTCTTTGGTAGAATGATTTGTGTGCTTAGAGTTGCTGTCTTGCTGCATGACCCAATTTCTCTTGAGATTCAGTTCATCCACAGATATCCTGACGTTTTCCATTAGTATTTACTGGTATAATTCAGAAAGTATTGTTCCCTCAGTGATGGCAAGTTGTCCTGACCCAAATGCAGCAAAACAGGCCCGAATCATGATACTACCACCACCATATTTCACAGATGGGATAAGGTTCTTATGCTGGAATGCAGTGTTTTCCTTTCTCCAAACATAACCCTTCTAATTTAAACCAAAAATTATACTTTGGACTCATCCATCCACAAAATTTTTCCATTAGCCTTCTGGCTTGTCCATGTGATCTTTAGCAAGCTTCAGACAGGCAGCAGTGTTCTTTGTGGAGAGCAGTGGCTTTCTCCTTGCAATCCTGCCATGCACACCACTGCTGTTCAGTGTTCTCCTGATGGTGGAGTCATGAACATTAACATTAGTCAATGTGAAAGAGGTATTTAATTGCTTAGAAGTTACCCTGGATTCCTTTGTGCCCTCATGGACTATTAAACACCTTGCTCTTCGAGTGATCTTTGTTGGTCGACCACTCCTGGGGAGGGTAACAGTGGTCTTGAATTTCTTCCATTTGTACACAATGTGTCTGACTGTGGATTGGTGGAGTCCAAATGCTTTAGAGATGATTTTGTAACCTTTTCCAGCCTGATGAGCTTCAACAACTCTTTTTCTGAGGTCCTCAGAAATCTCATTTTTTTGTGGTATGATATACTTCCACAAAAATGTGTTGTGAAGATCAGATGTTCTTTAAATAAAATTGTTTTTTAAATCACACCTGATTGCCATCACACTGACTGAAAACACCTGACTCTAATTTTACCTTCAAATGAACTGCCCTCCTAGAAGTTCACATACTTTTGCCACTCAAAGATATGTAATATTGGATCATTTTCTTTAATAAATAAATGATGAAGTATAACATTTTTGTCTCATTTGTTTAAGTGGGTTCTCTTTATCTACAATCCCCAATTGCAAAAAAGTTGGGACGCTGTGTAAAATGTAAATAAAAACAGAATGCAATTATTTGCAAATCTCATAAACCCATATATTATTTACAATAGAACATAGAAAACATATCAAATGTTTAAACTGAGGAAATGTAGCATTTTAAGGCAAAAATAAGGTAATTTTGAATTTGATGGCTGCAACACGTCTCAAAAAATTTGGGACGGGGCAACAAAAGGCTGGAAAAGTAAGTGTTACTCAAAAGAAACAGCTGGAGGAACATTTTGCAACTAATTACGTTAATTGTCAATAGGTCAGTAACATGACTTGGTATAAAAAGAGTATCTTAGAGAGGTAGAGTCTTTCAGAAGTAAAGATGGGCAGAGGTTTGCCAATCTATGGAAAACTGCATCTACAATTTGTGGAATAATTTCATAATAATGTTCCTGAAGACTATAAATATCTCATCAACTACAATACATATCATCAAAGATTCAGAGAATCTGGAGAAATCTCTGTGCACAAGGGACAAGGGTGAAAATCAACATTGCATGCCCTTGATCTTCGGGCCCTCTGGCAGCGCTGCATTAAAAACAGGCATGATTCTGTAATGGAAATCACTGCATAGGCTTAGAAACACCTCCAGAACTCATTGTCTGTGAACACAGTTCGCCGTGCCATCCACAAATGCTGGTTAAAGCTCTATCATGCAAAGAAGAAGCCATATGTGAACATGATCCAGAAATACTCCCGTCTTCTCTGGACCAAAGCTCATTTAAAATGGACTAAGGCAAAGTGGAAAACTGTTCTGTGGTCAGACGAATAGAAATTTGAAATTTTAGAAACCATGGACGCTGCATCCTCTAAACTAAAGAGGACTAAAGAGGAGAGGGACTTGCATTTCGTTGTATGCGCCTAAGACTTTTGCACAGTTCTGTGCCTATGTACACTAAAGTGTCCTGTGCATATGCAAATGTGCCAGGTATGCCTTATGTGACATGTATGATCAGGTGCTCTTTGTGTGTGTGTGTGTGTGTGTGTGTGTGTGTGTCACATACAGGGTAGCTGAAGGGAGTTAGTGGTCATGAGGTGGTTTCTGATGGCTTGGGGAAAAAGTTGTGTTTTCATGGGAAACCCCTGCAACCAACCTCAATTGGAAACACCTCCCTCTTTATCCCTGCATTGCTGGACCAGGTCCTAGTACTTGGTGGCTTTCCTCTCTGAGACCTCCTCGCATCCATCTTCCCATGGGACTGTCAACTCGATCATTATGATCCTTCTTCCCTCCTCAGACCATATGACCACTTCTGGCCTTAGGGATGTTTGAACAACCTGGGGAAAACATAGTTTCCTTCCCAGATCCACTCTCATCTCCCATGATTGCCCCCATGCTTCCCCATGCTTCCTGCAGGGGGCTTTTCTTGGTCTTTTTGGAGGAATGTGGCTTCTCTCCCTCCCTGATGAACTGGATAGATGGCACTGGACTCTTGTGGGACTGGGGTTTTTTTGCCTCTCCTGCTCCAAGGTGTCAGCCAGTGCTTGGAGGACAATATCATGAAGCCATCTCTATCCTCCCTGGCTAAGCACAGTCTTACATCCTGCCAGTATATGCACCAATGTGCATCTCCCTCCACATAACTTGCACACTTCATCCTCTTTCATTCCCCGACTGTACAAATTTGCTGGTGATGGAAGGGTATCAAACACTGATCTGAGCAGAAAAGAAATACAAAAGGGCTCCAGTCTCCAAAGTTCAGGCCATGTGATTTTTCGCTTTGGTAATTCCCACTTTGTCCAGGCTCCTTGTACTCCAAGTTCCACAGCCCTAGCCCTTCGCCCTTTCTCCTCCAGGTGAGGATGCTTTAAATGCTTTAAACTGAAATGTAAATAAAATGCAGAAGTGTCATATCACAGCAAAACAGTGACTACATTTCCCATACTGTACGGCAGCCTACAAATATGGCCGCCGTGTACTGCAATTCCCAGAACACACACACACACAGAACACTCACACTCATTCTAATCACACACACCTGCATCCAATCTCACACACACTCAGACCACAGTATATAACACATATATATATAACACTGTTCAAACACTAGGACTTTGTGAAATATTACGTTCAGCTGCCTAGTCTCCGTCGTATGTCCAAGCCTTATCTCATGTTTGCTTATCTGCTCTTTTAACTTTGCTTATTCTGTTGACGTTGATCATCTACTCTCCCTACTTTTGCCTGTTTGCCTGATTGCCTGACCTCTGCCTGTCTTGGACTATTAATTTCTGCCTTATCCGTGGACTTTGTTTGATTAAACTGCCATACCTGCACTTGCTTCTGTCCTGTGCCTACTTTACCTGACAGAATACTTTGTGTATAACAGGGAAGCAGCAGGAAAGTGAAGGAGACATCATGTCAAGGCAATAAGAAACACCCTACCGAGGCTCAACTCTATCAAGCTTCCTCAGTGGGTTGCCATGGATCCCCCAGAGCCATACAATGGATTTTTTGGCTACCCTGAGTATTTTCTTTACGACTGCTAATTACATTTTTTGAGCCTGGTGCAACCCAAGCCTGATCAGAGACAGTGGCTGGGGTTTATCCTCTCTCGCCTTGTTGGACAAGCCCGCAAGTGGGCGGAGCGTCTGGTTCATACAGAATCGAAGGGTCTTCACGATGTAACTCAGTTTGTGGGACTATTGATAAATGAGTTTGGGAGTCCAGAGTACACCCCCTACCTGGATGAGTTTTTGGGGAGGGCCAGTCTCATGAATGAACGTGCGAGGCCATTCATCACTTTCTACAAGATGACCTGCTCCCCAGAGCTCCTGCACGAAACCCATGAGGTTGTCTCACCTCCAGAGCTCGAACCTGAGACCCATGAGGTGGTCTTACCTGCCGAGCTCCAGCCGGAGGTCAACATGGCAACCTCTTCCCCAGAGCTTCAGTATGAGACCCATGAGGTGGTCTCATATACAGAGCTCCAGTCAGAGGTCAACGTGGTGACCTTTGCTCCCGAGCTACAGCCGGAGATCCACGAGGTGGTTTCCACTGCAGAGTTCCAGTCAGAGGTCAACATGACAACCTCATCTCCAAAGCTCCAACCTGAGACCAACGAGGTGGTCTCACCTGCAGTGTTCCTGCCAGAGGTCATGACCCCGGCAAACCAGCCTCAGCCTCATGTCTGCTCCTTGGCTCCTTGAGAAACCTTGTTGGACAATGCCTGCATTGGAACCTGAGGGGCTGTGTGAACATTTTGCCCAGAGGGCCAGGACCGCCAGGGGAGGGAGTGTATTATGGCGCTTCAGGAGAAGCGCCTTTGGGGGGATTTCTGTCATATCACAGCAAACCAATGACTATATTTCCCATACTGCACAGTGGTTTACAAACATGGCCACCATGGACTGCAATTCACAGAACACTCACACTCATTCTAATCACACACACCTGCATCCAATCTTGCACACACTCACGCCACAATATATAAGGCACTGTTCAAACACTAGGACTTTGCGAAGTATTACGTTCAGCTGCCTAGTCTCTGTCGTATGTCCAAGCCTTATCTCATGTTTGCTTATCTGATCTTTGACCTTTGTTTACTCTGTTGACCTCGATCCTCTGCCCTGCCTAGTTTTGCCTGATCGCCTGACCTCTGCCTGTCTTTGATTATTGATTTCTGCCTAATCCTTGGACTTTGTTTAATTAAACTGCCATACCTGCACTTGCTTCTGTCCTGCACCTACTTTACATGACAAGAGGAGTCTATTCTATCGACATGTAGCATACAGTCATTGGATAGATGAGACCTTTGGGATCTCTAACAAGTACTTTGAAAGTCTAAATAAAAATATAAGTAGTAAAAAGTATGTGTTTTTTTTCTTGCAACAAAGACAAGTTTTCTCTTCCAATAATACACAAATAAAGTATAAATCCTCCAAAATAATACTTAATTATAGTAACTAAGTACAATTACTCAAGTATTTTCCACCCATTTCTTAAGCCCTGTTCACACCGGGATGATTTTTGCTCCAATGGCTGTCAGTGAGTGTGTTCACACCCAGGCATAAAATGCATGGCGTCAAAGCGTTCTTTTTTTTTTAACGTTGAGGGGTTCATTTTTTTTTTGCTGCGCTGTGGCAAAAAACAGCCAACCAATGCGATTTGTTTTGTTCACATGCCTGGAGCATAAAGTTACATAAAGTACAACTTGATGGTGCTCAAGTACAAAACAATCTTACCGACGAAGAAGATGCAGGCATCCACCATTTAACTGAGAGTGCATAAGCGACATACCTGAAATAAAATTCTCACTGCTAATAAATCCTTCTGCCTACACACATAAACAAGGTGTCCTTTGACACTAAATAACATTGTTTCTTTGTCTCTTCCCTGCAAATGATAATCCACTGATTGATAATCCATTGTATTTATTTTGCACCTGGCATATATATGCATATAAGTATTCTTGACCTCTTATTCAAATAAATAAGTTCCCCATTACTGAGTCGTTGAATTATCACATTGACCACAAAAAGACACTTCAAAGTCAACACTTTATCAATTTGCAGGAACATTAACATTTTTGAACACAACAATAGTTGCCTTATACCCAACCCCTCCCAACAACAAAATTAGATTAAAAAAATAACATAATCTGGGTCTTTCTATAAGTATGTGAATGCTAATGCTGTGACTTTGAATTAATTCAAATCATTACTTATTTAAGACGAGTATATTGTTTAAAATGAGAACTTTAAGGATTTAGCTTTAAAGAAGTATTTGTTGCAGTGGCCAAATCACCAAAGATCTTACATTTTACAAAAGTGCAGACATGCTTTAGTGAGTTCATACAAAGTGTGTGAATGGCTTAAAGATGTAAATACTGGCTCTCTATTTCTTCCCAGTGATAAGCAGGTATCAGAAATGGAAAGTTGTGTAGCACCACCTTGTGTACCGGGGTATTTCTGCTTTTCAATAAGCATCATCTACTGTCAGGCAGTGAATTTGCAACTGACGATTTAACACGCTGGGAAAAACATCGGGGTGTGAACAGGCCCTGAGAGTTAGCATTACCAAGCACTATGGTGACATCACTTTTAAGGGTGAGGCAGGCTGTTTGTTGCTTTTGTGTTTAGGAATAGATTATAAAAGTACCCAATTGGGAAGATAACACTACCTCACAAGTAAAGAAGAAAATACCTAGCTGGCCTTATACTAACATTGCTTAATAGAAGACCCAAATACTTTGTATAGCCAAGCTGTTGGATAGAAGCTAGTTTATATCACATTGGCAGTGCTTGACTTCAGAAACCAAGTTTAAAAAATAAGCATCAACAGTACTGCTTTCATCTCAGCATGTGTCCATTGATTAAACTTGGGAATTTATGACATACCATTACATTTCCATTATCCAGCACGAGTTATAATCTAATCATGGTACCCAAGTCCTCTTCGTGATATAACTGTACCTTTTTTTTGCTAGAGCATGGTGTTTTTAGCCTGACCTGTGGTTTTGCCCCCTAGGCAGTTCAACTGCTTAATGGCCATATTACAATGCTATAACTATAAACAGTATAAATGACATAGAATTCCTTCCCTGTCATGATTTTTTTTTATACTGAGAACCCATACATTTTTCAGCTGGGCTCTATTACTGTGATTTGTTATGTAAAGTTGGCCATTTAAACAGATTGTGTTTACATACCTGTCCAAGAGCAAAGTTGCTAATTCTGCTTTCAACTTTATCCCCTTCTGCAGTAACAAATTTCTTTATCATGGAAATGTCTGTTCTAGTTTTACTACGTTCCTTGTTTCATTGCTTAAGTATTTATTTTTGTCATTTTCTATATGTTTTCCAGGTTATTTCTACTAATCTTTTACCAACAGCTGCCTCTGAAGGATTGTCCGAATTCGCTGGCCTGACAAAATCAACAACCAAGAATTATGGCAGCGAACCCAACAGCAGCCTGCTGAAAATGAAATCATTCAGAGACACTGGAGATAGATTGGCCAAGCCCACTTACAGCAAGTGCAAGGCAAGTGCTACCCTGGAACCCGCAGGGAAAAAGAAAAATCTGTCTACAATAAACAGAACTAGATTTACTTCCTTTTCTCTTTAACTTTCATTTAAGCCTGCAACACAATTGTGATACCACAGCAACAAGTTTGTACCACTTTTGTTTTGCAACTGCAGCTACATTGCATTATACAACAGCCTATGGAAACCTAGCTTCCACATCAGCCACTGTTGCTAACTACTTTAATACACAAGCCTGCCACATTAGCGGGGAGAGAGTCACCCATAAACAAATGGAACTCAACAGAGAGATGCAGCTGTACCATGATAAAAGCATATGTTCCACTGGTTTTTACCAAATGTCCTTTGTTACAGACATCATACATTTCTGCCGTTCATAGCAGGTGATGTAAATGGAAATTTACGTGCACTGTTGAGCATTTAGTTGAACCAAACTACTGGAAACTTGGGCAAAGCAGGAAGATGTTGACCTACCATAATAAAAAAATAACTGAGACAAGAACCAAGATCGAGTTAAAGAGAAGCTATATTTTAGTCGAGTTAAAGAGAAACAATTTTAAACAATAAACATCACTATACTGCATTCACTCCTGCATAAAATGCCTCATAAATTGAAAACACACATATTCACCAAACTTTCTACTAATTCAAATAATACTATGGTCTTTTTTTTTTTACTTTGAAAAGTCAATGATTCTTATAGTGAAATTATGTATTATGTTGGCAAAGCTCTTAATGTATACTGTGAATTCTTTTCAGTTCAACTGGGACAATCTGAAAAGACTTTCCCAACAAGAGGCCAAGAGGGCAGCACTGTAGACACACCAACTCAAAGCATCATCTAGATTTTTATTTTTCACTTATAGGCTGCATACACTCACTGAGTATAGGAACACTATACTAATACTGGGTAGGGCTTTCCTTTGCTCTCAATACAGCCTCAATTCTTCATGGCATTGTTCCCACAAGATGCTGGAAAAACCAGTGTGAGATGACTATTGCTTTTTGACATGGTGCATTATCATGCTGGATGTAGCCATTTGAAGATGGGGAAATTGTGGCCATGAAGGGATCCACATGCTCAGCAACAATACTCATATAAGCTGATATTAAAGAGATGATCATTTGGTATTAATTGCCCCAAAGTGTTCCAAGAAAACATTCCCCACACAACCTCCACCAGTCTGGATTGTTGACACAAGGCAGCTTGGGTCCATGGATTCTGACCCTACCATCTGTGTGCCTCAGAAGAAATCGAAATTCATCAGACCAAGACCATGTTCTTCCAGTCTTCAACTGTCCAGTTTTGGTGAGCCTGTGCCCACTGGCCTTTGGCATATTTAAAGCTCAACTCAAGACATACTTTGCATTTGACTGTTGATGTCGACTGTTGATGTCTACTTTTATTATTATTATAATTATTATTATTATTATTATTATTATTATTATTTCTGAATAAACTCTAGAGAATGTTGTGTATGAAAATCCCAGGAGATCAGCAGTTATAGAAATACTCAAATCAGCCTGTCTGGGACCAGCAATCAAGCCACAGTCCAAATCACTGAGATCACATTTTCCCCATTGTGATGGTTGATGTAAACATTACCTAGGCCCAAGTCGCAGGCCCATATCTGCATGATTTCATTGCACTGCTGCCACACAGTTGGCTGATTAGATAATTGCAAGAATGTGTATGTGTTCAGGTGTTCCTATTAAAGTGCTCAGTGAGTGTACATGTATAGAAAATTATCTATCTAACATCATTAAGCGGCATTACATATATAGCTTTTCATCCATCCATCCATCCATCCATCCATCCATCTTTTACCGCTTACTCCTTCTTCAGGGTCGCGGGAGAACCTGGAGCCAATCCCACGGAGCATCGGGCACAAGGCAGGGTACACCCTGGACAGGGTGCCAGTCCATTGCAGGACACAATCACATACACACTCACACACCCATTCATACACTACGGACACTTTAGACACGCCAATCAGCCTACCATGCATGTCTTTGGACTAGGGGAGGAAACCGGAGAACCTGGAGGAAACCCCCGCAGCATGGGGAGAACATGCAAATTCCGCACACACATGGCCCCGGCGGGAATCGAACCCCAGACCCTGGAGGTGTGAGACGAACGTGCTAACCACTAATAGCTTTTCATATCTATTTAATATTAAGTAGCTTTTTTGCGATTTAATTATTTATATGATCTTATTTTATAAGAAAACGTGCCAACTTAGGGGTGAGGTTATAATTTTTTTTGTTTATGAATATAATATTTTGCTTAAATAAAAAATACTAACATAGTAACAACATTTTACTTTCACAATATAAGATAATATATTTAAGAGTAAATGAGTAATTAATACCTGATCAATTAAATGTATGACAGGCTAAATGTTTACAAAAAGACTATGAAATGTTGCATTTTTTAAAAAAAATCTCATCAATATGTAATGACTGAGTAACGGGTTTACAGGGTACACAGTATGGAGAAGCATAAAATGTATTTCTTTGGCCTTGTTAGTAACAAAGAATTGAAAAGGTAACATCCAGACTCTTTTACAGTATATATGGTTAATGTGTGTATTAAAAAATAAAAAATAAAAATAAATGCCCTGGGATCATACTTGTCATTTTTTGCTAGGTTTTCACATATCTGTAGACCAGCAGTCGCTGACGTTTTTTGATTGACACCGTTTTCATCCAATCACAGAGCAGAACCGTAGCTGAGGAAGTGTTACTTCCGCCCGCGGCCTGTACGTCCTGTCATCCCGCGCTGCGCACTTCACCACGCGTGGGTTACAGTTTGTCCTTTCCAGCCCAAGCATGGACGTGTCCGGAGTGTAAACATCTGGACAGTAGCGAGTAAAGCCGACGGATGTTTTTAGAGTAATACCTGCTAACATTTTGTGAACCAGAGGACTGTGTGTCTGGTTGCAAATGGAAGCCGATGGTTTGGTTCGCAGGAGGCGGATGAGCGCGGAGCCGCCCGGTGGAGATGGCGCGGTTGCAGGAGCTTCCGCCGGCGCAGAAGTGCGCTGGTTCGGTGGCAGGATCTGGGCTCTGTCCGAGGGCATAATGGGCACTCTGTCCCCGCGAATAGGAAGCGAGTCAGAACTTAACACGGTGCAGCTGCATGGGTCCCAGGAAGTGACCGAGATTTCGGAACCGGATTACGAAGGTCTGCCTCAAGGAGCTTCAACCAGCACGTACATGTTAGCCGGGGCCGTGGCGGGGATCATGGAGCACTGTCTTATGTTTCCCATCGACTGTGTGAAGGTGAGTTAGCGATTAGCTTCCATCAGTCAACCAATTTAGAACTGCTATGTTTAAATTCTTCGAGTTATGCGGGCATGCCGTGTCTAGCTAGATGGGTGAAACTTATTCTGTCGGCTACGTGACTATCTTTACTAGTTAGTTCTTAATTTGAAACATTTGTTTTTATCACTAGATATATTTAGCTTCTTCACGAGAAACACGTGAAAGTTATAAAGTTTACCTTGGCCTGACATTCGCACAAGCAATGTTTAATTTTAATTTTTGTCTCTATCTGCTCGGAGTTGCACAAACCAACCTTTAACACCGAGAGCAGTATTATCTAACTTAGCTACTAACTTCTACTACAGTTCAAGCCTCCTCTGCTGTGCTAGCTGGAAAATCACCTTGGTGGTGTATAGTTATAGATATTATGTTAAATATGTAATAAGTTCCCCTTTGCTAATACGATAATTGTTGCGTTTTTGTTTAAGGTGTAGTTGTTTCGTTGTGAAACTGTGCTTTAGTTTGCTCTGGCAGCTCTACAGAGTTAGCGCTCACACAAGGTCACACAAGCTTGGGCTCAGGTAGGTCACAGCATGCACGACACCGCATGCCCCATTTTCGATATTATACCGATATCAGAGCTCGGACCACGTGCACTAGTTAGTTAGTTCCGTCCGCGCAGCGGGGCGCATCGGGCAACAAGCATTCGGCAGCGTCGATTTCCACATCTTCCCACTTGACGTCGAGCGTTCGTAGATCTTCCATGAATGTTCGTCGCCATGTATTATGCGGCCGCCCTACTCTTCTCTTCCCCCGTGGCGGCGTCCAGCGTGCACTGCTCGAAATTTATTCTGACAGTAGTTTCTGTGCTACTCTGTACACTTTTTGCCACGTCATGTGGAACATCACAGGTGTGTTATGGAGTTGTGCACCATGTTCATGTGCAAAGTCAGCGTCAAGTCTGTCAGCATCACATCTTCACAGCATAAAGTGTACCAGTGAATTCGATGCTCCTTCATTCAACTTTCATTTTTGTTTCATGGCATCTGGAGGGTCTGGCTGTATTAGAGTTAAGTGATCAAAATAAAAGATATATTACTTATACACACAACTACAGCGTGTCCCAAAAGTCTCCATACACAGGGGACCATGTTTGTCAACACCATATGTGTGTCTTCGTCAGTGGATGTTGGTGGACGTCTGCTACTCGGTCGGTCTGCAACACTTCCAGTCTTTTTGTATTTGTTAATAAGTTTGGCAGGAGTGTCGTGTGTGATGTTCTTGCCATGTTTCCTGTTAAAGTCCATCGCAGCCTTGTGACTGCTTCCAGATCCAGCCATGAAAATGATTTCAGTACATTCGTAAAGGCTACCTGGGGGGGGGGGAAATGTCATGAAAACCGATACTTCGGTACCAACATTCTTAAAACGTGACGGTACTTGTTTTTCTGCAGTAGGGTGGGTATCGATGGTACTGAGGTTGCAATTCTTCCGGAACTGAAGGGGGCAGCAAATACGCGCAAGTGTTTTAGTCGGTCCACAAGTGGTGAAGAAGAAAAAGAACAACTACAAGCACATGGGAAAAACTACAGAAGTTTAGCTCTGCCCCGACTCGTTGAGAGGAAATGTGGTATGGAATATGGAAAAACTTTGCATTCGAGGTGGATGGCAACAAACATATGTAATTGATGCTCTGAAGCCGGTCTGCAACCGATGCTATCGTTAATTTCAAATAAAGCAAGGAAACGCCTGGAATTTGGCGAAGTACTTGAAAGACGGGTCCTATATTATGTTTGTTTGAGGCACCTATATAGATTACTATATAGCAGTAATCTAATTATTGACCTTATTCTGAGTAAGCCACGAATTGCTTTTAGAATATTCCTTTCATGTTCCTGTTTTACATGTTATAGAACATAGTTCGATTAATGTCATTACATCACCGCGCCACGCCGTCTGACGTTCCCTCCAGAATTTCACGTATCAACATACAGTTTTCTTTGTTATGGTACCATTTTGGGTGTTTTTATTTTAATTTTTTTTACGAACGTTTCAAGTGCAATTAATTATTTGTCATGCTGTACATGCAAATAGACGACTGCTTGAAGCCATGGGCTGCATCCCAAACCGCGTACTTACCTACTATATAGTAGCCGAGATACATGTATTTCGTATACTATAGGCCTATAAGAGGTAAGTACGTGGTTTCGGATGCAGCCGTGCTCTCTTGTTTGCTGTAAAACGGTTGAGCTCTGCCGTGTGTGATGTCCTGTTGCAAAATGCGGTGAAAACTCACACGATGTTAATGTGATTAAGGTGTTTACATGTCTGTAATACACGTTGATAATGTGACTAAAACAGGATAGGATTAAGGCAGTGGTTTTCAAAGTGCGGGCTGCAGCCACCCTTGGGGGCCGCCAGGGGGCCTCAGCAATTTGGTGTGAAAAATAAATGTATGTTTTCTCTTTCTCACTCTCAGACAACCAGATACACACACAATCAATTCCTAATGTAAAGATGTAAGATGTAATTATTAATAAAAAAAAGGGGGATATATTCAGAAGTCTGTGTTTTTAATGTGTTTTAAAGACATCTTGCAAAAGGGGGGCCTCGGTCAAATTTTAATGCCATTTGTGGGGCCTTGCCCTGGAAAAGTTTGGGAACCCCTGGATTAAGGTAATTAAAAATTGCTGTTTACATGGTAGTTTCCTAATCAGAGTATTGTCTTAATCGGGTTAATATTGGATTATTTTTGTCCATGTAAACGTACTGATTTTTTGATAACTAAAACACACCGCCCCCCCCCTTCTCTTTCTCTCTCTCTCTCCCTCTCTCTCTCTCTCTCTCTCGCGCTCTCTATCTTTCTTTGCCAGTGTCAGCCAGAGGTGGATGTCCTCCAGGAGAATTTTTAATTTTATTTTTTAATTTTATTTTTATACCACACCGTGGTATCGACTTTGGTATCGAGTATCATGCACTTTTGGTGGTATCTGTACCGACTACTAGATTTTTGGTATCGTGACATCCCTAATATATATATACCCTTACGAAGGTACTGAAATCATTTTCATGGCTGGATCTGGAAGCCGTTACAAGGCTGTAAAGTAAGTTTGACAAGTTTTGGAAGATATTTTGCTAAAAATTGTTAATTTCAACTATGTATGGGGCCTTTTGGGCACCATGTATATCCGATATCTTCTTTTAAAATATACATCACACTATTTAAGTCCCATCAAGTTGGCATGCTAACAGAGTGGAAAATCTGTAGAGTTCTCTAATCTGATTGCCCAGATGATGTTGAGCAATTTTCTGTTTTCATGGCGGCTCTGAGAGTAGTGCCAACCGCAAGGCAAATCACAGGTTTATATTAATGCGCTTCTGATAACTCCCAGGAACTTTTTGAAGCTTTTTTTTTTCAGGAAGATGTTTATTTAACATTAATGAAAGAGGTGTTTTGGAACTGTCCTTTATCATTTTCCACTAAAGGAAAGTTTTCAGGATGGAGGGTTTTGTGCTTTACATATTCTTGGTAACATGACAAACTGCTAAGTCTGTATCTTTACTGTAAAGAGGACGTGAGGGAACAACTGTTTATAGCTGTTAAAATGTGTGTGACAACAGGAACACGGATGTTTCACAACAAGGTAACTTTAAACCGATAAGACGTAAGACGAACATTAGGCCTGGGACAAATAAAGTCTACCACCAGAAAAAGAAAAAAATCCCTTCTCCTTGTTCACTCATGTAGTGTATATAGTTATGTTTAAATCAATGCACGTCAGGAGAATGCAACTTATATTGATGCTGTAACTATAGCATATGTGCAACTCGTTCAGAATCCCATTGCCTGCTGCACCACACTCATGATCCAGTGGATGGTAGGATAAAACAAAGGCAGCCTGAGTAAACACAAAATACAGTTTTTAAATAATAATGTTATTTATTTACGCAAAAAAGTTATCCAATACCAACTGGGGCTGTGTGAAAATGTATTTGCCATTATCTCCAAGTGGAAAAAACTCTGCGGAGTAGTAAACCTTCTCAGAAATGGCCGACCTTCCAAAATTCCTCCATGTGCACAGCAACGACTCATCCAGCAAGTCACAAAAGACCCAAGGACAACATCAAAGGACCTACAGGCCTCTCTTGCATCAATTAAGGTCAGTGTTCATGACTCCACTATCAGTAAGATACTGGGCAAAAATGACATCCATGGAAGAGTGGCGAGGTGAAAACCACTGCTAACCCAGAAGAACATTAAGGTTCGTCTGAATTTTGCCGAAGCACACCTTGATGATCCTCAAACCTTTTGGGACAATGTTCTGTGGATTGATGAATCAAACGTGGAACTGTTTGGAAGACGGGGGTCCCCTTACATTTGGCAAAAACCAACCACAGAATTCCACAAAAAGAACATCATACCTACAGTCAAGCATGGTGGAGGAAGTGTGATGGTGTGGAGATGCTTCAGGGCCTGGGCAACTTGCAATAATTGAGGGAAACATGAATTCTGCTCTCTACCAGAAAATCCTAAAGGAGAATGTCTGGTCTTCATTCTGTAAGTTGTAACTCAAGCGCAATTGGATTATGGTGTTTGATAACTGTATTTTGAAGATCTTAAGCTATTTAATGAGATTCACACAAAAACAGAAGAAATTAGGATGAGGACAAATACTTTTTCACAGCACTGAATATTATGTTGGCTTTCACTTTTTAGCTTAGTCTACTGGTTTGTGGTCATGGGAGTCCTCCCTGTCCTGCACAGTTTAGTGTTTTCCCTGCTCTGAACACATTTAATTCAAACAATCAGCTAATTAACATTGCTTTCATGTTATAATAAAGCATGTAAGATACTAAAGCCACTTTTCCACTGCACAGTACGACTCGACTCAGCTCGGCTCGCTTTACTTTTTCTGAGCTTTCTTTTCCACTGCAGTTTAGTGCTGCCTCAATGTAGGTGTCTTCTTCCACTTGCCCTCACTCTGGAATAATGTTGTATTATCGAAGCCCTGTACAGATACACGGTCAGGCCGTATTCCAAATGCAAAAATCCTTTCCTGTTCACTGAACATGGACCCTATTAAGGATGTAAAATAATGGCGTTCTAGAACCTACGTAGTGCTCGGTATGACTGTTAGAATCAGCCACGACAGGAGTGACTTTGATAAATGCCTGTTTGGAAATCAGTAACAAGCGAGATGTAAAAATCTAGGACAGAAACCTTTATTGTAATTTTATCTGTAATGAGATAAATGATGCATTATTTTCAATTAATACAATATTACCATATGCAAAGTATGTATTAAATGACACATTTATTCAGGCAAAATACAGAACTTGTTAAGGATAATTCTTACTCCCGCAGCCACCTTGGGGCAGTGGTGGCTTTGTGGTTAAGGCTCTGGTTTACTGACTGGAAGGTTGGGGGTTCAAGACCCAGCACTGCCAAGAGCAAGGCCCTTAACCCTCTCTGCTCCAGGCGTGCTGTATCATAGCTGACCCTGCACTCTGACCCCAACTTCCTAACATGCTGGGGTATGCAAAGAAAAGAATTTCACTGTGCACATGTATATGCGACCAATAAAGACTCATTACTCAGTGTGTGGCTCACATTTAGTATCGGCTCGGCTCTCTTGGAACTTCGACCAAGGTGGTACTAAAAAGTAGGGATGCACCGAAATGAAAATTCTTGGCCGAAACCGAATATAATGAAAAACTTGGCCGAAGGCCGAATACCGAACACGTTTTTTCCATTTATTTTGCCATTTTTTTCACCATTGCACAAATTAAATGGTCAAAATGTGCTTTTTACTATTTTGTCTTGCTTTTCAAAGAAAAAAATCAATTACAAAATGTACAATTTCAAAATATTTATTTTACACTGAACTTTTTTTTCATTCCAGCAGGCATAGGCTACCAACAAGGCGCAATATAACTTTAAATAAATAAATGAGTAAAATAAAAATATTTTGATGTGGTCATCTTTGAGCCCCCCTTGAATAGCCTATGTTAGGCCTTTAACTGAATGCTGAAAGAATGTAACACTCTGTAGCCTACAACAAAAAAAGTGCATTGAGTGCAAAAAATGGTTCTATTCGGTTATATATGGCTGATTATATTGGGGATATATACCACTCGCGTCCCTGTACACCTTGCGGAGTATTATAGTAGATATAGTATAGTTAGATACGTTGTTAATGTTATGTTCCTTGATAGATTTAGTTAGTTTAAACTATAGATTAGTTAATTTAGTCCCTGCTGGTTTTTCCGCTCCCAGTCCATAGTACTAGTGCATGTTTCTTGTTTTGTGTTTTGACCCTGTTTTCTGTGATCACGACTTTGATTCCTGCTTTGCCCCGTTTATGCCTGTTTGTTGATCGCCTGACCCTTTTTCCTGTCTTGACTACGTTTTTTGGATTACGATTTGGATTTGTCCGCCTGCCCTTAAATAAATACTTCTTTACCTGCTTCCGTACTCTACTCCCTTACATCTCGCAACGTGACCGAATACTCCGGAACGGAAACAAAACAAACGCACGTGTCCACAGTAAACAATGTCATGGTTGTCAGCATCCGAAGAGCACATAGCTCGTGCACATAGCTCGTGCATGCGCGCGCCCCCTCATCTCTACGAGCGCACTGCCGGAAGTGGAGGTCGTGACATTCGTGCGTCTCACTCTGGTTGCTAGGCTATTTGGTCGCGTCATCAAACACGTCATTGTTCAGTCAAATTTATTCCGCCTTTTCACTTACAATTTCGGTTGCCGAACATTCGGTGCATCCCTACTAAAAAGAGTACCAGATACTGTCCACGGTGGAAAGTCCACAAAAAGCGTGCAGAGTCGAGTTGAGCCGTGCCATAAAATGTGCAGTCAGAACATGACACGGGGCAGCGCACTGGAGCTTTGACTTGCTTGGTGTGCTAGCTATTAAGTGCAGTGTGATTAGTCAATGACTGCTTTGCAAAATTGCAATGGTATGAGAGGAATAAATCACTTTGGGATATGTTGTTATAAGACAATAATCAATGTCCACCTCCACCTTGTGTTGGGGCCACATGTCGTCTTTTATTCCTTCCAATCCAATGATGTTTTTTTGTGTCAGTGCTCATCTTAGTAAAAAAAAAAAAAAAATGTGTGTACAGTCATTTGAATCAGACAAAATATTCCTTGTCCCTGTCGGTGGATCTGGGGAGATAAACCCTTATCTGTTCATGGTAGACGATTGAATTGATAACCCTTATGCCTGAGGGATAAAAAATGGTGTGTGTGTGTGAGGAACAGTGCATCTGGACTTGGCAGAATGACTTGAAGGGGTCTTATAAGACAATGCACTTTTTCATTTCATGTCATTATCAGATGTTGATCTCTTTAGTAAAAGTATAGCTTTTGGAGAAGTCATCATTAGTTCATGAACAGGGAGCAAAAACTCATGTTTTGAGCTGTGAAAGAAATTTCTCACTATTTAAAAAAAGAAAAAAAGTTTAAATTAAGCTATCTTGAAATGCACAAATTTTTTTTTTTTCACAGTCACAGAGATCCAGGTTGTCAGAAATATGAGTGTTTTATATTAAGTGCTTCAAACAAACTCGTAAGTGTATTAACGTGGCTTGTTGTGTCAGATTCATGTGCTGTTTTGATGTGTTCTAGACATGTTTTCTTCAGCACAGAAATGACATTTTTATGTTTATATCCTTATTTGTAAATGTTCACGCCAGAAATTCACGCCCGTATTTCCATTTTACATAAAGGCTCGTCCTGACAGCAAGTGAGTCTCCATTAAACTTCACTGAATGAGTGCGAGTCCACGCATGCACATCAATCAAACAGCGTGCAACAGAAAGGAAGCACAATAACTGACCAAAATATTCATTTGAATGAAATATGTTGTTTGATGCTATATTAAGAAACAAAAGTAATTGAGAGCAGTAACTGTAATGGGGTCATAACATGTAATTGTGTAAGAAGTATCATACATTTACAGAATAAAGTAACATGTTACTGTGTTCAGATGAGAGAATGTGTGTTACTGCAGCACATTCAACATCTTACCAGTTAATTCTTAGTTTCTACTTTTTTTAAGCATTTTTAATAGTGATTTAACTTCTGCTTTAAAGCTTTTTTTGTTTTCAAAATGTTAATAATATAATATAAAAATAATATAATGTTAATATTTTTTAAAATCCTTTGCACAATGTATAGTCCACATAGATACACACAGAAATGTTTAATACCTTTTTCATAGCCTTCAATTTGCACAATGTTTGAAGGACAACATTGGGCAGAATGTGAAATAACATGTATTTTGGAAAAAATACAGAAAAAAGGGCCTTTTAATCCAACAAATCGATTAATCGAAGAAATAATCGACAGATTGATTGATTGTCAGAATAATTGTTAGTTGCAGTTCTAGTTGTTTATCAGGTCAACTTCACTATACCAGACTTCACTAATATCTCTATGGCTGTTCCCTACAGAGGCTTGGGGGGATTTAGTTACAAAAGGTTGAGAACCTCTGCCATAACCCCATGTATCCTAACAAGGTTCCCAGGGCATTTTGGAAGAACAGCCATATCATCACAGATCCTTGACATACTTAAGCATGGGGATTAGGTCCTTTTGGGTAACCTGCTTTTTACACCTCATTATAATCATTGTGTTCAGTAACCACTTTATCCTCTTTTAACACCAACCAACGAAATAGTTTGGTGGCATGGAGGTAGGGCTGCACAATTAATCGAATATCGATCGCGATTACGATTTTGACTACCCACAATTGAATGAATATGATCAACTGCGATATTAACGTTTAAAGTTCATCTTCCGCTAATGGAAAACTCTGCTGCAGATCAAATCAAGCGCTTCCTACACTTACAACCAATCACCTTAGAGCGGCGAAGGGATGACGTCATTTTGTAGTACCGAAACCCCGAAACGGAGTTAGCATTTTAGCCCTCGAGCTGCCAGCTTCGCTTTGAGCTCCAGCGCTTTGTGCGAGGAGAAATCATGGCATTAACATGATGCTAAATGGCACTACAGAGGTTGTCGGGGACATTGAATATCATCACGCCGAACGGGAAAAAGCTTTGCAGATAAACTCAGGGCTCTGCAGTGTGACCATTTCACTCGCATTTGTGACTGAAAAGTATTTTGTGCGACTGTGAATAAATATTTAGGCACACCAGTCCGAGTGACCTGTTCGAAGTTGTATAATACAACCGGGATAAAAACTACAACTCCAAAATGCATCTACACTGAGCAACAGTTACTTTCACACTGCTACATCTCCTCAGTCAACCGAGCAAGTGTGGAAATACTGCAAAGAAGCCATTATAATGACAAGTAACTCTGCACCTCATCTGCTTCAACTTCCTTATCTCACAAACCGCCATCTTTTATTGATCCCGCAAAATGACCTGAACTTAAACCTGCTCGTGTAGACACAGCGGCTTTGGGTGGAGTAAATTCATAATAATGCTAACGCTACAAGGTGGGTTTAATTCAAACTTCTTTATTAAAATATTACTCACCAATCACAATCAAGACTAGCAGCTGTTCAGTATGTAAACATACAGTCCGCTGCTGCTCTCCATTCACTAACTCTAATTCACTTCATTTAAACTCACGGTTGCCAGATATCACTAGAAAAGTCAACTCCAGTCTCCATGTTTTGATTAAATCCCCCCAAAACACAATATTATCCACAGAGATGGCAACACTGTACTGGGGAACCCATCTAAAACTGATAAACAAACAAAAATAAAACTACTAAATGTAAGGACAGAAAATGTGCTTAGTTATAAATAAATCATTTAATATAAAAAAAGATATAATAAATTCATAAAATGTAAATAAAATGAGAAATGAAATAATGTTTAATTACTATGGGTTTCATTTAATATCAATTTGACATTAAGCTTAGTAAGCCATTTCCTTCGAATGCTATTAGCCTTTTTCCTAATATGGATCATTTTTGTGTTAGTCTACTTTTAATTAGGACTATTTATTGTTAAGATATTTAAAAATAAATATTTTATGCTTGTTTATTTATCAATTAACCAACAGTATTTCTCACTGTTATTATTTTAACTCAATTAGCAGTGACCATGAGCAGAGAGCTTACATTTAACTGTTTATGACCTCCTGATTAAAGTTTAAACAAAAAAAGATTAGTATCTGGATCGGTATCAACTGTAAAAATCCTGATCGGAGCATCCCTAATGAACACCATTAAACTAAAGCGCTTTGCATCTGACGGGTAAATAAACTCACCCAATCACATCCTATGAGATTATACAGATATATACACAATATACACAGAGCGGTTCGAGAACTGACTCCAGCCCAGAACCATGACAGCGGAAAATGGCTAATAGTGTAGCTTTAAATATATTTAAGAGGAGCAGACTTCAAACACTGAACATTGATGTTTATTGTATTTGTTTACAAGGTAGAACAGGTTAACGGTTGTTTTTTTTTTACATACAGTCTGTAAAATTAACTGAAAATATTAAATTTAGTTTATCAGAAGTTAAATTAAGTTGTCATGGCTCACACTATGATCCTAAATTCTGTCATAATTGACCAGCTCAAGTTTTCTCATGCCTACTTGTGTGTTATATTGTGGCATGGGAAAACTTAATAAATGTGAAAGTGCAATAAAAATATGTTTACACTAAAATCAATTAATAATCGTGATAAATAATAGAGATCAAATTTTGATCAAAAATAATCGGGATTATCATTTTGGCCATAATCGTGCAGCCCTACATGGAGGTGGTATTTTATTGTAGATTTCAAGTTTTGGTGACTACCAAAATACTACAACAATAATTCTTGGAGCAATTTGTGCCTTGCTATGCATTCCCCTTACTATGCACGGGGCAAATTGGACTTGAATTCCCCTCCAGGCTAGTTCAATACAGCTCCTGTTTTAAAATGCTTAATTCTTGCTCTACAGTGGATATGGGCATTTTCAGCTATGTAGATATTTTCTTCATAGACATTTGTATCATTTAATTTGTGTAATCTTCCCCATAATGATGAATAACTAAGGGTAATTGGCTTATCAGCTCCTTCTCCTTGTATGCAATCTCCTTTTATGACTGAACCTGCTGATGGTGTACATGACCAAAAAGTATGCCTTTGGGTGTCATCATCTGATCAAAACACAATGCTAGTTGTAGTTCTGATACTTGGTCAAGTTCAAGAGCTGTATTTTCTGAAGTGCTGAAAGGAAGGCCTTCTTTCTTGCAACACGAGTTTGTTGTTATGAAGGTGGCAAGTGGCCGTTTTGAAACTAGACAACCACAAGCATCGACTAACCTGTGCCATTCTTCTCCTTCACCATCCTCCTTCTGTTTCTTTCCAACTGTTTCTAACATTTGAATATTTATGGCTATAATTTCTTCCAAAATTATTTATACTATACTATTACTCTGTATAAAAACTTATAAGATTTGTGCAGCAGCCATTTGCCATATGTGTTGAAATGACTAATTCCATGGTAATGGAAGACAAAACGATATGACGTGCATCCTTGAATTTATATCCCTGGGAAACAGGATGTGGTAAAAGGCAAGTCCCAGTTCCTGCAGACTGAGAGCATATTGTTCTTGTTCTTCTTCTTCATAATAATAATATTTGTTGTAGTTCTGATGACAAGGGTATTTTTTATTACAAAGAGTTTCTCCAAATGTTTGAGTAGAAAATTTTAAATATTCTGTATAATGTTTATTTGATCTCATATTGATTTCACAAAATGGATTCATAAATATAACGTATTTTTTTATTGGATGAAATGTATTTCGCTGCTTAATTGTATACCTGGGCGCAACACCAAAGTATCACATATTCCAAAGACTGAACATTACAAATGACTACACTGAATAGCAGACCTTTTCTAGGCTTACAGTGCCCTCCACTAATATTGGCACCCTTGGTAAATATGACCAAAGAAGGTTGTGAAAAATTGTAATAAGTATAAATTTATATTTATTATAAATATGGGGTAACATAGGCCAAAATTCCCTTAGTCATTCATAACAATGGATAAGACCAAGGCATATAGCTATGCTGTACAGCAAAAGGTTGTTGAGCTTCACAAAATGGAAAGTGGCTATAAGAAAATAGCACAAGCATCGAAAATGCCCATTTCCACATTCAAGGCAATAATTAAGAAGTTACAGTCAACTGGAAATGTTATGAATCAACCTGGAATTGGATGTGTCTATATTGCAAGTCGCTTTGGATAAAAGCATCTGCTAAATGAATAAATGTAAATGTATTGTCTCAACGCACTGTGAAGAGGATGGTTCGAGTGGCTAGAAAATCTGTAAGGATCACAGCTGGCAAAATTCAGAAGTTAGTTGCTTCTTGGGGTCAGAAAATTTCCAAAACTACAATCCGAAGTCACCTACTTCACCGGCATCTTCAGTTGGCCAGACACTACTGGAATTTCACATGGGATCAGGTACTATGGTCAGATGAAACCAAAATAGAGCCTTTTGTCAATAAACACCAGAGGTGGTTTTGGCGCACACAGAGGTACCCATATGGAAAAGTACCTCATGTCCACGGTTAAATATGGTGGTGGCTCTTTAATGTTTTAGGACTGTTTTTCTGGCAGAGGACCTGGACATTTTGTTAGGATACATGGCATCATGGACTCTATCAAATATCAACAGATATTAAATGTAAACCTGACTGCCTCTGCCAGAAAGTTTCAAATGGGCCATGGTAGGATCTTCCAGCAGGACAATGATCCAAAACATACATCAAAATCAACACACAAATGGTTTACTGACCACAAAATCAAGGTCCTGCCATGGCCATCCCAGTCCCTGACTTGAACCCCATAGAAAACCTGTGGCGTGAACTGAAGAGGAGAGTTTTGAAGGATCTGGAGTAATTATGTATTGGGGAATGGTCTCAGCTCCCTTTCCATGTATTTTCCAACTTCTTCAGGCACTATAGGAGAAGACTCACAGCTGTTATCTTGTCAAAGGGAGGTAGCACAAAGTATTGACTAAAAGGGTGTCAATAATTGTTGCACACCTGTATTTAACGAAGATATTTTTTTGGACCTGTTTTGTTTGCAATTGTTTGATATCCATGAGAGCAGAGTATTTTTGTGATTTTCTTGAACAAAAGATCAAAAGGTTAAACTGCAAAGACAATTTTTCACAGCCGCCTTTGCTCATATTTACAGAGGATGCCAATATTAGTATAGGGCCCTGTAAATATGATCTGAAAAAAGAATCATTTAATATTACATTGTTCTGATTAAGGTTTTATTTGGTATGTATATTATGGTCAATCAAATGCATATTCTTGCATATAAATTTATCTAATCTATGTATCTGTATCTTGTAGTTGTTATATCAACTGTAAAGAATCTGTCCTTTTGTTGGAGTTTATCAGTTCTGTCCTTCTTTTATATTTATGGTCATTTACAATGTTATATTCCTCAGTTGACACTTAGGAACATCTTGGCTATGGTTCATTCTTGCTATTTTAAAATTGGGATGAGTCCCACATGTGCATATCGGTCAGCATTGGAGCCATGACAGACATTGCTGAGGGCATTTAGAAAGCCTTACTCAGTTTTGTTAGGAACACCAAAGACACGGAGAGACAATTACACAAACATAGGCAATGGGTTTTGTTTGCAGTCCAATCAGAGGTTATCATTCAGGCTCAGGGTTTTCCAGGCAAACACTGTCACATTAAGTTCCTTGCACATTTGCTGTTAGTAATGGCTCTTTAAATGAGTCAAAGCCAGTGGACTATTTAGGACGTAGGTAGAGGTGTTTTTGTGTGCTCAATGCGTTTTGTAGTGACTCCTAGTTTACCAGCCATAGGGATGTAGTTAATTTGTATTTCTTGTCTATTTCATGAAGTTTCTGATAAATCTAGCCTCTTCCAGTTTGACTGCTGATTTCCTCATTTGTCTCATGTTTAGCTCTCTCTGCAGACAGAGAGTACAATGGATTCTGCTAGATCATGCCCAGACCTTAGGCCATATTGGGCGAGGTTGTGTCCTTACAGGTTCTGCATTCCACAGGGAGACTCGTTTGCATGAGAGCTAGGCTGACACGAGAACAGCACTCTACAGGACCAAGTGTTTCCACAAGACTGTGATATGCGATATGGCATGATGTGACGTTGGTATTCACAAACACAATGTGCTCATTATTGAGTCTTTCTAGTAAAACAGATTCACATTCCTGCCATGTACATATAACAAGCCTTCACACAGATGCATATTCATACCACTAAAACAGTTACAAATTTATTACTGTTCTAACAAAACCTAAGATGTTTTAGATAATATGGTTATTATGGCATCACAGTTTCATGGTTCGTTCCCTCACAGTTGACTTTTTCAAAATATTGATTAAAATGCATTTGTCTTTACAAAAAAAAAATGAAAAGTCTTTTTTCTGATTGCAACATTAATTAACAAACATTTTGTAGTAATTTTCATAATTGTCCATTTTATGCATCATTTGAAGTGTATCACCTTTATTAATAGGCATTGTTTCACAGAGGATCAAATGTTTGCTTGTCCAAATATATTAGGAAAAACCAACAATTTCCATGGGGTGTACTTATTTTTTTCATATGACTGTGTGTACAGTGCTGTGTAAAAGTATTTGCCCTATCCTGATGTCTTAAATTTTTGTGTACATCTCATACTAAATTGTTTCAGAAATGAAAACAAAATCTAAAATAAAAAAAGGCAACCTGAGTAAACACAAAATACAGTTTTTAAATGATGTTATTTATTGAAGCAAAAAAGTTATCCAATATCATCATGGCCTAGTGTAGTTACTAAGTAGTTACTATGTAGTTACTAATTCCCCAAATCTTTGAAACTGCCTTCAACTGCAATCAACAAACCCTGTATAATCAAATCATCACTTAAATAGAAATTTTTCAACAGCATGAAGTTTGATAAAAGGTCTTACCCAGGAACACCCTATGCCAAAATTGAAAGAAATTCCAGAAATAATGAGAAAAAGGTGATTGAAATACATCAGTCTGGGAAGGGTTACAAAGCTATTTAAAAGGCTCCAAAGGACCACAGCTAGAGGCATTATCTCCAAATGAAAAAATTCGGCACAGTAGTGAACCTTCCCAGAAGTGGCCGACCTTCCACAATTCCTCCGAGAGCACAGCAATGACTCATCCAGGAAGTCACAAAAGAGCCACGGACATCAAAGGACCTGCAACCTTTTGGGAGAATGTTCTGTGGACTGGTGAGTCAAAAGTGGAACTGTTTGGAAGACGGCTCCCATTACATCTGACGTAAACCAAACATCGAATTCCATGAAAAGAACATCATACCTGCGGTCAAGCATGGTGGTGGCAGTGTGATCTATTCAATATTCCCTCCACCCTGATTAAATCCCCAGGTGAAGAAAAACAGCCCAAAGTATGATGCTGCCAACAGTTTTCTTCTCTGTGGGGATGGTGTTCTTTTGGTGATGTGCTGGGTTTTTTTTTGGGGGGGGTGCCAAATTTATCTTTTGGTATTATGACCAAAAAGTTAAACTTTGGTCTCATGAGCACATTATTCCACATAGTTTTGGGAGATTGGATACTTTATTTGTTTGTTTGTTTGTTTGTTAAATAAGGGCTTCCGTCTTGCCTCCCTACCCCATAACCTAGAGATATGAAGATTTCAGGAGATTGTTACATGTAGAGAGCAACCAGTACTTGCCAGAAATTGCTGCAATGTTGCTGTTGGCCTCTTGGCAGCCTCCCTGACCAGTTTTCTCCTGATCTTCTCAATTTTAGAGGGATGTCCTATTCTTAGTAGTGTCATTGTTGTGCAGTATTTTCTCCACTTTTTGATTATTGTCTTTACAATGTTGTGTAGAAAAAATGTTGTAACCCTGCTATGTAAGCTCTTTCTGGCCCTGGCTTTTTGAGTTGGCTGTTTACCAAGATGATGTCAGGAAAATCCGATAGGAACTGCTGTACTTTTAGTTGGGGATAATCAGTCACTTTAATCGATTGCAGGTGTATACTAATTATTTAACATTTAACAGTTTGAATGTGATTGGTTGATTCTAAACTCTGCCACATTCCCAATTTTACAAGGGCGTGCATGCTAATGCAACCAGGGTATTGTACATTTTTGTTTATTATTTTTTCTCCTAAAATGATTCTTATTGTTTTTCCCTTTAATTAATAGGATAAAATTTCAAAATTTAGGTAGAAAAAGTTCTGACATGATTCATCTTGGTTAAATTTTTTTTTTAACATCACAAAAAGCTGCAATTTTAACAAGGTTCTGTAAACTTTTTATATCCACTGTATATAAGGTTTTAAAACACATCTTCCAGCCAATCAAAATCGAGTATTCGGGCAGATCATGGTATAAATTTACGTTTATGGCATTTGGTAGATGCCCGTATCCAGAGCGACTTACATTTATCTCATTTATACAACTGAGCAGTTGTCCTGTGCCTCAAGGGCTCAGCAGTGGCAGCTTAGCAATGCTGGGATTTGAACTCACGACCTTCTGATCAGTAGTCCAACGTCTTAACGTTAAAAAAATATATATATATGCACACACACACGCACGCACGCGTACGTATGTACAAGGATGTGTGTAAGATATTTCTTTTCATGTTCACCACCGGCTTGTGAAACCATGATGTTAGACTATTATTAGACTAGTTTATCATACTGTAAAAAGTTCAAAGTATAACACCCATAGTACATAAAATGCAAAACAACTGAAAAATCAGCACTTAATTCATTCTAAGTACATAACCCCATACTCCCTTTTTTCTCCCTCAGTAATTGCTGGGCTGCAGGTGTTGCTTGCTGTATTATTGTTGTTGTTGTGGTGTATATACAAGACACAAAATGCTCAAGGGAAAAGATGCTAAGGAAGCGGTTAGCATATAATTCCTCTGAGCATCCAGCTGCAGACTGTCTTTAATGGGATGAACCTATACAATGCAAAGCCAAGCTTCAGTCTTGCTGCCATGTGTGTGACCTTAATGTGTTTATAAAAAGCTTAGTGGAGGGAGGGGCGTGCCAGACATGTACAGACATTTGGACCATGTTATAATGGGACATTGTGTGTCTTCTCCAGTGCATTGTTTGATCAGTTTCATGTATGTTTGCTTGTATTCATTTTCTTTCCACGATTGATGTATGAACACAAGGTCAAGAAAATGATGGTCAGACTCTTTAGAGGCAAGTCTGTCTGCTTAGAAGGCATTTTATCAACGCCCCAGTTATATCAAGCAGATTGTCAGCCTGATATTTCAAAACCAGGTGTATCATTAATGTTAAAATCTCCCAAAAATGGCGTGAACGATTTGTGGTTTTTCTGTGACCACTTTTATAAGCAAGGCAATTGGATCTTTTGAAAAGAGCCAATTGAAAAGTGGGACTTCCCATAGTGCCTTTAACCTGTAAGTCAGTGGGTGTTTTTTGTCCCCCACTCTTTAAAACTAGTCATGCTAATGATGTGTTGGAGAATTAAGCTGATTTCACGGATTAGGGACTATTAGTCAAAGCAATTGCATAGCTGTTAGTCTTTGGTGCAGATGTTCTTTGTTCTCATCAAAATGAATAGTCCTAATTTGCAATATTACTGTTTACTCTGTTGTCCTTCAGACCCGCATGCAGAGCTTGCAACCCGATCCAGCTGCCCGCTACCGTAATGTAATGGATGCTCTGTGGCGTATCATGAGGACTGAGGGCATCTGGCGGCCAATCAGAGGCCTGAATATCACAGCAGTGGGGGCAGGGCCTGCCCACGCACTCTACTTTGCCTGCTACGAGAAGCTAAAAAAGACTCTCGGCGATGTCATCTACCCAGGAGCCAACAGTCATTTGGCGAACGGTACACCTCACTTGCCACACCTCAGACCAAATAAATAATCACAATCAGAAATGCTTCCAAATAGTAACAAGATGCTTTTCGTGTAATAACAAGATTAGAGCAGTCAGGAATACTCAATTATTAGTAAAGAGAACTGTACATTTAATCCTTTTCAGCATGTTTAATGTTCGCATGTGTTTATCAATTCTCCTGCATGCAGGTGTGTACACGATGGAAGGTAACGGAGGGTGAAATGAAAAATGGAACAAAATGGAAACATTATAGCTTTTGATGAAATGATCATTTAAGCACTGTGTCTGTAATTTTCTATTTATGTGCAGTTAAACTACTTTTAAGTGACTAAGATTTGGACCTGACACCCTGATCTGTGATAATCCTATACACTAAAGGCATGCCACAGCAAGCAGAAACTTTCACTCAGTCTTAATATCTTCATCTTACTATAAGAGTTTAAATCAGATTCATCTACATTTATTTACATTCAGTCTGTTTTATGTGACGCTTCCTTCTTGTGTAACGAGTAACAGCTACTTTAGTAGTTTTTTATCTAGATATTTTCATGCGCTTAATCAAGTAGATATTTGGGTGGGAACATTTTGACTTGAGTATTTTTTTTTTTTTTCTTTGTAATAGTACTTTTACTTGAGTAACTTTTTGATACTCTAACCAACTCTAACAACATGTCAGTGTTCTGTTGAAAATGCAAAAATTTTATAACATTGCAACATTAAGGCCTACATTTTGTTTTCATTAATGGATGATTTTAACTTAACTTAGCTATAACAATCAGTCAAATTATATAAAAGTTATTTTAAACTGAGATTAGGAATTGGGTTTTTTTTTTCTTCTTTCTCACTTTCAGTAAGAAACAGTAATGCTACAGATACTGTAGTACTTAGATTCAGGAAAGCTGTGCATTATTTAGTGTGTGTATGTATGCGTCTGTGTGTGCATATGTACGTATGTATGTATGTGTGTATATATAATATAAATAAATTAGTAATTGTTGGGAACTTGTATGTATTTATCAAGGAAAAACAAATGTTAAGTCTGTACAAGTAGGTTTTAAGGTGTCCTATTATATCGACTACTCGATTCTTATTCAAAGGAAATGTCAACTAATCGATTATCAAACTAATAAAAGATGATCGTGACAGCACAAAACAAATGCCTTCCTCATGATGTGGTGTTCTAGTTATAATGAGATGTCTTGTAATAATGAGATTCTGGATGGGGAAAAGGCACAACTGTTTAAACCATGACGTGTTTATTAAATATACCGCTCTACTGTATCAGTTATATGCCCGTCAACCTCTATCATATCCACACTCTTATTACTGTTTTTCATTACGTGATCTGAATTAATTTTATATTGTATACGACAGCAAGAGGCATCCGAAGCTCTTAGAGCAACATTGGTTAACACAGCAGAACTGATGCTTGGTGTTGCTTTGCCTTTTCTCTTTTTCTCTTTCTCTTTATGCCTAGGTGAGGGGCAGAGTGGGTGAGTAGTCTCTGGAATGCTCATCAGATTAAAATTCCCTGCAGCATCAAAGGGGAAGACCTTTTGGTTGTTTCAGAAGGAGCGACTATGCTTTGTGTGGATAAACCTGTTATTTAGTACCACTTTTCCACCTTATTGCGAAGTTTATCGAGTAATGTTTTTTTCTAATATTTGTATTAAAATCCACTTATTGCAGTTCATCATCTATTATTATTTTACTTCAGAGCGGTTACATTTTGTTAAACAGAAGGTATTTGTGTGTGTATGATATTGCTGTGTAATATTCTAGCATCATTTTCTAAGGCAGACGAGTTACTGAGTTAAAGGAAGTTTGTGTGATGATCCGGTAAAGACTGTAAATTGGAGTAATTGAGAACAGAAGTTCCGTTCTCTCCCGTGATAGTCACACTCCTAATAACACACTCTTCCAAATCAGCTGAGGCTCTTTGTGGCTGCCTTTATTTAGAGGCCTGCATGGATCTGATCGCTAAATGTGTCTCCGATTCCTCTCCGCTCTGTCTCCTACTTGTCTCCTTGATGCTCACTGTTAAGAATTTATTTTGGCAGGAGCTGCAGGATGCGTGGCCACCCTGCTTCACGACGTCGCCATGAACCCGGCTGAAGGTACTTACTGTTGATGCTTGTTCTCGAACGCCCACATTCACATCTGATCAGTCTAGTACAGGAGTCACTAATCTTATCCACAAGGGTCCAGTAGCTGCAGGCTTTTATACTAGACAAATAGGAGCCATGCCTAATAGTTGCTTGAAGACCAAGATCGGAAAAGGAAAAAATACCATTTTGAAGTTTAAGAACAAAATTTGAGCAAAAAATTAGCTGCTTCTGGTCAGTTTCAAATTATGAAAAAATAAATGTAATTAGACTATCACAGTAGACACTGTATCACAAAGTGTATTATGATATGATTTATTAAGACATCTACATTATATCCTCATATTGCCTAGGTCTAGAAGAAAGATTAGTTGATGAAACACACACACACAGTTTGTGTCATCCAGACATCCCTGAGACACTAGTTGAGGTGTAAGTGCTTGGTTGGAATATAAAACCTGCAGCAGGGGTTCTTTGCAGATAAGATTGGAGATCCCTGGTCTAGTCTATAAGATCAGTAGAGTAGTTCCTTTGTGCCTTGCATTTCTAACCAGTAGGTGGCGTCAAAGGGTTGTGTGATTGCTTGGCAACATGAGGAGTAAATCGGGGAAAAGGTCTGTAGGCTCATAAAAGACTTGTAAAGGGTCGTCCTGTGGGAGAAGGTAGCCTTCACTTAATTAACAGCTGCACTGACCTAGAATGATCTCATCTGTGGCCTGAGTTTGACAGCAGTGCTCATGTGCTGGCATTACTCCAGTTCAGGCTTACACATCCAGGTGGCAGTACACACCTGTTCTGCTGCCTTGAACCACACATGCAGCATTAGCTCTTCCGTTCTCAGTAAACGGCCTCGACTGTGCTGAAAAGACTACTTTATTTGATACGTTTATGTCCGGATGGAACAGGCCACAGTGTATAATCAGTCTACGCATTCCTCTTTTGATGGCAATACTGTATTTCAGTCATGACCTTTATATTTTGACTGGGTGTCTGTTAGCTGCTTAATGCTCTCGCTCTCTCTCTCTCTCTCTCTCTCTCTCTCTCTCTCTCTCTCTCTCTCTCTTTTTTTTTTTTCTCTTTTCTCTTTCTCTGTGCCGGTTCCTGTGGCTCTTCAGTGGTGAAGCAAAGGATGCAGATGTACAACTCGCCGTATCGGAGTGTGCTGGAGTGCATACGCTGTGTTTGGCGACATGAAGGTCCCGGGGCATTTTACCGCAGCTATACCACACAACTCACCATGAACGTGCCGTTCCAGGCGCTGCACTTCATCACGTACGAGTACCTCCAGGAGATTCTCAACCCCCCCAGACTGTACAACCCCTCATCTCATATGATTTCGGGAGCTCTAGCTGGGGCGGTGGCTGCTGCTGCCACCACGCCACTGGATGTGTGTAAGACTCTACTAAACACACAGGAGACGCTGGCACTGCACTCAGTGAGCCCCGGCCGAGCACACATCTCAGGCCTGGCCCATGCCTTCAGGACAGTATACAGGCTGGGCGGCCTGCCTGCCTACTTCAAAGGTGTGCAGGCTCGAGTCATCTACCAGATGCCCTCTACAGCCATCAGCTGGTCTGTTTATGAATTCTTCAAGTACATCATCACCAAGCATCAGCTCGAGCGCCTGAGGATGCAGAGGGACGGAGAGAAGTAGGCGCTCACTCAATCATTGTCTAACCCTGCCCTTGATCAGCAACTCCCCTGGCCTTGATGTTCTCTCTCTCGCTGTCTCTCCTGTTTGCTGTACCACCACTGAGGCATGCATGCTGCAGAGAGACAGAGAGAAGAAGCCGCTCACACGCACACTCATCTGGGCTTGCTCAGAAGATACCCTGGACTCCCCTCCTTTTCTGTCTCCTTTTCTCCCGCGATATCTCCATCACTACACCACCAGCCATGGCTCCATATTGCACAGGGACGGACTGGTTGGACATCAGAACCAATATTTATACCCACAGTTGCATTGCACTAGCATTTCTGGCAGCCCAAATGTGATTACTCTTGATCCCACCAGAGGGCATTAGAAGCCTCTATTAAGATAAATGAAAAAAGTTGCTACTGAGAGGAAGGTCTTTGAAATTCAATGATATAGATTAGAAATCTGTGTAATGTAGCCTTCTCTAAGCAAAGATATAGTAATGTATTTGAGGAAAATATATTTTTGAAAATTCAGCACAGATTACAATTTTAACAAAAATGAAAGCATTTAGACCAAATAACATACAGTATGAAAGATGAATAGAGGTCAGAGATAGAAAAAAAATATACAATGTACTTTTCATAAGAATTGGTTTTGCTTACATAAGGTTAAGTCATTTTTAGATCTAAAGTATATTCTGAAAGAATCCTGGGACCCCTAAATTACCATCATAGGTTTTGAGTCTACCAAGCGTTTGAGAAAACAGCTGGGGAATAAATGCACTTGAGAAGAATTGCTATTTCCTTCTGATCTTTATAATGTTACTGCATTATCTGTAAGCTGCATTGGAAGCAATAACAGTGTTTAGTAATTGGAATATTGTTCTAATTTCTCCAACTGTTCTTACTTGCACTGATTAAAATCGAAGGCCATTTAAAAGATCTAATTGTGGTTACGGTAATCTGCATTTACTGTAATCTGAGTAGTTGTAGGCAGAAGAATATAATGGCCTCTGTGAAACATCATGGTTGGTTTTTGACTGAAGTCTATTTCATTGCCCCCCTGTGTTGCTTGACTACGCCTTAATGTTAATAAGTTACGGAGTCGGTCCTTTTGGCATTTGTCTATGCTCTACCCTGTACCCAGCTTTCAATAAAGTAGCAGTGCTGTGACTACTGCCTGCTTAACTTGGAGTGATTTTTGACTTTTCTGTCTTAGTGAGTTTGTAAAAATGCACTTTCTCTGATACAGCTAAATAAATTCGCATTTATTTGAAACAGTGATTAAATATAAATTAATGCCACAAAAGAGTGGAAGCATGAGTGTCTGATGGTATTGTGACAGCTTCCACCTCTCATGTTCATGGTATGTGCATTTCAGCTGCAGCAACTCTGAGCCACCAGAGTTGAAAGGGAGCTCTGTTGGTGGTATGTCCAATGTTTGGGTTAAATCACAGGTGCAGACATGGCCTTTGACCATATGTGTCCTGACTCGAGGCAAGGTTGTGTGTCAGTTGAGCTTTCACTTTACCTGCCTCCTCAATCCTGTTGAGCAGTTGCCCCAGAAGGACTGAAATTGGGAGAGAAACGAAACAACAGATGAGGAATGGGTAGAAACCTGAAGCTCAGACCAGCTGAACGTGAACTTGACTGGCAGGATCATGGTCTATTCCTAAGACAGGAGTGCAGGAGGTGTTGGTCCTTGTCAAGAAATGTTTTAACAGTGAGCAAGAAATTATGCAAACAAATAGCACACCTTATCACAGCATTACACTGAACCGGTATGAAAGACTGCCGTCTACTTTTGGGAAGTCAACCGTTTGTCTGGAGATTTTACTTCACCTTTGCACTCAAGAGGTATGTTTACCTTTCGTCTGCGAAACAAGCCATAACCTGAGTCTGAAAAGAATGAGAAGGTGCTGGTTGTCAGATGCTCATTTCCACTTAGATGATTTGAATACTATTTTAACATGGAAATCAGGACAAGGATTTACCCTTCAGATCCCTTAATGCTACATTAAACACAGAAGTCTGACACAAGCTCTGCAGTGTCTTTTTGTGTCATCTGAGAGTCCTCTAAATGAATTCTGAAGGACATCCCCAGCTCAAGAACCTTCGATTAGAGTATAGACCGCCCACCAAAAAAATGCCTGTTGGCTTCTCTTCCCTTTTATTTTCTTTTGTTATGAACAAATACTTTGACACTTGCTTTAGTGCCCTGAGTCATGTCATTATAATGTTTTTTGAATGTGGTAGCCCCCGTTTCCCATGTGCAATGCAAACACAGAGCAGACAGTGTGGTCATCCAGGATTAAATGTCTAACAGCTAGTTGCTTTTCAAAACCCTTCTCCAGGCACGAGATGATATTTTGCCACCCATCCAACACACATGCACACATTCATGTCATTCATGCACCTGTTCAAACAGGGAGTGTTAATGAGCAGTCTTTGTGTGTCTGAGTGTGTGACGGTGTGGTTCGCCCCGCCCTGCCCCAGCGTTCGTTTATCTCCGTCCTCCCATCCATGGCACGGCTGGCCAGCATGAGCTTGCCCACAATGCATGCTGATGAGCTTACTCACAAGAAGCTGCAGAGGATTATGTGGAAGTGTTTATAAGTAACTGAGCTACAAAGTGTCTGGATTCTTTATGGATTTCTTTTCCACAGCTAATGTCTGGGTTGATTGCAATTACCTGATCCATGAATATTTTGAAGTTCTGTAAGTGGGACAAAGTGAGAAAGTAAAAGTGTCCATATATTGTGTGTTCATATCTGTGTGTTGGTTCAGTCATAGAGTTGCTGACAGACAGCCTCGTGTTTGTTTTTTCTTCTCACTTTAATAAAGAGCCCTTATTGCTTAAGAGGATGAGTATCTCTTAGTGAGCCTACTCGGTGATTCTCTACAACTGTTTTTAAATATAATCATGGATTATTTTTTATTGCAACTACATTTAAATATTTGACTTTTTACTATTGAAGACAAAGTGAAGGTGAAAGGCTTTTTATTCAAATGAGACAGCCCATTCTGCCAGCCAGACATCCCTGAGGCACTAGTCGAGGTCTGTCATACATTCTGGACTGACAGCTACTTGTTTTAGTCTCCAGCCTAACACAAAAAACTTTGTTAATACATTCTAACCACTCTCTGTCTGATAACTTACTGAACCATATCCCCTCAAACCACAGCTTTGACCAGAGTTTGACTCCACTCTTTTGGGCTTAGTGTATTCAGAGAGGGGTTGTGCTCTTCCTACTTGACTGCTGTGCATTTAATGCCTGTGTTTGTTCCTGCGCTGATCTCTGACCCCCTAATGTCCCCAGTTGTGATATGGAGACCACTTGACTATGAACTCTGAGGTGGGGTGCTACGATGACCCATTCTCCTTCTCATAGTAAATGCACACAGCCTCTGCTAATCTAAACTATTTAGTCTAGTAGGGGAATTCTCTCAGCCATGTTGCTGTAGTGAAACGTTGACTGGGCTTGATGTGCTGGAAGCTTTCACTGCAGGAAAATGCATTATGATTATCAAACAGTGCATACAGCATTTTCAGTCAAGGGATTTATTTTACACAAAGGATAACTGTCAGGAGTTTCATTATCATCATGTTGAAAAGATCAGTCTTATGTTTGATACAATCATAGAACACATGATATCTATCATGGCATGACAGGCAGGCAATTTTTTTATTTCCTTTGGTGACATGACAGCTTGTACATAGGGTCAATTAATCAGAGGAGCTGCAATGTAATACATGTCAGAAATAATAGGTAGTTCTGCAGAGTGAAACCAACACCTAGTTGTTACCCAGATTTCTACTGCAGATCCATTTTCACCTCGTGACACCTCTTCTAGTTAATAGGCAGGATGTCAGTGGATGTATCACAAACACTTGCTTATTTCCTTTTTTTTATAGTTGATGAAATATAGTTTGAGTATATACACACCCTTTATTACTTTTGCTTCTTGAAAAGTTTGGTATGCGATTTTATAACCTTTCCAAAAAAGACTGTCTATGACTGTAGACATACATGCAGGAGTACTATCTTGTATGTCTTGTGTGAGCACTTTATTAGGAACACCTGCAAACCTATGCATTCATGCAATTATCTAATCAACTAATCAAGTGGCAGCAGTGCATTGTATATAATAATGCTGGTTTGAGTGTTTCTATAACTGCTGATCTCCTGGGATTTTCACACACAACAGTCTCTAGAGTTTAATCAGAATAGTGCAGTAAAGAAAAAACATCCAGTGAGCGGCAGTTCTACGGACAGAAATATGCTGTTGATGAGTGAGGTCAACAGAGAATGGCCAGACTGGTTCGAGCTGACAGAAAGGCTACCGTAACTCAGATAACAATTGTGGTGAGCAGAAAAGTATCTCAGAAAGGACAACATGTCGAATCTTGAGGCAGATGGGCTACAACAGCAGCGGACCATGCCAGGTTGCACTTCTGTCGACCAAGAAAAGAAAGCTAGAGCTGCAGTTGGCACAGTTGAAGACTGGAATAACGTAGCCTGGTCTGGTGGATCTTGATTTCTGCTAAGGCACACAGATGGTCGGGTCAGAATTTGGCACCAGCAGCATGAATCCATAGACCCAACCTGCCTTGTGTCACAAGTCCAGGCTGGTGGACGTGTGTAATGGTGTGGGGAATGTTTTCTTGGTACACTTTGGGCCCATTAATACCAATCATCGCTTGAATGCCACAGCCTATTTGAGTTTTGTTGCTGACCATGTGCATCCCTTCATGGCCACAATTTACCCATTTCAAAATTTATCCATAATTTACCAATTCACCTAATGGCTTCTTCCAGAATAATAATTCACCATGTCACAAAGCAAAGGATGTCTCAAACTGGTTTCATGTAATGAATGAGTTCAGTGTTCCTCAGTGACCTTCCCAGTCACCGGATATGAATCCAGCAGAACAGCTTTGGGATGTGGAAGTACTAGAGATTCATAGCATGAATGTTCACCTGAAAAATCTGCAGGAATTGCATGATGCAATCATGTCAACATGGTCCAGAATCTCAAAGTAATGTTTCCAACATCTTGTGGAATCCATGCCACAAAGAGTTGAGGCTGTTTTGAGAACCAAAGTAGGCCCTACCCAGTATTAGTATAGTGTTCATAATAGTGTTCTCTGAATATATATGCTTTGGATGCGCCTGTCAAGAATACTCCCTCTTAGAATGCTGAAAGTTTGTATATGTCATTTCATTTGGCAGAGAATCTATTTGTCAAGAACACTTACTAATAACAACTATACCTCAGTCTTTACAAAGTAGAGGTGAAGGAGTGTCTAGTCAACACTGTACATCACTGTCAATGAGGCTCTTAATTCATCCACTGCAACAGGGCTACAGTAACTGTTAAGAATGCTGAGGTTCTCATGGTGAATATGATGGGTATGAAACTGTCTGGGATTTGACAAGGCATTTGATCAGGTCTTCTTGCCCTTTCAGAAAGGCAGCTTAGGGGAGACAGCATGGCGCCCTGTTCCCTCTGTGTACATTAAAAGCAGACACAAAGCTCTTCATGCTGTGAGGAGGCTGAACAGGGAGTTTGGTGGATCTGGGTGCCCTATGCTCCTCACTGTGGCTCTGAGGAATCTTGATGTCTGAGCGGAGAGAATCTCCCAGGGCTGTCTTGTCTAAATAAGCTATGACTGAGTGAGCTCCCTTACTGCATTAGGCACCCCGACTCACTTATCTACTACAGACTCAAAACTAGAGTCATAACGTCACCTAATGCCAAAGTGCACACAAATGCTGGGGCTCCCTGTAAAAACCTGCCATCATTTTGTTAAATAGTGTGATAATCACAAAATGGATTTGCAGCAAAGGTCCTGTCATCTGACCATACAACACCAGAGGAATTAGCTTCAAGTACTAAACTGTCAGTTGTCTTATCACACTCTCACCATCATTCTCTTTTATAGGTACCTAGTAAAGTACTATCTGTATGCACTACAATCAACAGTGTTTGACAGATTGTAGGTGTGCATTATGTTAAATGCTAATGCAAATTATACCACAGCACTGTTGAATTCTATCATGACACCATTCTGACACTTTAGTTTTTGTAATTTAATATACAATCAGTGCATATATCCACTGCAGATTACACACATAATGTGTTTTGACTGTGCTTATAAATATGAACCAAAAATATGTATTCACAAGCATGTTTAAAAAACAAAATTGATAGGGAAGAAAGTGTTCAGACACAATAAAGAAATATATTCATTTATTTTTTATATATAAATAAATCAAGTTCTAGATGCAAAACAAATCTCATGCAAATTGCATCTGGTTTCAATAAGACTTTGCCATTGGTTGGGAAGATTTCACGCAAAAAGTACTATCATGGTGAAGGTGAAGGAGCTTCCTAAAGTTCTCAGGAACAATACTATTAAATAACATTCAAATGGAAAAAAGCTACAAAGCCATCGCAATAACCTTAAACATCCCGGTCTCAATTGGAGCAGGTGGAAAGTTAGAATCACACATAATTGTTCCCAGACAGCATACGAAATTGCTCTAAGACTAAATTGCTAAAGCCTGGCTAAAATTTCATTAAAATGTGGCACGGAAATGTTTACCAAAGTGTCTATATTATTCATCACCGTTGGTGAAATTCAAATTTTAGGAAATCATATTGCCAAATATTTCACTGAAATGTTGCTCTGTTTGTTCATTAACACAAAATATTTCTGGAGGACAGTGTAACCTGCGTGAAAATTTTAATTAGAAAGTCAGGGAGCAAAAGCAGGTCTTTCAGCTCTCTAAATACAGGAACACTGATTGCCAGTGATGTGTGTATATACACTATACTGTATGGCCAAAAGTATGTGGACACCAACTGTTATACCGATGTGTATGTGCATAATGAACATCCCATTCCAAAGCTGGTACCCCATTTGCTGCAATAACAGCCTCCACTGTAGGCTTACCACTAAATTTTGGAATGTACCTGTGGAAATTTCTGGCCATTCAGCCATAAGAGCATTAGTGAGGTCAGACATAGTCCAGCGAGAAGGCCTTGGCCTACAGTCGTGTTTCAGTTGATCCCAAATATGTTTAATGGGGTTGAGGTCAGGGATCTGTACAAGACACCCGAGTTCTTCCACATCACCTTTGGCTAATAAGGTCTTCGTGGACCTCGCTTTGTGCACAGGGGCATTGTCATGCTGATACAGATTTGGACTAGGTCACGTACATCCAGTAAAGAGAAATCGTAATGCTACAGCACACAAAGACATTTTAGACAATTGTGTACTTTCAACTTTGTGACAAGAATCTGGGGAAGACTCTTATATGGATGTGATAATCAGGTGTCTACATACTTTTGGACTTTTCACAACCTTGAAGACAATTTGCAAAAAGGAATGGGTCAAAACTGAAACACAATGCTGCAAAAAGCTAATTGATTCTTATTGTAGATGTCTTCAAGCTGTAACTGGCAACAAGAGAGGCTGGTGAGGGAGTGACTATTAATTGCTGCTATGATGTAGGTGATAACAGGAAGTAACATCTGATTTTCCATAACAATAAATGTAACTGTAATTGGTTCAAGATATGATGTGTTATTCATTAATAAATCAAAACATGAAATAGTTGGCTAATTGCTGTGGAATAAGAGGAATTAAACACTTTGGGATGTGCTGTTATAGGAAAATAAGCAAATTCAGGTTAACACATTATGCCCTACCATGTTTTATTCCTTACTTCTTACTGTGCGAAAATGCTCCATTTGTAATGAAAACACACACACACACACACACACATACACACACACACACACATACACACACACACGTTGTTTCTGCCCTGTGAAGTCAGTCTTTAGGAAACTCAAACCTTGAGTCTGGCTCTCGCCACCATGTGATTTTGTGAAACAAAATTGAAAGTGCTGCCTGAATGTTACACAAACCCTTTTCTTCAAGTACTGCCTCTGACTGCGAATCTGTGCGAACTTGCAGCCCCATTTCCTTCAGTCAGCAGCATCATGCACTACACACACAAGATTAAAGATGGAAAGAAAGATATGTACTGGGGGAAAAAAATGAACCAAATTTCTGCAACACTTCCTAAAGACTGAAGACCTTTGGGGTAAAATTAGATTAGTTGCACAATAAAGGAAGATAATGAATGTATAACAACTGGAGGTGAAATGTTTTTCTCCCCATGTTGATCTCACATTTGTTGAGTGGAATGTGTGTTGATAGAGGATCTGTGTTTAACCCACCAGCCCAATTGCCTGTCTGGGAAAAACAGGTCCGTCTTTCTGTTGCTGGCTGCTCTCCACTGTGCCTGGTTTTCTTGGCTCAGAGTCTCTGTTTTACATGACAGAACGCTTTGCCCTTGACTTTGCTGTCACCCTCTCACTCTTTGTAAGAGGGCTGGGCAGGGAAAGTATGTGGGAGTGAGATGTACTGATTCAACTTGATCTATGTGGCATGCATTAACTTTTCTTTTTCTTTCTCTTTGTCTGTCTCTGTCTCTTTCACATTTCCACCCACATTGAAAGAGTATTTAGCTCTCCACCGAGTAAGTGATTAGTCCAGTTTAATTGTGTAGAAAGAAACCAATACAAAGAAATCCAATAACTCTGTTTTAAATATGCACCCGTCTTATTTAAATATGTCCCCTTAGTGAGCTCATGTTACGTTTAGACAAGCCTGGTGTCACATGCCTGGCAGTACATGGTGTTAAAATAAATATGGATGTTCATCCATTGTTGTCTACAAGAGTGTTTAGACAGTGAAATGTCCATTAATGTATTCATTTAATCTACTGAATTGAGTTTTTCACACTAGTGCTGTTTGTGGTTTTTTGTTTTGTTTTGTTTTTGCCACTGTGTGCATTGTAACTAAGGGGTGAATCTTCACTTGTGTAACTTCAATTATATACCTTTCTTACTACAAATTATGCAAAGAAAGCAAACAGCAAAACATACAGCAGTATACATGAAGTATACATAATACCCTCAGTATCCTCTCTCTCTCTCTCTCTCTCTCTCTCTCTCTCTCTCTCTCTCTCTCTCTCTCTCATTGACTGTAGATTTACACTTTCTCTTTATCTGTAATTAATCTCTCTCATTCTGTAAATTTGCTTAGTTGTAAATGTTCATTTAAAGTAAATTCATCACCAAGCAATGAAAGAAGCATTGTCATGGTCTGCTGCTATACTCAAAAGATATCAATCTATTTTATTTTTTTCCTTCTCAGCTTCACTCTGCCTGATGCTGGGACACAAATAAACCAAGAGATATCTCAGCATAAGGTACTACTCAAATACTTTTCTGTGTAGCTTAGGCACATAAATATGTATTTTCCTCTTAGAAAACTGGGTTCCTCGGGGTGAGTGCACTTGTCAACACTGTTAGGTTGTCTGGGGAGGCTTTGCTAAGTTGGGATAGAGGGCCTACACCATGTGGGTTTATGGAATTTCTCCCAGCTGAAGCTAAAGATGATGTTCACACGCAGACTAGTTCCTATGAGGCAGAACTGCAGAGGGATGGGATACAGCTGGTACATTTGTGTGTGAAGATGTGGCATGAAGCCATGGACAGTAAGGCTCCTTTTATAATATACTGTAGATTACAAATTGTCTAACAAAAATGAACCTCATCAGGATAATCTGTAGAATGACCCCATCATTTTGACTATATGCACAATTGTATTTGAGCATTATAGACCACGGAGGAGTAACATTTTGCATTGATTACAATATTTTCTCATTTTTCTGTTTATTACAGTATTTGCTAGTTCTCGTGTTTAGAATAGTTAAGATCCTGCATTAGGAGCTGAAGTCAGAGTAGAAACATAAAATGCCTCATTACTAATTTATTTCTTAATTACTTATTTATTATGCCATGCTATGATATATCAAATTTATACTGTATGTCAACTTACTGTTATACAATATTGTGCAAAAGTCTTAGGCGGCCTATTTCTTTAAACACTAATTATGTCTCAGATGTTTATTTTATGTTGTCTGTATTACTGGGTCAGTAAATAAAAAGCATTTTCAAACATCAATTTTCTAACCAAAATCAAATATTTGTATGTCCATAAAGAAGGCCACATATTATGTAATAGGCCACTTTTTAGACAAAATAAAAGAATGCTGGCTGTCATTTCTCCAGCAAATCTCCAGTAGAAATCTGGCACATTCTCCAAGATGCTTAGAAAAACTTACAAACCAATTTCCTTATAAAAATGGCATAAAATGTAATTGTGCCTACTGCATTTTTAAAGACAAGGGGTTGTCCAGCCAAATATTGACTTAGTTTAGTTTAGTGCTGTTTCTTTATAGTAGCTTGTAGAAATGTAGAAAATTTCATTCTCTTTCTAGGCGTCTTTGCTTTGCAACATTTCTGTACATGTGCCTTATGTACTTTTGCCCATATATCCAAGAAGAAGTCCATACAGGGACAGCCCACATGTTGTTCTTTTTTATTTAAATCATTTTCCTTTAAGAGTTTAACAGTGTGTGTGTGTGTGTGTGTGTGTGTGTGTGTGTGTGTGTGAGTGTGAGTGTGTGTGTGTGTGTGTATGTGAGTGTGTGTGTGTGTATGTGAGTATGTGTGTATGTATGTGTGTGTGTGTGTGTGTGTAAAAGGTAAAAGGATACGCCACACTTAGCATTACATAAAAGAAACTCATGCAAGACTTGATATGAAAAGAGCACTTCCCTTAATAAATTCAGCTTTTTGTAGTGCTGTGACTGTTAATGGTCTCCAGTATTGAATGCATAATAACTGGTCTTGTAGCAGCAAGCAAACTGTTGGCATCTGGGCATGGCCTCAAAGGAGAAATGACTTGGTAAGGCAAGCCTCCTTTAGCCTGTTGTGTTCCAGTTTTTTTAAGCTTCATTCATAAATGCTTTATATATAGGCAATAAGTAAAATATCAGGTATATATGTGTTCCATTACAGCCTATTACCTGTGGATTTAAAAATGATCATGTGCTGGCTAGAGAAGGTAACTCTGGTTGGGAATAATATGTTGTGGAATGACTGTTCCTGACAGCAAGAACGAGTACAAACTCACCCATATAAAATAACCTGTGAGCTGCAGATTTAAACATGCATGTCCTTCCAGTGGATATGTCTTTTCACCAGGCTGGTGGACCCCTGCAGAGGTTAACCAGACTAACAAAATGGATGTTCCAAAGAAGCTGTTTTGTGTCCCACTTATTTACTTTTTTATGCTTCCTACAGAGCATAAAGCTGTATTCGCCTGGACATTTATTGAGGTTTCATGCATTAGTTAGCACAAACAATAAACTTGACTGACAAGTCTTTTCCATAGCTTTTAAACCTGACTTACATTTAGCAAGAATGACGGAATTGATTTGTAAGAATAAAATAATGGGAAACATATGCAGAATTTAGGTTCTAGAGATTTTTAAGGCTTTACAGCACATAGTTCAAAGGTGACAACTTACCCAAAGTGTGCAGATAGATGCATATAATAAAGAATTTATTTATTTATTTACTTACTTACTTACGTATTGTTTTCTTGCTCATGCTAAACTAGTATGAGTGTTTTTATTTATTTATTTTTTGTTGTTGTGTTTTAAATAAAGTGCACTACATAGATTCAAGTTGTCAATATCATATAATCTGTCAGTTGCCAGATTATATGTAAAAGTAACCAGTTAGACTGGTGCATAGAGTTCTAGGTGACAGCATGTCTGTAGATGGTCAGGTTCAAAGTTCAGAAAACGTTCCACTGATGCTCAATGTCTGGTCTGCACCTGTGAAGTACAGCTAGACAAGTTGAGACCTCATAATCTCAATCCTACCCATTTCTTCTTAGAGGAAATGACCCAAAGATTCCCTAAAGGTGGAACTGGATATTTTACCACTGTTTACTTTCTTACAGACATTTGTCACAACAATAGTAGCCTATAAGTAAGTAAGTAAGTGTGTGTGTGTGTGTGTCTGTTTCTCTGTGTCTCTGTGTGTCTGTGTGTCTGTGTCTGTGCATGTCTGTGCCGGATAGTTTTTTTCTTGGAGAAAGATCTGACATCTACACAAATCACCATAAAGCAATAATAAGCCACTGGGCTCTCAGATGTAAAGACAGAGGTCAGAATTTCATATAGCCTTTAAGGTGCTGCAAACTGTGATCATTTAGCTCATAAAAATAAAATAATTTTTTTAAATAAAAAAAAAACTGCAGAAATGACTTCTAAAACTGAATTCATGAATATCCTGCTATACTTTGACTAATTATTGCATTTGAGGACATTAATAATTTATTTAATAATAATAATTAATTTACAGAATTTAAGGAAAGGGCTAAGGAATGCTTTAAAAACATACCACTGATATTCATGCTTAAGACTGACTTTATCCATACTTTTTATTAATGTGTAGTGAACTGAATATGAACTGAACACCAATGAATCATCTAGGATTTCCAAAACACAAGTTCACAGTTGGTAATATTTTGAATTATTTCATTTTTGCACACTTCATGAGAGTGATATACTTGCTGGGGGTGAGTGTGTAAATGCACCTAATGAAATAACTGGAGTTAAAGAATGTATTTTGCCTTTTACATCATATTTGTTAACATTTTAGTTACACCCATAATACCTATATCACACACCCTGCTGTGGATTGTAGCTTGAATTGGTTAATACTCAAGACCTATTTCAGAATAATACATAATCACACACATAGTCTGTGTGAAGAACAGCAACCTTTATTCCAGAGAACTTTATCTACACTCCCATAAGACAGAACCAGTTCAAGGCCAGACAGTCTTTGTTCAGAAAATTCTTGCTAATTTTCTCTTGGCTTGGCTATAGCTCAGTCATATGTCATGCATGTTACCTGGCTAACCACAAGGTCAGTAGTTCCGAAAAAGCACAAGGACACAGGTATTCATGCCAAGTCTGAGCTGGTAAGAAGCTCTAAGAGGCTCTAAGTGGACAACCTATCTGAGTAGTGATAGGAGACGCTGCATAGTGTCAGTGCTTTTCAATGCACTCCTTGTTTTCCCTTATCTGAGGTAATTAAAACATTTAAATTCCTTACGCAGAGCTCAGGGAGTGAGAGATCAGCCTGTTGGGAAGTATCTTGAGGAAATGTAACAGGTTGGAGGATATCAGCCTTCTCAGCAGGCCATCTATGGCCAGTAGAGTGGAGAAATATTCACAGCACAGTGCCAAGAAACACCATGTTCCCACACTCACAAACTTATTGCACAACCAAACAGGGAAAAACCTTTTAGGCATAGCAAAGTAATGTCATTTTTATGTCACTATATTATTCTAATGCCCATAACATGGCATATAATTCACTTGTTCTTCTTAATAGGCCACTTTTCTGAGCATGTGATTCAGAATGCTTACGTTTTATTTAGGCAAATGTGTGGTACACACATCAGTAAGTATGCATGTCCTGGGTGGGCCTATTTGTTAAGCAGTCACTCACTGACCTTGTCTGTGACCTTCTACAGTGCTTTAGGAAACATTAGTGAAAGAGATTGTTTCAGTGGCGTCCCATACCATGGAAACATCCACAAGAAAGTAAAGAGGAGGGCTCAGATCCTCATCACCTTTTTTCCATGGAATTAAATCCTGATGACACTACAAGGCTGGTGGGGATTAACTGTGAACAAAGAGGAAATGTCCATTCCATTTTTTAGTTAGCTTTGTAAATCTAAGTTCTCAAGATTTATATTATATAAATCTTAAATACCACTTACATTGTATTTTTGGTCACAGTAAAATTGAATTGTTGAATTATGTTATGTGGAACTAAACAGGAGAACCTTAGTTCAGTTTTTGCTAGAAAAAAAAGAGAGTAGTGGGTGATGGATTCAGTATAGCTGGGGGAGTTCATCTCTTATGGTTTCTACTGTAAATGTTTACATTCCACCATACGGTGATGTTATCAGCTAATAGTTTCTGGAGCAGTCCGAACAGCCTTGTGGGATGGATTTTTGGCAGGGGTGGGGGTGTATGTAGTATGGAAGAACTTATGTGGTTTAGAAGACAGGGTCACTGGGAAGCTGTACTCTCTCCAAACAAAGGTATTAACTGCAGCCCATTTCCTTCCTCTCTCTTGCCCTTTGCTGAGCCTAGGTGACCGCATTAATTCTTTTACCACAATGGTGCTGTGCATAGTGCTGTGAGCTTCCTCTTTCAGTCCATATGTTCTCACCTGGAAGCTTGTTGGCTTAGTGAGTCTCAGACCTAAGAGTGTGTATGTGTGTGTGTGTGTGTGTGTGTGTAGATATTCATTATGACTCAGACATTTCATTTAAAGTGCTAAAGTCTGGTTTTTGTGCTATCTTTCATTGTGCAGTGAAAATCTTTGAAAAACATTGGCAGACCTCGGAAATAATAAGGTTTAGGCTATGTTTTTTTTTCATATCAAAGAAAAAAGAGATTTCTCAACAATATTAACAATGAGAAATGTAGCTAATTGCACAGTGTGTGAAATGACTCTATCAATGAAGAACAGTCCCTCTCTACAAAGCATTTTGATGCAGTCTACCGAAACAGAATTGACTGAGAAACGTCAAAGCCCTGGATTGTGTGTCTCACATTGCCTTTTTGTCACACCTATTTTAGTTCCCTGGCAAATCACAAGGGATTATGGTCTCTCTCGTGTGTGATATAATTGCAGGGATTAACTTTAAAGTAGGTAAAAGTGATCTAGTCAACGCTAGAATGCTTCCAATTTGTCAGTCGTGCATTTGTGTCTCTGTGCGTTTGCATGTGTATATGTGCGTGTGAAGTATGCCGGGGGGGGGGGGGTGGTTTGGGGGGATGGCTAAGGCTTGCTCACACTGGTCCACACAAAACCAAAAAGCAATGCCCTTCACATTGAAATGAAGTGTTTGCATACTTCTCTGCTATGCATTTTTGCATAAATGCAGACATGTGTACTGGGGACTTCATACATGTGTATGTATATGTGTGTACACAAATATTTATCTGTATATATGCACATACACACATACACACACAAACATCCATGTATTTATTGTGTATCCTTGTAACTAATGGTGTAAGAAGGACAGCACTTTATACATACATGTGGTCCCTGCATTTTAAAATTTACCCTGTAAGCAATTGTGGTATAAATTAAATAGAATACATTTGTACACTTAATGGATACTAAAGGAAATATTTAAATCTCTACAGTATAATCAGTTTATATACATATATTTATATATATTTACATTATATATATATATATATATATATATATATATATATATATATATATATATATATATATATATATATATACATATATAATTTATATTTATATAGACACGTGCACACACCCACACACACACACACACACACACACCCACCCACACACACACACACACACACACACACACACACACACACACACATATATATATATATATATATATATATATATATATATATATATTACAACCCCAATTCCAAAAAAGTTGGGACAGTATGGAAAATGCTAATCAAAACAAAGAGGATTAATTTGTTAATGTACTTTAGTTTGTATTTAAGCAAAAAACATATAAAGACAAGGTATTTGATATTTTACCTAATCAACTGCATAGTTTTTTTTTAAGGTAAACGTTTATTGATGCATGAGACACGTTCCAAAACAGTTGGGACAGGGGCAATTTAGCACTAATAGCGATGTGACAAGTTGAAATAAGAAGGTGATGTGAAACAGGTGAGGCAACCATCTAATCCAAGTATATAAGGAGCCTCCAAAAAAAGGTCTAGTCCTTCAAGAGCAAGGATGGGTCAAGGCTCGCCATTCTGTCAACAGATGCATCAGCGAATAATCCAACACTTTGAGAACAACATGCCCCAAAGACAAATCAGTAGGATTTGGGGCATTTCACCTTCTACAGTGCACAATATAATTAAAAGCTTCAAGGAATCCGGTCAAATCTCTGTGCGTAAAGGGCAAGGCCGAAAACCATTTCTGAATGTGCATGATCTCCGATCGTCTGGATATCCTGACATGGTCTTGGAAATACTTTGGTAAACCTTTGTCAGTCAACCACTGCATCCACAGATGCAAGTTAAGGCTTTACTATGCAAAGCAGAAGCCAAACATCAACACTGTCCAGAAGCACCGTCGACTTCTCTGGGCTCGGTCTCATCTGAGATGGACAGTAGCACAGTGGAATCGTCTTTTGTGGTAAGACTGGTCAACATTTCAAATAGTCTTTGGGCAAAACAGCCGTCGTGTTCTCCGGGCCAAAGAGGAAAAGAACCATCCGAGCTGTTATCAGCGTCAGGTCCAAAAGCCAGCGTCTGTCATTGTGTGGGGATGTGTCAGTGCCTATGACATGGGTAACTTGCACATCTGTGAAGGCAACATTAATGCATAAAATTATGTACACATTTTGGAGAAACATATACTGCCATCCAAAGCAGGGCAACACCAAACCACATTCTGCCAGGATTACAAGCTCATGATTGCGTAAGCAGAGAGTGCGGGTGCCAGCATGGCCGGCCTGCAGTCCTGACCTGTCTCCGACTGAGAATGTGTGGCACGTTATGAAGCACAAAATAAGGCAACGAAGGCCCTGTACAGTTGCACAGCTAAAGAAATGCATAACGGATGAATGGGGGGAAATTCAGCTTCCTAAACTTAACCAACTGGTGTTATTAAAAGAAAAGGTGATGTTTCACAGTGGTAAACAGTCGACCGTCCCAACTTTTTGGAGTATTGCAGTCATCAGATTTGAAATGAGTGTATATTTTCAAAAATAAATAAAATTCGCAAAGTAACACACCAAATAATGTGTTAATAATGTGTTTTCAATATAGTACAGGGTGAATTGAATTTTCAAATGACTTTTTTTTTTTTTTTGCATTTTCCATACTGTCTCAATTTTTTCGGAATTGGGGTTTTATCTATATATAGTAACCCCTTAAACGCCTATCTTGTTCAGTTATTCGGGTTATCTTAAAGCATATTATTAAAAAGTTCTTATGAATGATTCAGTAACCAAAGTGAAACTACACGGAAAAGTTGTGTAGTTGTGAATGAGGAAGGTAGGTCTGGACCTGCTGATTTTAAATAAAATACATAAAACAATAAATATTTGTATTTAAATAAGATAGTGATAATAAAATATGATGCCTTTTTGTTTTTCTACCATGGCAGATTACTTATAGGGTTAAAAAAAAAAATCTAGATATTTAGATTGGACTCCAGAGGCGCTTCTGTCCGACAATGACTTTGAAAGTGCTTCAAATTACTATGTGTATGTATATGTAGCTTGTCATTTATTCTAAATCTTTCTTCGTATAGCATTAACACATATTTATATGAATGAAATGGTTCAAAATTAATAGCAGGTCCTATTTTCTCAAATTTAGAAAGTCTTAGGATTACGGTGAGCTTATGTTGATGGTTATTTTGATTTACACGATTGAATAGGCACACAGTGTTAACAAGAAGACGTAAAAACTTTTCAGAAATGACACTGCTTTGTTTCACAACTAAAATAAATTATTATGTAATTATTACAATTATTTTGCGAATTTAAATGCGGTCATATTTTGTATGGTGTTTCATATACCTAAATGTCAGTTCTAACCTAAATGTCAGACTTCACCAAACCCTTCCCCCAAACATAGCCTGGTGTTTTATTGTTTTTATTTTATTTTATTTTATTTTTTTATTTTTTGTTAAATAAACATGAGTGAAACGAGCTGCTGAATTTTCTTTATGATTGTTGCTTTTTGTCATTAAATGTATTGTTTTGTTTATTACTGGTTGTGAATATTGTGAATATTTTGTTTATATGTTACGGCATTTGATCACAGTGTGTCATGCAGAACTACCAACATATCACGCAAAAGACTTTTCATTTAACGCTTCTGAGTGCCTTGGTCTCACTTCGTTATGGAGGTGTTGGCCTTTCAACAGCACATTATCAATCTATTCTGGCCAGACTCTGCCAAACTGTGTTTTGAAACACCGACATGGTCTATTGACGGTATCTGAATCATGCAGCGGTGTGCAAAAGCCTCTTGAGCTCATAGGCCATGAATTCAGATATACTTAACATGAACAATAATAAAAACTACATAATTTTTATTTTCATTAACTTTTTGCTTATTTCTTTTCAAATCCGTTTATATTCTTTGTAAAAGACAATTAGCCTCCTCAGTGTCTTAGCAAATACATAAAAGTGTGTCTGCTGGTCTTAATAACATGTTGACAACATTGCGGAAATATTTCAAAACTTACACTGTAATCAGATGATTTTGCAATATATAATTTATATAATTAATATAAGTGCTATGAACAGCATCCAGGTCAAAATGTTTCCCATGCTTTTGCCTCAGCTAGGCCTACATGATGATAGACTTGGGGATGGAGAGCAGTCACCACTGAATGTATCTGTCCCTTAAATGCCAAACAGGTCATGTACCGTGAATTGAAATGAGGTAAAATGTGACTTTAACTGTAAAGACAATATAATTCTCTTAGTAATAAGAGATAGATTGTTGTTTATTTTTAAGGATTTAGATGATCATTTAAGGTCGCTATGTGACCACTTTGAACTCTGAAAATGTGTCATATGTCTATTTAAAAGTATTATTATTATTATTATTATTATTATTATTATTATTATTATTATTCGTAGTAGTAGTAGTAGTGTTACTATTGTGGTTTTACTAATTTAATTTAAATAATCATCATATTTTTAATAAAATTGCTTACTTGAAATTGTTTTGCTTTGTGTTTTCAATGAATATGTATCTAGTGATAATGTGAACTGAATAAAGAGACACTATTTGAGTTTCATTTAATGCAGAATTTTAAGGCAATTTAATCAAAATTTTAACTGTAAACCCGATATGCAATATTTGTAATGAAAATATATTACAGCAGTTATATAATTTTATTTTAAATACATCGAAACCATTTGGATATTTATTGGAAGGAATATATTTCTTAAATTAAAGAAGCGATGGGGATTAGCCAGTGCATCATAACTGTGGTGGATTTGATACTGTGTTTCAACATATTTAATATATTGTTAATTATTAGTTTATTTAATATTATTGAAATAAGATGTTTATTGTGATTTTGTGGTCTAAGTTTTGTTATAATTTCTTTACATTTCCCATAAAGGGATTTAACATCTTTGACATTTACAGGCATGTCGAATAACTCTACATATAGGCTCATATAAATAAATATAAAAATGCTAGTATTTTTTTTTTAAAGTTAAATTAAGAATATATCTCTGTGAATAAATTATTTGTCACTGCATTTAATGCTGTGTTCAACAATGTTCTTTTGTCTATAGTGCATGATAAATTCAAATTAGCTTCCATTTTATTATTGCTGTCTATGCAAATGAGTGGCTTTATCAGGCTTGTGTATGCAATATTTACAATGACTTATTATATATTCAGTGGATATGCTAAATCCACGAGCTAACTCTGTATTTCTACCCGATTTAAACCTCATCCTTCTTCATTTGTTTTAGCAGGGATAAGAGGCTTAAAATTTGCCTAAAGCGCAACAGAATATCAGGACTAAAATTGTCCACTGTTCATTTTACTACCTCATCAACGTAACTCATCGTGTAAGTTTTCTATAAACCATATAAAGTGACATTTGACATAGACTTTCACTGTGATTTAGGTTTATTTATTGGTTAACTATGTCAAACTTCAAATAAACCAACTTGGATGGAAAACCCAGTTCATTCAATGTCGAGGTACAGTGTGCAGAGTAAACTTTTTATATGACAGCGGATCATTAGTGTACATTATTAACCAAGGGTGATAGAAATAAATCACAAATGGCATACAAAATTCGATTTTTATCAATTATTGTAGCTGTCACAAACAAAAATTTAGCCACTTACTTTCATCTCTTAAATACATAATCATTTGCTTTCATTTGTCAGAACAAAATCAAAAGCCATCGTTCAAGATCATTATATCTTTGGAGTCTCCAACCATTTAGCTTACAAAATTACGCGCTCTCCAGTGTCCTAAAATCATTTTGAATAAAAAAAAAAAACCCGTGTTTCTTGTGAGTGGGAAGCAGAGGAAGGTGTCAGTACAGGTTTCCATTGAGCGCGCTGTTCGAGATCCAGGGCTGAACGCAGTACATGTAAGGGCAGCACTGATAAGAATGGTACAGGCGCATATAGTGAGGCGGGAGGAAATCATCCGCTCCGTACTGCCTCTGGTCGTCCTTCACTAGCACTCTCACAGCCACTCGCTTGGCCAGTGTGGACGCCGAGGTAGCTGCGAGCTCGGCCGCCATCTGTCGCCGTTTCGTTTTGTATCTGCGGTTCTGGAACCAGATCTTCACCTGAGTCTCGGTGAGTTTGAGCGCTCCCGCCAAGTGCGCGCGCTCCGGGCCGGACAGGTAGCGCTGCAGGTTAAAGCGGCGCTCCAGCTCACACACCTGCGCGTGCGAGAAAGCGGCGCGGCACCGCTTCTTATTGGCTTTCGGGTGATGATCCGCAAAAGTACAGCTCTCCCTCTTCTCTCGCTCCAAATCTGGAACTTGCACATCAAGATCTGTGTAAGAACGGATAAAGTGATTAAGTGCGCTAAATCTCCGGACTTTTCTTGTTCGGTTAATGGAAAAAGCTTCAGGCTTTTTGTAGCGCATCTCTCAGCACGCTTATCTCCTATATGTCAGCCTAGAAGCCAATGTTAAACAAACGACTAAACTGGGTAGATTAGTGGAGTTTAGAAGCTACAGATTGTGAGACATAAACCCGTATTTCTTAATTTTTTTTAATCCTCTAAATTCTAGACTTACTTTGTCTGTTTTCTATATGTATTGTCTCCTCTCCTGTAGACTCCTCTCCACAGGACTGTCTGTCCGATGATGTGTCAAGGTCGAGCGCACAGGGAGCGAGCCTGCTATGTCCGTACACGATGCTTCCCTTTCTGTTTCCATCAGTGGATCCGGGACAGCTTATTCCTGCTACCCTCCCGAGCAGCTCTGCCTTCACAAGTTCGTCGCTGTATTCCCGGGACAGTCGATTAGTTTTTTGAGAATCAAGACCTCGATTCAAAATGTTATGTATTAAGAATGAAGAGTTGTCGCTCGCCATTTACAACATTTATATAACCTTCTGATCAGAAATATGTAGTTCCAAAAATGCTCCAAAAATGTAGACGGTGCGTGGGCTAGATGTCACAGTTCTTGTTGCTGTCGTTTTTAATAATAATAATTATTATTTTAAAGATGCAAACCCTGGCTTTCACTGGACGCATTGACGCAGTCTTCCACCTTTACTTTGGCTTAATTGTGGTGAAACTCCTTCTGGGCCAATCAACAAGCAATGTGTCAGAATAAGTCAAGCCTGCATCAACACTTTCTCCTCTTCTATAGAAATAGTGCGCCAATGCGCTGGCTGTGCCGTGTAACTCCGCCCACTCAGCCTCTTCCGCCGAGAGCTTTCAGAAGTAGGCCTCCTTAATTAAAGATCAATGCCATTTAACCATACTTCATTTTGAGAATGCAGATTTGTCACTGAAACAGACTTGTGCGTGTGCTCTTACTGTAAACTGCGAACTCACTGGAGCACGGAATGGCTTTCAGGAAAGCAACTTTCATTTTATATGTGTAGTAGAAGGTATAAATATTGAACATTAGCAAATTCTTTTTATTTTACACAGAGTTGCCTTGAAAAAGAAAGAAAGAAAGAAAGAAAGAAAGAAAGAAGGAAAGAATGAAAAAGAAATGATCCAACATCTAAGACTAAATGTTTGTTTGGAAAGTTCAGTAGCTACTAAGATGTTTTTCTTTCATACTATTAAGTTAAAAGCATAAAGAAATATTGTAATTTAGCGTGAAACTGACATATCGCTGTATGGGACAAAAGGACCATTTATTAGTTCCATTCTTTTAATTCAGTTAATCTTGAACTGTACTGGATTTTGCCCTCAGTGTTTGCTTACTAATCCAAATCCTCCAAACTAAACTGCAATTGGAGAAAAAATCCTTATTGCGTCAAATTAGTCCTTAATTGACGATTTAGGTAGAAGAGTTCACACATACAGAAATATCATGCAACAGACAATAAAAGTACAAAAGATGTAGGCTAATATAATGTAATTGTATAATATATGTCATGATATAGGCTATATAATTTGATAAATCATTGTATAATATTATATATAGGCCTATATAGCCGACTGTATATAGAAGCTCACCTATTGTGGATCTTAGTAACACCAGCGTCTCCTACCGTCTGCAATCAGCACCTCTCCTGATCTCGCATGATTATCTCGCTCCTATTTGCTGTTCAAAACTACAGACTAGCTATGGTGTACGTCATAAATGGAACACTTTAGAAATTGTACCTCGTTAATGTAGGCCTACCTGTTTTAATTTCTCTTTTATTGAAAAAAAAAAAAAAAAACCCAAACCAAAACATCAAAAGTCACCATACTCTCTCTCTCTCTCTCGCTCTCTTTTCATTTCGGCTTTTCCCTAGTTCAGGGGTTGCCACAGCGAATCAATTTTCTCCATATGTCTCTGTCGTGGGTGTCTTCCAGCGAAACCCTGGCCTCAAAAGTCTCCATACACAGGGGACTATGTTTGATAGCACCACGTCGGTAGTGCCTTCGTCAGTAGATGTTCGTGGACGTCCACTTCTCGGTTCGTCCGCAACAGTTCCAGTCTTATATAGGCCTTTAAAACTATTAACATTTTTAGAAGACATTTACCTAAAAGTGTTAATTTCCCGAGACTTTTGGGTCCACCCTGTATTTTATGAAGAACCTCTTAAAATTGCTAGAACAATTAACATTCAGCTAGAGACGTGTACTTGAGCAGGAAAGGATATTGTATTGTTCAAATTCACGCTGTCACGTGCTCCATACTGGTGATCAGAATTTCGGTTCTTTTTTCAGTGAGTCGCATATTTTGGTTCAGACCACCAATAATTGCCATTTTCTTTTCTAAACGCGACAAGGTTTCCGATACTGCGACCAGTATTTGGGAAGTGCAAATCTTTAGGGTATCCATGTAAGATTAGTCAAAGTTAAAGGAGATGCGTCATAAGTTCAGAACGCTCCAGATGCAGAAGCAGGAAAGAGCAAAACCGAAGTAGAGCATCAGGATCAATCAGGCAATCAAGGCAAGCGGAGTCACTGCCGGAAAAGTATAACAGGATCTGAAACATGGGCTCACAGAGGTTTTTTTTTTTTTTTTTTTGCTTAAAAAGGTATGGCCTATCTTGTGATCAGAGTGCAAAACAGGGGCTTTATTCTAGTTAGGGTGGTGAATCCGGAACCTCACAAGGTGCACGAGGACGCAACACACCCTGAAAGGGCCACCTCAGTGCACCACTGATACATGCATTCAAACCTAGGGGGAATTTATCTTATCCAATGCACCTACCAGCATGCATTTCATTTTTCAGTTTTTGGAGGAACCAGAGGGGAAACCGTGGACACTAGGAGACCATGCACATAACTGTACCACCACACCACACGGAACCACCACCACAGTCTTGCATCTTCTGTAAATCATATTTACAGAAAAAATAATTTATTGATTAATTAATTTATTTATCAATTTATTATTATTATTATTATTATTATTATTATTATTTCCTTAATTCATTCATTGAATGATTTATTTAAATTGTCGGTTTTTATTTATTTAGGTTTTATAAATATATTTGGCAAAATACAGTATAAGCTCGCAAAAAAACCCAAAAACCTTACTGTGAGCGTGGACCTAGGAAATAAGATTATAGCGTCATCTCGTGGTTATTAATGTAAAGGTTGCGTGGCCTTTAGAAGCCATAGGCTATTTAGTCGTTAGAGGGCGCACTCATTTAAATTTTCAAACGAACTAACTCAGAATCTGTAAAATGTCTCTACTCCTTCAAGTCAGTGGGCCGCCAGTTCGGGCCTACAGTGAGTCAACAGCAAAACTTTTCAACTTCTTGCTCTATTGACAAACAAAACAATAACATGATCCAGTTTTGTGTAGTCCTTATAATAAAAATGTTGATTTGCTAAATAACATAATTTTATGGAGACTACTGCCAAACGAGCACAGATATACTATGTAGGCCTATAATAAATAAATAAATCATCTCTTTCGTCTGGTTAGAAGACAAACACGTGACCACAGCACCACTCAGCACTGCTGCTATTATATTAGGTTCCAGTGTTGTCTACTGTTTTAGAATCTGCTATAAAATAATAATAATAATAATAATAATAATAATAATAATAATAATAATAATAATAATAATAAAAAGAACCTGTTATTGTTAAACTTCGTGCATTTGTATAACTACCTGCACTAAACTGACTATGACTCGGTATGTCCAGATTATGTATGCTGCGGTCGCCTAATATATGAATAAATCACAATGTAAAACCAGTTAGTGTATTTGTGTCAGCAAGTATGATGTAAATTAAAATGCTCGTTGATTAATTTGCCTTCGTCATCAAGCACCTAATAAACAGATATGACATGAGAGATTTTCTTTTCCATTTTTTATTGTCTTGCGTAAAAACTTAGTCGACCCAGCTCACAATTTATCTGTAGTTAAGCGAAAACCGTGCATTGAAATTGGATAAAAGAACATCCGGTAAAAAATTTATTTTTGAACTAAATGCAACATTTTTATTGTGAGTTTATTCGGCTATACTGCGTTCTATAGCAAGCGTTTATATATATATATATATATATATATATATATATATATATATATATATATATATATACGCAAAAATAAAAATTGTTTACTAATTATTACTATAATGTTTCTGCGCTTGCACTCTCTCTCTCTCTCTCTCTCTCTCTCTCTCACTCACACACACACACACACAGTACTGCGACACAATTGCACACACGTGACAATTTTACAATTTATTAGATTAGATATTATTGTTTTATATTATTTTATTATTTTATTATTGAAATAGTTTGTGTTTTCTATGCATTTCTATTTGACAACTGACATTTAAGTTCTAAAACTTTTATTTATTATTATTATTATTGCACACGCATTCTAGTTTTCTAGCCTCGTGCATGTTCTTAAAATTTCGTGTTGATATGCTGTATTCATTTGCTTTTTCGTAGTCCACCAAAACATAGAACCAGAACATAAATGTGAGATTTCTTTCGTTTGTCCTCAGTAACTGCTTTATGCTGATCAGGATCGCTGTGGATGCTCTTGTTCCTGGTAGGCAGTGACCGGAACTCCAGTCCATCGCAGGGTATCACAAAACCAGGAAGGATACTCAGACCCTGGGCCTTTGAGGTGGCAGGACGCCACCCTTGTCTGTGTAATATACTCCTATAAGTTTATTTGGTGTGATTATTCACATGAGGAAACAGCAAGTGGCCCAAATAGGCCAGCTTCATTCCGAGATCTCTACATCTTATTTTAAACACTGTGACTTCAATGAGATATTTGTCTCCTGTTTGCACTCACATTAGAGCCGACTACTAAATAAACACTGATCTATACATGTTTATATCGAGTAAAACCTTATCACCATATTGTGGGTTGCAATCTGCTGCTCCTGTTTATTCACTGAAAAAACAAGGCCTTGGGCCATCAGGTGTATAAGCTAACAGCGACTTTTAACATGTGCATAAAATGCTAAATGAAACAACTCTGCTACACTGCTATGTCTATCCTTTCACTTCACTTATTCACTTTATTTCCACAAAAAATCATAAAATGTCATTTAAAAAATAATAATAATAATAAAACCCCCCAAAAAAGTCTAACTTCAGTCGATTGGATGCAATCGTTTCCAATTAATCTTATTTGGCTGAATTATTAATGGAAAAATTTATACATAATGAGAGCCTTCCCGTTTTAGCATGGCTTAGAAATAGTGTGGTCAAATGTTATCTGGCACTAACTACTACACTGCCGAGAAAGTCGATGTTTAGGGAAACTCCACGCTGCCTAAGCCTGATGGAAAGGCTCCTATCTGGTCATAGATACAAATCATGAGAAGAGGCTGTGTGTGTGTGTGTGTGTGAACGCGCCCTGGCGTCCCGAGGCATCGCCGCTCTGTCGCCAGCGCTATTTACACTCAAGGGCCTAGGCCACTTATCCTGACACCAGGTATGTCCTACCGGTAGTGCACTATTCAGAAGATGTGGTCATCCTTGCTTTCGGCGCAGACAAGGTCTTTTCGACGCTTTGTTTACATTTCTATTAATCTCCATTAAAAGCTTCGGCAACGGCTAACCCTCTACAGGATAAACGCGGCGCGGCTGTAATGGTCTAACAAGCACGTTTTCTGCTGGAACCCGTTTTAACTGAGTTGTAAGCTTGACGTTAAAGTTAAAACAAACTGTCAGGAGTGAAATCGCAATAAAAGAAAATACTAGACATTCATCTATCTATCTATCTATCTATCTATCTACCTATCTATCTATCTCCATAATGTTTTGCTTGTAATAATAGCATATTATTCTATAATTATTTTAGAGATAGTAATTTATATTTAAACAATAATACTGAGTCACTTTGTACATGTATAATGAATGGACTACACATTAAGTCACATTCATCGCAAAGCTGCAATCGAGTCCAGCTGAATAACCCAAACGCTGATATTAATGTCCACTCTTTATGTCTGTTTAAGTTCCCCGTCGAGCTTCTGCTTTTCGTCAACAGGCCTCGTGTGCGCCTGGCCTCTCTCAACATAAATAGCCCATACAACAACTGTCTTCATGCTCGATCGGCGAAAACGCAAATGAATCAGTGGGAAGCTCCGGGAGGCTTGGAAACAAAGTGCACTTCATTTAATCACAAATCGGAGCGAATATATACTGACTGGCTTTATTTTATAACTTCTCTCATGCACAGGCGGGCCAGGAAACATGTTTCTTTCTTTCTTTCTTTCATTTAAAATGACTGAAAACCTTAGGCAGACCTATAGCAAACATTATACATTGACCCCAGTGAGGAGCTTTGTGTTCCTTCATTCACTGCATCTGCTGTTTACACATGGATATTTTCACAAATATGTTTCACTGCGCATCAAAATGATGATGTATTTAACTGCGAGCTGATTTTAACGCTTACTTTGCCTACTTTAAGGCAATAACAAAGGAGCCCAAAAGAACTGAGCTGCACACAACATTATTCTTAATATAAAACAAGATAATTATTTAAAAGCAAATTTGCACCCCCCTCGTCCCCGTCCCCTGTCATTTGAGAGCCTGTAGGTAAAAGTCTGATCGTAAACTCCGAGGTATTGCATCTAGATGTCCACATAAGTGTAGGTTAATGCAGTCGATACTGTAATTCCAAGTTATTTACTAACAGTAATGATTGATAAAGAAGTTGTCTGTTTAGATGTGCATGTGCATGCGTCCTCCAGCGTCCAAACTTTTATTTAACATTTGGTCCAACGCAAGGTATAGAAATATTGCAATACCATGGGATGTCACCGCCCCGCCCCCGCCCCCCCCCCAAAAAAAAACAAAAAAAAAACAACAACTAATACTTCATGTCAATCAAAAATATTGTCAGCATAAAAAAACAACTTAATTTACATGCAATCACCAGATTTGGCGCCATTACATATTTTACACTCTCAAATGTAAAGTGTCCCTGCTGATCTGTAGCGTGCTGCTATAGTCACAATACTATATAGTATGTAATGATTTGCTATTGGCGTGAAGCATCTTATTCAAGCCTGTACAGAAGGCGTGTGGTTGTTGTGGAACTACCATGCCCGGATGCCCTGCAGAGGTCCTTGGCACGATGAAACGGAAGTCCCTTGTGATGACTGAGGCTGGGAGTGTGCTCCGAGATTATTCAAACTCATGGACATTAACGGGTTGGCGCCTGTGTTTGCTGGGAGTGTTGGCAGACTAGGATATGAGCAATTGTATGCATTTGTATATGCGGCATTATTATAGGTTGAGTAACCATTATACCCGTACGGGTTGGACCCCACAGCGTAGGTAGCGTTATAATTCTGTGATCCAGAAAGACAAGGTTTGCCGTCCCGGACTAAAACCGGTACCGCCACGCGTCTCGGCGGCGGCGGATGGTGATGATGATGACCAGCCATCTCCAGGCTTTTGTCTTGACGCTGGCGCTTGCATTTGTATCTTCGGTTCTGAAACCAGATTTTGACCTGGGTGGACGTGAGTTTCAGAGTGTTCGCCAAATGTTCTCGCTCGGGAGCGGAAAGATACCGCTGCTGCTTGAAGCGTCGCTCCAGCTCGAAAACCTGCGCCTGGGAGAAAAGCACCCGTGGCTTCCGCCTGGCTCTCTGCCTCTGAGCTCTGTCTGGGTCCGAGGGCAGCTCACAATCCGGGGACCTCACTGCAGCACCACAACTCTCTGCAACACACACACACACACACACACACAGTGGTTGCTAAGAATAATAATAATTATTATATTATTATTATTATTATTATTATTAATAATAATAATAATAATAATAATAATAATAATAATCACAACAGCACGTAGGCTATCACTATGGTGAATTTATTCCTTTTCATAATGAAAACGCTTTATAAATAAAGTAAATAGGCGCAAAACCGTCCATTTATTTTTTATCTGTAATTTAAGCTACAGTTCACATTTCAGGATCTAAACCAATTTGTTTTCTTTGCATCTAAAAACCCTTAAAATAATTAACAGAATAAGGCATCAGGAAAAAACCCGATAATTTTCACATTTTAGAAGCCAAAACAATAAGGATAAATACATCCAATACATCGAATTGTGATTAGAACAAAAATTAGACTACAGACATTTAAAGATTAACTTCCTCTGTTAACCTTAAGAGATCCAAACCAATTTGTACCCTTGATTTAGATTAGTGTTGGTTTCTTTAATTAGGAGGTCGGTTTTTTTGTTTGTTTTTTTGTTTGTTTGTTGTTGTTGTTTTTTTTGTTGTTTTTGTTTTTAATCAAGGTTTTAAAGTGCAAATCACTCACTGGTTTCCTGCTCTTCGAGGTCGTCCTCTAACTTTGCGTCTACGACGTGTCCCAGAGCGGGATGGCCAAACATGGGCGGAGAAAGGCTGCTTTCCACCAGGTTGTCCTGTACGGAGAGGGCGTTGAGGAAAGCCATCCTGTCCTCGCTGTCTGAGAATCCGGGGCTCTCTGCGCCTCCAAGCAGGCAAGATGGTGGAGTGTGAAAGCGCTGCTGCTGCTGCTGTAAATCCGGTAAGGGCGCTTGCACAGACTGGCCGTGGTGGTGGTGAGATTGCTGCTCCAGCTTTAGTATGTCCTTGACAGAAAACGGGGTTGACGTTACTGGGCTGGGAAGCATCATCGGGCTCTGTTCAGCGACATCTAGAACATGAGCTCTGCTGAACTGGCGTCCTGAAACACTGAGTCTCACTAAAAATATTTACTTTAGACAGGCAAAGATTTCATGGAAACATACCCAATATGTCAACTAATCTTCCATTTTCGGGGTAGAGCGACAGAGGCGCGCGCAGAGGGACGAGCAAGGCCAGTCCCCTCGTGAAAGCATTGAGCTTCGAGACGCTGCAGTGTGTTTTGCAGCAGTTTCTTGAAGTTGTGGCATTGCTTCGTGCTGGTGATGTCATGCTCCCGGGGCGGGATGAAGGCTGAACGAGTGACGAGCAACTTGCCCTCAGTACCAAACCAACTAGCTCACTGTTTCTTACGCTGTCTGAGTAAAAGGGGTTCCTATTTGACCGCATATCATAGACTAATGTAAGGTGCAGGGTTGGCTGTGATTAGGTTTTTTATTTTTTTTATTTTTGAGTAGCCTACATTCATGGCTCTACAGAGATGAACAACGGTAGGAGCATAAAGTTTTATTAGTCCTATTTATATGTGGCAAAGTCACACACACGCTATCCAGACGCCTGTGAATGAATTATTGATGATGATGATGATGATGATGATGATGATGATGATTATTATTATTAACTTATTAATAAATAAATTTATTAATGTGGAATAAATTATGATTGCTTCAGAAACGAATTTTGGATATTTTCTCGCTGAATCAGTGCATAAGAAAGAACTGGAGCTGATCAAAGACCAGTAGCCTACATTTCTCAGAAGCACAAAATAGATTTCATTTTAATGGTATCTGTAATATATGCTTGCAATCATTACAAATCTTTAATTTTCCGCCACACTATCAAATCAAATGCGTGAGATCAGCAGTGCTGTTGAAGTGGACGATTACACAAGACCTTTAGAGATGACCAACCGCAGTGCTGACTCAACCACATAGTTTAGACAGTAGAAGTTTTTGCGTAACCTATTTGGTAATTTCCATTTGAATAATGTCTACTGAAAAATGTATTTAAAAAATCAAATATTAGCTCTCATTCAAGCTGATATCGAGAAGACATTTTGTTTAGTCTTCTCCAACACGTGGTTGCCTTACTTTCAGTGGAAAAATGATGTGTTTTCAGATATTTCACCATCATACATTTCAATGTATTGCATTTAGGCATATTCCATAGTCATATTTATTTCAGGAGAAATGATCGTTTGCTAGATTAATTGCACGTTAATATTACTGGTAAGTGTGAAATATGGAATATGATAGCATCGAAATACATTACGTTAAATAATCTCAGCGTTTATCGACCTTTATAAACAAAGATTTGACGTTTCTACAGAAAAACTAAATTCTTTGATATATTCTATGTCTCTATGCACCATTATCCATAATTATTGCAGTGCATGAAAAAAATCACATATTTACTTAAAATACACAAAAAAATATGAATCGACATTAAATTACACGGCAGATTAAAAACACGATTCCGTCTTTCTTTAGTGCAAAAATGTTGGACCAAATTTGGGCATTTGTCTAACGAAAGAAATTTTGTAGCTCGGGAAAGACGCCATATGTCATATGTATAGCTTTAAAAAAACAAACGTGATTTTTTTATTTTCATGTACAAGCTAAAAACTCTATTATTATTATTATTATTATTATTATTATTATTATTATTGTTGTTGTTGTTGTTGTTGTTGTTGTTATTATTATTATTGACGCAGTTGGAACCGTTACAAGGGCTTACAAATTACAAGTTAGAAGTAGCCAATGACTCAATCAATAATAGCCTAAATGGCATGGTGGGAGATGGACAACTTTTCTGCTCACTGAGTGATGCTGTCTGCTGTCTGCTGTCTGTTGTCTCTTGTCTCTTGTTCTGTGTCATTTGCAGTCCAGCACCGGCGCCAGTGACAAAAGGTGGTCGCTGCTAAAAAGCGGAGGAAAGACAGGGGAGAGTAAAACGAGATAATCTCATCCGTTAGCAATCAACACTGCTGTTTAGATTAGCCTGATATCTTCCCGTCTAAAGATAAATGTCTCAAAATGGCCCATGGAGGCTAATAGCGCTGCAGATGTTAAAAGAGTTACAGACACAATTTTCAATAAACTCGTATACAGCATCACCCTGCTGAATTAAACATAGTGATTCTTTTTTGTTCAGTAACACGCATGTAACATTGGTGCTACATTAAACGAACATAAATATAATTGTATTAGGTGCAACCGAAAATTTGAGGCCAATTGTTTGTCAACACTTCATGCAGAGAGCCGACTTCACAGCATCTTTAGAAAGGGTCTATGCGTTATCTCATTTTTTTCCGGAACGTTTTATCAGCTCGAAGAAGAGTCACGGGCTCTATAAAATGCCTAGCATCCATCCTGATAAATCCACGTGTGCTGACACAGTGGGAAAAAAGGACAAACATGGTGAAGTGTCTTACAGGATATATAATTTATAATTGCTAATTAGAGATGTTGCCTGGCTTTCTGCGGTGTGTTAGCAGTGCTAAAATGTGTTGTGTGTTGGAGTTGGGGTAGAGGTCACTAATAGCTCCATTAGGTTCGGCGCGTCCCACTCAAGCAAGCAATTCAGCTGACCGTGAAGGGCGCATGTGTATTGCTCATCCACACCTCCAAATACATCCACACACACACACACACACACACAACCACTCACCATATAACATCCATTTCTATTATCTAGCCTCAACAAAAAACATAATTATCTATGGCACGAATTTATAACTCATGTTCTCTATTATTATATATTCTCTGCGTTTTGACGCAAATTCACACTAGAAAGAATTCTTATGAAAAAAAGCTGGCATCCATGTGTCTGTGTAAATTGATAAAATAAGACCAAAGTGCATCAGTCCTGATGTCAACGTCATCACCACAATTAAGTTTTGTCATCTTTATACAGTCCATGCGTTTGAGTCTATGTGTAAGACGCGCCTGCGCTCTTCGCTTGTTTAAGTCATTTTAAGAGTTTAACATAAACGTCGTATATTTTCATTAGCGCGAAACGCCTCTGTCGTTATTGCTTAACTACGAGCAGCTTTTATTACCTCATAGCACATATCACTCACTCGAATAAGATTTTCCTTTCTAAGCGGATTTTTCTTGCGTCTTCTTTCAGAAAATCCATCATTATTTCGTTTATTTAACACATATATTTTACTATAAAAAATGTACCCCTAATCTTCCATTTTACCTTGATGCATTCCTAGTGACTTGAAATAATTTCCAGAGTTGTTATATATATATATATATATATATATATATATATATATATATATATATATATATATATATATATATATATTTACAGTATGTTTCTCCATGTAATGGCCTGTAGTTTATCTGAGCGCTAAAACCATTTATTCGGTTTTATAGAAACGGGCCTCCCTGACAGCCGTGTCCTTAACATGGACGGATATCAGCTGTACCACACGCAGTACTCTCTTTATTGTGATATTTCATTATAGCCCTGCACTAATCCACTAAAATGCTGTAAATGTTTATACCATATAAACTACCACAATCCCATGTCTTAAATAAACTTTTTGGGAATTGTCTCACTTACCTGGCATTGTTCACATGGATTTTGTTGCCAGAGCTTTCTGACAAATGTCAATTCCCTGTAATAAAATAAACCAAACAATGCAGCATTCCTAGTGAATCACTTTACCTTCAGCTTCATCTCCTTCCTCAATGAATCTGAGAGAAATGACAGCAGTGTTTGCGTGCCAGTACCAGTCTTGACACAAACAGACTTTAAATCCATGTTTACGTGAAGGAAGAGTCTGTTTCCTGAACCTAACAAAACCCAGGCCTGAGCGCCATGACAGTGAGCTGGTCAGCAGAGGGAGGGAGAGGCCAATAGATCATTTTCATCAGGACCTGCACCAAAGTTTGACTGCAGAGGTGTGAAGTGGAGGTTATGGACTCAGAGCTAGCTGGCTGAAGACAGCTCATTTATGACTCACTGCCTTACACTGTGAGAAAAAGTTAAATCCAAAACCCTAATAGGTTATTTGGTTAATTTGTCTGGATGGACCATTAAAATCCTTTAGAAGCTTCTAAAGAAAGCTCTTATTATACCATCCTTGAAAAACCCTTAAAACATTTGTTTTTTCTAAGCATTTGTTTTTAAAGAGAAACAAACAAACAAAAAACCATCATGCAACCATATAGTGAATACGTTGCCATTTTTAAGCTTAAATAGCATTGCTAGGAATAATATAGTCATGAGCAATTGTTTAATAATAGTAATTCATAAGTATGGTTACTTAATAAAAAAAATTACTCCATGATATGAGAACAATAATGTTGCTATATAATTGTGGTATTAAAAATTAAACAACTGTATACTGCCTATTCACAAAAGCATGTCAACATATTAATCTCAATTACGATGTCTTGATTTTCATGTCAATAAATCACCCAGACAATACAGTGGAATTTGTGGAAGAGTGGTGTGTGTGGTTCAGACATGATCCAATCAGTTTTTTACTGAACTGAATAATTGCAGATGTATGACAAGGAGGGATTTACTGCCTTCTTCCTTCACACACCCGGAATGCAACCAATGAGAATCACCTTGGTAAATTCCACAGAAAAATTACACTGAATCCAGACTTCATAGCCTAAGTTGGGTTTTGTTGACACAAGGGTTTAGAAACTGCTGTACTGCAAATGAACGCCCATGATTGATGGTCCCGAACCCACCGAATGGTTTTATAGCATACCAAAAACCATTAGGTGGGTCTACAGTGCCAGGCTGAAGTGATACCCTGAAATAGGTTTTACCTAGAGCATTTTAGAATTTTCAACCATGTTGATGAATAGATTCAGTCAGAAACAGTTTCTGAGTACCAAATATGCCTTTTTAAACACAAATTAAAATATCTTACTGCTCACAGTTATTCAAATTTTAAACAGTAAGGACTGTTGTGATGGAAAGATTGTCATGTTTCAAGTTTTATTTGTCACATACAAGGAGCTATATTCATTTTAGTGAAATGCTTGGTAGCAAGTTTTAGGGCTGTGCTTACGGACAATAATAACAAGGTCAAGGCTATACTGGATCAATAGACTGTACAATATTCAACAGACTATGCAAGCATCGTCATGTCTAATATGTGCAAATGGGAACTGGAGTGCAAGAGCCTATAGTTTGTAACAGTAAGCATGTACAGATAGTCATGTACCAGGAAACATGATTCTGGAGTTGTGAATTAGACAATAAAACATAAGAGACAACAGCCAACAATGGGGAAAAAAAAGAAAAAAAAAGACAAAAGACAGTAAGCAGAGTATGATAAGTCAGTGTTACACAGAGGTCACAGGTGTGTACAGATTGGCATGCTGGTGTGGGTTGTCCAGAGTAAGAGATAGATGGCTATAAAAAGCATGGCCATTGTGGTGAGATTTTACAAATAACACAAAAATTATTCCAGAGAAAAAATCAGGAGAGTGGGCTTAAACTAGTTTTTTCATGTCCTTAAGTATAGTGAACATTTCTCAGCCTAAAACACTGCTTTACCTGCAATTATTATAAAAACAGCTCTTCTATAAATTATAACAGTTGACTTATCTAATCTTCTTATCTAAGTGTATGTGCTTGTTTCACTCATAACCTAATGAAAGGGTAAAAAGATTTATTACTCTTTCTATGTGAAAAAGAAACCAGTTAATTTCAATTCAGTTTTACTTGTATATCACTTTTAACAATATCACTTTAACACAGCATCTTACAGAAATCTATTATCATAAAATTATTATAACATTTTCAGAAACACACTATAGACTATACACTCCTCTCAGATCACCATCTTTTTTTCACTTTGTATAGGACACTGATCCAGAAATGTGCCTGTGCACTTGACTTGGCACACTAGTTGCTGAGCCAGGTTTTCAGGCTAGGCACAAAGCCCGCTATATATACAGTATGCATATCTGAAGAGCTGCAGACCCCCCGGGTCCCGGAAGGTTAGCCTTATCAGCTGCTAGTTGGAAAGCTGTTTGTTTCGGCTGGGCTCTGAGACCTCGGCAGCACCATTGTGCCGCTGATTGAGTCAGGTGACTGATGGCCTTGCCTGCCTTGGCCTCAGACTGGGAGGAAAGGAAGAGGTGAGCCAAAGGCCTGGGAGTGGACCTTACTGAAACACCAGACATTTTCTGTCACACTGCAGCACCAAGCTGGGGAGGTCTACTCTCAAAGACCACTGACGGAAGTTAGGCTAGTATAAATCCCCACCTCCTGCTCCTCCTCATGGGACCAATAAATTAGACAGCTGTATTTCTGCCCAGACAGCCTTAGCCTTGCAGGTGTGTGTTTGTATATATGAGTGCAAATTAGTGACTGTTAAGACTATAATGTGTGTGACCTATGTCTCAGGGAATGTGGTGCAAGAGGAAGCATGTAACCTAAATATTCTCATCCTTTCTATTGCCAGTGATGAGGAGTGATAAAGATATACCAGTGTAAATAGTAGCTACCGTTCATCCAGTGGGCCAGTGAAAGGCTACATTTCCTCTTGTTTCATTTAAAATGTCCCTTGGGCTTCAGTAAAGTTGCAAAAATAAAAAGGAAAGGTTGCATTGAGTTCATCTGACCACTGGAATGTCCATCGTTTACTAAGTTTGTCTCTGAAACAATAATATAATTAATTTCATTTGGATTTATATGGTGTTCACTTGTGCTTACACACCACATGACCTCCCACAGGGTAAACATGTTGCGGGCAGCAAGCCTGTGTTGCTCTAAGCAGCCAGTGTGGCGTCTCCCATCAAAATGACAATTTGTTTTCATTAAGCCATGAGTTCCCATTCATGTGTCGTCATATCTGTAAATAAAAGTGACCATATTTCTGCTCGAACATTTCCTTTGCGATTTAAGTTTGGCAGGGCAATTCGCTCCTTTCTCTGTAGGCGTGTACAAGCTTGGGAAATGTAGAATATCGATCAACCTCTTAAAGCACAGAGTAAGCCCTGGGAATCACTCACGTTGTAGCAATGTGGAGAAAACAGAAAAGATTAATATGATTATGTACAACTAGATGTATACTGCTTATTCTAATGGCTTCACATTTATAACTATAACCTGACAATAAAATGTATATATATATATATATATATATATATATATATATATATATATATATATATATATATATATATATACTGGTTATTTTGCTTTTGTAAAATAATGACTTTGTATGTTTGACCTCTCTTTATTGCTCCTTAAGACCAGAAAGGTAAGGAAAATAAAAGAAAGGAAAACCAAAAGAAGATTGAAAGAAAAGGGAAAAAAGGAATTAAACCGACACTTTGTCAGTGTTTCGAACAAAAATAGGAGCACTCAAGGGTATTCATAGCATGCGTGTAGGGACTTGCAATGAAGAACTTGTCAGGCACTGTGAATCGAACAAATTTCTCTCACTGGCATAACTCTACTAGGCACTATTTAATAATCACACACTCCAAGTGAAACTGAGAACCATTAAGGGTCCTTTGTTTGTATATTTAGGGCGAACCATAAAAGGTTCTATACAGAACACAGTGTTTCCCTATGAGAAAGTGTTTTAAAGTTAGATCCCGTGTAAGAAGCTTAGAACCCTTCACTTTACAAAGAGTTGGATTAAAAACCCTTGAAGAACCCATTTTCTAAGCAAATGCGGGATGGAAGTTGAATTATATTGTACTAATTTTACTAACTAATATTACTAATGCATCAAGACCTGTGATTATACGGTTTTGCTCAGAAATGCTCAGGAATCTTAGAACCCTTAGGAGTTCATTGGTTGTCTCAGCATTCAAATAGACTGGGAGAATCATTAAAGGTTCCACAGCAGACCCTATCAACAGAATCTGTCCCTATCAGAAGAGGTTCTGAGTAGAACCCTTTTAGGAGGCTAAGAACCCTTAAAAATCCAATGAACCTTTAAAAAAATCCTAAAGAAACCAGTTTTTTTTTTTTATTAATGCAAAACTTAATGCATTCTAATAAATAAATACTCTTTCATTATGAATTACATTATGTCCAGTAATACTGCCAGTGATATTTTAGCAGTCATACTTGGATTTTTCTGATATTTACTTATTCATATTCTAGGTAATTACTCTTAGCTGTAGCTGGCTGCATTATTTAAAAAAAATAATAATATGCAAAATGAAAGCAAATTTTGTATAATGCATAATGTTTTACATTTTGTATAATGTTGAAGACATATAACCACACCGCAATACCATATTTGTTAAATCGTGTAAAATAATTAGAAAAACACATATTGATATATTTGAACCCTGTTCCTATTGATGCTGTGACATTTGCTAATTAATACAATGTTTATGTGGAAGTTCTTGTCTGTTTATTTATTCTTTTCAATACCATGTAAACCAATTGCTAGGAGTAGACTGGTAGACATGAGGCTGCACTTCCTACTATTGTTTAAAAAGTCCCTATCTAAATGTAGTGCAGGTCTCCAATGTCATGGTCCAACCAAACACAGTATCAATCAAGCTTGTATAGAATACAGCTAAATGTATGGTTTTCCTTATTCCTTCTTTTAGAAACAGCCTGACTACACCTCAACCTATTTAACTAATGGTTAAGCAAATGTTTATATTAGAAGACATACTGTTTCAAATGCAGAAAAAAATATAAATGCCTTTTTGTACCACTTCTTCAAGTTGAGCACATATTAATTAATAAAACACACTACTTCCTTAATGTATACCGTGTTCTAAACATTCATCTTTCATACTTGTGAAAGCCAAGAGTTTTACCATGGCTGTCCATTATTCTAATGTCATCTTTAATTAGTTTTATGTCTGATCTTTTTTGTTTTTTTCCATAAACAGAACAAATTATGTACAAAAAAATCTTTGGGACATTGATTGATGCACTCAGCTGTCCTCATTTAGTTTTGTTAATGACATTGCATCAAGGCACATGCCATGTAAGTTACATGCCCAAATAATTTATAAACCCTTTTCACTCTTGTTTTTTGCTCACTTCCGTCTCTAAAGCAGTAGAAAGACGAACAACCAACATGGATTTGAAAAGGCCTTAAGACTCAGTGACCCATGGATGAAAGGCTAATGTAACACGTGAACAACACGAGAAGGTCCCAGTCTGGAATGTAGTTTTGTGTTCATGTTTGGTATGAATGGCTCACTTCCTTCATGGTCCATGAAGCAAAGAAGGCTTCTGAAATTCTACCCTAAAAGTAAATATTGGTGTATCTGAATGAGGCATTAATCAATAATGGACAATAAAAATAATAATTTGTTTTCTGGTGATTTGAGTAATAAGTAGACAGTAAACATGTAGACATTATTGATAAAATACTCAATAAAAAAGAAAATCAGAACGTCTGAATGCTAAACCATTTTTTTATACAGCGCTTCATAACTTCTTCATTCTATGTTGATTTACTGATTAATTTTTATTCAATGCTGTGTAGTTTGTGCATTCTCATTCAATCTCATGTTAACCTGCAGAGTGGTAGTATGACTGAAGAAGCAAGCATTTGACCAGAAGGCAGATATGTCAAGCTTCTTCTGCATTCAACCGCCCCCCAAGTCTCTGTCTCTCTCTGCCCCCCCCCCCCCCCCCCCCGCCCGCGTAAAAATCCCATAATTACCAAGATGACAGGTAACACAGAGGTTAGAGAGACTAACTGCCTAGAAAAGAATGCAAATATCTCCCGTAGGAGGCTGGCAGATTGAGAGAAAAGAGGAGATGTTACAATTGCAGCTGAAACCCCTCTGTCACTGACATATGCAAATGTTCAGCCAAACAGAAAGACAGACCCAAACACATTCCTCCTACAGGTAACATTATTTATTGAATTATATTTCGACTGTTCCAGGTTTGCCAGACAAGCTGTCATATTTTAGCTTTAAAAAGATTTTGTGTGCAGGACAACAAGTAAAACACTAAATCTAATGATGGAGCCTTAAAGTTTTCAAGTAAGAGAATAAATTAAGTAGTATTCAAATAGATTTACCTTTCAGTCAGTAAAATAGAGTATCAAAATTTAGTAATAAAACTATAAGATAAAATTGCCAGTACACGTATTTTCAAGTCTCTTAACTTCCAGTTTAGGTATTTCATTTTAATTTGTCCATGGTCAGTATGGGTGGCCAGATTTTACTCAGGAGAAAACCTGACTTCTGGGCAAAAAACAAACAAACAAACGAACAAAAACAAACAAACAAAAAACAACAAAAGCAAGCTTTGCTTGTTCTTTAAGAAAGACTTATGCACTTACATAAAACATATACAGAGTATAGAAAAGTTAATATATAACAACAACAACAACACCACCACCACCACCACCACCAATAATAATAATAATAATAATAATAATAATAATAATAATAACTTGTTTTATTGCTAGATAATACTAAAATTAAGTGTTTAGAAGTTAAATATTTAATTATGTTACAATGTTGAGGAGATAACATCATTAGACAGGAGAAAGGGTTAAAAGTTTCACAGATTTTCACTTACCATAAAACCACATTCTACCTACATACCATGGCAAAAACCTACGTACACCCATGTCATATTTCAGATAAACTCAAATAGACTTGTCTTTGTGGTCTACGATGCTTTATTGTTAAAAAAAACAAAAACAAACAAACAAAAAAAACTACATTTGAAGGAAATGGAAAAATATTCATTTGATTTCTCCTTGTACCATTCCTATAAAGTGACTGTCTACCACCAGGCCTCTTATGTTTACACATGAACACAGGAAACCGAAGAATGATGTTCATTTATGATAAGAATAACTGCACACAGTTAAAATCTTCATGCTCTATTGTAACTTGCAAATCAAATCTGATATAGACTAGGCCTAGACTCCTGCACTGACATTACTCCCTGGTAAGAAAAACTTATATTAATACTAGACCTGCTTGTTATGGGGCAGTAAAGGCCGGCAGCGCCATCTTGTGGTAAAGATGTTCATAACAAGTGAATTTATTATTGCTGGAACTCAAAGAGAATGCAGAGCTGAATGCAAATAAATTATACATACACACACATATATACAAATATATACATACATACACCAATGAGCCATAACATTTAAACCACCTGCCTAATATAATACAGACCTCTGAAGGTGTCTTGTGGTATCTGGCACCAAGACATTAGCAACAGATCCTTTAAGTCCTATAAATTGTGAGATGGGGCCTCCATGGATCGGACTTGTTTGTCCAGCATATCCCACAGATGCTCGATCGGATTGAGATCTGGGGAATTTGGAGGCTAAGTCAACACCTTGAACTCTTTGTCATGTTCCTCAATCCATTCCTGAACAATTTATGCAGTGTAGCAGGGTACATTATCCTGCTGAAAGAGGACACTGCCATTAGCGAACACCGTTGCTATGAAGGGGTGTACTTGGTCTGCAACAATGTTTAGGTAAGTGGTACATGTCAAAGTAACATCCACATAGAATATTTCCCAGAGCATCACACTGCCTCTGCCGGCTTGTCATCTTCCTATAATAATGATAATGATAATGAGTCTTTATTGATCACATATACACATGCACATGCACAGTGAAATTCCTTTCTTCGCATACCCCAGCATGTCAGGAAACTGGGGTCAGAGTGCAGGGTCAGCCATGATACAGCGTCCCTGGAGCAGAGAGAGGGTTAAGGGCCACAACGGCAGCCTGGCAGTGCTGGGGCCCGAACCCCCGACATTCCAGTCAGTAACCCAGCGCCTTAACCGCTTAGCTGCCCCATAATGCATCCTTGTGCCATCTCTTCCCCAGGTATGTGATGCACACACCCGGCCATCCACATGATGTAAAAGAAACACGATTCATCAGACCAGACCACCTTCTTCCACTGATCCATGGTCAGGTTCAGATGCTCAAGTACCCATTATATGTGCTTTCAGCGGTGGATAGGGGTCAGCATGGGCACTCTGAGCGGTCTGCATCTACACAGCCCCATAAGCAGCAAGCTGTGATGATCTGTGTGTTCTGACACCTTTCTATCATAGCCAGTATTAAGCTGTTATGACTCTGTCATGACTCTGCCATGGGTGCCGATATATATATATAAATACACACACACAGTGCATCCGGAAAGTATTCACAGCGCTTCACTTTTCCCACATTTTGTTATGTTACAGCCTTATTCCAAAATGGATTAAATTGATTATTTTCCTCAAAATTCTACAAACAATACCCCATAATAACAACATGAAAGAAGTTTGTTTGAAATCTTTGCAAATTTATTAAAAATAAAAAACAAAAAAGCACATTTACATAAGTATTCACAGCCTTTGCTCAATACTTTGTTGAAGCACCTTTGGCACCAATTACAGCCTCAAGTCTTTTTGAGTATGATGCTACAAGCTTGGCACACCTATTTTTGGGCAGTTTCTCACATTCTTCTTTGCAGGACCTCTCAAGCTCCATCAGGTTGGATGGGGAGCGTCGGTGCACAGCCATTTTCAGATCTCTCCAGAAATGTTCAATCGGGTTCAAGTCTGGGCTCTGGCTGGGCCACTCAAGGACATTCACAGAGTTGTCCTGTAGCCACTCCTTTGTTATCTTGGCTGTGTGCTTAGGGTTGTTGCCCTGTTGGAAGATAAACCTTCACCCCAGTCTGAGTTCCAGAGCGCTCTGGAGCAGGTTTTCATCAAGGATGTCTCTGTACATTGCTGCATTAATCTTTTCCTCGATCCTGACTAGTCTCCCAGTTCCTGCCACTGAAAAACATCCCCACAGCATGATGCTGCCACCTCCATGCTTCACTGTAGGGATGGTATTGGCCAGGTGATGAGTGGTGCCTGGTTTCCTCCAGACATGACTCTGGCCATTCAGGTCAAAGAGTTCAAGCTTTGTTCAATCTTTGGTCTGAGAGTCCTTCAGGTGCCTTTTGGCAAACTCCAGGCGGGCTGTCATGTGCCTTTTACTGAGGAGTGGCTTCCATCTGGCCACTCAATCATTCAGGCCTGATTGATGGAGTTCTGCAGAGATGGTTGTTCTTCTGGAAAGTTTTCCTCTCTCCACAGAGACATGCTGGAGCTCTGTCAGAGTGACCATCGGGTTTTTGGTCACCTCCCTGACTAAGGCCCTTCTCCCCCGCTCGCTCAGTTTGGCCGGGCGGCCAGCTCTAGGAAGAGTCCTTCTGGTTCCAGACTTCTTCCATTTACGGATGATGGAGGCCACTGTGCTCATTGGGACCTTCAATGCTGCAGAAATGTTTCTGTACCCTTCCCCAGATCTGTGCCTCGATACAGTCCTGTCTCGGAGGTCTACAGACAATTCCTTGGACTTCATGGCTTGGTTTGTGCTCTGACATGCATTGTTAACTGTGGGACCATATATAGACAGGTGTGTGCCTTTCCAAATCATGTCCAATCAACTGAATTTACCACAGGTGGACTCCAATCAAGTTGTAGAAACATATCAAGGATGATCTGTGGAAACAGGATGCACCTGAGCTCAATTTTGAGTGTCATGGCAAAGGCTGTGAATGTTTATGTACGTGTGCTTTATTTGTTTTTTATTTTTAATAAATTTGCAAAGATTTCAAACAAACTGCTTTCATGTTGCCATTATGGGGTATTGTTTGTAGAATTTTGAGGAAAATAATGATTGTAATCCATTTTGGAATAAGGCTGTAACAACAAAATGTGGGAAAAGTGAAGCGCTGTGAATACTTTCCGGATGCACTGTATAAACACCGTATAAAGTATAAACACTGCATACGCACGCGCGCGCACACACACACACACACACACACACAAAAATAAGAGCTACAACCAATATCCTCCTGATACCCAAGGAAAAAAAGTGTCATCTATTTTTTCTCTTTTGTTTTGTTTGATTTCCTACCTATTTTGGGTTAAAAAAAGAAAAAAAAAGTAAAAGAAAAAAACATTCTACAATTTAGACTTTTTAAATGCTATTTTTATTTTTAATTTTACAGCATGTCCACTGTAGTGGACCAAAGGACCATTTTAGTTTGAAAAGACAGCCAGACATCTAGAGTAGCTCAAAAAAGTCAAAGTACATGCATGAAAACAAAATGTCCACTACAGAGGACACAAGTCAATGGGCGGGGTCTCAGGATGATATATAAATAAGAGCTATATAATTCTTTACGGGATTGCCTCAAGCTAATGAGGGTGTGCACTGAACTACAATTTCCTATTGGGTCAGACAAAACCCGCCCCCTTCCTATCACTATTTGTAAACGTTTGTGTCAATCATTCTATAACGCTTGTAATTGGTCTTGCTATTTTGTCGCCGTCGCCATTTTACCTCGCGACCTTTCTTACATTGCAAGCAATGATTGGCTACTTCTTGGGGGTTAGGAAGTTGAGAGAGCATTCCTATTGGTTAATTTCACTCCGCCCATTCTCCATTGCTCAAACCAGCTTGAAGGTTAAATTCCTGTAAGGCGACCGGCTTTACTCCACCGACAAAACCTGCAGCTCCCTGCGCTCAGTGTCTCTCGTTTCCCCCCATCTTTTTACATCTAATCAGCCCAGCATGTCGTCGATATTCAGCGAGGTTCCACAAGCCGCTCCCGTCGTCGTTTTTAAACTGACGGCAGATTTTCGTGAAGACCCGAGTCCTACCAAGGTGAACCTCGGAGTGGGAGGTGAGATGCTGTGCATGATGCTCGGCCACATTTAAAGCAGGAACACAGCACGACATGTAGCTGCGTCACTGTGCGTACACTGCTTTACGGCTTTAGTCAGCTCTACATCGTGGAGACAATTTGGTAGCTAGGTAATTAATGCTGAGCTAAGTTACCAAGGTTGCCTCTAGTGACTGTCAGCAGTTAGTCTGTGAACTGTCAGCTTTGCGTTGTCATGTGGACTAGATGACGTGTTTATGTATCTGCCCTTTCAGTGTCTGCTGCTCTCTTTACTGCACACCAGGAACCTGATCAGAGATCATATAGCAACTGTGCTTAATAACACTCTTCCTGACACACCATTGACTCTGAGTGCTATTCAAACCAAAGCAATTTTAGATACATTTCACAAAGTATTTTAGGCGTTTGTCAGTGTCTGGTGGTGTGTTACGATCTGAACCCAAGCCATTAAAACATAATGCAGGATTGCAGAGCAGTTACGTGAGCTTTGAGTAAAGGTGTAACTGCAGCACTTTGTCCTTTGCTGTAATTATTGGGCTCTGCTCTCAGACATGCAGGATGATAGCCAGCTCACCTTCTGATAAAGTTGAAAATTGGTTTCAGTTTACTTGACATTTCTCAGCCAGATGCTAGGCTATTTTCTCTACCCCTGCTGGCAGCAGTTTAGAGGAGACACAAAACCAGTACAACCATAAATGTTTTAAGTTAAAGTGCTGGAACTCATCCAGGTGCAGGCAAAATAGATGAAGAGAGATTAGCGAAAGGCATCCTGTAATGTCAATAGGTTGGGGATATTGTGGTATTTTAAAATGATATTCCTTGCTGGATTAGTTTTTCATTCTGTCTGGTAGCTTGTACAGCAAAGGGTTTTCCATAGAGTATATATTAGAGGTCGACCAATAGTGGATTTTACGGATAAGTAAGTTGAGCAGTACCTGCTGATAATCAACTGATTAATCAAACGATAGTTTTTAAATTTATACTGAGTGAAAACATAACACTAGTGTAAAAAAAAAAAATTGTACCATGAAAAAGTACTGTACTTTTTAAATTAAGTATATATTACAGAAATGTGCAAAAGTATTAGGCGCATGCAAAGAAATGCTTTAGAGCAAAGATGCCTTCAAAAATAATGACATTAAATGTTTCTGCATTAAAAAAAATACTATAAAGAGCAGTAAACATTAATAAATGAAACAAAGTTAATATTTGGTGTGACGATCCTTGCTTTAAAAAAAAGTAGTCTTAGGAACAATTTGTGCGTTTTTATAAGGAAATTAGCTAGTGAGATTTACTGCACACGTTGCAGAACCAGCCACAGTTCTTCTTTGACTGTCACACTTGCTTCTTATTTTTACAGCAAAACCCAGCAGCCTTCATTATTATTCTTTTGGCTGGAAAGTTGTCTCTTATGTACTATGCTGTTTTCTTTAAATACATACAATTTTTTTTTCTGTAACATTTCATTTTGTGTTGGAAATCTAAAATGATTTTATATTGACTTGATGTAGAAAAATCTAACAAAGTTTTATTTAACAAAGTTTGTGCTTAAAAAATAGGACTTTTGCACAGTACTGTGTGTGTGTATACATACATACATACATACATACATACATACATACATATATATATATATATAATAAACTATTAATAAATATTCAAGTAAAGTAAAGATTTATATCCAAAATGAATCAAAAAACACTTCAAATAACACAACAAAATTTATCGGTGTGGATTTTTGCCAATAACTGTTCCAGCAATCGATTATTGGTTTCGATCAATCAGTCGACCTCTAGTATACGTAAAGGTTAGATAAATTTGGGTGCTAAAACAGGAACAGGAGTGTACAAAAATGTGCTTGCAACACCTAATGACTAAGATGCTTAAACCTGGAAACTTGCAGTTGGATAAAATAAATAAGGAATAAGGCAAAGAACAGAACAAAGAGCTTTAAGTAAATTGCTAAGTAAAATGTCTCTTCAGTTAAGCTTGTGACTGTATGTAAGCACTCTTCTCCTTGATAAGACTGCAGTTTTCATGAGACACCTCTTAATTCCATTGGCCAGGTTTGTTTCACCATAAGCAAGATATTTTTAACACACAGGTCGCGTGGGGTTTAATATGATGGTGTAATCATGTAGGCCTGGACAGTTTGTTTGTAAAATATAATTTTCCAAAATAGTAAGCCAAGTGTCTTTTCACTTCTGTTTTGTACAGTAATTGCCTTTTCATCATTTGATTGTGATGCAACCTGTACACAAAAGAAAGTACACAAAAGTACAGACCTAAAGAGTTGAATGGTGATTTGAGACAATAGGTAAAAGGCCATAGATAAGTTCCTCATAGCTCTTTGATAAAGAGAGTTCACAGTTCTTTGCCATTTCTTACTAAAATATCACTGTATCTTATTATTTCCCAGCATTTTGTGCTTTTCCAGTGTCTAATAAAGACGTCTGATCTTTAAACTATGAATATTTAACTACTTGTTGTAGCGTTGTGTCTTTCTGCATCTCCCACTCTCAGCCTGTTGTCACTGAAGCTGCAATGAGTCTTGAATAATTATAAACAGACCCTCAGTGTTGATTAATATTCATTAGTTGACTCAAAGATGTGAAATACAGCTAGCCTGATTCTGATGCTGAAGAATATGAGTAAGAAGGGGTGTAAAATATTAAACCGTGAAAGCTGCAGGGATGGGGAGTTTGGTGTTTTTAACCTGTTTCAGTCCCAAACCAAAGGAGGAAAATGCTGATTCATGTCTCATGATGATGTCATGAAGCCCCAAGATAAGTAAATTATTTGCAGCTGTACTGACCTGTGTTCTCAGTGCTCAGAGAAATGAAAAATAGTTGAACACAACCTTTACCCTCTGGTTATGGACATGTGTGACCAAATAATTTATTTATTGCATTGTTGTGAGAATGGCTCTTGTCACAGTTTGCTAGCAAGGACTGGACAAGACTCGGTGGAATACAGTGGTGTCTTATTTAGTACAATAGTATGTGGTTTGGGTTGTAGTGTGTGTGTCTCCCTTATGCTGTATGATGATTGTTGCCCTGGGCTCATCACGATAGGGTATTTCTCATGACGTACTTAAAGTGTGCGAAAATAGGAAGAGGTTTGTCACGTTTCCCATTTTCCTAATGTTGCTGCAACTCTTTAAAGTCTGAAAACTAGCAGAATGCAGGAATAAAAGACCATTTGCACATAATGTGCATCCAGGAAGTGTTCACCCCCCAACTGTGACCATTTCTCTTTTTTCTTTTTTTTTGTTTTCTACTCTACTTTGCTTTCTATTTTGAAGTCCCTACAGAAATAAATTTAAATAAAGTATTCAGATGTCCTTAAAATATATATATATTTTTAAACGTTATAATTGCTGCATAAAGAATGCATAATTGCTAAGTACCCCTTATATTTATATATATATATAATATTCCTGCACAATAAATAAATCACCGGCTTTGGTAGGTCTCATAGATAAAACAGCAGATCAGATCAGTCCCGACCAAGGAACTGGCCATGAAAGTTCACAAAGCTTTGACACTTTTTTGGAGCACTTGTAAAATTTATTATAACAAAGAGGAAAAATTAAGGCACAACCAAACATGATCAAGACTGACTGCTTGGGCAAGAAGGGCAATTGTCAGAGAAGTGTCCAAGAGGCCAGCTACGCCACTGAAGGAGCTACAGAGCTCACTAGCTGAAATAGGAAAACCTGTCCAAACTTCAGCAATATCATCAGTTCTTCACAGATCCGGCCTCTACAGAAGAGTGGCCAGAAGGAAGCCACTTCTGAGAAAGTCCATGTTAGAAAATCTGAGAGTTTTTCTTTTGATGAGACTACACTTAAACCATTTGGTTTAAAGCCAAAGCATATGTTTGACGCAAACCAAATACAAACCAACACCCCAGTAACACCATTCCATGGTGGTGGTAGCATTATGCTCTTGGGTTTCTATTAAAGTACAAGGAACTGAAAAGCTTGTTGCCATCACAGGCAACATGGATGGAGCCAAATATAATCAAATTGCTGAGGAGAACCTGTTCTAGTTAGACAGACATCTGCATTTAAGGCAAAAATGAATGTTACAGCAGGACAATGAGCCAAATCACAGGCCAAAACCCACATAGGAATGGCTTGAAAAGAAGAAAGTTTGTGTTTTGGAATGGCTGAGTCAAAGCCCAGGCTTGCTGTAAATCAAGTTGAAAAAATGTGGGATGACCTGAAAATTGCTGTCCACCAACATTCCCTGTCTAATTTTGGCAGAGTTGGAAAAAATCTGCATTGAGGAATGGAAGAAAATACCAACTCGTACATATTCCTGTGAATTGTTGTTTTTCATTGTTTTTATTTATTTATTTAATTTTCTCATGGTTTTTTATAGCATACCGGACAGATGAGTGTCAACCATGGGTGCTGCCTGTTGTGAGAAAGGTGGAGAAGCTGATTGCTGCGGATGACAGTCTAAACCACGAGTACCTCCCCATCCTAGGCCTACCTGAGTTTCGTTCTAGTGCATCAAAGATTGCTTTGGGTGAAGACAGTCCTGCCATTTTGGAGAAGAGGGTAAGCACATATTGCATGTCAAAATCTAGTCTGGTCATTACAGCATTTGACAGTGTAATAGGAGACATTGTTGCTAACATTTCATTTAGACCCATTACTATATTCATCATGCACACTGTATTCATTAAATAATTGTTCTGGTCACATTTTGAGCTTTAAGGTCATTTCAGTCAGAGGCGTCAGTGGGGATGCTTTGTTTCAGTATGTTCTTTCCATGTCTTGCAGGTTGGAGCTGTTCAGTGTCTTGGAGGAACTGGTGCTTTGAAGATCGGTGCTGAGTTTCTGCGCAGATTTCACAATGGAAACAATAACACAAAAACACCCGTTTATGTCTCTATGCCCACATGGGGTAAGAGAGAAATTTTTGGGGTTGGGAATGAAACACCCTAAAAAGTTAATATCATCCTAAAAGTGAAGATAAATGATCTGGATTTTTCAAGAGTAAATGCTGAGTTTATGATTTCTGGGAGCATAGTTCAGTTCACCTTTCTAGAGGGCCTGTGATGTGAATTAAAGTTCTGAGTAGTAAGTCCAGAGGTGATCGCCCTAACCTTTATATGATAAGGCTTTATCTTAAGTTGACTAAGCACTCCTTTTGTGGTTGTTTTTTTCACTCTCCAGAGAACCACAATGCTGTTTTTGCTAATGCTGGGTTTGAGGATATTCGTTCATACAAATATTGGGATGCAGAGAAGCGTGGACTGAACCTGTCTGGTTTCCTGGGTGATTTAGAGGTGAGGTGTAAATCTGACAATGCTATTTTAAACATTCCACTCTTGACTCCAACAACTTATTTACATACCAAACATTTATCACTTTTATTGACACCCTTCAAGGGAATTTGTGATTTAAAACCAAAGACCTTTCAATACCAAAGAAAAATATCATTACCATTATAAATAAGGTTTCAAATGTCTGGAAATGTTTGGCAGGAAGAGGACACATAAACATAACATTACTATTTAATTGTTGTTAAATTGCTTAATTTAATATTAATTAATATTAGCATACACTTTTTGGAAGCATGCCTCATGAAAGATGTCCTTCCAGAGCACACTTAAGAAAAAACAAAAAAAAACGCACACATGAACTTCACCAAGTGTCATTGGAAATATAAGTGGAATCATATTTTATGACTGAATGAGTCCAAATCAGACTTTGTGGCCATGGACAGCATCTACATGTTTGGTAAAAAAAGGAAACAAGAACAAGAGCTTGATACCAACTCAAGGTTTGTACAAGGTGCCTGAAGTACTTGAATTTGGCTTTTTAAAATTTAAAGACTGGAAAACCTTTAAAATAGCCATTTTCTATTTAGGGGTGCTTAAAAAATGCTTGAATTATAAAACGTCAATAAGTATAAAATTGCCAACTAACTTTAAATCGTTTATTTTCGATAGAACACAAATACAGTCCTTTCACTCAATATATGACACCCCGCTGCAGCCCCTCCCTCTCCTCCCACTATTCACGCACTCATTTTGACACAGACAACTCTGGTTTATTTTTCAGACCCCTTTAGCAACTTTTTTTTTCCATTTAGTCTAGCATGGTGTTACGTTACGAGACTGGAGTGGAAGCAAGTGCAGATTAAAGTCTTTATTCCAAAACACGAGGTCAATAAACATGAGCAGAGATACGCGGTCTTAAACATGAAACAAGATTCGAGGCCAGAAACATGAAACAAAAATGGGACACGAGAGCACGACCGCTTAGCATCAAAGTAGCTAATACATACATACACTTATACTTCGTTAGCTAATTCAACATATATAATACTGTGCGAAGTACACAGCAACACGAGTGGTTTAAATCACAAACGTAATTAACCTAGAACGCCGACATCGGGAAACAATAAAGACACACCCTCAAACATCAACCAATAACTGAACAGGGAGGAGACAAAACAGAAGCCAGAACAAATGCACGTGTCAATAGTAAGCAAAGTCACCATAGTCCATACGTAATCCAAGAGCGCCCCCTGGCTTTCCGGGCACGTCTTGCGCCGCAGCGCCGTCTGCAGGGGAGATCCTGACAGAATCCCCCCCCCCCCCCCAAAAAAAGAACACTCCCCTCCAATGGCAGTCCTGGTCCCCTGGGTAACCTGTCCTTTGCTGACCCAGGAAACTGAGCGGACTCCGCCATGAAGCATGTAGGCGGAATGCCGTCCTCAGTGGGGTTCGAGATCAGAGCTGTGTTCTCAGCATGGCTGGAACTCAGAACGGTGTCCTCAGCGGGGCTGGAACTCGGGGTGACGTCCTCAGCGGGGCTGGGGCTCGGGGCGACGTCCTCAGCGGGGCTGGGGCTCGGGGCGACGTCCTCAGCGGGGCTGGGGATCGGGGCGACGTCCTCAGCGGGGCTGTGGCTCGGGGCGACGTCCTCAGCGGGGCTGGGGCTCGGGGCGACGTCCTCAGTGATGCAGGACATTGGGGCGACGTCCTCAGCGAAGCTGGAACGCTGGGCGACGTCCTCAGCGAGACAGGAAATCGGGGCAACGTCCTCCTCGACCCTGGGCAGGAGCTTAGCATGAGAGGCTGTCTTTTCGACCTCAGACCTGAACAGGACTTGGATGTCCCCTTTTTGCCCTCTGACAGGAACTTGGCGTGAGCAGAGCTTGGGTTACCCGTCTCTTCGACCCTGGGCAGGAACTTAGCATGAGAGGCTGTCTCTTCGACCTGGGACCTGAACATGACTTGGGAGGTCATCTCATTGACCTCTGACAGGAACTCTGGAGCTGAGATCTCCTCATGGGTCTCAGGCTGAAACTCGGTGGCTGAGGTCGCCATGTTGACCTCTGGCTAAAGCTCTGAGGTCGCCATGTTGACCTCTGGCTGGAGCACCCCCTCATGGGTCTCAGGCTGAAACTCTAAGGCATATTCCACAGCATCACGCGCGCCCTGCTTGATGTTCATGAGTTCCTGTCCCGTCTCTCGAGTGATCAAAGGCATGCCGGAAACGTGCAACGAACTCTTCTAGTGAGGCGAGGGTGCCGCCCACCCGCTCCCACACTGCGGCGGCCCACAACAATGCACGTCCAGTTAAGAGCCCCAGGAAGTGTGCGATCTTACGAGCCTCTGGCATGTCCAGGTGGCTGGAGAAGAACAGAGACCATTGCCGCAGGAACCCTTTACATCGCTCTGGTTCCCAGCATACCTCTCTGGCATTGGCGGCGGGGGAAACTGCGCGGGGGGCAATGTGGCGGGTGGCACGGCTTGCGACAGCTGAGCTATTTGCTACGTTAAGCGAGAGATCTGATCTAGGCGCGCGTTTCTTGCTTTACTCTGGTCATCGATAGGTTGACGCCATTCTGGTTCCCCCACTGCTTCCGTAATTTCAGAGCTCTGGAATGTGCCGGGACATGGATCAAAGTATTTCGAAAACAGGGGTGCCCGAGCAACATCCTTGACAGGACAGGAAACCGGAGCGAGGTTCTCGGCCGAGCCGGAAGGCGGAGCACAGTTCTCCTCCGAGCTGGAAGGCGGAGCGGCGCGGACATACCAAGCTACATCCTCCTCCCACCTTGGTGTACCGGGACACGGATCAAAGTATTCTGCAAACAGGTGTGACCAAGCGATGTCCATGCATTCCTGCTGCTTCCGTAGTGAAGCGGAGTACTCCGTAAACAGAGGTGGCAGAGGGAAGTCCCTCTAGTAAACAAAGTCACCATAGTCCATACGTAATCCAAGACGGTGGCTCGTGCATGCGCGCGCCCTCTGCCTTTCCGTGCACGTCTCGCGCTGTCTGCAGGGGAGATCATGACACATGGCTGGAAAATGCACCATATAAAAATTGGTTGTTTTTTAAAAAATTATTATTATTAATAATAATTTTTTTTTTTGGAATTTAAAAATTAGAAATAAAGAATATGTTTGACATTTCTTGTATAGTCCTTGAAAACAAAAAAATTGTGCTTGAAAAGTCTGTGAGAGTCCTGGAATTTCATTATGAAGCATCTGTACAAACCCTGCCCACTGTCAAATATGTTCATGAAGAATTGATGCTCTTTGCTATTTATCGATTTGAAAAAAATTGTTAAAACTAAAGACTCTCCATGTACAGAAGTGCAAACATCTAGTTTAGCCATAGCATTTATGATTTTTGAACTGTTGATAAGGTGATTAATGAGACACCTGAAAAGTATGCTTTTCTACTTTCTCTGATAAAGTAGCACTCAAACGGAATGGGTGAGACTGTGGTCATTTTGGGTGATTAAAAAATGGAGGTGTTGCTTATTATAAAGTGGCAGTCACATCAGACATTTGCCTTGGTGCACATTTGAAACAAACAAAAAAAATCTAGCTGATGTTACCTTTACATGGTTTCTAAAATCGCGTGCCATCTGGACTGCCTGTAATCGCTTGATTTTGTAAATAGCAAAGTAAATAGCAAGGGCAGTATATAACTAACTGTTGATGCGTGCAACTTGACGGTAACATGTGATCAGTTTAGTCTACCAAAAAATTCTGGATGTAAAATGGTACTTGAAATTTTGTGAACCCTTTAGAATTTTCTATATTTCTGCATAAATTTGACCAAAAACATCATCAGATTTTCACACAAGAAAAGTAGATAAAGAGAACCCAATTAAACAAATGAGACAAAAATATTATATGTGGTTATTTATTTATTGAGGGAAAATGATCCAATATTACATGTCTGTGGGTGGCAAAAGTATATAAACCTTTGCTTTCAGTATCTGGTGTGACCCCCTTGTGCAGCAATAACTGCAACTAAATGTTTCCAGTAATTGTTGATCAGTTCTGCACATCGGCTTGGAGGAATTTTAGCCCATTCCTCAGTACAGAACAGCTTCAACTCTGGGATGTTGGTGGGTTTCCTCACATGAACTGCTTGCTTCGTGTCCTTCCACAACATTTCTATTTTATTAAAGTCAGGACTTTGACTTGGCCATTCCAAAAAATTACCTTTATTCTTCTTTAACCATTCTTTGGTAGAACAAGTTGTGTGCTTAGGGTCGTTGTCTTGCTGAATGACCCACTTTCTCTTGAGATTCAGTTGATGGACAGATGTCCTGACATTTTTTCATTAGAATTTACCGGTACAATTCAGAATTCATTGTTCCATGAATGATGGCAAGTCGTCTAGGCCCAGATGCTGCAAAACAGGCCCAAACCGTGATACTACCACCAGCATGTTTCATAGATGGGATAAGGTTCTTATGCTGGAATGCAGTGTTTTCCTTTCTCCAAACATAACACTTCTCATTTAAACCAAAAATTCTATTTTTAGCAAACTGCAGAAGGGCAGCAATGTTCTTTTGGGAGAGCAGTGGGTTTCTCCTTGCAACCCTGACATGCACATCATTGTTGTTCAGTGTTCTGATGGTGTACTCATGAGCATAAACATTAGCCAATGTGAGAGAGACCTTTAATTGCTTAGAAGTTACCCTGGGTTCCTTTGTGTCCTCTTGGACTATTGCACGTCTTGCTCTTGGAGTGATCTTTGTTGGTCGACCACTCCCGGGGAGGGTAACAATGGTCTTGAATTTCTTCCATTTGTACAATCTGTCTGACTGTGGATTGGGAAAGAGTCCAAACTCTTTAGAGATGGTTTTGTAACCTTTTCCAGCCTGATGAGCTTCAATAGCTCTTTTTCTGAGGTCCTCAGAAATTTCCTTTGTTTGTGCCATGAAACACTTCCACAAACATGTGTCGTGAAGATCAGACTCTGTTAGATCCCTATTCGTTAAATATAACAGGGTACTCACTCACACCTGATCGTCATCCCATTGATTGAAATCACCTTACTCTAATTTCACCTTCAAATTAACTGCTAATCCTAGAGGTTCACATACTGTTGCCAACTCACAGATATGTAATATTGAATCATTTTCCTTAATAAATAAATTACCAATTATAATATTTTTGTCTCATTTGTTTAATTGGGTTTCTTGGCTTTTTTCTACTTTTAGGACTTTTAGAAATCCAATGATGTTTTAGCTCATATTTATGCAGATATATAGACAATTCTAAAGACTTCACAAACTTTCAAGCACCACTGTAAGTGAGAAAACTGAAATCAGTTGTATGCAAAACAGGTGGAATGCAAAAACATGTATTTTGCATTGCTGTGCAGAAAAAAAGGATGTTCAGTGATAAATGCGCATGGTAGTACATGTGCGCCGACAAATTTTTAAAAATATATTCAGTATGTTCCGTTCCCTCCACTAATATTGGCACCCTTGATAAATATGAGCAAAGAAGGCTGTGACAAATTGTCTATATTGTTTAAACTTTTGATATCAAACATTTGCAAACACAACAAAGGTTTATCCAAAAAAATCTTTGTTGAATATACAGTATCTCACAAAAGTGAGTACACCCCTCAAATTTTTGTAAATATTTGATTATATCTTTTAATGTGACAACACTGAAGAAATGACACTTTGCTACAATGTAAAGTAGTGAGTGTACAGCTTGTGTAACAGTGTAAATTTGCTGTCCCCTCAAAATAACTCAACACACAGCCATTAATGTCTAAACCGCTGGCAACAAAATTGAGTACACCCAAAAGGGAAATTGTCCAAATTAGGCCCAAAGTGTCAATATTTTGTGTGGCCACCATTATTTTCCAGCACTGCCTTAACCCCCTTGGGCATGGAGTTCACCAGAGCTTCACAGGTTGCCACTGGAGTCCTCTTCCACTCCTCCATAACGACATCACGGAGCTGGTGGATGTTAGAGACTTTGTGCTCCTCCACCTTCCATTTGAGGATGCCCCACAGATGCTCAATAGGGTTTAGGTCTGGAGACATGCTTGGCCAGTCCATCACCTTCACCCTCAACTTCTTTAGCAAGGCAGTGGTCGTTATCATGCTGGAATACTGCCCTGCGGCCAAGTCTCCGAAGGGAGGGGATCTTGCTCTGCTTCAGTATGTCACAGTACATGTTGGCATTCATTGTTCCCTCAATGAACTGTAGCTCCCCAGTGCTGGCAGCACTCATGCAGCCCCAGACCATGACACTCCCACCACCATGCTTGACTGTAGGCAAGACACACTTGTCTTGGTACTCCTCACCTGGTTGCCGTCACACATGCTTGACACCATCTGAACCAAATACGTTTATCTTGATCTCATTAGACCACAGGACATGGTTCCAGTAATCCATGTCTTTAGTCTGCTTGTCTTCAGCAAACTGTCTGCGGGCTTTCTTATGCAACATCTTTAGAAGAGGCTTCCTTCTGGGACGATAGCCATGCAGACCAATTTGATGCAGTGTGCGGCATATGGGCTGAGCACTGACAGGCTGACTCTCACCCCTTCAACCTCTGCAGCAACGCTGGCAGCACTCATACGTCTATTTCCCAAAGACAACCTCTGGATATGATGCTGAGCACGTGCACTCAACTTCTTTGGTAGACCATGGCGAGGCCTGTTCTGAGTGGAACCTGTCCTGTTAAACCGCTGTATGGTCTTGGCCACCGTGCTGCAGCTCAGTGTCAGGGTCTTGGCAATCTTCTTATAGCCTAGGCCATCTTTATGTAGAGCAAAAATTCTTTTTTTCAGATCCTCAGAGAGTTCTTTGGCATGAGGTGCCATGTTGAACTTCCATTGACCAGTATGAGGGAGTGTGAGAGCGATGACACCAAATTTAACACACCTGCTCCCCATTCACACCTGAGACCTTGTAACACTAACAAGTCACATGACACCGGGGAGGAAAAATGGCTAATTGGGCCCAATTTTGGGGTGTACTCACTTTTGTTGCCAGCGGTTTAGACATTAATGGCTGTGTGTTGAATTATTTTGAGGGGACAGCAAATTTACACTGTTAGACAAGCTGTACACTCACTACTTTACATTGTAGCAACGTGTCATTTCTTCAGTGTTGTCACATGAAAAGATATAATCAAATATTTACAAAAATGTGAGGGGTGTACTCACTTTTGTGAGATACTGTACATCACCACAAGTTGTTTGGAAGGGTTTCAGCAAAAAAGCCTCTACTCTCCTCCAAAAACAAACTCAAGCCTCTTCAGTTTGCCAGACACTACTGGAACTTCAAATGGAATCGGGTTCTATGGTCAGATGAAACCAAAATAGAGCCTTTTGGCAATGAACACCAGAGGTGGTTTTGGCACATGCAGAGAGGTAGCCATATGGAACAGTACCTCATGTGCATGGTTAAATATGGTGCTGGCTCTTTAATGTTTTAGGACTGTTTTTCTGCCAGAGGATCTGGACATTTTGTTGGGATACATGGCATCATGGACCCTATCAAATATCAACAGATATTAAATGAAAACCTGACTGCCTCTGCCAGAAAGCTTAAAATGGGCCGTGGTTGGATCTTCCAGCAGGACAATGATCCAAAACATACATCAAAATCAACACACAAATGGTTTACTGACCACAAAATCAAGGTCCTGCTATGGCCATCCCAGTCCCTTAACGTGAAACCCATAGAAAACCTGTGGGGTGACCTGAAGAGAAGAGTCTACCAGCATGGACCTCAAAATTTCAAGGATCTGGAGATTCTGTATGGAGGAATGGTCTCTGATCCCTTGCCATGTATTCTCCAACCTCATCAGTCATTACAGGAGAAGACTCAGAGCTGTTATCTTGGCAAAGGGAGGTAGCACAAAGTATTGACTAAAAGTGTGCCAATAATTGTTGCAAACCTATATTTAACAATTATTTTTTTTGGATAAACCTGTGTTTTGTTTCCAATTGTTTGATATCCATGAGAGCAGAGTATTTTTGTGAATTTTTGTAACAAAAGATTAAAAGGTTAAACAATAAAGACAGTTTTTTACAGCCTTCTTTGCTTATATTTACCAAGGGTGCCAATGTTAGAGGAGGGCACTATATATAATAAATATCTTATAAATCCAAACCTTTCTTTGGTTTGCAGTTAAACCAGTTCAACTGTTATATGTTTTATTATTCAAGCTGTCAGCATGTGTGTTAGATTTCACGTATCTCCGGAATCTCAGATTATGCCTGTCAGATCGTCCGTCATGCCTTCCAGCCTGTTTCACCATTAACTTCTATTAACATTTAGAAAGTGTTGTTTACCGTGGAGCGTTCAGGCCTGGGGGGTCTAAAATGAACACACACTGACTTCTTGCATGCTCATAAAGACATCCCACTTTATTCATGCAAACCAAAAGTATTTATAGACTGATAACAGCAGTGCGTGGATGGTTTCCACTGGTCCAGCTGTCAGACAGATTGAAACAAAACACACAGCACAAAGTCATAATACAAAATAAGTCCTGTGTCATGTTGACACGGAAATACATAATAATATAATCAAGCATAGCAGTTGATCAGCTTATTGAAAGAGGTAATTAAATTAATACAGGGTAATTAAATGATTACATTCATCATAGGTATTTGATAGCACTTCATAATATAAGAGAGAACATGGTATAAGAAAATTTCCTTTCAATGTGCTTTTGTGGTAAAATTAGCTCGTATAGTTAAACTCAAAGTATCTTATAGCAGGGGTGTCCAGTGTTATCCGTAAAGGGGTGGTGTGGGTGCAGGTTTTCATTCCAACTAAGCAGAGGCCACATCTGAGTCTGCTGAAAACCAAGCTCAACTGATTAAACAGTTGAAAACCTGTACCCACACTGGCCCTTTGTGGATAAGATTATACAGCCCTGTCTTATAGTGTATGCGTTATTAATTTCTGCCTATTGTCATGAAGGATGCCAAATAAATCTGGGGTTTATCATAACTATGCCCTAGTAGACCATTTAATAGTGATGTTCTGTCTTTCAGAGTGCACCTGAACACTCTATATTTGTGCTGCATGCCTGCGCACATAACCCCACAGGCACAGATCCCAACCACGAGGAGTGGAAGAAGATTGCTGAAGTCATGAAGGTGAGGGATTCAGTTTGACTAATTTCAGTCACGCCACAGCATGAGCCATAGAGCACCATGCAATGACTAATCACTGTAAAAAAAAAAAAAAAAATTACCCCTGTTTACACTGTTGTATTTGCAATTTGCAGAGGAGGAATCTCTTTGCCTTCTTTGACTCAGCATATCAAGGCTTTGCCTCTGGGAATTTAGAGAAGGATGCTTGGGCAATTCGCTATTTTGTGTCTCAGGGTTTTGAAATATTCTGTGCCCAGTCTTTCTCAAAGAACTTTGGCCTGTACAGTAAGTTAGTCTTTATTGATTTTGGACACACAACCTGCATCTTGTTCTGCCACTAACTAAAAACCTTGTAATCAGACAATCATTCACTTACAATAACCATTACAAAGTAAGAACACCAGTAGAATGTCATTTTAAAAGTATGAAGGCCTGTTTAATGCTAAACTGTTTTCCACAGATGAGAGGGTGGGCAACCTGACAGTTGTTGCTAAAGATGCGGACAACCTGAGCCGTGTTCTATCTCAAATGGAGAAGATCGTCCGTATCACCTGGTCCAATCCTCCATCACAGGGAGCTCGTGTGGTTGGGATAACGCTCAACACCCCAGAGCTCTTTGCTGAGTGGTATGTATTAGCACCATCAAGTTCCTATTAAGTTACATTCAAATCTAAATTAATACTCTTCCGTTGCTTTCAAATATTAATGAGCCTATAATTCCACCCTCAAATTCATATGAAGGCACTCGTACTTTCATCAGATTTATTTATTTATTTACACACATACATACATACATACATACATACATACATACATGCATGCATATACACATATTACATACCTGCTGTCTTTGTTTAAATGGAAAATTTTATTACATTTTTCTGTCTAATCAGTGAAAAGTTGTTTTGACAGCCCTAGTGCACATATATACATAAGAAAATAAAAATATCTTAATGATTGATTTTCTGCTGTTGCCTTGTACAGGAAGGATAACGTTAAGACAATGGCTGACAGGGTTTTGCTGATGCGTGCTGAATTGAAAGCCAAACTACAGGCTCTCGGCACCCCAGGCACCTGGGAGCACATCACTGAGCAAATCGGGATGTTCAGCTTCACAGGCCTTAACTGTAAGCAGCATCCGTGCCAAAGGACACAGTCTGTCAAACATAGCAGGGTCTCTAGGCTGAGTTTGAAAAAGCTGGCATACAACATTGTATTTTGCATGCATTGTAACTATACATGACCAACTTGGTTAACTGGATAACCTTGTGATAAAAATATATAAATAGCTCTAAATCTACAAATAAATCAAGAATATGTTTAGGGATTCAAACCTGGCTTATGAATTAGAAACAGAAAAACACTGGCATTTTCGTGAAAGCTGTATCAGCTCTGAAGAATAAACAAAATATGACTTGAAAACATTTAAAGAATAACGGGCACATCTACAAATGTTTGAAACTTTTTATTATTGCTTGTTTTTCACAGCCAAACAAGTGGAGTACATGGTGAAGGAGAAGCACATCTATTTGATGGCCAGTGGCCGCATCAACATGTGTGGCCTGACCACTAAGAATATTGACTACGTCGCCGAGTCCATTCATGAAGCAGTCACCAGGGTCCAATAACCATGTTTCTCATGCCGGCTTTCCATTTGTGTTGACAAAAAAGGCATTATTAAGATGTCCTTACACACTCGCACCCCCCTTATTTTTCTCATAATGCAGCAGTCCAGCATCATTTCATCATCAACAAATATAAACTGTAAACTAAATTAGCATTCAAGGTCAAGTAGTCGATCAAGAGATAGTTTTGTGTGGTATTTGTCTCACTTGTACTCATCCTGGAGTAGAACATAAATCTGTAATTAATGAGTCTGTTCCCCTTATATGGTGCATCATGGAGTTTCATGGCATTACTTAAAGAAGCACTTCTTGTGTAATTATGGATTGATGAGTCAGTACGACAAAGTAGTGATGGAATTTATGTTAATGGTTTCAGCTTGACTGGTTTTTAAGGTCTTGTACCGTTTCTGAAAAAGACCATAATATTGTGCACATGTACTTACTATGTTGTATTGGCAAGTCAGGGATGATGAGATTATTCTGTAAAGCTGAACAAGGAAGTGAAAGCTATAGCAACTCCAAAAAAACCTTCAAGTCTGAGGATACATTGTCATAAGGGGGTGTTTAAATAAGTACATGCCTGTGCTTATATAAAATATGATCAAAATTACTTGCGTGACTTATTCAAAGTTTTTATTTGAATATGATACTGTAAAGTCTCTAGCTGATAGCCACAAAGGAACATGTTTTACATCAATTTTACCAATAACTTTAACCTACCTTACCTATAAGGTTTCCCTTGGGGATCAATAAAGTACTCTGTATCTGTCTATAACCTGTATGAAGCATACAACTCTCATTAGGCTCCAGTTTACTACAGCATCCTGACAACCATTGTGGCTGCATCATCTAGCTCTTACCATATAAATTTCACAGACTATAGTGCAATGTCAAGGTAACTTTGTCAAATATATTTAACATAAAGTAAGCTTTGGTTTATGTTGCTTAAATAATTAAATGTTAAGCAAGCCAAATACACACGCACAAAATATAATAAGCCTCTTGAAATAAACAGTATGAAAATATAGAACACCATCTGTCCTGTTTTTTTTTGTGTGTGCTTATTTGTACAACCCTAATTCCAAAAAAAGTTGGGACGCTGTGTAAAATGTAAATAAAAACAATGCAATAATTTGCAAATCTCATAAACCCATATGATATTCACAACAGAACATAGAAATCATCAAATGTTTAAACTGAGTAAATGTACCATTTTAAGAAAAAAATAAGGTAATTTTGAACTTGATGGCTGCAACACGTCTCAAAACAGTAGGGAGGGGGGCAACAAAAGGCTGGAAAAGTAAGTGTTACTAAAAAGAAACAGCTGGAGGTTAATTGGCAACAGATCAGGAACATGATTGGGTATAAAAAAAGAGTATCTTAGAGAGGCAGAGTCTTTCAGAAGTAAAGATGGGCAGAGGTTCACAAATCTGCAAAAAACTGCATCTACAATTTGTGGAACAATTTCAGAATGTTCTTCAACGTAAAACTGTGAAGACTAAATATCTCATCATCTACAACACATAATATCAAAAGATTCTGAGAATCTGGAGAAATCTCTGTGTGCAAGGGACAAGGTGAAAATCAACATTGCATGTACTGCATGCCCATAATCTTATGGCCCTCAGGCAGCACTGCATTAAAAACAGGCATGATTCTGTAATGGAAATCACTGCATGGGCTCAGAAACACCTCCAGAACTCATTGTCTGTGAACACAGTTCGCGGTGCCATCCACAAATGCTGGTTAAAGCTCTATCATGCAAAGAAGAAGACATATGTGAACATGATCCAGAAATGTCACTTCTTTTCTGGGCCAAAATTAATTTAAAATGAACTGAGCCAAAGTGGAAAACTGTTCTGTGGTCAGACAAATCGAAATTTGAAATTCTTTGTGGACACCATTGACGGTGCGTCCTCTAAACTAAAGAGGACTAGAGAGGAGAGGGACCATCCAGCTTTTTATCAGCACTCTGTTCAAAAGCCTGCATCTCTGATGGTATGGGAGTGCATAAGTGCCTATGGAATGGGCAGTTTGCACATCTGGAACGGTACCATCAATGCTGAAAGGTATATATAGGTTTTAGAGCAACATATGCTTCCATCCAGATTCCATCCCATCTTTACTTCTGAAAGACTCTGCCTCTCTAAGATACTCTTTTTATACCCAATCATGTTACTGACCTGTTGCCAATTAACCTCCAGCTGTTTCTTTTTAGTAACACTCACTTTTCCAGCCTTTTGTTGCCCCCGTCCCAACTGTTTTGAGACATGTTGTGGCCATCAAGTTCAAAATTTCTTTTGATTAAAATTTCTTAAAATGGTACTTTTACTCAGTTTAAACATTTGGTATGTTTTCTATGTTCTACTGTGAATAACATATGGGTTTATCAGATTTGCAAATCATTGCATTCTGTTTTTATTTACATTTATTTACATTTTACACAGCGTCCCAACTTTTTCGGAATTGGGGTTGTACGAAGTCCTTGGTGCAGAAATACCTGGAATGTGTTCTCGTCAGAACATCTGGCTATCATAGCAGAATAACCAACAGGTCATGTGACCTTAGCAAATATCATAGGCCTTGAAAGAGCATACAGTTGTAGTGTGTAGTTACACAGAAGATATGACGCAAGGACAGAATGGCTGTTGTGCTTGTCTCTTATCTCTTCTGGTGAATGATCGTCCTTTTTCTCTGGGATAGGCTCCAGGCCCTTGATAACCTGTTTAGGATAAGCAGTATATAAAATGGATGGATGGATACAGTGGTGCTTGAAGTTTGTATACCCTTTAGAATTTTCTATATATCTGCATATGACCTAAAACATCATCAGATTTTTGCAAAAAATATTATACTTGATCATTTATTTATTAAGGAAAATGATCCAATATTACATATTACAAACTCTCACAGATATGTAATATTGGATCATTTTCCTCAATATATAAGTGACCAAGTATTATATTTTGTCTCATTTGTTTAATTGGGGTTTCTTTATCTACTTTTAGGACTTGTGTGAAAATTTGATAATGTTTTGTGTCATATTTATTCAGGCACATAGCAAATTCTACAGGTTTCACACATTTTCAAGCAGCACTTTACATATACATTTTGCATTGCCAACCCAGGGAAGAAAACAACAAGCAATGCAAGACAAATTTATTTATTTTAAAAAAAAGTGGTCATTTTCATTGTACCACAATAATATCATCTTATATAGTTCTAATATACTATAATTGTAAATCATTGTAGTCTTACACACTCGTCCTGTACATTTCTTTATACTTACTATTCTTATCAACTTTATATATTCTTTCAATTGCTTTCGATCTTTACTGAGAGTGAATGAGAGAGATGGCTTCACAGGATTTTTCCCATTGCCTTTAGCAATACTGATGGGCTATAAGGCTTTAATGTATGCATCAGTGTGACAGAGAGCCTGAGGGAGGGATGCAGTGTATTTTGTGCTCTGCCAGCTGATGCTAGCTTAGTTAGTCAGTGCTACTGCAATTCCCTGAAGCCACTGGATATTGTGTGTGTGTGTGTGTGTGTGTGTGTGTGTGTGTGTGTGTGTGTGTGAGAGAGAGAGTGTGTGTGTGTGGGCATGTACGTTTGGAGGTGGGTTGGGCCCAGACGTCAGTAGGTGTCACATGTTCCTATGCCTGCAATGCAGCAATGAGTCCAGGAGCGCTTTCTCTAACTCTCCTGTCTCATCTGCTCTCAGTAAAGCAGAGTCAGCTTACTGTATTGCACAACATAAAGTCAGTCCACGTGACCTGAGAGCAGCAGCACCACTGACAGGGCCTTTTCAAAAAAAAAAAAAAAAAAACCACACAAGATTCCAATAGGTCAGTAGAAAAAGGGGATTATTCATCATACAGCTTTGTTATTGCTTATCATTACTATAAATAGCTATTTGAGGGATATCAGGGACGTGTTGATGTCGCCAGCCTGAGTCATTGTTTCTCTGTGCTGTAAACTGATGGATTCGAGTCAAATGCCATCATCAATTCTTAGCAGCTCAGAGGCACTGCGGATCTCCTGGGTGTGTGCACCTCATGCAGACAGACCTTTCAGTTCTCATTAGCTACGTAGGATACTGATGCCTGCTCCATGCATGCAGGACAGGAGATGTGTAGTTGGTGAAGGGTAGTAAAAAAAATCCACCATAGCAGTGCTTTACATGCAAAACATTTCCTTTTTAACTCATTATTTATAAGTGCCATGCTTCTCACCCCTTTAATATATCAGTTAATACTGTTGGCAGGGATGAGCTTTAACTGATATAGCATAGTATGAATACAACATGCTGGTGAATTGATGGCAGTGATACAGGAATGGCACCTTTGATGTTAATTTTACTGTATTTGGTTTTCTCTTTTTAGAGACATAAGAGTGACTGAGCAGCAGCATGGACAGCATTCCTAGTGTTATAAGCTAAGGCTAGACAGGAGTAAGATATTCACTAACATTAATTGTTATTCCAAGCTCAGCTTTAAACGTGCCAGGATCTCATATATTATGAAATTGGCATACAACCCCAATTCTGAAAAAGTTGGGACAGTAAGGAAAATGCTAATCAAAACAAAGAGGAGTGATTTTTAAATGTACTTTGAATTGTACATTACAAAAAACATATAAAGACAAGGTAATTGATGTTTTACCTAAACAACTGCATAGTTTTTAAAGGTAAATGTTTATCTTGAAATTGATGCATGCAACATGTTCCAGAAAATTTGGGACAGGGGCAATTTAGGATTAATAGCGATGTGACAAGTTGAAATAAGAAGGTGATGTGAAACAGGTGAGGCAATTATCTAATCATAGTATATAAGGAGCCTCCAAAAAATGCCTAGTCCTTCAAGAGCCAGGATGGGTCGAGGCTCGCCAATCTGCCAACAGATGCGTCAGAAAATAATCCACTTTCAGAACAACATTCCCCAAAGACAAATCAGTAGGATTTTGGGCATTTCACCATCTACAGTGCGCAGTATAATTAAAAGATTATCCAAAGATTATAAAAGGAATCCAGTCAAATCTTGGTGCGCAAAGGGCAAGGCCGAAAACCACTTCTGATCTCCAATCCCTCAGATTTCACTGTCTTAAAAATGAGTCTGTAATGAATATTCTGACATGGGCTCGGGAATACTTTGGTAAACCTCTGTCATCAACACCATTCGCCGCTGCATCCACAAATGCAAGTTAATGCTTTACTATGCAAAACAGAAGCCAAACATCAACACTGTCCAGAAGCACCTCCGACTTCTCTGGGCTCGGTCTCATCTGAGATGGATAGTAGCACAGTGGAATTGTGTTTTGTGGTCAGACGAGTCAACAGTTCAAATAGTTTTTGGACAAAACATCCGTCATGTTTTCTGCACTGAAGAGGTAAAGGACCATCCAAGCTGTTATCAGTGTCAAGTGAAAAAGCCAGTGCCGGTTATGGTATGGGGGTGCATCAGTGCCCATGGCATGTGTGAGGGCACCATTAATGCAGAAAAATATGTACACATTTTGGAGCAAGATATGCTGCCATCCAGAGCAGCACAACACCAAACCACAATCTACCCGGATTACAAGCGCATGGTTGCGTAAGTAGAGCGTGCGGGTGATAGCATGGCCTGCCTGCGGTTCTGACCTGTCTCTGATTGAGAATGTTTGGCATATAAATAAGCGCAAAATAAGTCAACAAAACCCCCATACAGTTGCGCAGCTGAAGAAATGCATAATGGATGAATGGGGGAGAATTCAGCTTACTAAACTTAACCAACTGGTGTCTTCAGTGCCCAAATGCTTAACACGTGTTATTAAAAGAAAACATGATGTTACACAGTGGTAAACAGTTGACTGCCCCAACTTTTTTGGAGTGTATTGCAATCATCAGATTTGAAATGAGTGTACATTTTCAAAAATAAATTAAATTCACAAAGTAAAACATTAAATAATGTGTTAATAAAGTGTTTTCAATGTTGTGCGGGGTGAACTGAATTTTCAAATGACCCTTTTTGTTTGTTTTCTTTTGCATTTTCCATATGTCTTGACTGTCCTAACTTATTCGGAATTGGGGTTTTATATATATATATATATATATATATATATATATATATATAATATGCATTCAAGTTTGTTCAAGATATGGCTTCTTTTTTTTTTTTTAACTGCCTAGTGAAGCATATCCTTTTTTTTTTCTTCAAATAAACATATGTGGCTTCTGTTAAATTGTAGCAATAGTTAAGAAAAGCATGCCATTATATAATTACTTTCTTAATGTAAAACCTGTTGACTGGATGTGCTTAGACTTTTAAGCATCCTGCATGTATGAATAATGCTGAGATCAGCTGAATGTGTTCTGATATCTTCCAATAAACCACTTGCATTATCACCTAGTGCCTGTGGCAAAACATCAATTGGTCTAAAAAGTACTCTCATGGAAATAAAAGAAAACAGATACAGTGCATTTTTACAGCACTATAAAATTTCCCATTTGGCTAAGAGTGTTTAAAAAAAAAGAAAGAAAAAAAAAGCACTTACCTAATATAGGCAGTTTCATTCACTTCCCCTATATCAACACCTTAAGTAAACTATTCAACTGAATACAATGATCAGCCTTCACTTAAAGTGCTCTGTTATCACTAAATTATCTTATATAGTTCCAGACCCAGCCTTGCTAATACCTCTCCACGAAGAAACAAACACTAATTAATTCTTTTAAAGTAATACTGAAGAAGTATCATGTTAATATGATGATAACATGATATCATGTTAATGAGATGAATAACGCTGCAGGCTTGTGCTTGTAAGCTTTACCTGCACTAGAGGTTCATGTGAAATCACCACAGTGACTGGAGATGACATCATCAGCAAAAAGCCTTCAAATAGTAGACAGTACTGAAAAAAAATTGTGGTACCTTAAAAACGTAAGAACAAGATGTTTGTGTCTTGGATATTTGCTGTTCCCACGCCACATCACAAACCTGGGCTGGATAGGCTGGGTAATGTCACAGGTGCCTGAAAGCACACCGTGTCCTGACATTTTCATGACCTTATGTAACAAAATCCTTCAGCTCAAGAGCACGAAAAGTCTAGATAAAAATAATGACAGCAAGGTCTTATCATTCATCTTCTGTAGAGGCCATCTCTGTCCACATTGAACTCCTTTCCTGTTTAGAATCTGTCAGGACGGATCTAGGACGTTTCACATTGGTGGGAGATGTAGAAATGTGAGAGAGGCAAGGGCTGAACTGTTAGTTCTGATGTGCTAGGTCTTCACCTGGGACAGTTCACAAATGTCCTCTACTGGCTTCTCTCCATCACGTGACCTTTTCCGTTTCTTGTTACCTGGATACAAAAAAAAAAAGAAAGAAATGGATCAAATTTCATTTACATGGGAATTAAGTAAGTATAATGCAATAATTAAAAACTTGACTTCACATGATTATTTATAGAGGATCTCTAATTACCTCACTATGCTTGCTAAAAATGCATGTGTAATGTGAGAATGACGTCTGAGCATGAGTATGTCATGTTTGATAAAGCAAAGCGTGGGGTGCAGCAGAATGACAGAGTATGTGTGAGTATCTGTTGCTAAGATACTGCTGCCATCAGCAGTGGCCGTGCTTGTGTGTGTGTGTGCGTGTGTGTGTGTGTGTGCGTGTGTGTGTTGGGAGTGTAATCACTTAGTTTGCGCAGCAGCTTCTTGCCCAAGTTGTCATCTGATCCATTCAAAGAGTGAGAGCTGATCAGCTGAGATGAAGACAGACCTGTTTCTTTTGGTACAGATACAGTATCTGGGCAGAGAAATACACACAAAAGATAAAAACAATGGGAGAGATTCTATTCTATTCTCCCTGCATCTCCAGTTACACACTTTGATTTCGTAATCCCCGATTTAGTCACACCTGCTAACCTCCAGCCACAACATGCACTGAGATGATTTGTGGTGTCTGGTGTCGGCATTCCTGCATGGGTCATATAAACAGAGCCTGGAAGCCATGCATCTCCCTCCCCAGCAGCATGTCAAACAGTCTTTTCAGTGTTTGACAGTTTCAGTGCATTTACTTATGTCATGGCAGATAGCCAAGACCATTTCTCAAGTGCATCTGGTGACTGCCATCACTGGAAGGATAGAACTTGCTTTAATGGTGAGCCCAGTTATTTCATTTTTTAAATTTTTTTTTTTAACTCTGAATACTTTCTTTGTAATATTTTGTAAAGTTTTCATTCACTATGGCTATCAATAAAATATCTGCTCAGAGGGAAATCATCAGCCCCTGTGGCACACCACCTTGTAAATGAGAGTAAAAATAAATACCACTGATCAGCAATATTCACCTAATCAGGACAAGCACAATCTTTACTTGTCTATTAGTCCTCTTGCTTGTAAATTTAGAAAGTTGCTCCTCCAGTACAAACCTTCAGGTGTTTGAGGTTAAGATTGGAGGATGTGACTTTGCAGGAAACAATAAATAGGAGATGTATTTGTTAACAGCTTAAATTTCAATTTCAATACAGTAACGTTGCTTTTAGATTTATTTGGAGGGTCTTCTCTCATTTCTTTTAGATGCACAGACAGTCACATGTCATGTTTATGTAGAATAAGGTGGTGATAGTTTCACCCACCAGTTCCTCCCGGTTCCTCTAGACATTCCGTCCGCATGTACGGGATCTCATCCATGCGTAAGAACACAGAGTCACTGGGGCTTTTCTGTCCATCTGATTTACTCCCTACAGGAAGAGGCAGAGAGTGGCTTAGCACGTTCCCTAAATTAAGCACGAAATCTGACAGTATGACTACTAAGTGTACATAACTGATGACAGTTGTAATGGATATGATAATAGAAATTAATTGAGTACTATAAACATTTTAGGCACAATAAGTGTTAATTTGTTACACTACTTACTCTCCTGAGTCATCTCTGATCTCAGAACCTCTGATTTTTGCCCTAAACTTGGATACATTTTACAATTTGGAATCTGAAGAAGAATTCAGGAAGTAACTTCAGTAATAAATGTAATTGCAGTTCAGAATAATGTAATAAATGTTATATATTAACATTTTAACACCAGCACTGTCACTGCTGTCCCTACAACCTGAAGTATGTAACATTTGTCTCACCTCTATCCTGAAATAAATGAATTGTATAGAAACTAAAAAATACATGCAGACCAATGAAAAGCAGGTAAAGTACCATAGATACTTTATTAATCAGAATTTAACACAACATAAGTATTATTCATGTTCATATTGTTTTCTTATGAATAATTCTCGGTTATATATTTTTCACCAAATAAGGAAAGTTTCAGTGAAGACAGTTGCACTCACGGACAATGCGATTCTTCTCGTTGAGCATGGAAGTGCTGTGGGGATGTCTGAAGTGGTGTGTGTGGTGGTGTGAGCGGGGAAGAGGCAGTGCAATGCTGTTGGAGCGCGTCTCTGGAATGGTGGTCCTCTCTCCTCCAGCCTGGGTGTCTGCCTCAGGTGTCTGAGGAGAGCTGTCCATCCGCGTGGCTGTCAGGGCATTCTGGTAGTGGTTACGAGTGACCTAAATAAGATTAATAGAGACTTAAATTTAAAGAAGCAGCTAAAAGCACATCACTCTCTTTAAATTTTCACATAAACATGCAGCGTAGCAAAAGTGAGCAAGTGTCATGAGATATTGAAACAATGTGAGATCAAAAACAGCAAGATCAAGATTATGTGCATGACAATGAAGAAGTATCTACACAAGATTAACATTCAGAAATTTGAACCTAACTTATTAATATGTTGCAAGTAATGATGTTCCTAATTATTCAAGCATACTGCTTCTGTACCTGTCAAATTAAATTCCCAATGTGTCTGTGTGTGAATTTGGGTGATAACCTTGATGATCTGCAGGTCGGTGAGCTGGCGAACAGAGTAGTCTGGTAGGTAAGCCCCTCCACCTATGCTCAACTGGCTCAGACTCCCCACATGGATGGTGGTGTCTGAATGATTTAGTCCACTGCTCCGTGATGGTGACCTGTGAACTGAATCAGACACAACCAGTCACTTTTCTGCCTGTGTTGCCATTCATTATGACAAATACTTTTACAATTACAGCATATTTAATAACCTTGCTCCTCCCACTCATTAATGTCAACATGTTTTATACAAACAAGTCACAAATGATAAGTATTAGCTACAAATAAAAATATTAATTACAGAAATTATAATGAAAGCCTTGACTGGTTCTAAGAGCTGGAAAATTCATCACATCTAAAATCTTTTAGAATCTCTAAATTGTAAATCTGTATCTGATCAAATACTAGGACTGACAGATGGCAATGGTGGGCATAATGATTGCTCAAGAACATTACAGTATGCGCTATCATAATAATGATAATTGATTGGCCTGATATACACTGATCAGTCATAACATTAAAACCACCTGCCTAATATTGTGTAGGTCCCCCTGGTGCCTTCCTTGTTGTGTGGTCCTTCCTTGGACCAATTTTGGTAGGCACTAACACATCAGAGACCAAGTGAGTTGGACAAACTCAAAGTTGCAGAGTAAGTTTTGAGTTGACAAAACCAAACAAATCCAACCCAGGTTAATTTGGATTAACACATTTCATGATACTGGTTATCAACTTTCTCAGTCAACCCAGATTTTAACCCAGAATCAATGTTTACTTAGCGTGCGCGTGCACATAAAAGCCAGACGTTTGCAGCAAACAGCTAATAGCGTTCAATATGCAGCACTGTTGCGTTTGCCAAAGCTCGGGAAAACTGCTGATTATGTAAAAGTGTAAGTTTATTTTTATAGGCTCACAATGAGAATAAACGGATCGAAAGCACCAACATATTTCATGTAATTTCATTTAATATCAAATTTAAATTATTTTAATGACATATTAATAATATTAATAATTAATAATAATTAATTCTGAATTATACCAGCAAATTGTCTTGCATGGTAGGTAGCACTACTTGTATTGTTCTCCGCTTGATATATCGCTTTGCTTGTATTTCCTCATTTGTAAGTCGCTTTGGATAAAAGTGTCTGCTAAATGAATAAATGTAATGTAAATGCTAAAGGAAAAAAATCTGAACATCTGTCTGTGAATTCAATCTCAAGAGAAAGTGGGTCATTCAGCAAGACAGCGACCCTAAGCACATAAACCATTCTACCAAAGAATGGTTAAAAAAGAATAAAGTTAATGTTTTGGAAGTCAAAGTTCTGACCTTAATCCAATAGAAATGTTGTGGAAGGACCTGAGGCAAACAGTTCATGTCAGGAAACCCACCAACATCCCAGAGTTTAAGTTGTTCTGTACTGAGGAATGGGCTAAAATTCCTCCAAGCCGATGTGCAGAACTGATCAATTACAAAACGTTGCAATTATTGCTGCACAAGGTCTCACACCAGATACTGAAAGCAAAGATTCATATACTTTTGCCACACACAGATATGTAATATTGGATCATTTTCTTAGATAAATAAATGACCAAGTATAATATTTTTGTCTCATTTGTTTAACTGGGTTCTCTTTATCTACGTTTAGGACTTTTAGTGTGAAGATCTGATGACGTTTTAGGTCATGTATATGCAGATAGATAGAAAATTCTAAAGGGTTCACAAACTTTCAATCACCACTGTGTGTGTGCGTGCATGCGGTGGCTTAGTGGTTAGCACGTTTGCATGTTCTCCCCGTGCTGCGGGGGTTTCATCCCCCAGTCCAAAGACATGCATGGTAGGTGGATTGGCATTTCCAAAGTGTCTGAAGTGTATGAATGGGTGTATGAATCCCTGCGCCCGGGGGCCATCTTCAGTCGTCTTGACTCAGTCTTGCCACTGGATCATGGTGGTCACCGGGAAGTGAGAGTGAAGCCGATACTGTGCAAGTATTCCTCACTTTAATCCAATTCATGCGCAAGTCAAGTTCCAGTTTGTGTTCTCCATAATGGAGGCAGAAATGGAAACTTCGGTCTTTGTCAAAATCGATGGACAAAATCATGGGTGTGTATCAGCAGAGTAGATCTTTTTAGCAAAGGTTGAAAAAAGTTGAAAAACTTGAACCAGCTTGTGCTTATTGCATTCATCCTGAAGGAGGTTATTCAGTAACTTTGGAGGATCTGCTTTTTCCAGCTTTCTATTTCTGGGGACTTTAAAGTTATGCAACTGTGTGCCATTTTTCTCTGAGCTGACCTCTTACTTTAATTACTCCAATGTTCTCCCAAAAGGTTTACACAGCAGCTCTAGTTGCATTTGTCTTAATTATGTCCTATGAATTGAACGTCACTTCTACTTGAGTTTGCAGACAAGATGTCCAATCATATTATTATTATTATCATTATTTTTATTATTATTATTTTTACTTTAAGGGAGGTAATAAGTTGGATTTAAATTTTAAGAACTTGTTTATTGTTTATAAATTCTTCAGTTCTGGATAAAACATGATCATGTTCTAATAAACAAAGCATACCTGTGGGTAGTACAGCCATGATGGCAGGCATGCCATAGTAAGTGAAAGGACCATTTTCAAACTTCAGCTCTTCTTTTCCAATCTCTACCTCCACTCGACCCTGCAGGGCAAGAGAACACCAAGCCTCTTTCAATCAGGTCTCACTAGAGGACACTAGGCAGAAAAAAAACCTTCTTGTATTGACTGTGTGTTCTTTACACTATATTAAATCCACACCAGGATTTTTTTTTAGACTGATAGTACTCTTAGTCTGTGATCAAGTGAACCAGTATGCGGATGTATTTATTGATAGAGACATTAAAACACTTCTGTAATATGTTCTGGATAAGGGAGTCTGCCAAATGCCATAAATGTAAATGTTGGAATAGAGATGAATAAGCTAATCTTTTCTCCTAATCCAGCACAAACGTCAACACCAACTTACATGATATACAGTATATAAACCTTCTTTCCTTCATTTATAAATGTCCACTGTTCATTCTCTGATTAAACAATTCTGGGTTTCCATGTACACTGTTCTCTACCATATGTGAGGTGGCCTAAGAAAACCAATCAGATGTTGCTGTGGTTGATTTACCTACAGCACTCAACCTGTGGTTTTGTGCCTGCAGTCAAATCACTGCTGTGCTGATATTCATGATATAACCCCACTCTTGCTCATTCGGTATTGATTAAATAATGAATTTTAATAATCTACAAAGGTTAATTGACCTTTAAAAAAATCAAATGAGGGATGTTAATATTAAACATGGAATGACTGTTGGATGGGAGTAGTGAGTGGGCTATGAATATTCTGTGAGTCTGTGAGTCTATGGGTCTGTGTGGGCTATGAATAAATGCTTGTATAAAGATAGCTTTTATGGCCATATTTATTATTTATATTTTGCATACTAAATTAAATGCAAATGAAATCAATAAATAGCAGTTGCATTTAGACAGTCTGTGGCGTTGCCTCTCAGGGGAATTGGAATGGATTCTTTAAATCCAGTTTTCTCCCTTTTCACTTTTGGGTGAATCCAGACTTATAGACTTTAAATCATATAATCTTTACCTGTGATTGAGATAACAGCATAAGAGAAATTTGTTTTCAGAATTTCATATAAAATGAGATTATACACAAGGTGTCTGCTGCTCCTTAAGAAGTACGAACTTAATCTCTGTCTGTTTATGTTAGCGTAATCTCAAACATTTTTGTGGGCAGAGGTTTACAACATTTCACCTGATTGGTAATGAGAAGTGAATTGCCAACTAAATGGAGGTCTTCTTGTGTTTTTCTGCCAAAATAAAAGCCACCAGGTCTAACGCATAAAAGTGCATTAAGTCAGAAATATATTACTATTGTTATATTACTATTTATACCCACAAATAAAACTTTATTATCATTATTATTATTAAGTATTATTCAGTGCAGTAGTAATATTAAAAAACAGCTAAGTTATATATATATATATATATATATATATATGTATATATATATATATATATATATATATATATATATATATATATATGTATATATATATATATATATATATATATATATATATATATATATATATATATATATATATATATATATTTCTTCTTTGCAAAAAATGTATGTACATTTATAACACTACTTGTTACAAACACTGCTGCAAGGGGGGTTCTAATACAGGTGCTGAAGGAGTGATGGTAAATTTAACATATTTTTCTCTTCTGACTGCCATAATCCATCTCTCTCTATATTGTTTCCTCTCTTGGAAAGTCATGGAAAGGAAATACTGGATTTACTGGAAATACTGGACAGAATGGTAATGCAACAAGGATATTTGCTATGGTCTTTCATATACCTCTATAGATGTTTACCCTTCTATAGTTTACTTAAACCCAGAAATGGATGTATATGCATGAACACAATCCATTATAGCTGATGTATCATGTAGCATGATTGAAGTGACATGCAGGTCTTAAAATCTTTTGGAAATGTCTTGAATATGGTATAAAAAAAATATTAAATTCGAAGTGTTGATACCTGCAGATACCCTGTATACAACAGATAGTTTCACAAATTTGATTGGACAAGCAGTGTTCCAAGAGTGCTGATATTTAGTGTAACAGGACTGGTATATTTCACTGTGTCTCACTCTGCCTGCCAGTGACCGCTACATAAAATTCCAATTCTAGCAATAATTCGTTACATTGAAGCTGTTACTACACTTACTACAGACTGTAAGTCATTGTATGGCCACATGCAACACTATATCCAGCTCTATCTTCTTTGGGAACTATTTTCATTGATGAAGCAAAAATAAACAAAATGTTTAGTCGTATTGTGTCCCAAATGTCACTTACCCAATATTAATTTCTTGTTTATGGAACTGTTGTTTAAAGGCAATATCAGACTCATAATTGTGTTGTTGTACTGAATATTAACACAACTTTGATAACCTGTGGCCTAATCACAGCCATGCACAACAGCACTCTTGCTTGTGCAATATTGTTTAAATGTCAAAATTTTGCCAGGTTAAGGGTTTTCCCCTCACCTGGTTATATTTACCTGCAAAATCAGCACAAAGTAATCAACAGGTTTGTTGCGCTGGTAGAGGTAGTGCTTTGGCGATTTTTTTTTCTTCTCATCAAACTTCAGCTCCTGTATAACACTTGGATGCTTAATGAGGCGCAGCAGGATCTTCTCTGAGATGTAAGTCGACTTGAAAGGCTCCACTTCTGACAGGAGATGGGGAAAAAAAGGAAAAAAAAAATTGGTCCACTGTGTGCACATACCAACTTTCAGTATATAAATGCATAAGATGTTCTTAAGCGCTTCTCGTGTAATGTTGTGTCTTGAGAAAGTTACCTGTAGCCAGGAAGCGATGTGTAGCCAGCAGCAGCTGAGGGGAGACCTTCAACTTCATCTCACTCTCAGAAAGTTTGAAAATGGAGAAATCTTGTTGTTTCCTCTCGTGGTGAGATACTCGCCGTTTAGTGCGGTTATCAGCTAAAAGACACAGAAATGCACTGAGGAAAACTTATCACTTATCAAAAAAAAAAAAAAGACATATCTCCCACTTGAATTTCATTAAACAAACCCTTATATAGAGCCTAAAAAGGTTCATGATTCAGCCAGTTTTTTTTTTTTTTTTTCATGTCGTGGTTTCACTTCACTGGTGGAAGCATCATGGTGGAAGGATTGGCCGCTCAGCAGTATGATACTGAACGTTGCCCAGGGTGCTCCAGGCGGTGTAATTGTAATCCTTCTGTGCACCGGAGCAGAGAGGGTTAAGGGCCTTGCTCAAGGGCCCAACAGTGGCAGCTTGGCAGCACCGGGGCTTGAACCCCCGACCTTCCGGAGCCTTAACCGATAAGCCATCAATACCCCCATTCAGCCAGTGAAAATAAATCAGATGATGTATTAAAATAGAATATTATACATCTGATTAAACATATTCTATTCTGTTCCATAGTTGAACTCTGTGTATTCAAGGAAAGGCACAGTTTAAGCATTACATATGGTACAAATATCATTTATGCAGAAGATAAATTAGCTGACTGTTTGTTTACGAGAACTGAAACAATTGAAACAATGAACTAACGTCTACTTGGAGTTGGACATATATTATGTATTCAGCAAACATTCATCGTACACACAGACAAGCGTAGCACAGAGGGTGCCCATGCTTCCCATTCCTAGTTTCCATTTTTATTGAACCATTAGCTGTAGCTATATGCCAAAATATAAACATCAAAAATATCTAACGCACACTGTAAAATCAGCCACAGATATTTTAGTCTTGCTACAATCCTTCATCCTCAATACATGACACTATCCAGACCATCAGAAAACAACTCTCCCACCTTTCAACTTATCAGACACTGCAATCCAGACTCTACCCAGCTCCATAAGCACTGACCACATTACATATTTGGGCATTAAAAATATCTTCCCAGCTGTCAGAGCTAAGCTTTAATCCATTGCTCAAAAAAATTTATAACAACCTCCAGTGTTGCACAAACCTTCCACTTTCTCTCAGAGGCAGAATACCTTTTATAGAAATGATGATAATACCAAAAATAGTATATGTTTTGCATCAGAGGCCCCTTAACCTTTACTACTATAACAAGAACAACCACTCACAGCAAGACTGCACTTGTAGACACAGCCATAGTACACATCTGTAGACGTTCACGCACATACACACTTGGTTGTTTTACTATCCTTTTAAGGATAGCAATTATTAACATAATTATTAATGCAGGTAATTAATGCCATGCCTATACCCAAATCTAAACTTAACCTTAACCTCAATAACCAAAAGGAAACCTTTTGGTAATTCTTTTTTAAAATAAAAGCTGCAGTTTTCTTAAATTTTTTTTTTTTTTTTTTTTTAAATCAGCTTTTCTTATACAGACCAGCCAAATGTTCCCGCAAGGTCAAAACCATCAGATATTCCGACATTTATGGGGATATTTGATCCCTACCAAGATATAAAAAACATACTGCCACATACTATATTTGTGTTTCTTTTTGTCTTTGGTTTCTATTGTCTTACATCTTTTGCATGTTCTCTCTGCTGTTTTTCATGCTTGTATTAGTTTACATCTTCTGTCTTTATGGGACTTGTTTACATTGTGAAGTATGTAATAACACTATCTCAACAGTCCTCCGAAGAGGGGGTGGTGGTGGTAATCCGAAAAAAATTATATATATATATATATAGAGAGAGAGAGAGAGAGAGAGAGAGAGAATTGCATCTGGAAATTTTGAGAAAGCACAATGCTTACTGTACAAGTCAGTCTCATCCACAATTTCTGACTTGATAATCTCTTCAATAACATCTTCCAAGGTGATAATTCCCATAACCTCATAGAAAGGGTCCCCTTCTCCCTCATTGTTGACTCGCTGCACTATGGCCAAGTGGCTTTTCCCTGTAAAAGAAGATGTTTGAGAAAATAAAATGTTTCATTTTACAACAACATATCATAATGGGAAAAATGTGCGTCAATCACAGCTTCCAAAAGTACTCAAAAAAGATTTTTATATAAGTATATAAAGTTGGATAATGTATTTTTGTTCAATTGTATTTGAATTTGCATTTAATAGAGCAATGCAAACTGCAGACCTTTATAAAACTATTCAGGCTATTTCATATTGCTGCAGAAGACTGAGCATGAGACATCTCATTATTCAGATGATTTAGATTCAGATGATGGAATTAAGCAGCCCCAGTTCTGACTTTTGAAGATTCAGACTTGTCCTTACGTAAACAGTGGTGAAGAATTATGCAATTCGGTTTGGGGAGCCTGGCTCTACTGACAGATCTAACCAGACCATGAACAACAACAATGAACAAAAACCATCCAGCAAAAAAAAAATCAGCTTTTTTAATGCGCACCCAGCTGTCAGAACTAATTACTAGCTTCCCTGAAAACTCATGAGTGTCAACGCATCTCTCAGCACAGTACTGTAATCTCAGCACAGTCATTTGAGGGTACATAGAATTACTTTACTCAATTGTGGGAGTCTGGAAAGCATCAGATGGCCAGATTTGGAATATCAATTTACAAAGACCGGATTATATAATATGATATAATGCATTCACTTTCACCTCAGAGCAGAAGATGGCACCGCAGTCTGACCAAATGATTGACTTTAAATTGAACAGATTTATAATTGAATTATATTTGTAATTGAAGGTCAGACTGACTGAGGTGGAGTTTCTCTGGATTCAGGTAATGGGACACATTAGGCATTGCTCAGCCTTCAGCCTTGTGCTAGTCAAGGACGATGCATTACATAACTTCACTATTATATGTGCATACACGGCAACACACATGCAAAAACACCCCAAGGGAAGTCCACATGAAAGTCCCTACGATTACCTTTGCTGTTCCGCCAGCCAATGAGCTCCATAAGGCTGACAGCACCAGAATAGTGTGTTTATGGTGTTATATTATTTATTTTATCATAGTAAAAATGACAGAATGTGTAATAATATAAATATGAAGGACTGACTATTAAAAATACCATTCAGACTATGTAAGATAACTTAGGCCACAGATGAAAAGCAAATAATATGCCACATTTTGCCAAGAATTATGTATGGTTTTGTCTTTTTTGTAGTCACATGGCATTTGCATATTATCCTTTTTTGAACATATGCAAAACTTCATTTCATTCCACTAGATTAATCAGCATAGTTTATGACAATAAAGATCACTGGCCCAGGAAGTAATGCTTGAACCCTTTTTGTAACATTTGAGACATCTGGAATTTCTTTTGAAAAAGTCTGTTTACAATTAAGAATAATACAACTGAATTCTTAGCTTGTGGAAGAAAGCATATAATTAGAATTATTTACTGTCTTTTTATGGGCTAAATGCTGCCAGATTCCAGGACTTATATAAAACTGACTATAAACTCTTTGTGACCTGTAACTTGCGCAAATGTCCTTTATTAATGACCTGCTTCAGTGGTGCTGATTACTGAATAATCTTTAAAGCAAATCTCCTCAAATCTCTTGCACAAATTGCATGACCTCCATTGTGGCGTGATATGTTTACAATTGTCTTTTGCCTTAGTTTACATCTGCATCTGAAATTTGCTATTGAAGAAAAGATTAGAGATGCTAAGAAGACGTCGGTACAATTTCTGAAAGTCAACCCTTTACTAACATTTTTTGCTATTCCCAGTGACTTCCAAATCAGCCAACCACTGTACTGTACATGGTCAGAATTATGATCTGTCAATATAAATATTTCCGTAGAGGTCTCTGTGGCATCACAGGCTCAGTAAATAGGAGAAGAAAAAAAATAATGTGGACCACCAACCAGTCAGAACAAGGAAGAGTATCTACTTGCTTATCAGTTCAGAAAGCTCCCTTGGTTGTAGTAGCATTCAGGTGTTCTAGTACAGGAAGTGAAGTGAGGAACTGCCACTAACTTCTTACACACAAAGGCTACTCCTAAAAAGCCGGCAGATTCCCACTTTGCTGGGACAATCTCGTGCTTCTGAATCAGAACCTGTAAGTATGCTTGATTATTTTATGAAGTATCTGCTATTGACTGTTCAAATGCTGAGTTTTGTGTTGTGGCCCAGAGCTCAGTTACAGACCTTTGCTAACATGCTAGCTAAAGTTTGCTAAGTTGCCTCAGTTTGTTTCTATGTTGGTGGTCTGACAGAGATATTGATTGTAGCTGCTCTGAGTATATCTTGAAACGGTTTATATTAATCGAATCACAAGAATCTTAGCTTTCCAAAGATATATCACACGAGTACCAAAAGCAGCTGTGTACATAGCATAGTTTTGCACTTAACAACGAGACGGCCCGCCAGCGGGGCATCGGAATTTACATCGTATCTGAAAGGTGAGAGAGTTATGAAGTAAAAACTTACCATTATAAAAGGTTGCAAAGTTGCTTCCGCTTGATCATCTGCATTTTCTGAATCTGACTCGGGGTAAAACTGATACCATAAAACAGACGACATGTTGCTTAGGAGCTTAGAATTGGTTTAGAAGTCTTGGAGGCTGAAGCTAAGCCAAGAGGCATTACATTTCCGACACACGCTTGAGGTTTTTGGCCAATTAGGTCAAATGGGTCAATGGGTCAGCTGGCCAATCAGAGCACTCTGGGCTTTTTGGAAGGAGGGGCTTTGGAGAAATCGGAGCATTTCAGGCAGCCTGAGAATAGAGGTACTGCAATAATGTAGAATATGTGACAAATAATGTGTTTTTTGAACATTAAAACATGTTAATCTATTCTATTACAACCAAACAAAACTAAACAAAATAATGAACGTTTAAAAATGTTTAAAAATAATTATATGACCCTTTAAGCCCATATCTGTGCTTTTAAAATGGCTCATTTAAAACAAATAATACAATTTATTTGGATATTTTATCTCAGTTTTTAAAATGAAAAAATATTAGAGAGGGAAAATACTTAGAATACACAAGAATTGGTAGAATTAAGAGACTGTAAACTCTGCTTCTGTTTGACCTCTTCACTTTTGATACATGGATCACATGCTGAGACCTTCCAGTCATGATGTATGACACAAAATTTGCAATAATGCTGCTGTCATACAACTATCTTTCCCCATATTTCTACCAAAATCGTAGATATGTTGGGCCACATGTACCCCATATGTAACCATATGTTATCTATGTTAACAGTTTGCAACTACGATTAAAGCTACATTTATCTTGTCCCCCAAAACTGTAGTGTCTACAAAAAAATGATTCTAAAGGTGTTTAAGATGTTCCTTCAGTTAGTTTTACAATATCAATGTTGTACATATTCGTGTGCAAGTCTGTGTTTTAACACTGATGTTCAACAAATACTGTAAAATTGCAGATAAAATTATATTTCAGCTTATCATTTATCAGTCCTTGTCTCAGTGAGAGGAGCAGAGGCTCTAGCTTGCTTGTGAAGTAAAACCTTCCTAACCAAAATGGATCTGCTTGGAAGGGGTGTCTGATCAGAGAGACCACACTCTCCTCACTCACTGGCTACATGGTCATGAGGTGCCATGGGGGCACAGAGGGTTAAAGGGGTCCACTTGGTTACAGGTGGACCTTTTGCTGATGCCAAGCCAACTCACAACTCGTTGTCGCCCTGCCATCTATTTTATGCCTCTACTGCTGATTGTTCCCATGTTGCATGGATTTCAGCAACTAGGCCACAGAGTCTAGCTTGTGGCTCTGAGATGGCTGGCAAGGCCTTGTTCTATGAAAAGTGGTCCAAAACACCCTGTTAAATTCATCCCTGAGCAGATCTGCTACCTCAAATGAATGGAAAATTTTGGATGCCCCAGCCAGGTCACCTGTACCTGTGGGTTTGGTCTTTCAGGATGAAACACAGACTGAGGACTATGAACTGGCAGTTCTGGAAACTTTCCTGACCACAAAAAGTACCTAGGCCTTGTATGCCCTTAGCTGGAAGCTGTTTCATGAATGCTGTGCAACTAATCAACTACATCTGCTGCACTGCTTGGTCTGCTCCAAGACCTTTTGAATACTTCTCTTGGGTGTCACTGTGTACCTTCTCTAGGTTCTACAAGGCTAACATTGCTGCTCCCAGTGGCATGACATCAAATAATTGCCATGGTTCCTTCTCATTTGGGAACCAGTGCCTACTAGACAATAGTTTAATGAGAAGGTTCCAGGAAAAGATGGCTGTGGTATTTATTGCAAATACTATGTTATAGTTTAGCTTGTGCCTTTGTTAGAAGCTCTTGGCATGCCTGTGCACAGGCAGTGGTGGCTTGGCAGTTAAGGCTCTGGGTTACTGATCGGAAGGTCGGGGGGGTTCAAGCCCCAGCACTGCCAAGCTGCTACTGTTGGGCCCTTAAGCAAGGCCCTTAACCCTCTCTGCTGCAGGGGTGCTGTATCATGGCTGACCCTGCACTCTGACCCCAGCTTCCTGACATGCTGAGGTATGCAAAGCAAAGAATGTAACTGTGCATATGTATATGTGATCAATAAAGACTCATTATCACGTGCGCCAGTCCTGAGTGTTATCTGTGGTTCACAGAACCAAAGTTACATACATAACTAGCATTTTGCACCACCAAACACATCCGCTCTTCAACACTTGATCAATTTTGTATGAAGATAATCTGACGTGCCTAAAGGTTCTTTAAAATCAGTTCTTTAAAATTGGAAGAATCTGCAAATACATTTATTTTGTAATTAATGCATTTATAATATTAATGTTTTTCATCTGCTCAAGTTTAGAAGCTGTGATAACGTGTGGTTTATTCCATTCCGAACTGACTGCAGTGAGAGTCTGCTAATTCCTTTCCCTATAAACAAACACCAATCAAAATGTCACTAAACTGCCCCTCCTAACTCTGACAGAAGTAAAGGTTGAACTTGCATATTTCATGATTTCCCTTATAACACATTTAGTGGAGGCAGCAGGGGGTGGAAGCTTCAAAGACTAATGCTTGGGGAGCTCAGTTTGAGAGAGACAAAATCGTCCTCAATACAACCCCTGACATTTTATTCCCTATGGCTCGAAGCTGAGACAGTGATTGGGAGAAAGGTCACTGCAGCAGGTTTAATTTGCCCTGAAGTATCTGCTCATTCAGTGTCCCGCAATGCAGAACTGATTCTCATATTTTTTCTTAAAGAAAAGTAAAATTTGTATATATATATATATATATATATATATATATATATATATATATATATATATATATATATATATATGTTAGTATGCACACTGTATATATGTATATATATACAGTGTGCATATTAATCTCTCGTTCCAATGGAACATGTCTTTCAGCATGTAGACCTACAGTATGTGCTGATACATAATAAAACGTTAAATTTTGCCGCTCTACTATCTCCTACCGAGCTTCTCAAAACAGAATTACAAAAATTTTTGCACAGTAGATGCTGGCAATCTGGATAAGTCCGTGTTACATAATATCCAGTGAATGCTGTTTCACAGTTCTAAACCCCAGTGCATGAATTTATGCCAGATGTCAAAGCAGATCAACTCTATTTCTAGCCACAATACAGAGCTCAGATGGAATGATACTCCACAGTACTTTCAACTCAACAGTGCACACTCATTTACTTTCTCTTTCATTTGATAAAGTGAATTCTGTCTATGAAATAATGCTGAGTCTTCAGCTCAAAGAAACTCATAGGTTCATGAAACTCATGTATCATACTATAAGGATAAATTAGTAAATCATTCAACTTTGCATCCAGCTTTCTGATCAGCTACTCAGCCAAAAGAAACTGAACCAGTGGTCAAATCTGTGTATGTTTTATTATTTTGCCCAACTGTCGTTGCGTGTAACTGTACAGGTAGAGTTGATGTTTAATTTAATAGTAGTATGTGTTGCAGGGCTGTAATCAGCAAATTTGTGAAACCTTATGAGCAGCTCTACTGCAGTTAACCACTGAATGTTTTTGATACTTACCTTTCTTGAACTGCTCGAGCATTGCATCAAGCTTGGTATCATTAAATACACAATGCAAAGGATGTTTGTAGAACTGTGTGATGGTTTTAAGCGGAGTACAGTCATCTGGATCAACGAAGGCCAGATCTTTAACAAACAGAATGTCAATAATGTTTGACCTCTCGTTCTCAAAAACAGGGATGCGAGTATAACCGCTCTGCATGACGTCAGACATCGTGTAGAAATCCAGGATGGCGTCAGAAGCCAGCATAAAGCAATCATTGAGCGGGGTCAAAACATCCTCGACCGTTTTGGTCCTAAGCTCCAGGGCTCCCTGTATGATGTTGAGTTCCTCTTTCACCAGGTCATGATAGGGATCTGTGACGCGCAGCATCGCCAGTAACTTTTCACGAGTGTAAAAGTTACTTATTTCTTGATGCAACATGTTATCCAATAGTTTGCTAATCGGGTACGTGATGGGAAAAGTGACCAGCATCAGCAGCCGAGTGAGCCAGATGGTTTTAGATGCTATGGCCAGCCCGTGTCTGGATGCGACGGAATGCGGGAGAATCTCCCCAACGACAAAGATCAGAAAAGTGCAAGCGGCGGTGGACAGAGGCGTGCCTCCGAGAATCTGGCACATCCAAACAACTAAAAATGTATTGGTGAACACGTTGCACAACACCAACGTGCAGAGAACGTAGTTGCCATGTTTGCGCACGGACTCAATCTTGCCCGCGTACTTCTGCTCCTTCTCCGTGCCACTGTTTTGGAGCACTTTCAGCTCCACGGGGTCGAGGGCGAGCATGCTTATAACCAGTCCGCTGAAGAGTGCAGACAGAGCCAACAACAGCACAGAAACAGTCGCCTGAAGCCATCCGTCCGCGTGTGGTGGCCGCTCGACCACCGCGAGCCAGAAGTCCCTGGACCTAAAGTGCTCCCACTTGGCCCCGTCAAAGGCGCACATGGAATAATATTTGACTTTCTCACCTCGCCGTAGGTCTTTGGCCAGCAGCTCCACGAGGATGGAATTCTGGCTGGAGGCCGACTTGAACGAACCCAGCAGCTCTATGTCAGAAGTTCGTGCGCTCTCTTCCACGCATAAGTTCCGCTTGGGGTGAGCTTGACCCTCTCGGCCCGGCTGCGGCTCCTCGACAAAAGCGATCCACGGCGCGGTGGTAGAGTCCGCTCTGGAGCTCGCGTTTCGGTTCATCCTCTGCGGCGACACTGCGTAGTACACCCGCAACACGAAGCGCGTTCCCTCGGTCGCCCTCAGCAGTCCGTTTTGCACAGACAGCGCCGGACTCGTGTCCTCTGGTCGGAAGCCTAACAGGCCGAGGGCGTGACCAGGAAGATGCGAGACGAGGAGAAGCAGCAACGGCAGCTGCCATGGTGCCGGGATGCAGAGCGAGAGGAGAGCATCCGCAGCATCCGCAGCCATGATGCTGAGTGGCTTTGCAGAAGGATATTGGCGAGATGTGTCACGTGGCGATCTCTCTCTCTCTCTCTCTCTCTCTCACACACACACACACACACACACACGCACAAGTGCGCATATGCTGGCACCAGTAAACAGCTGCTGTGTCTTGCAAATAGCTCAAGCTGTAATACCTCAAGAGAAATTACACATTGCGATGACGAAAGGCCGTTTACCGAATGTTTAGGTCAATTTTCGCATGAACCTGTCAGTAACGAGCGACTTCCCTTCAATTATGCGTAATTATACAGAGTATGTGTTTGAAAAACTGAATAAACATTTACTGAATCAATGAACAGTTGACTTCTGGAGACAATTATGCTAAAAAGCAGGTCTGCGGTGTAAGATATTCAGTTACATTATGGATAATGGTCAGACATTTGCTGTGAATACACATTAGGAATGTTTTAAATAACGTCGGAAATACAGAGGATATGTTTACAATATCTGGAAGTAAAATCGCAGTGCATTGTGTGTTGTGTTTTGGTCACGCACGCCCAGCCTGCTTTCGATGGTATATGATCTGTGTGTCCTCAAGATGGCAGCATTGCATCAACCCACACTGGAACTGTGACTATGAAAGAGGGGTTTTTAAGTCAGACATCAGTTAACCCAGTTTCTAGCTCCAAACACACACACAAATAATTGTGGTAGTTTAGAAAAATAGAGAGAGAGTTGCTCGATGTGATTTTAAAGGTTCTTACCTCCAACAGGTTCTGCCTGGACTTTTTGCTAAAATGAATATATATATATATATATATATATATATATATATATATATATATATATATATATATATATACACACACACACACACACACACACACACACACATATATATATATTATATATATATATATATATATATATATATATATATATATATATATATATATATATATATATATAAAATAGTTTAAAGATTCTTCCACAGAGACAAAACAGGTCACACTTTAGGGCTGTATATTTAATATCCCTTTCCTAAGAGTGCATGCATTTTTTTTAATGTTTGTAACTGGAACACTAGAATAATGTGACCTGGATGAAGAGGTAAATCCAGAAGAGAACTATCAACTATCATCTATTTGACCTTTTTTTTTTTTTTTATGCTTACCATTTTCATAACTTTATCTCTTGTTTATCTTATTAATATTTTTTTTCTTGTATTTTACTGTTATTGTTAAGCACCATTAGCCTACACCAAGACAAATTCCTTGTACATGTAAACCCACGGTACTTGGAAATAAAGGTGATTCTGATTCTGATTTATATAATATATAGCTTTTCCCCACACAGAAATAGCCTAATGAAAAGTAATAGGAACAAAATCATTAGACCTTTCTGAGACGGCACTCAGTCAATGAGTTGTTAAGCCTTTTATAAAGTAAAATCTTATGCAACTAATGAAGACAGTATTTGAAAAAAATACTTTGAAACAATCATTTTAAAAGAATTACTAACTCTTAAAATATTAAGTAATATTTTAATAGGCTACTATTCTAATGGTGACGGACGGAAATGTAGCCTAATTTTACTCACCTAAACGTGTTAGAACAAGCGGTGAACGCTAAATGTGCGTATGGTAAACTAACTGCTCATATCTGGACTGTAGAGAATAAAACAAAGCCTCAGCTGTTTGGAGATTTGACCGCATAAATAATGTGTAGCTTACTAGCTCTGCTCGTCTGCTCAGTGTCGCTGCCACGTAGTAAATCAGAGAAACAGTCCGGGTGAGGACTTTTCTTCCCGAAGTGTGTCAGCGCGCCGTCTGCGTTAAATAGGGACGATACGTTGCGAGACCTTGGCTTAATACTTTTTATTTAATTTTATTTACTTTTTTTTTTCAAGAGTTTTACTGCTGTGCCTGGACCTGTGTCAGATCGGTTTCCTCTGTAGGCCTTTGGAAAACAATGACGTTTCAGAGCAGAGTCTCAGCCTTGACTCTGCCTAGGGGAACCTACATTATATAACATCCTAAAAGTTGCTAAACCATCATTTGATAGTCGATGAGTACTAACACTACCACTTCCATAATCTATATTTATACAGTTATGCACATTTATACGCAGTGAGTCAGATTAACAGGTTGTGTGCAGGTCAGCAAATGTTTATGTCATAGAATCATGAACGGTTCTATAAAACGATAATAATAATAACAACAACAACAACAATAATAAAAATAAGAATAATAACATATATATATCTATCTATATATATATATATATATATATATATATATATATATAGTACTATATATGTGTGTGTGTGTATATATATATATATATGTGTGTGTGTGTGTGTGTGTGTGTGTGTGTGTGTGTGTGTGTGTGTGTGTTATCTTTGATTAGTTGTAATAGGCTATTTAATGAAAAATATATAAATGTAATGAATTCGTCAACAGATTCGCGATAAAAGTGGTAATTTCCCGCTACACATTATGTTTTTTAATAGTTGATGTTTTGTTAATTTTGTAGTGCTTTTAAATGTACTTGACATAATGTATGTATTGGATCCACGGCACTTAAACATGTGGATGAAATGTCTTGACATATCTTAGACTTGCAATGATTGTTTTTAAAAAATGGCTTCCGTATACTACTATTATTAATTATTTAGCAAATGGAATGGAAACGGCAAATAAATAAGCACTGAATGTAGACAAAGACTAAATGTAACTCGTCCGCAGCTCAGTGTGAAAGTTGAAATCACATAATAATCCTAAGACTTTTCGCTGGAACTACATAGTGTGCAACTATACAACTATGCATGTATACAGCACCTGAAACACAGTTTACAGGCATAAATACGTGACTGTCTCCTGAATGTTATAGCGCCGATAACTTTCTGCATGCTTCTTCGGTTCTTTGTTATTATTATATTATATTATATTATATTATATTATATTATATTATATATTATGATTATATTATTATTATTACTTGAGTAGCCTATATAATTCTGTCAGCAAAAATATCCCATAGTCAACACATTTAACGGAGTACACGATTTAACATGTAGACTGAGAAAAAAGAATGTTGTTTAAACACGTTTAAGCAACTGTTTAAAGGACCGTCGAAGCATTTTACTTTAAAAAAAAAAAAGATTATGAGGGAAAAAACCAAAACAAAACAAAACAAAAATATTATTACCTCAGTAATGATTTGGCTACCTATAGCCTACAGAATTAAACTGCATAAATTAAATCTTTTCATTTATCAGGTAATAATTAAAAAAAATTACATTTAATCCATGTAACTTCACTGTGTATTTAAAGGCAGCATATCTAAAACATTTAAACGGACAAACTCAGACTTAAAACGGCATCTATATTGTGTATCTTCGTCGAGCTATTTTAAAGGGTTATTTATTATAAATAATTATGTTCGGTGTAAAATGAATACAAATAAAGCGACATTATTGTTTCAGTGAGCCCATGTAGCCTATTTATGAGAAGACTAAGCGACCTGAATATATAAGGTATAGGCTGTATAAAAGCGCACACTGTCCAAATGTCTAATAGGGCAGATTTGCGTGCACTGAGTAAGCTACAGGCCTAGACATCAAATAAATGCTAAAGATGTCTATAATTTAGCCGCTAGCATTAAATTAAACACGCTGGCTATTTCGTTTTGAAAATCGCCAAATAACTCTTTTCCAAATGACGGGCCTACTTGTAGGCTAACTTTGGTAAGCTATTACCCATTTCTAATGCACGGCGAAGAGTGTAAAGGTTTAAGATTCTCGGGTTGCTTTCCGGCTTAACCTGTCATTTAACGATTTAAGTATTTAATAAATGGTTATCAGAAAAGTTGTGGTTTTATAGCCAACGCTATACTGTTAATGTAACAATAGTCTACTTCTGCTAAAACCCCTTTTCTGCTCAGTATGTTTCAGTTTATTCGAGGCCATTTATTCTTGGCCGAGCAGCCTAGACTGCATCCTATTTGACTGACTAAATATGACTATATTTGACTGTGTTAATTGAGTTAATTGAAGTGAGTGAAGCAGGGATCTTGGCGAATTCTACTGTAATAGGCTGCTCTATTTTGCATTTGAAAAACAAACAAACAAACAAACAAAAACAGTATCAGCTAAAGGAAATAGGCATATTGCATAATTTTTAATCTTTAATTCCCTCACATTTTTCCCACTATTTCTTTTCTTAAGACCATACAATTAGACTGAACCACTGGACATTAAGAATCATTATGTTATTAAACTGTTATTAGTCTACTCAAACTGTTATTAGTCTACTTATTGAATGTAATGATCAATAAATTGCTACTCCAGTATTGTCTTTCTTCTACATCACCTTTTTTTGTATCACGGCATTATATAGCTAGAATGAGAGAGAACAACACAGGCAGTGTCTGTTTTACTTTGTCTACAGAGCACGAATATTAAGTAGACTATAATACCTGATGTCACTCTGGGTTTAGATGAGACAGCCTAATGTGTTTTAACTCCATCTGGAAAGTGTTAAGCGGATTGATTTAGCAAACCGAAATATGAACTTCAAATAGGGAGGGCGAATTATTCATCACACTGTAGACAACTTCTAGCCTATTGATGAAAAAGATATATTTTTAATTCTTGAAAATCAGCAAAGAAAATCAGCCGACCTAAAATAGCCCTTTAGATGATAGCCTAAAATCAGAGGTTTTAACTGAGTTTAGAAATTACTTACAGGCCATTTGAAGGTAGGGATATCCTATTTTCTGATAGCCTATGTTACCTCCAAGCAGGCTATTAACGTCGGGCGAACGTTTATCCATTACTTTAACGTAATTGACGGAAATCTGTCCTAGCAAAATCACTTTCTATGTAGTTCAGTAGGCTACGAAGGTAGTCTGTGTGGCTCCTTACCTTGTGTGTGTGTGTGTGTGTGTGTGTGTGTGCGCGCGTGCGTGTGTGTGTGTGCGTGTGTGTGTGTGGAGTGGATGGGCGGTGCTGCCTCGGGCCCCCGTTAACGGAGAGGCTGGGATTCTGGCCCCGGGGCGGATACGGCAGCTCGATTTTAACAAACAGCGCAAAACAGGGGGGTGGAGGAGAGACCAGATTACAGGACGACAGAAAACAAACACTCACTTGAAGAGCACTCACTTTCGACAGCACTTAAGGTGATTTTAATCACGTTATTTTTTTATAAGGCTACTCTGCAGGGTCTCCTTCAACTCGCAGCGCGCTCTGCTCGGCGGCTTTGTGGACAGAAGATGCCTGGGCGATTCTTCCCTCAGATGATCGGTTTGGCTGTGTGGTGGTCATTTCTAATCCAGTCTCCGATCTATTCCGCCAGTGCTTCCTACCGGCGACACGTACCTACCGCTGAGAAGAGACAGAATTTTCTGGAGAGAACTCTGATTTTACTGGACGTTAATACGCGAAACCCGGTGCGGGTTTTGAATGACAACTTCTTATCGCTGCAAGTGGACCCGTCTATCCTGAAGAACGGCTGGCTAGACTTCTTAAGGTATTCGATTTTGACAGCTCTCTGCACTCACACCATGCATAAAGCTATTAGACACCATTGCTCTAACGCATCTGTTTTCATTTTCTGTTTAAAAAAAATCAGCAATGCTGATATTTAGGCGCCAAAGTCATACAGGCTAAAGTAATCACAGGGCAAATTACACAATACGATGTGAAGGATTTTACCTAATAAGTGCTAACAATAAATAACATCCTTCTGTGAAATCCTTGAGTTATTCCACTTTTCGGTGTGCAAGCAAAACATCCTCAGCAGCATTATACGCAATTGCTGTGGCAGTAACATGCTTTCTACTAAGATCAGCCTACTGCTGTTGGCTTTTCCATACCAAGCGGCTCGCTTGTGCATTATCAGCATATTATCAGCTGCAGGATTTGGTTGCAGCTACAATAATCCTGATCTGATCTGATTAAACAACACTGAAACTTCCATAAAGGAGTCTGTGGCGTCTCATCTTCTCTCTTCTGTCTCATCTCATTTTGTCAAATCGATTTTGTTCAACCATGCAACATGAGGGTGGGATGAAACTTGGCCATGACCTTTTGAAAATAGTTTCAAAGGCCAGCAGATGGGTGAATATTCGCGTCTGATGAAACATTTCTGTAGGTGGGATGCACTACTGTAAGCGATGTTCCCAGTGCTGTAGTGCACATGTAGCTGTAGTTCTGTCATGGTCGCTGAGATGCTGTGTGCAGTTTAGGCCAGAGCTTTGACCTGAGAGTGAATTCATGATTTCTGTAGATTTAACCATGTCCAAAGACTCATTTAATAAACGCCCAGTTGTAAAATATCCTTATTTTTTTTCTATACTGACGTTAGGAAAACATGGTGGATTTCGATAGACACCACGATTTATAACGGAAACAAAGGTCTGTGTAGCATAGTCGCATATTCATCCTGACAAAACTTCCCACAGGGTCGATAATGACCAGGAGATCCTTCTAGCAGAGTTCACCCAAAATATAAAGTACCATAAGCAAATACTTGATTTGGGGTACGTGCATGCAGGGATACAGAAGCGTGTTATTAGCCTAGTGGTTGGTTCATTTCTGAATAATTGCGACAGAAACTGTTATCAGTTACTGCGCAATGACAGCTTAAACAACAAACATGGCTATGCGCTTGTGTGTTAATAAAGAACTAAATCAACGTTATTATTATTATTATTATTATTATTATTATTATTATTATTATTATTATTATTAGTTGATAATACTATTAGCCTAAAATATGCCGCCAGGTGTAATTCCGTTTCCATTAAGATCTTCCATAAGGCTAATGACTAACTTTACATCGAATTACAGCTACAGAGATGACAACTGCTTATTTATTTATTCAGTCATTTATCTATCTATCTATCTATCTATCTATCTATCTATCTATCTATCTATCTATCTATCTATCTATTTGTTTGTTTGTTAGTTTATTGTGTTCTGCTTTCTTGAAATTACGTTTCAGGTGCACATAAATCGTTGTTTTTTATTCTTACTTTGCAGCTTGCAGTGATCTCTTCAAAAAACTCGGTTAAAAGGTTTTCATGACAGACCCATTGGATGTTTTGGAAGTAATTGTTTTGAGTTGGATCGGCATCAGTTCAACAGCATAATAAATAAATAAAACGCGCAAACTAAACTAAACTAAACTAAACTAAACTAAAATAAATAAACACACACATACACACATTATCACATTATTATAATCGACTATTTATTTATTTATTTATTTACATATGTGTAGCCTATGTGTGCGTCTTTGTGCAAACCCTATATATCGCCGTACAATCTTGTATTTCAGTCAAGATCTTTTATTTTGCCATATTAATCATAAAATATGCTCAACCTGTAACTAAACGAAACTTCGTTAGAATTCTTTTTCACATGGGTATAAGTAATTAGAGCGTAAATCATGTCCTCGACCTACTAAGCCGTGGTCTGCAGATGTAACTTTTATTTAATGTTTTAACTTTTAAATCATCAGACAGTTTTGCCTAGATACACAGGTTCTCAAAAAGCTGATTGATAGCGGATAAAAAAAAACAAAAAAACAAACAAACAACAACAACAACAAAAAAACCCCTAGGTAAGCACATTGCTGTTTTAGCTTTATTACATGGGCAAAATATTGCATTTGGGATTAATTTTAAACTGTGTTTAGATTTTTTTAAATCTCTGTGGTCTCTCAAGTCTATGTTGGCCTATTTCTAAATGTCCCAGCTAATGTGTTCCAAATTATGACTTAAAATCAAGTACAGACTACAATATTACAATAGGCAAATGAGAAAATTGGTGAAACAGTTCTACACCAAATATGAAGTTCAGTAATTCACTAGAGACCCATTCTGGTTAGGTTAAAAAGCTTTAATATTTAAGGAATGAAATTAAGTTTTTCTTTTAATTCTATAATACTAATTCATAGCCAGTTGGTAGCATGTCTGACTTTAAGCAGTCTTTCTCTGTTTCCTCAGTTCCAAGCGATTAGTAACTTTGGCTAGAGGACTTTCTCCAGCTTATCTGCGGTTTGGGGGCAAGAGGACAGACTTTCTCCAGTTTCATAACCTGAAGAATTTAGCCAAGTTTAGAGGACCAGGACCAGACTATTACCTCAAGAATTATGAGGATGGTATGAAGATTTGTTTTCAGTGTAATTTTTAAACATTATAACTGCAATAAATAAATTACAGAAGTTAGTTTGCTTTAACCATATAACCAGATATTACTGTATGATGACATAATAGACATAACACAACTGCGTTTGTGGTATGAATAGAAAAATTAATATATATATATTTTTCCTAATGGTTCCTGTCTGCTCAGACATAGTGCGAAGTGACATTGCCCTGGATAAACAAAAGGGCTGTAAGCTGGCCAGTCACCCTGACATGATGCTGGAGCTGCAAAGGGAGAAAGCGGCTCAGATGCAACAAGTTCTACTGAAGGAGCAGCTCTCTAACCTCTACAGCGATGTCACAATAACAGGTAGGAGATCACAGCAGCACACTGGGTATGTCATAGAACATGAACTCAATAATACAGGAACAGGGAGCAAAAAGTTGTGCTCATGCACTCATTTTAATGATTGTGTTTAAGTCACCTTAATTAAGCCTGTTCCAGCATGTGCAGCTAGCCTAAACTGAGATTCTTCCCCTAACTGTCATGGAGTTGGCTGCAGTGATGTGCCTGTTTTGTTATGCAGTTGTGTCTATTGCAGTAAGCTAGTGATATTATAAGCAAGGGTAAAGCTTTTTGGAGAAGAAGAGAAATTGAGATATTAATGGCATGCGGTGGTATTATGATAGATGAAAAGTCTGCTTAAAACGTTTGAGGTAAAGTATGTGACAGAATAAATTAGGCAAATACAATGGAAAGGTGCAAATGAAAGTTGTTGGTGCTTTAATCATTTCCTGTTTTAGGTAAAACATTTAAGCCTGAGTCTTCAGTCATTAAAAATCCTATTTCAAATGCACAGGAATTTATAAGAGTAAGAGAGCAAGTAAGATGCTCTCTGACTTGTGCTGCACATACACTGCTATTGTTTAATGTAATGTAATTTAAATGCCAATAATTACAATATTTAGACATACATTTTAGCCAAAATATGTATAATTATTTGATTAGATTGATTTGCCTATGAAGCATGATTCTTGCAATTATCTGACTGGCTAGCATGTTTTAGCATATATCTATGATGATAATTAAAAAAAAAAATCTTACTGTAACTCTGAAAATCTTACTGAAAATTTACTGTAAGTGAAATTCCAAAGCTCTTTGCTGAAAAAACCCTCAGTTTGGATCAAGTCGAGGTGTGCTTGTTAGTGCTGGATTTTGCTTCTGACCATGCTGGTTGATTAGCAAAACCTTTGTATGATCAGGTTTTACTACATTTTCAGTAATGACACTTGTGTTCCTCATTAAAGCTTTGTGAAATATTGTGTAATGGGCCAAGATCAAGCACAGAGTAGAGTGAAGAGCAATAAAACAAAAGATGAGTGATGACTGGAAAAAACAAATCAGACAAATAGGTTAAACTACACATTAAATAAAAATAATTACCAGTTGCAACATGAGCTAATACACATACAAACTGAAAGGTCACATTAGGTCATTGCTGCTACTAACAGAGCATTATTTGTCGGAATTTCAGAAGCTGACACTGAAGTTAGCTTTGCTTAAAAAAAGACATTTTTAGTTTGACCTTGGCAAGTCAAGTTATGAGCAGGTGTCGGTCACTGCTTATTGCAATGTAAATAGTAATAAAATATGTGAAAGTGAATGCTCAATTTCATATGAATTTTTATTCTTTTATGAACCCCGACCCCCCCCCCTCCCTAATTTTTTAATACGAATTAATTCTTGTTAAGTTGGCTACAGAGATTAAGTTAACCTGGAATCGACTGAACATAAATATGATATTATGTATGGCATTTATCACACAGCAACATGCTGATTAAGAACACTGGGGTTTGTGAAGTGAATCTTTGTTGTGCTGTGCTCCACATGATAAAATAAAAATAATAGGGATTTTTTCCCCCAGCATGTTTGCTGGAGTAGGACGTCTGTAGAGTATGTAACTGGTAGGAGAGGCTCTGCACTATGAGGAATTAACACAGCAGTGTTCACAGTCCAGAGAGACAGACAGGCCTGTTAACAATCAGAATGCCCCCTATACACTGCCTGGCAGGTGGGAGAAGTGGTAAAACAGCTCTCCTCCATCCTTTTCCACTCTCTGCATGTGACCCTTGCTGACCCTCTCTCATTACAGCGTGAACTGTACTAGGCGAGAAAGCACCCCTGCCAGTTAAAACAAACCGTGGTAAGACACACCGAGGTCAAACTCTCACTTTTCTTTGTCATAGTTTAGTCCAGGTTAGTTAAAGCAAACCATCTGAAACAAGTCAAGGTCAGGGTCAGTAGATGCTCTCAAGTTGCTGCAATTCAGAACTCAGACTGCTCCTTTCCAGTGTCACTGCATTCCCGTCTACCTCTTTTTTTTATTTTAATTTTATAGACAAAATTAAAACTGCAGCAATTCATTACAGGCATATTCTTGTGCATGACCAGATGGTGCACTTTATATCTTGTCTAAAAGTTGAATAATTTAGGACAAATTATTGTGAAACCCACAAAGTGTGAACGCCTATTATTCTTAAGAGAAATATGTACTGTTTAAAATCTTTCACAGCCTCTCTTACTGGCCAGTTAACACAGATGTAAATTTATAGTCATGTTGTCTAGTTCAAATGTAGACATACTATTACAAATCTACAAATCACTTACCACATATTCAGACATTCTTAGTATGATGAATATCTACAATATGCACTTGTGCATGAATCTTTTTCTTGGTTCTAACACTCTGTTACATTCATTTAGTGAAGACTTAAGTGAATTATAGAAAAACAATGAATTAAGTGCTCTGGTGAGAAGACGGCTGTGGTTGTCATCCTATGTCTGAAACTGAGTGTAATTCTCTGATCTACCTAAAGTGCCTGAGTCTATCATGCATACTCTCATGAGAACAACATTTGCAATAATCCCATGGCATTACATCTCTGTTGCATTTTTACTTGTTGCAAATTATTTTTTATTTTCTCTCATATTGACTGTTTGTTCACCCTCTCCTGCTTTTATGAGTACTTTCCAATCCCTTCCTGTCTTCCTACACTCCTTTATGAGTGTTTCTTTGTGATAGAAAACAGGGATCTCACAGTGACAATGATTTCCTAATCTTTACTATGTATTGTTAAGATTTTGGTCATATTCAAAGCTGTTTCCTGCTTACAACCCGCCCCACCACCGCAATATACCCCCCCCCCCATCCCCCACACTGAAGACAAATGACAGGAAATTGTCCAGTGAGTGTAGTTTGGGCTTTAACTAACGGTGCCCTTTAGCCCCCCATTTTCGTTGACAGCAGTAACTACTTGAGTTTTCATCTCATTAAAAGCTCTTTAAAGGAAGATCTTATGAAAACAGTATTGACAGTGCTCTGTAGAAAATCAACTTTGTTTATTCATAGGTGGGAGGGCCGAGGGATCCGTTCTTATACACTTCCTGTTTACACTGATTCTGAATTTTTTTGAAAAAATTAAGTAACATAGTTAAATGTTCAATGTCCAGATCAAACTGAAGTAATGGGTATCTGGGCATGTGTTAAGATGATGTTGTTCAGATTTGTTTTCAGCTTTTGGGGCCAAATTTGAGATCTGTCAAGAGTGTTTGCTCGAGACACTATGAATAATTTCCTGGAAATTACAGATGAAGTATTTTGACGAATAACGCAAGGCAGCATTTATTTATTTATTTTTGGACTTGTCATATTGTCTGGGTGCTCATCAGACTGCATGTAAAATACCTCAGAGTTTTATGTTTTGGTTCCCTTCCCCCAGCTTCTCGCATTGGTCAGAGCATGCGTGCGTGCACTCAATGCAAACACAGCAAGAGCATGTAGCTCACTGCGCTAGTGATGGATCTGAGACTCCAGCAGATGTTGCTGCCTCAGAAGGGAAACATGACTTTTTTTCAATTTCTAAGACGTTAAGCAGATGAAGGTTTACAGTGACATATACATTATACACACACACACACACACACACACACACACACACACACACACAGACACACACACAGAGGGAAAGATTCAACACGTACAGTACATATACACACAGTTATAATGGTTCTGTTTAAACTCTAGGAGAGAGAGAGAGAGAGAGAGAGAGAAAGAGAGAGAGAGAGAGAGAGAGAGAGAGAGAGCTAATGGCACGTGTAACATGAACATTTACACTATCTAATCACTTGAGATGTTTGGCTAAACAGAATTGTGAATATATGAGACACTAATACTTGCAACACAATCTCTCCAGTATAAAATAGGAGTCTATCACTGTCAGGCATTTCTTTGCCTCTTCAGTCATGAAACAACTACAGTCTGCAGAAAAGCAAAATAGCTGTAACATATAATAACACAAGAAGGAACAATAGTGATAGAAAAAAGGATTAATTAAAATTAACAATTCTTTATTTTCCCTAATTTTTGTAGCTGTCAGCTTGCTATAAATGGTAAAATAGTCTAATAGAGCTGCATAGTTTCTGAACTGAAAACTATGAGTGTACAATTTCTACAGATTCTTAAAGTAATGCATTTACAGCTTTACTTTTCCACAGAAAGGTCTGATTAAAATGTTTTGGCATCTCATATCAGAGTTGGCATTTATTATAAAAAGAAAAATGTTGCTTTATCTTCCTATGATATGTATCAGTTTTTTCCTTGGAGCCAGCGTTTACAAACCATACCCATTGCAAAGAAAAAAAAGAAAAAATGTTTCACAATAGATATTTAAGATAACATACACAATATATACAATATAATGAATAATATGTATTCACAAATACATTCCCCCCCCCTTTATTCTAGAGTGTACAACACATTTACAAACTGAAAAAAATGCCATCTATTAAAAGTGTGTGCTGTAATACTATGTGTTCTTCTATCCACTGAACTTATTGGACACCAACATAAACTCCTGGAATAGTGATTTTGTTTTACCCATGGCTCTCTCTTAGTATTAGTTTTTCCCCCTCATCTTGAATGTGGTCCAAGAGAGATTTGTAATATTTGGCTGCAAAATTTTCAGTGTCAAATTCTCAGATGCCAAGAACTGTGGGAAACCAGAGGCAAATTTTTCACATTTCAGTTATCTTTGACTCCCCGACTTTGGTTTCTGCATCAATAACTGTAAAAGTAGAAATGGCAATATACATATATATTATGGTCTTATGAAGTTTCAAAGTAAAACTGAAGTGTAGGGTTCTAACCTAAAATTAACTAATAATATAAATTATCCCTTTCTTCAAAAACGGCATTTCAACTTTGTGGTTTTCTATCATTATACAATACTGAATGAATACCAAAGAATATTTCCTTTTTTCTTTAAGAATCAATTATTACAGTTTTCCCCAAATTTGTTAGTAACACTAATTCCCACCTTTTATCTAGGTCTTTTGTAATACATTTTTGTTACTGTTGTTTGTTGAGGGCAAGTACATGCTTCATTCATGATCCATGTTCCAAATCACTATTTTTATAGAGCTGGTACTCACTGAACATCATAGACAGCTAGGTAAGCTTGGAAAAAAAGTGCTATCTGCTCACCACCCTATCTGATGGCCTGGATAAGGTAAAATCACTCACAAAAGTGGCCTAAGCTATACTTCAAACCCAACTGGAGAAGTCTGTGGCATTTGGGAAAGTCAGAAATAGAGCTTGGTGATACCAGACAACTTTTATAACTGGTTACACCATTGGGGAGGAAATATTAAATAGTTGTGTTCATTAAAATAAATATATAAATATGCAATGATTGATGAATAAAATTGCAGATACTACATTACCCCATAAATCTTAAGTGTAAATCTAAGTGTTCTTGGAAAAATGGTTATTTTAAAATTCTGTAAGGGTTCATTTGAAAAAACAAAAAAGTGTTCTTAGCTTCCAAGTGAGAGGTTCTACTTAAATGTCTTTCTGATGGGGAAACTGTCTGTTGTTGGGCTCTACATAGAACCTTTAAGGGGCTCCCCCAAAGGGACAACTGAATTTTCAAAACATATATTCATATGGATACATGTATATATACTTATGTTATCATTCTTAAGCAACAAAACTTCATCCCAATTTAAAAGTGAGTAATTAGAGAGAAATGCTCCACTTTCTGATACTACAAGCCATTCCTGCATTGGCAGGTTTTTTTGGTCCTGAGGTAAAATTACTTTCATTAGTAAAAGACATGTTTTATTATTGACACCTAATTTTGACACTTGCGCTGTCAGGAAAAGGCATGTGCTTGCCCCAGGAATGAGGCAGTGTTTGCTTCTTTCAAAGAACTGGTAAGCAGTTGATTACATCATTAAAAAGCATTACAACCACTTGTGGAGGACGTGCATGTGGTTGCAATGTGTCACGTGTAGCCGAGGTTATTTATATATCCCCGTAGTCATTTCACCTGGCAGGCTATGTGATCCTGTAATATAACATATGGTTATATTACAAGTGAATACTTTTTGGAGAATTGAGTGTTAGACTTTTGTGCTATAAAATTTTATTGTTAAACTGACTCTTAGCCTAAGATGAATATATTAATTTTGGCAAACTTTCAGCAAATGGAATCAATGTCATACTTTCAAAGTAATTAGCATATTTAATTTAGGCCTCATTGCAAGAAATCAAGTGAATGTCAATGTTCTATGTTTATATAGCCATAGATCACAGGCATGGCACCCAGCCTTCTTCCTCCAGACCACCCTGGTTTCCCATTTGCTATGGTCTCAGATGCTCTTTAATGTGCTCTCAGACATGGACATTTGTGGGTGTAGAGCATCTTTTTCTGATTGGCTCTCTTACGCTAGATCATATTGGCTTTCCCTTTGCTCCAGGAACAGATTTGTATATCACAGCTGCTGCAGCCTCAGCTTGTATAGATGAAATGTACCAGAGGGATAAAGTTCAGGCTGGTCCCGTAAAGTGGCAAGGAAATGTAACAAATCTGCCCTAAAATATTTAATTAACATAGGGCATTTTCCAGTTGTCTATAATTAGTGGAATGATTATTATTCCCTTATTTGTGTTACAATTTGCTAGAATGGTAAATGGTTGAGGGATCTTTCTGTAGACAAGCTCCAGTGGGATGAACTTGATGGCTCAGTGAGAAAAGTACATCTCACCCGACAGAAAGGGCTGAAAAAGTCTTGCTGAAACTAAATGACTTATTGAATTGGTCACAATGGCATTAAACTTAGAGGAAGGGGTTGCAGTGAATGTTGGTGGTTTGTTATTGCACTAGGCAATCAGGCAAAACATTTTTCCCCTATGCCACAGTTATTTTTAACCAAGATAAAGTGATAGCACTTACATTTACATTTACATTTGGCAGACACCCTTATTCAGAGTGACTTACAGTCACTGTCTTAAGCAGATCCTCATGCTTGTACAAATAGTTCAGGGTCTATTATGACTATCCAGCTAAAACCCAGTTAGAGAGGACATCAGTACAACAAGTTGGTACAGCAACAAAAACAATTTAATTAGTGTTCATTTAAGTGCTTGGGAATGAGGGAGGTCTTCAGTCTTTGTTTGAAGACAATCTGTGACTCAGCTGTTCTGCCTGTCAGGAGAAGTACATTCCACCGCACGTGTACAAGTACACAGAAGTGTCTTGATGCATGTCTTTCTTGTACCTTGAGGGATGGTGGGTCATGACAAGCCATGCTAGAGTCTTGAAGGGGACGTGATGCAGAGCTGGGTGTGATAATTGCCTTCAGATAGGTAGGAGTAGTTGTAGGGGTCAGATGGTGTGCAGGGGCCGACCTGTCAGGAGTTGAGTTGCAAAAGTCCAATCTCGACATGACAAGGTACTGAACAAGCACTTGAATGGCCTCTGTGGAGACAAATACTCTTTCATTTTTGGCTGATATTGAGATGCTCAATATTTTTTTTTGTTATTATGTTTTTTGTGAATTTGCAGAGGTGTCTTGATTTTGACACTGTAAATAAAACTCAGGCTATAATAATGATAATAATAATAATAATAATAATAATAATAATAATACTTGAAATGTGTCATTTATACCACGGGAAAAAAACATGTTATTAATTGCATGCTTATAGTATGATTTCTCTAGAAAGAAATCTTTTCAGAAATGTCAGAAATTGAAGAATAAGATGCAGAGAAAGCATATATATATATATATATATATATATATATATATATATATATATATATATATATATATATATATATATATATATATATGAATGAGCTGAAGAGTGTTAGTATACAGTATATTTAAGTTGGAGCCTGTTAGACATGACTGAATATTAACCATCCACATATGGAAGCCTCAAAGAGATTTTAGACTCTGACAGAGCACAGTTTGCCCTGCAAACATAATATGTTGATGAAACTGCACGTGAGAGAAAGCAATGTCATAAATCCACAAGTGTCCATAAAGGTGTAATAAAATTTGCTGTGGTCTGGAGAGCATTGAAAGGAAAACTTAAATTGAGTTTTCTGTGGTATGTTACAAAGTCCCACACTTTATTCAAGTGGTGGCTTGGGTGCCTTTCAATAACTGGGAAGAGGGGGTTTCAACAGAAACTCTTTCCTGATCCTTCTTCACCCTTAAATTGAGTGACAGGACCTGACACCTCTAATCAAAGCCAGATGGATGCATAGCACTGGGTCTGTTTGTTCTATTGTGCTGTCTGTTAGCTCTTTAGCACTATTAACAAGCATTTGGTCTGTCATGTGGTTAGCGTGGCTAGTGGAGTTTTTATTGCATATCCAAAGACACAAAGAATGCTTCTAGCAGCTTATGCAAATTTGTGTCTCACATGTAGAGTGATATTTAAGATAAAAATGTTTACTGGCAACTACTTTTTAGTGAGAACTGGTTGCTAATGCAAAATATTGAATGCTATGGAATATTAAAACATACTATTAAAGAATGATGAGCAGGAATAGAGGACTATTACTACTACTACTACTACTACTACTACTACTACTACTACTACTAATAATAATAATAATAATATAAAATACATTTTGTGTAAACAATGTTTTACAATGATGTAAAAAAAAAAAATCACATTTTGGAGATGCTACAAGATTCATCATTGTGATTCCTACCTTACTAATTTACAGGACAATCCATTGTAATAGTTAGCCAGCTATGAACAAATGATAGTAACTCTCATATAACACAATATCATATGTATGCATTTGGCATACGGTAATATAAGCCAAGGCATACATTAGGCTGCTACAAAATTTCAGGCCACTCTGGACAGCTGTATACAAGTAAAATATAATGCAATTAATAACACATTAATGAGGATATCCACCATGACTTCCTATATCTTACAGCTTTCGAGACTTTCAGGCATTTACTACGAGATTGTAGCTTGACTGAAATAATATTGCACTAAAAATGCTCACCTTCAGAGAGAACAATTTGCCCCAACCTGGAAGATAATGTTTTTGTAATGTTTTTGTCTCAGGTCAAATTTATGTAATTTTAGAGATGAGTACTTATAACAACCCTAATATGATGTAAATGTGTGGTGTGCAAAATAACACAGATCACTGGAATCAGGGTAAAGAAATCTAAATTAAGCAGAAAAGTGTTGTAATAGAAAGTGATTTATGTTGCTGTGGTTGGCTGACGTGTTAATTAGCCCATTTCCAGGCAATTTTAGGAATCTGTGCATCCTTAGAGTATAGATTTGCTGTCCTAACTCGTGTTATTGGCACTCGCAGTAAAACACAATGGACAGTCTTTAGGGAAATGCTTTGATGTGTGCTATAAAGAGCCTAGGGGCAGCTCAGGTTAGTTCTACCACTCTTAAATGCCCTGCTTCTTTAAAGTGACAAAATAATCATGGAGCAATTACAGCATTAGTGCATAGTAAAGATTTTAAAAAGATAATACTGTCAGGTATGTAAAGACTCAGCACAGTCCTCTTTGAAGAGATCATATCATATTAACTTAAAGATTCCTTGCTTTGTTAGTGCTGAGTCTACACCTTCTACTGTCATTCAGTGCTTGTAATTATTTGCTATATTTACTTTATTTACTCTTCACAATTTTTCACTTTTCTGTTGTAATGTGGAGTTTGTTTATAGTATTTGGATATATTACATGTTTAATATATATTCAAAGACATTCTAGTGAAGCTTTAATGAATAAATTGTGTTATTTGAACGCCTTGATAAATATGTTTGTAGTTCATGATGTTATGATATGAAATCTAAAATATGACTTGAGGTTCAAAGGAAAAAGCTCTCAATACATATTAGAAGAGTGGACCAGATGTTTTCAGTCAAATTCCTACAAATTTTGCCAATGCCTCATTTGCACTCATTCCATCATTTTCAATCAAAGATTGAAGTTAAAGTGCTGAGAGTGCTCATACATCCCATATTCAGTTTGACCTCTGACAACAAACAAGTGAATCCAATCAAGCTTTGTGTCTGATGTCATGATAGTGGAATTAGTGCATATTTTAAGGAAATTCTAGCTCAGGATTCCCTACACATAGATTACATAGACCTGATTGTAAGTTATAGTTTAAATATACTAAATATTTGTAAAGTTTATGCTGCCATGGTCATATGCACAGATATCTGCATGTGCAAGGTGACACTGTACAAAGGTGACTAATTTTATGAATATATGTCTTTCATTCAAAGCTTGTCCTTACCAGGGGTTTGTGTTTGATGTTATAAAGCATTTAAAGTGTTATGCAATTTGGCACAAACTTTGGTCTTTGACTTCATCAAGTGTACATCCAATCAGCCAAGCTCTCAGAACTGTTGACATTAACGGGAAATCATAATCCAGCATGCAGCTCTGTGCTGTCTCAGCCATGTGCTGCTGCATAAGACCGTCTCTATGGAGAAGATTAATTAGTGTACACAAATGTGTGTGGATGTATACACCAGTGTGTGTTCGGGGATGTTAACATGTCACTCACTCTATCCTTTCCACTGCTAACCACATGGCCTGATATACACACGCAAATATGTACAATTGCTGACACACACAGGCACACACACTCACACAATCTTACAAATACAGTGATGTACAGCTGAAATCTTATTAATATGGTCACACACAGACATAAGACGTTCACCAGCTAACTAATCCGAACACTGACACACACACACACACACACACACACACACAGATTTTATACTAACCATACTGAATGAAAAACAGGTGTCTTCATAGCTTGCATTCTTCAAGAATACAAAAGTGCTTTGACCTGAGTAGCTCTTTGCAAAACATACCCTATCGAAACGAGGGTCCCTGTGTAATGCTGTGTTTATAAACACAAGGGTACTTGGGTTTGTATGACATGCAGTATGCACTTCAGACTACCAGCAGGCAGAGGAGGACTATTGAAACCATATTTTCACTCTAGCCATTTTTGTTGTGAGAACTAGTTTGTTTTCCTGCCTTCAGTTTTGCTTTTCTGTTCATTTGTCTATCTATACTTTTTATTTATAAATTTTTGTGTAAACATTTATTTATTATTTTCCTTATGGTGCACTCCTGCTTCTACCGGTGCACTAAATTGTAGTTAAATGACAAGGCAAGACATGTTGTTGATTAGCATTATTACAGCGTATAAATGATGTAAACCCGGGTTGTGGAGTTCTAATGGATTAAAAGAGAATAAATACAATTAATACCACTCATGCTGGCATCCACTGAGGCACCATGTTTAATCTGGCAAAACACACTAGTTTAACTAAAAGCATATTGTAATGGAGACACAATGTGGTCTTCATCCTTGCCTACAGATTCCCACAACAATTGAAGGATTAACCTTTGTTGTTCTTCCCTTGTAATTGAATAGTTATTTTGCCTCAAATTGGTTTAGTGTGAGCTGGGAATTGATATATGGCATGCAGCATGATTGCGTTTCCTTGGTTGGAACATGCTTTCTCACAGTTTGTAGATCATATGTGTTGTCAGTCATTTATCAAGGGGGAGGTGTGAGAATTCACTGTCAGTCATCCACAGTCAGTTGATCGATTTGTTGAGAGTGCTGAGAGAGAGTCTTTGATGTAAGTAATGTTTTAAAGCTACCAAGTAGAAATTAAGGCTGTAATGCAATGTCTGTATATGTACAGTCATGTGAAAAGATAAGTACACCACATAGAAATTGTTGTATTTTTTTTTTGTTTGTTTTACATATTTGGACACTTTTGATGCTCTTTGAAACAGAGATTATTAATAAAGGCGTTACACTCAATCAAACAACACATAAAACCTCTCTCATATCTAATACCCCTCTCATATCTAGTGTCTGGTGATTCCTTTGCTACTGAGGTGTGTGATGTCATCATGCAAAGATCTAAAGAGTTCTATAAGGCCTTCAGAAAAAACAGTTGTGGATAACTATGAGTCTGGCAAGGGATATTAAAAGATCTCCAAAATATTTGAAATACATCATTCCACTGTAAGGAAAATCATCTAGAAATGTACGACTGCCAATTCGTAAAGGATTGACTGTCCCAGCAAATTCAGCCCAAGAGCAGACCGTCTGATGCAAAAAGAAGTCTCCAAGAAAAATCCTTTGCTGTCTAAAAAGAACATTAGATACAGTTTGCCACTGAGCATATAGGCAAAGACCAGGCCTTTTGGAATAATGTGTTCTGGACAGGCGAATCAAAGATGGAGTTGTTTGGCCACAGTAACAGCAGACAGATTTTCAGGTGAAGCACATCATACCAACTGTGAAGCACGGTGGTGGAAATGTTACGGTTTTGGGTTGTCTTGATGCCTCAGGGACTGGACAGCTTGCATTCATTGATTCAACTATGAATTCTGCATCATATCAAAGAGTGCTTGAAAATAATGTGAGGCCATCTGTCCAAAAGTTGAAGTTGAACTGAAAGTGGACCTTTCAACAGGATAATGATCCTAAGCACACTAGCGAATCCACCAAAGAATGGCTCAAAAAGAAAAAATGGAGGGTTATGAAATAGTGTGCCCCATATTTGTATCTGTATTATCTGTTTAATCTGAATACTGTATTCATATTTGGTTACATCCCAAGTAGAAATACTTCACTACTGTATAAATATGTTTTTGGATGTTTTAATTTAATTAAGTGGATGCATATTATGTCAAACTTGCTACTACATTTAGTTCACTACATTTTTAAAGCTAATTCCTACTGTACTTTGATAAATGTCCCTAGATATTAACAGTAACCTTTTAATGCTGTTAAAACAATTACTTTTGGCCTTTTTTTCCACATTGTCCAATCATCAAAGTTGAGTTCTGTTAATCCAATGTTTACCTCAAATTACAATGTTAAAGCGCCAACTTGTTTGCAACCGACACATTAATACTTTTTCTTTGTCAGAGAAAATACCAATGGTGTCTTGTAAGAAACTTGCTAGAATTGTCCTTTTTTAATCCTTTTTTAAAATCTTGATAAACGACAAATTATGTTACCACCAGAGCTAACCCCTACTAAATATTTAGCTAAGGCATGCAATGTTGGAAGCTTCCCATCAGCATCATCAGTGTGCTGGCTTGACATTGAATATCAGATCATTAAATCAAATTAACTGTCTACATTAATTTAGGGTTTACACATTTTAAGTCTTACAGTCCTCTCAGAAATCTTGCCGGGTTAGCTGTCTTGTATTAACTATCACTGAACATTGCAGTGGTGTCAGTAAAGGTTGCTCATATTTAGTTCATAAATAGTGCTGTATGAATGGTGAGAGCCCCATGTGATTTCTATCCTTCATACCAGACAAAGTTGGAACTATTTTACTACAGTATAAATAAAATAGCATCAACATCCCTCCTGATACAGACAAGGTGATTAATTTGCTAAATGGTTTGCATACATTGATTGTCATTATTATTACTTATTATTCCTACACATTATTGTTTGGCACAGAGATGGAAGATTCTTCCGCTGTATGACATCTGTTGTAAGAAAACTTTGTGATAAAACATGTAAAACATGCCAACATGGAAAGGCCCTACAGTGTATATTTATTGATACTATCTGCATTTTTTAAAATACCAAATTATTTAAGTACATATAATATCAGATACTAATACTAGTAGTAGTTTTTCATGGGTTATTTTTAACTTTTACTTGGAACATTTTCCAATGACATTTCATGTAATTTTATTAAATAATGAGCACTGCTTAAAATTTTCATAATAAATTAATTCATTGATTTGTAACAGATTATGTAAAATTCAGTGGCAAAAGTCCATGTTATGCAGTATATGGCTTTTTCTTGTGTGTCCTAAATCTTATTTTTCTAAGCTAGACTTGGTGGATATCTGGCTGATAAGCCAGACATGCTGTTATTACCACTGTATGAAACATGGGGATTAAAGGTCTGTGTTGGGACACTTCTTGCACCCGTTGTTTTCCTTACAAGTAGACATTGTAAATGTAGTCTGGCTATGGAAATGCTTTGCTTTGAAGTTTTTTTGAATATGTAGTTTGTTGCTGTAGGTAATCACTGGACATAAATGGAAATGCTGTGGCTCCGAAATGAGCCGTAGCGCTCTGGTACAGTCCTGCTCGTTATGGAGGTCTTATGTCTGTGATCAGATAGCTAGCCTGACAATATCCAGACCCCTCTCTTTCCATTACGTTTGTAAGGCTTGTTGGGAATCATTGCTTTCCTTTACAGTTGATACTAAGTTCATGCACTCAATTTCAACAATGAATAGCCTTTAATACGTTTACATTACATTTTTTTAAGTTCTTTGCTGGCAGTGCTTTAAAATATTACCTGGGGTGGATTATTATAGTGTTGTGTAAATAAATAAACTACAGTATATATCAGGGTAATTATTAATCTAAGCTTTTAAAATATTAAAATAAACCCTTTTTTTTCTGTTCAATAATATTAGATTGCACAATTTTCAAAGTATGTTCTTGGAAATCCCACCGCAGTTCAACTGCTAAAATATACATATTGTAAGAATGACACATGACCAGCTAACCTAAACATTAAAGGCATCCCAAAACAAGCCCATCTTCCAACTCTTGGCTTTTCCACACTTCAATTTGTAATTTGTTGTATCAATTAGTCTATTGTTCTTCAGTACTCCTTAGCTATCACATTGTAAAATTACTGAGAGAGAGAGTGAAAGAGAGAGAGAGAGAGAGAGAGAGAGACTGATCTGGAAACACTTTGAGTCTGCTGTAAATGTGAACCAGAGTTCAATTCCTGATGTCTTCTCTATATTGCCATGTCTGTACTGAGCCTTTAGGAGCCTGCTTGCTGTTCATGGTGTAATTACCTTACTTTAGAAACATGGAATTGATCACAGTTGGCTGCATTTAGGACAAGTAGCTATTCTTTCATTGTGAATATGACTGAGATAACGAGACACCGAGATGTGCAATCAAGTAACATGTTGTATTTTAAACTGTTTGTGTGTTTGTGTGTGAAAATGTGATGGTGAATGATGATTAGTTGTACAAGAGTAATAGGATTTTTTAAGTCCAGCTCTGGCCTTATCTATAGAAGATAGCATATTGGTCAGTTTTTTTATTCTAAAATTATCATGTTTAGTGTTCTTTACAACCTTAAAGAGGGCAAAAGACCAGTTACAATTAGATATGTGCTTGGCCCATATCCAGACTGCTCAACAGTGCCAGCTCTTGTGCAAGAATCTGCTCAAGGAAAGAAGGCCTTCAAATCTCCCTGGCCCACATCTGGTTCTGCTTCTACTTTTGCCCTGACAGCATGGCTCTGCTTTCTATCCACCTGACTTTGATACAGTTTTATCTCAATCAGCTCACTGTGCTAAAGGCTGCATAACAGGCAGGACTTCCAGAATGCCACTCAGGCACATCAAGGTGGGCTTCCCTACCTTATGCAATTTAGGCATACTAGAAAGGAGAAGAAAATCTGGCTGAAAAAAAGTATATAAAAATGCTTACCATTGCTATTTGTTTATTGTTTCCTTGTTTGAATTAAAGCGCTTGTCCTCCTCATTAATGTTTTATAGCTTTGTACCCTATTAAGTGATGCATTAAATTAAAGACTTAATTAAATGTTTAGACTATTTAATGTGCTTTGAACAACAGTGTTACATTAAATATGCTTTGAATTAGACTTTCCCATTGAAATTATAAGATAGCCACCCGTCATTATTGGTGTGGCAACTATTTTGTTTTGAAAGCTTTAAAATTTCCCACCCTGTAAAATCAGGAATTTTGTATTCATGCTAATGTGCACATCTGGACTAGGAATTTGTCTGACTTTATTTGGGTTAAATGTGGCTGTATGGTAGGAATTTTATGTTAACTGTATATACACACCTTTACTTTACTAACTGCACTAATCTCATTTTCGTGATCTGTCCCTGTGGGTTCGTCGGCTCATACAACTTTAGGTTAAACATGAGAATCATCCCATTTTACTGTCACATAAAGTCCTTGAGATTTCCAAACAGATGTAATAGCTATTTCACTATACAGACACAGAATTGATATAACAGATTTAACTTTTCTGTATTCCCTGAACATTTCTGGATTTTGTTTCCCATCAAGTGGGGTGCATCCTGATTATCAGTGATGCACCACATTATATATATATATATATATATATATATATATATATATATATATATATATATATATATATATATATAGAGAGAGAGAGAGAGAGAGAGAGAGAGAGAGAGAGAGAGAAATAGATATAGATATATAAAATGTATAATTAATGTAGACATATATGAATATGGTATTGTAAGTAAATGTATCAGCCTTGAAACCTTGAAACTTGGTACATCACCCACAGTTCGGGCTTCTTCAAATCCCTCAAGGCCATGTGAGATGTCTCATCTGCTTCTTTTTAAACAGAGGAAATGAAGTCAAAGGGCACTGAAATATTTGTGTTTATTGTCACTGCTCTTAACCGATAGAATTTCAAAACAACCAGCAAGCATGTGCTGGATAAGTTCAAGTTATTATAGACCATCCAATGGCTTTTGCACTAAAATGCTTTCCTTGGCACATTTCTGTGTTTGTGTCTGCCACTATTCTCTTTGTGGTGTGCACTGATGAACCGTTTACAGTTTGTGTGTGTAGCGTGTAGCAGATTTTTTTTCTGCTTTTTGCTTTAGAAACTACTTTTTTTTCAGGTTGCTTCTTGAGGTGTTTATTTACAAGAACCCAAAAAGCTTGATGTTGCGTAGAAAATTAATTAAATTATTGATGACATTAAAGTGACCTACTATAAAATGTAAGATTTTATTTAAATTTCATACAATCTGATCTGTAGAAAATCTTTGAAGGAAGGAAAAGAAAAAGTGAAGCAAAATAATTACATGAACTTTTTCTATAGAATTCAGAATTCATTCAACATATTAATAAAGATCAGTAAACAGTGAAAAAGCAATCAAATCAATATTTTGTGTCACCATTTGTCTGCACAGGTACAGTGTCATGTAGTTTAAATCAGCTGTAGGTTATTTCAGGCATCTTGTATAACTTGCCTTTGCTCTTTGGTATACTTTGACTGTAAAACTTGCTTTTGTTTCTAAAGGTAGTTCTATATAGCTTCAAGCCTTCTTAATATGAAAAATGCAAAATGTAAATTTGGCCTTTTCTGCAGACACATGAACGCAGAAGACAAACATTTAAGACAAACATTTACAAATGAATTTAGGGCATGTTTAGCACAGTATTGTACTTTAAAACAGTATTGTATGTTAAAGTGAATTTTACATATATTCACAGAAAATGAAAGTGCCAAAGTTACAACTGTGTCTCGCTTTCTCCCAGCCAGGTCTTTAGACAAACTGTACAATTTTGCTGACTGTGCCAGCCTGCACCTGATCTTTGGGCTCAATGCCCTACATCGGAATCCTGACAACTCATGGAATGCCTCCAGTGCGTTGAGTTTGTTAAAGTATAGTGCTGGCAAGAAGTATAACATATCCTGGGAGCTGGGCAATGGTAGGTCTGTTCATAATACTAACAAGACTGATCTGAGGCTGTTTGTCTGTAGCAAGGAATTGCATATTACCACGAGTAGTTAGCATTCTCGTCCATGCTGACATAGCATAACCGTTGAACCTTGAAAAAACAATAAAGCAATATTATATTTTTATTCATCATAAAGCTCTGGTGTATCTTAACTGGTGAGGACAGACAAGCAGAGTTCTGGAAATCATTACCACAGCTGGGGTGCTCAGACTACCAGTTGTGAGAAAACGTTTTACTCAAATGACTTACATAAAGAATGAAGTAAACATGTGAAAATTAAATACTGAAATTTTACTGGACTAAGAAACCACTAAATAAGTGGTGTTTTGCAGCCCAACGTCGTAGAATTTTACTATGTACGAACTCCATGTATGTAGGGACTCCATTTGAGGTACAAATACTGCAATGCTTTGGATTGAATATAAGGATTAGAGGATTATTATAAATATATGAATAAGGTTATAGGAGAGCTATTACATTTTAAAACAACTTATACCACAGTGCTGCAGAATTCTTAAATCTGTGTTAAATAATTTTCTACAATAGCACAGATTTGAGAACAGTGCTAGCTGTAATACACATCACATATTTATTTATTTATTTATTTATTTATTTATTTATTTATTAAATATGAATGCACTATATTTTATATTAATGCAATTAATAACATGTCTTTCAGACATCCCACAACACACATCCCAGTAAATGGACCTGTAAATGGATATGACATATATGAAGTATGACATGTCATTTATTAATGAATTGTAGATTGATAAATTATAATTGTTGATAAATTGTTGTGGTATAAATGGAATAAAATAATTCAGCACATGCTGTTATTGGAAAGTAGATAACTTCGAGGGGGTAATGCTTTGCTTTGTGATATACTGAATCGGACACCAGTCCATAAAAGGGCGTGAAACACACACATTAACACAATTAATCACAACTAGGCAATTAGTGATAGTCAATTCACCTACTGGTATGTTTTTGGGAGGTGGAAAGAAACCAGAGAACCCAGAGGAAATCCATGCAAATGCAGGGAAAACATTTGACACTGCAAGCAGACAGTAACCCAAGCTCAGGATAAAACCCCAGGCTCTGGGACTAAGCGGCACCAATACTAACTGCTGCTCCACCATCCTGCTCAACATTATAATGTCATTTTTCTATTTGTAAATTCCAGTATTTAAGAGCTTATGAAAAGCAGTTACACTTTTTGGATTGTTCTCATTATAAATACAGCAAGAGCAGCCATAATGACTAACAGAAAATCTGTTAGGAATCATAGTCAAGTTTCATGAATATGATTCATTTTCAAACAAATGAGCAATCCAAAAAATGGAGGGAACATTTGTTCCTCCAACACAAAACATTTTTATCTTGAGGTTAATGTTTATGAAGCCAGCATGATATATTAGAATGCTTTGGTATAATAAACACCCTGCGGCATATGGACAAGTGGGTACATCTATAACAAAAGTGCATAATTTTTAAACTGTGCTTTGAATGAAGATGTAATGTTGTCATGTTTATATCTTGAATGCTGGAGTCTTCACACTGGCTAAAGTTTGAAATACAAAATCCTTCCAATTTCATCCTCTTGTTATCAGTGCATATAATGACTACATAACCTCCTGTTTTGCCTTATGAATAGTTCTTATGAGTTATTATAAGAATTTTCTATTGTCACTGTTTTTAAACTGAAATATTATTCATTTTGTTTTAGCATCTTTAGGTCAGCTTACTTAAAAAAATAAGGAAATCAGTGCTTATACTTGTGAAGATTACTGGATGGATGGAAGTTTAAATATGAGCTTACAGTATATATAAACATAAAACTAACAAGCAACTTTACTTGAGAATTTTAAGGTTGTTGGTGTCCAAACCTTTTTACTAAAGGTCAACTTATTACAATTTACAGTAAGCAGTTTTTATATCGTTTATTCATTAAATCAAGGTAATGACTTTGAGATCGGTGTTTTCTATTTCAGGCACTCAGTTTTATTTGTTTCTTGTAGAGCCCAACAGTTACCGCACCATGGTAGCTCGTTCAGTCAACAGCAGTCGACTGGCTCAGGACTACATTATGCTGAAGACACTGCTGCAGTCTGTCCGCTACTACAGTCGGGCCAATCTCTATGGTCCCAACATTGGCCGTCCTCGCAAAAACGCAATCCTACTACTGGATGGGTGAGTGACTGTGGCAGGCTATTGCATTTTAATATTGCCTACTAGAATTATGGCTTACCAAACAGATAAAACAGGCCAAAGAATAATTACAATAAAAGTTTGTCCACAGCCATTCTGAATCTGTTTACTTTGTGAATCTGGCATTCCCTCAAAAGTGAATTGTTAACGCAGATGTTCACATCAAGTTGGTAAAACTTGCCAAGCACAGTTGGGAGAAGAGCAAAAACATCTTTTCCATCAAAAAGATTTAAATATTTTTTTTATTTTCTTTTATTTTTTATGTTATGCCTTCTGGCAAAGCTATAACCAGAGCAAAATTAATGTCCTATATATCAAAAGCCAGTATATTTTTCTTTATTTCTTTATGGGACCTTGTCTTCAAACTAAACTGCATCTATACCTCATCAAAGTAGACTGGTTTATTCGGTTGAAGTTATATTAAGTTGTAGCTAGCCTGAATGTGTGGATCAGATCAAAGGGGATTTTTCAATGCTATTAGATAACAATTTTGTGTCTGTAATAGGGAGTTTGGATTTAAGCCACCACTATGATATGCAATGGAATCAAATCAAATTACTGTGAAAGCATACAAAGCAAAACAAAAGGAGGGCATTAATTAATTGTGTTTTTTACATAGAGCAGCTATTAAAATAAAATGTTATAGATTTATATTACAGATAAGCAACCATTCTCAGCACAATGCAAATCAATGAGATCTATACTATTGTTACATAGTGTACGATATTGTAATAAGCGGGAATAGTGATGTGAATTGATTAAGGAAAACACCTTGGTGACAGTGCTAGGTCTCGATGAATATCCAGTCTAAGACACATCTGGATTGTGATTGACACATTTGGATATTGACTGATATAGAAAAATGAGATTTGAGCATTTTATTTGGTAATATATGAGTCAATTGACATGTCTTTCTAGTTTGTGTAAAAGGCCACTTAATTTGAACTCAGCTCATAAAATTGTAGTGCTGCTCTGGAACATTTGAGGTTTTTCAACAAGCTTGTAATACTTAAATCATGAGCTCAGCTGGCAACTCTAGTAGTATGCAAAGGACTCAGAATATCTATATTCTTGAAGCTGGGATTTCCAATATATTCCAACAAGAGTATGTTTACCGGAGATAGGAAATATTTGTAATAGGTCTGTCCCATAACTTGATTCTCATGTTTTTTTTAGCGGGAATAGCTCACTCCTGTCATTGCCTATTCAAAGCAAAACCCTGGGTGAAACCCTGGGTGAAAAGTACTTTCATCTTATTCTTGCTGGTTGTGTAAAGTAATTGCATCATTAGACCCAGGTTTGGTCCAACACCAAAAATAAACTGTTGTGTGTCCCAGTGTTGTCTCCTAATCTTGGATTGTTGGAAAGACCTATGTCTCTTAACAGCAGGAGCTCCCAGACTGATGTGTCTGAAACGGAGAGCAGAACACAGAGAACTAAAAACGTTCATGCGGATGGGTTGCTTGCCTATAATGAAATACTGAATAGTTTCCTAAACTTAATTTTTTTCTCTTACTGCTTCTGCCTGATCATAATAGGGAAATATTCACTGTTTACTGAGCCATTTATTCTGCTAAGAGAGGCTTGGCACCTTCTATTACACAGTGAAGATATCACAAGCCTATAATCTAAACCAAAGCTAATGCTTTGTTAACTGTTTTGTGCTATAACTACTACTATTACCACTACTACTACTGGAAAACATGATAGCCCCATTTAGTTATGTAAACTTATTTCTTCTCTTTAACTCAATTGTCATGACAAGTTTTGGATATTAAACTCAAGTTTATAAGTTTTCAAAAAGTAAACTTAAAGTATTCCACTGTGTTGACTTGTAAAACATTTTTTTTTAAGTTGAAACAAACATTATCTTCAAGTTGAGTTTACTCACATTTTTAAGGCAGCAGGTGAACTTTAGTTTCTAAGTTTAACCAACCTGAAATGTCTTACAGTGTATTACTCCTTCTCCTCCTACTAAATAATAATAATAATAATAATAATAATAATAATAATAATAATACACTGACATGGGGAATATGTTTCATAGTTCTGCATACAATTACACAGTGTATGTAATGCAAAATGCAAAAGAGGGCAATCTTTCACTTTGGCATATTTTCAGTTCCTCTGACTATTCCAGGACCAGTCAAATGTCCCATAATGAAAAGCTGGGTTCAGTTTTCATTTGAGAATGAATAAAGCGAAAGAAACATGGCTCATGCTAAAACAGGATGACCTGAGCTATTTACACTATATCATGGCAAGGTCTCCAAGCAACAAGGCCAAGCGCCACTGCATCACAGCTGAAAAAAACGCTTTACTGATTTACGCAGTTACAGAATGTTTCAAAAGTTAATATATCTCAGTAATCTCTTTCAGAGAACTAAGAAATTATATGCCAGGTGTTTTGCCTAAGATAAGTTTTGTGTAGGTCGTGCTTCTTTCTCATAGCCATACATGTCCTATAAGAAACCTTCATCGTTTTTTCTTTGTTAATGCTGTGTAACACTTTCTATCTCTATAGTGGAGCATATCACAACCATGTTTATGTTGCTCCCAGTGGGTTATTACTGGCGCTCGTTGCACCAGGGAAATCCTCGGTCAGCTAAATGAAGTGTCACTCGATTTATAGTGTGGCTGAGCAATACTCCACCTGCGTAATCCCTGTTCTCCAAATCAAGGGGTTCACCCTTTTGCTCCTTATATATCGCTTCTTTACATGTTATTGCCTTATAAAATTGAAACAAAGGAATTCTTTTTAGTATTCATATACCCGTTTGAGGAAATATATAGGGTTTTTTTGCAGGTATGTCTATCAGATACAAAAGACTCGTCTTTAAGTGCACAAGTACAGGAATGGAACTTTTTTTGTTTGAAACAGTTATTTAAACTGTAACCTTCAAAAGTATGGACATGAGGTAACCACCTGAGCACTGATTCTTTCGTAGTATTGCAATGAGATGAAGAATTTTTTATACCGCCAACTGTGTCTGATTAGTGCTGATTTGTATGGAAACAAAAAGGCATTGTTCGGTGTCTTTGTATTGCTCTGAGACAAGATTACTCTACATGTTTCTTGCCTTCTATTATCTGCCAAAAAGGCAGGATTTGTAGTGACTTTATTTTCTGGATGTTTGTGTTTTGTGGCAATTGGCTATGACTTTAACATGTGGGTAATGAGACCATTTGGAGACAGAGTGAGTTTGCTAAGCTAACTGATTATTGTACAGACATGACCAAGCCACACATAAATATGTCATTGCCTTGTTAGGAAGTGACATGCATGAATGCCTTCTGCACATAATCAGTGGCTGTCAGCAGCACATGTCCGCACTGTCCACACACACTCCATTTTTTTCTAAGTGATGAGAAAAAAACATGTTCATTTCTAATGGACATCTACTTATTGTTGGTCTTTTTGTGCTATAGTGAATACATTGAAATAAAATAAAATTAAATAACAGAATTATTCAGTGATCAAAAGTATTAAATTATTATTTATTTTTTATTTTAGATTCTTCATAGTAGGCTTGATGGCAGTTGCATGATGTTGTCATTCCCTTTACCAATTTAACAAAGTCCTCCAACAGTCTTGAAGAAATTGCTGAAACATCATTTGCTACTTTTCTTAGATTCCGTAGATAAACTACTAGGTGGAGAGGGGGTGGAGAATTAATAAATATTGTAATGATGGAGATATTTTAGAAATAAAGTAAAATATAGGCACTGACTTTTTTTAGTTATGTTATGTCTTTCTACTACATCTAGGTGTATTCTCAACATGATTGGTATTGTACATTTAAAGTGAAACCTGTCTCTGTACATGTGCAGGGTGTGGAGAAGTAGTGAATATAAAATCTGCCATAATTTCCTGGCCATGAACTGAAATTATAGCACTTTCAGTGACGCTCATGGGAGGAAAAAAACCTAGACACAACCAAAACCTTAACTCTGTTGTGGTCTTTAGATGCCTGTCAGATACTTGGCTTCTTCACTGTACAGTTTCTTATACTATATCTGACCTGCGCTTCCCTTCCCATGTAGTTTCTACAATAAAATTTTGGCTAACAGCAATGAACATTCAACCAATAACCATAAGTGTCTTGCCAAAGACTTTTCTCAGAAATAGACGTCACCTCTTTTTGCTACCAGTTGAGGGTTAGATGGAAGTGAAAAATTGTCAAAGCAGACAACAAGGTCTGCTTGGCTGGAGTGACTGTAGGACAAATGAAGGTGTGAACAGTTTTACTGCACACATCACACTTTTGCTTTTCCTTCATCAGAATGACTGTTTAGAAAGAGAGGCCTTCTCAGAGTGAAACATATTGCCTAAAAAGGATTGCACAGATTTTTTGCTAAACTGTCAACTCACATCTGTTCAGAGCCGGTTTACACACTGCCTGAACGATCACCCTCCACCGGCCATATAAACAAGTTCCCCATGTGAGTGTGGCTTAGTTGGCCTTGACATTGGCTGCTTATGCCAGAGTCATTTACAATTGCATGGAAGACAGAAAAAGCAGCTGTAAATAATCCATAATTCCACTGCTATATTTGTACTCACTAACTAAAATATCCCTTTATTTTGTCTCATAGGTTCATGAAGAACGGTGGTTCTGTTGTTGATGCAGTTACGTGGCAACAGTAGGTATTCTACCTTTTCATTTTTCTGCACTTAATCTAATTACAATCTACTCACTAGAGCAATGGAAAACAGGTCTATAAATGTACCTCTAGGCGATTACCTCTGAAATCACCTATGTAAAAGGATAAATTAAAGAATCTAAGTTTGTAACTTTAGGTTAAAATAATGTGCCGCTTGGTAATATAGAACTCAACCATTTCACACTCCAAAAATCACCATACTGCAAAACTACTTCTAACCACTTGCTCTGTATACCTCAGTCCATAATTACTGACACCTGTTTGATGCGAAAGTGTGCTAGGAGGTAAAGCACACACTCCCTCCAAAAACATGCACACCTAATTTAGTCCTTTCTTCCTAATCACATTAGGAACAATTACTTTGATGTGATGCAAAATAATTTACCCTTGTCTGCATCTGGTTCCTATAGAAGTCAAGCTAGCTAAAATCAAACATTTGTTTTTAAATTTCTGTATACTGACACACCAGTGTACATCTGTTTTGTTGGTTGATTTTGTTTATTTCTAAGCACTACATTGTGTAGAATGTGTATGTGAACAAAAGCAAAAAAAAAAAAAGAATGCTAACAGAAACTCAAGCGCCAACATTTCATAGGTTCTCCTCGTCAGAAGGTGCTGCCATTGTTGTGAAAAGGTTGAGGCTGTAAGGTTGGATTTCATCAGTATGAAACCAAGAATAGTGTTTAGGTAATTGCACTACTCTTCATCTTGAAGCTAAAATAGTGTAGATACATTGACTCCAGAATTGGTCTCACTCATTCATCTTCAGTAAGTCCTTTTATCCTGGTCAGGCTCATAGTGGATCCGGAGCCTATCCTGGGAACACTGGGTGTGAGTCAGCAGTACACCCTGGATATCCAGTCCATCTCAAGGCACTATGCACACGTGCATTCACATACACTTTTACACCTAGGGGCAATTTAGTGTGTCCAATCCTTGTACTGGCATGTTTCTGGAAGGTGGAAAGAAAACCACATGGACATGGGGAGAACATGCAGAAAAACTCTTCACAGTCAGTAATCCGAGCTCACAATCTAACCTGGGGCTGAGTGGCGGTAACGGCACCCACTGCGCCACTATGCCACCCTCCAGAATTGCTCCTTAGTTCAATTGACCCTTCTACTATTCAAATCTTTTAGTGCATCTTTGGGTTGTAAATACTGTATCTTATTCTTATTGTAAAATGTCTTGTCTTAGCATTTTTCTTTCCTTTACCATCCGATCCTGATCAAGCATTTTTTTGCTTTAAGAGAAAGTGCATTTTCTTAATTAAAAGTAACAACATCATTAATAGCTAATTAATTGAGAAAATGCCCTTTCTCTTAAAGAAAAAAATGGCTTTATCAGGATCTTTAGCAAGTCAGCACTAAGTTGAACTCTTCTGATGAAGACCAACATTCAGAGTGGTCTGAGGTGCTTAAGTGCTAAAGGAAGTGCTTTCTGTAGTATTCTTCATGCGGTGTTTCTGAGACAGCATGGCTGTGTGTGGAATAAAGTTTTTTATGGAGTTTTTTCTTGAAGCATGTTTTAGTCAGCTTGTCTATGGACAGTATTTGGATGTATTCCAACAATTAGTTGGATGTCCAAATGTGGTGAAAGCAAGTTACAGTTACGGGAATGGATGCTCCTTAACTGCAGAACTTTACCTCAAGGGAAGTTAAAGATCACCGCAGGCTGACAGAGACACACACACAGGGTAGTGAGTTGCAGGTCATGGAAAATTTCTCTTTGTTTCACACTATGAGGAATCACAGGTGCTGTTAGCTTAATATGCTCTCCATGTAGGTGACTGTGGATCATGTGTCCTGTTAGAAAATTACTTATTCTACAAATCTTTATTTATAATTATTGCTACCTTCTCATTTTACTATACAGTCAAGTCACTTTGTGACACATGGTTCATTTGTGAGTTGTCAATTTTTTTAAGCATCGTTTTATTCTTTAATTGTTGCAGTAATTAGAGCCATAATTTCTATATTAGGTATATATAATATTTACATATAAATGACTTACAAATATAAGGGTTATTTGTGGGTTTGCTGTATCCCCATCAGCTAGGTCATCTCTGTCTATAGAAAGAAGGTGGGTTTGGAGAGCTTTATTCCTAACCTACCAAAGTGGAATCATTAATCCAGAGGTTAGCCCTAAATAAGGGAAACAGAATGAAAAAGCAGTGTCAGTGGAATTAAAAACACACCACACACACTGGCAAATTCAAACCATATGCTTTCACACATTTACCTTTGGGATTATACAGTTATTATACAGCCGGGACACCTTGACTTCCACCTTTCATGACCTATTGAAATACAGCATGTATTTAAGTTAAGTATTTCCTTCACCAAAATTCGTCCTTGGTTGACTCTTTTTTTTTTACCTGAATTATAAATAATACAATAGACTGTTGAGAATAGCCACAGAGAGTTTCTTATCCAGTATCAACAACTTTCTGTTCTCTTATATGTAGACCACTATTTTGTGTGTCGAAACAGATGCAAAGTATTAACATTTCTTTCTTAGATCTCTCTCTCTCTCTCTCTCTCTCTCTCTCTCTTTCTCTCTCTGCCTTTTATTTTTCAGTTCTCCAGTATTTTTATTGAAATGTACAATATGTTCAAAATATGGCCAACATTGTTTATGGCTTGATCCCTACTGTAACACACACCCTGATCCAGAGATACCACTAATGCAGAAACACAAGCTAAAGATAACCAGTAAGTCAGGCTGAATACATGTTTAGTAATGTTTGAAATGTAAAGATAATTAAGATTGGTTGAGTTCACAGTTGCGCAGCCCCAGTCCCAGTGAGACTGTAAATTGTGAGGGTCAGTGTCAACACATGCCTCACAGTTCTTTATCTCTCTAAGCCTCCTGCTTTCCAAGCCCATGCACCAGATGGTCAGCGCCGTTGCTACTTCAGTCTGACCTGTTCTCTCCTCATTTAAAGTGACCAGAGTTAACTAAAAGCAACTTTTAGTTGCTTTCCCATCTGTCTTGACATCTTAATACACTTCACATTCTAAATCTGTTAGCTGTTCTGTTAAGAATCCTGCAGGTTGACCTGGGCTGAGTTTCCCAACAGCATCACAGCAAAGAGTCATCATTAAATGGTAGAATGAGCATCACATTGAACAGTAACTCTTGCAGCTAAAGTCTTAATTTTACAATGCTGTTGGGGAAATAGACTGCTATAGCTTTTCATCAAATTGAGCATGGTATTGGGGTTGATATTGTTTATGTCTTGGGTATAAAGCAGTGCCACTATCAGAATCTATATCTGTTTAGTGCTCCAAATATCTGTTTTAGTATTCAGATTTAACCTCAAGTGGGTGTGGCCTAAACCAGAAGTTAGTTTTTTGTTTGTTTGTTCATTTGTTTTTAACTATGAGCCCTACGATTATGCCCCTGGAAACTCTGGGAAAAAAAAAACAGAGGTACATGAAACCAATATAAACAAACCTGTAGCCTAATTTAAACCATGTGATCCATATGACTAGGCTGTTACTAAAGATGAACGAATGAATGCTGTAAATACATTGTATTCATGTTAATAAGCGTGGTCTTTGGTTGTCCTCTAAAATGCTTATCTGACCTCCTGCCCACAAGACAGTAGCAATTGTATCCTGTTGCATCCTATGGGAACCCAGACCTGATGCACACCTTTAATCTTAATCACCTTTCAGGCAAGCTTTCTAAAAACAAAGAAACAAACAAAAAAGACTGATTCACCTCCTATCTGTATCTGTATTTGTATCTGTTCATTTCTAATAATATATTTATATTAGGGGGCATGGTGGCTTTGTGGTTAGCACGTTGACTTTGCACATCCGCGGTTGTGGGTTTGAATCCCACCTCCAGCCTGTGTGCGAAGTTTGCATGTTCTCCCTGTGCTTTGCGAGTTTCCTCTGGGTACTCTGGTTTGCTCCCACAGTCCAAAGACACAATTGTGCCCTGCGATAGGTTGGCACCCCGTTCCCTGGTATAGGTTCCAGGCTCCCCCATGACACTGTGTAGGATAAGCAGTATGGAAAATGGATGGATGGATGTGTATTCATATTAGGTTACCTCACTACTATGCATCTTCAGAATGCCCTTCCTGTGCTGGCTCTTACATATATTTTATTTCAATGATGCAATTCTAACTGAGCTGTACTCTGGTCTGCAGTTTTTACATTGATCGGCGTGTTACTAAAGTGGAGGACTTTTTGAAGACACGTCTTCTGGACACCCTGACAGACCAGATTACAAAGGTGTTAAAGGTGAGATTCTCTGGAAAAAAAAAAAAAAAGTGTTTGTAATAATGGAAGTCATATTGCTGATTTCTGATAGTTCCTGATATATTGGGAGAGTACACTGTGGGCTGCTGGTTTTGGTTTATTACTGTGTTCTTCCCGAGCATCACAGACCTAGGTTTGTTAGGGTCTGGCACTCAGAGGCAGTTAACTCCCACTTGTCCTCATTAGTTCCTTGCTTCTTAATTATCACACTGTGCCCTTTCTCTTGGGTGCAGCTTCCTAACAGGCTGAAATCGGGGTGGGCTATAGCTAAGGGAGCAAGGGTTAAAGCACAGTTGGGGAGTGGGGCTTTAAGCTGGAGTTTCAACGTACTTAATTTGTTTCTGTGCCACATCACACCCTAGCTCTGGGGCTATGTTGTGCCAGGTTTCAAATGAAAGCCCTCTCCCATGACTCTTTATCTTTAAGCACACAGGTATCAGATTTTATATTTGTGGGGCGCACATCTGGATGAGTGTTCCCTATAAAGCAAAAAAAAAAAAGGGGGGGGGGGGGGGGAAACTGACTCAATTTACAAACATCAAATAAATAAAAGCATTCATTGTTCTTCTGAGGTTAATTCATAACCATTATCAGTTATGACATCAGAGCAACAGTTAAGGTCAAGAACTTGTTTCAGCCAACTTTTAAAAAGGCAGATTTGTCAAATTAGTCATATCATACTCACACATAAAGATATGTAAAAGAAATAAAAATAAATAAAAAATAAAAAAGAACAGAAAAAAAGAAAAGATGATACGTTAGGCTTTTTGCCACTTTCTGACAAAGAAGAAAAAGTATATGGTCCCTAGAGTGTTTTTCCCCATTCCTGAATGTTTGGTGTGTTCTGAGACATTAAGCATGGTTGCCAGCCTTAATGAAAGCCAACTCATATTTTGTGCTTCTCTGACAGCATGTTTAATATGGGAAATATTTCCCAAGTTTCATTTAGCATTAACAACATTGAGCAGAGCCTAATCTTTAATACTGGGTTGCTACCAAATATAACAATAATTTATTTTGTTCGTGTTATTATTTAAACTTATGTTGAGGTTCCAGGTCCAGTGATGTTGCATCAAATAATAAAATCATAAAATCAAATTGGGACTTCAATAGGACTTGAAACACCATGAAACAACCATTTAGAAACATACTCTAAATTCTGTATATAAGATGTATACATGATTTGGAAACTTGATTATACTGTACTTTACTGTATGCATTATAATAACTATAACTGAACATTAGGAATATTAAAGAATTGTACCTTGTGCATTGTCAAGTAATTTTCCTGTAATTATTAATATTTATATTCCTCTAATATTCTACAGGATCAAGATATTTTACATCTTATAAATACTGTCAACTTAGTGCAACTGATACTTTCAGTCAAAACCCCTTGAGTTGACTGTCTGCTTTGTGTTGTTTGTTGTGAACTACTCAAGATAGTTCATTTCTAAACTCTCAAACATTCTGCCCCTTGCCATTTTTCCTGTAAAAAAAGTTTTTTAAAATTTTTTATTCTTCATTCTGATAAATAGAGAAGTGCAAATATAATAGCTGTGACTATTATACTCAGACATGTGACTGAATATATTAATTCTAAACATATTAACTCTTATTTTAAATACATTTTTAATGCAGTCTGGAATCCCCAAAGTGCAACTGTCTATGGATTTGCCCTAATGTCAAGAGATCTCAAGTGCAAGAGAGCATAATTGGTCATGCTGTCTGGGTGGGAGGGGTGACCTTCCTCTCTCTATTGCAGATGTCTGTTTATACAAAAGTTTTTATGACATTTTGTGTTCAGTTTACAATTTAAAATTGTATAATAGTATAATAGATGGCAAATACCAACACACAGTGTTTTGCCAATTTATCAGGTACATGTACAGCACCAACATCACACAAATTGTTGCACAAATTACTACATTTACTTACTACATTATAAGTTATACATTATGTAATTGTGATGTGTGGTATACTTAATAGCATCAGTTAGTGTTCAAATGAATATTGCAGTGTATAAAATCATTTATTTTAGTGGCTTGGTATTATTGGTGATGCTAATTCTAGCATCTACCAGACAGCTGTCATTCTGGGCTCTTCAAGAAGATCTATTTAAAAATACTGAGTAAGCAAAGAAAAAATCTACCAGTGACAGGCAATTTTGCAGACAAAGATCAGAGGGCTCAAAAGAAGATGGCAAGACCTGTGCAAGTAAAACAAGCAAATCACAGCTTTATTAAACACTGGTGTGCAGAATGTCATTTCAGATTGCATCACTGATCAGACTTTGTCTTGAATTGCCTACAACAGTCAAAGACCATGCCGGATATCAGTGCTGTAAGACAAGCACAATGCAAACCAGACAGTTGGTGGAGTGGGAAAAACAACTACGTAGATTAATTCAAGCATGTTATGCATATTGAATGATCATTAACAGCATGAATCCACAGAGCAATCCTGTTTGATGTCAGGCAGGTGATATGACAGTGTTTTTCTTGCACACATTAGTGCCCCTAATACTAAACAATTGTGAACAGCATGTCGTATCTTAACACTGCTTCTGACCAGGTTTATGACTAGTTTACCAACATTCAAACAGACAAATTCAACATGATACTGCATCATCTCACAGTGCACCACTACCACATGGTTTCAGGAATGTGTCAGTGAGTTTTTGTTGCCTCAGTGGTCTGTATAGTCTCCGGATCTCGACCCTGTGAAGCATCTTTTGGGGGAGGTGGAACACACTATTTACAGCAAGTCCACACAGCTGTCCAATTTACAGCAAATGTGCAGCACAATTATTTCCTTATGGTGCGACATTTCTGCACATTATTCTGCAATATCCATGTTAAGGCAAATGTGTGCTGTTCTGAAGGCCAAAGTTAGTGCAGTATGCTTATAGATAGATGTATCTGTGTCTACCTATGTATACGCAAACTCAGCATATAATTTAAGCTTTAGTTTCTAAATTGAAAGTATTTATGAATGTGATTTTATTCTTATGCGTAGATTGTGAAGATGCATGCTCCCGAGAAGAGGGTGTGGTTGGGAGGAGTTGGACCTGCATGGGCTGGAGGCATCAGCAATTTGTCAGACACATTTGCAGCTGGACTATTGTAAGTAACATATCGTCATCCAATTAAGCTAATAATTATGTGATTTTAAACCAGCTGCACAGTTGATTTGTTCAAAACTTCCCTGGAACTTTCTGTACTATGCTTTTTACTTTATAAACTAATACTACTGAAGTGCACTGTTACTTCCTGGATTCTTCTTATATTCTTATATATATATATATATTGCATTATATTGCATTATCTAAACAGTTCAATATATATTCTGAATGTGTGTGTGTGTGTATATATATATATATATATATATATATATATATATATATATATATATATATATATATATATATATACATATATATATATGTGTGTGTGTGTGTGTGTGTGTGTGTGTGTGTGTTCAGAATTTTTATGAGTAGTGGAGACTTATGTATGAATTATCATTGAAACCACCAGATGAATTGCAAACTGATTACATTACATTTACAGGATCAAGGTCACAGCAAGGTTAAATGTATGAAATAGTTTTTCTTCAATGGCATCCATTCTGTTTGTCATACAAAGATGTTATTTAGACATGTTCAGTAACTCAATTCGTCAATTCCTTTTTTTTTTTTGTCTGTCTATGATTTTTGCCATTGGTTGTCTGTGTGTCCATCCATGTGTCTGTCTGAGATTCTCATTATCTCAACAACGAGTGGTTGAATGATTTGTCATTGTCATTTGAATGTGTCTTGTAACCAGCAGATGAACCAATTAGATTTTTTAACTGATTAAAACAGGGTCAGGGTCACAGCAAAGTCAAATGTCTGAAATAGTTTTTCATCAATGGCCTCACTCCTATTTGAAGTACACTTTAAAGGAATTTCTGACATATAAATAAGTAGCAAGCAGAACGAGTGTGTGTGTGTGTGTGTGTGTGTGTGTGTGTGCACTGATTTATATTCTTTTTTCTTTTTTTTTTTTATTAGGTGGCTAAACACTCTTGGCATTTCTGCAATGCAAGGAATTGATGTAGTACTTCGACACTCTTTTTTTGACTATGGTTACAGCCATCTAGTGGACCAGCAATTCAATCCTCTACCTGTAAGTTAAAACTTAATCATTTTTGTTTCACAAATGCATTATGATGTAGTCAGACCAAACCAATTAGTAAAAGTAAGTAAATAACAAATTTCTTAATTTGATGTTTAAATTGTGACAAAAAGGATTACATCTTTGCTATATGATTTCAATAATTCAGATGAAGTTTGACTGATTGAAGGTTATATACAGATTACACAGTGTTGAATTAATAACTAGAATACAGGTGGACACAAATTAACATAATAAAAGCTTATTCAACAGTGGATATATTTCTGTGTAGCAAGTATTATAACAAAATGAATATTTTGTCATTTTTCTGTCTTTCCTTGATAGGCAAATAAGGAAAATGTTCCCCAGTATAAAAAAATGGATAACCTCTGCTTTAAGGGCAAACAAATTAGTGCAATGTTAATAATGGGTAGAGACCCTGAAGTTATATTCTGTGCCTTGTGAAACTCTTTCAGTCACATGAGCTGCGTGTGTGAGACAGTTTCTTTTCAGTCTGATGCCTAGACACTTTGCTGCCTTTTCCCGTGGGACCTATTAGCCAAGATGAAAGGTGTTTAATGGTATTGAATACTGGGCAGCTGATGTGAGGTGCACTGAAACTCTAACCCTCTGTCAAATACCCCAGGACAGTGTCACCTGCCCCCCACCTCCACTGCCCCCTAAACATGTCTGCTTCACTGTGTGTGTGTGGATCTGCGAGATACTAACAGACATGCAACCTGAGCCTTGGCCACTCCACAGGTTGCAACTACGATGACATACAGCTCCTTTATGTTAGCAGGTCAGACCGGCTCTAGCTACCGTACTATGTAACTCGGTCTCGCACATTTTCTAGTGGTGAGCCTCGTAGACAGAGCAAACAGAAGACTTCAATTAAAATTCAATTTTATTTTGTGAACTCCTACCGCGCCTTGGCTATAAAACAGCTTAAAAGGCTCAGAGAATTGTAGTGCCATAAGTACAATGCCTTAGGGCAAAAGCCCATTTCTTTTATTGTGACTTTTCCTACTTTCCTTTGCTTCATCACTCAACTGTTTTATATGGATGTGTTTGAACAGTCCTGAAATAGTAAGGAAGGGCTTTCATGTTATTATTTTCCTTCTCTTTTGTTTTGACTATAGCATGAAACCTAAAACATATTAGAAAGACTATAATTCAGAGTAATAATGATTTCACTGTGTGATTTTTATCATTGAATATCAATGATATTAAATGCTGGAAATCAGGAGATGGATTTGAGTTGCAGTGTTGTTGGTAGGAGAATACAATTCTGAAAGTGTATCTTGAAGAATTTTTTTATTCAATAGCAAAAAATTAAAACAGGAAGCATGTGGACTGACTGGCTCAAGTTGAGACTATCCTGCCCTTCATAATGATTGTGCTGCAGCTTAACCTAACTCAGTGCAGCTTTATGTCAGAATAAGGAATAAGTGGAGAATCTCCTGATATTTTTTAAACAGCCCACCTTCATGGAAGCTGCACTGATTGTTGTTCAACTCAAGCTAGTCTATCTGTCACTTTTAAAATTATGTATTAATAGGCTTTATGTTATCTTAGATCAGGCAAAAAAGTGAAAGGCAAAGAATAAATGAATGGAAAACACAAATTTTGTTCTAGATGCAAAAATATTATATGTTAAATGTCTGTTTAAAAAAAAAAATCTGGTCTGGATGGGTTTTTGAAGCACAATTTATCACCCTCTCCCCAGGAACAAGTTATCCTAATCCAGTCCATCAATATATGATCATCCTTCAAAATCATACACAAGTTCCTTTATACATCCAACATAAATTTGTTCCTCAGACTCGACTTACATCAAATCATCTTTAGTTTTCTTCTTTGGAAAGTCATTTTTCCTTCTCTTGGTTCAATATCTCCGGTCATTGCTGGGAAGAGCCACCTCCTGCTGCGATCACAATGCTTTAAACATAGCTGGGTGTCTGTGGTGACTGCCAGACTTCCCACTGTGAGAATGCACAACAGGCCCAACCTGTCGGCTAGTAGAGAAATTTATGTCCAGACGCACTCTCTTTAATCATTTAGTCAGTCCTGCAGTGCTAGCCCAGGATATCTCCCTCCCCATCCTCCTCCATCCAACCCCCAAAATTCTGACCTCCTCTTTCAAGTCCCTTAGCCAACCGTTTTGCATTTTGCCTTTCTACTGTCTTAGGTTTCTCATTTTCTCTGTATTCTTTTAGCTATAAAATGATGCAAAGTATGTGAGGTACCTGTTGTCACAATTTGTCATCAGTGACACTTATTAATACTAAGATATATCTTAGTGGTGTAATCGGCTAGATTGTTCAGGATTTAGCCATGTGTCATTTCATCTGGAAATGTAATTACTAACTTTTCACACAAATTCAACTGTGTGAATTGTTGGGAATTTGGGTAATGCTTTAAATTAAGATTCCCTTATCTGATATTATTAATGCATTAGTTAACCTAACAAACTATGAATATAACCATTAATGTATCGTAAGTAACATTAACAAAGTGGCTAACATTTGTATTAATTAATGATGATTAAAAAAATAATAAATCAGGTAAACCCAAAAATCAACATATATATTTACTGATGCATTAACCTTCAAATTTGCTCAACAATTGCCAATATGAACAAATGCCTTAATTAACAAATTTTCATTAACTGGCAAGTGGCTTAATAACAAGTTCCAGTACTTATACCTAAAGACCATAGTTTAATTAGTCATCAACATTTAGTTAAATACTATAATTAAAATTTTGAGTCCACATTTACGTGGACTAAATTTTAGTCATGGATTGAATAAATATTAGTCAATGCAGGTGTATTTAATTAGCATTAAAACAAAATATAACACCAATTAATGTATGTGTTACATCGTAACTTTATAACATTTCTAACTTTACAACCTTACTAATGTTTTAATGCTAAACTTGATCATTTGTTAATTTTAATGTTAAGGGAGCATTGCTGTTTCATAGCTCCAGGGTCCCTGGTTTGATCCTGAACTCGGGTTACTGTCTGTATGGAGGTTCACATGTTCTCCTGGTGTTTGTATGGGATTCCTCTAGGTTCTCTAGTTTGCTTCCACGGTCTAAAACATGCAGGTAGGCAGACTGGCTGCACTAAATAGTCCTTAAGTTTGAATGTGTGTGCATGGTGCCCTGTGATGGACCAGCATCCCATATGCGTGAATTCTCCCACCTTGCAACTAGTGTTACCAGGATAGGTTCTGGATCCACTGCAACCCTGGTCAGGATGAAGCAATTACTGAAGATGAATGAATGAATGAAATAATGAATGAATGAAGGAATGAATGAGTCTGTAAATGTAGTTTACTGTATACAAGATGGAAACTTGCACTGCATGTATAGCACTGCATTTATCCACTGTATATTACAGCAGTAGTATTGTCCAGAATTTTAAAGCTGTACCTATATCTGTATTTAGGCTGTGTGTATATATATATATGGGGAGCAGGTGTGTTAAATTTCTCACTTTTGTGAGATACTGTATATATATATATATATATATATATATATATATATATATATATATATATATATATATATATATATATACAGTATCTCACAAAAGTGAGTACACCCCTCACATTCTTGTAAATATTTCATTATATCTTTTAATGTGACAACACTGAAGAAATGACACTTTGCTACAATGTAAAGTAGTGAGTGTACAGTTTAACAGTGTAAATTTGCTGTCCCCTCAAAATAACTCAACACACAGCCATTAATGTCTAAACCGCTGGCAACAAAAGTTAGTACACCCCTAAGTGAAAATGTCCAAATTGGGCCCAAAGTGTCAATATTTTGTGTGGCCACCATTAATTTCCAGTGCTGCCTTAACCCTCTTGAGCATGTAGTTCACCAGAGCTTCACAGGTTGCCACTGGAGTCCTCTTCCACTCCTCCATGATGACATCACGGAGCTGGTGGATGTTAGAGACCTTGTGCTCCTCCATCTTCCGTTTGAGGATGCCCCACAGATGCTCAATAGGGTTTAGTCCATCACCTTCACCCTCAACTTCTTTAGCAAGGCAGTGGTCATCTTGGAGGTGTGTTTGGGGTCGTTATCATGCTGGAATACTGCCCTGAGGCACAGTCTCCGAAGGGAGGAGATCATGCTCTGCTTCAGTATGTCATAGTACATGTTGACATTCATGGTTCCCTCAATGAACTGTAGCTCCCCAGTGCCGGCAGCACTCATGCAGCCCCAGACCATGACACTCCCACCACCATGCTTGACTGTAGGCAAGACACACTTGTCTTTGTACTCCTCACCTGGTTGCCGCCACACACGCTTGACACCATCTGAACCAAATAAGTTTATCTTGGTCTCATCAGACCACAGGACATGGTTCTAGTAATCCATGTCCTTAGTCTGCTTGTCTTCAGCAAACTGTTTGTGGGCTTTCTTGTGTATCATCTTTAGAAGAGGCTTCCTTCTGGGACGATAGCCATGCAGACCAATTTGATGCAGTGTGCGGCATATGGTCTGAGCACTGACAGGCTGACTCTCACCCCTTCAACCTCTGCAGCAATGCTGGCAGCACTCATACGTCTATTTCCCAAAGACAACCTCTGGATATGACGCTGAGCACGTGCACTCAACTTCTTTGGTCGACCATGGCGAGGCCTGTTCTGAGTGGAACCTGTCCTGTTAAACCGCTGTATGGTCTTGGCCACCGTGCTGCAGCTCAGTGTCAGGGTCTTGGCAATCTTCTTATAGCCTAGGCCATCTTTATGTAGAGCAACAATTCTTTTTTTTCAGATCCTCAGAGAGTTCTTTGCCATGAGGTGCCATGTTGAACTTCCAGTGACTAGTATGAGGGAGTGTGAGAGCAATGACACCAAATTTAACACACCTGCTCCCCATTCACACCTGAGACCTTGTTACACTAACAAGTCACATGACACCGGGGGGGGGAAATGGCTAATTGGGCCCAGTTTGGACATTTTCACTTAAGGGTGTACTCACTTTTGTTGCCAGTGGTTTAGACATTAATGGCTGTGTGTTGAGTTATTTTGAGGGGACAGCAAATTTACACTGTTACACAAGCTGTACACTCACTACGTTATATTCTAGCAAAGTGTCATTTCTTCAGTGTTGTCAAATGAAAAGATACAATCAAATATTTACAAGAATGCGAGGGGTATACTCACTTTTGTGAGATACTGTATATATTTATGTCCCCACTAAAGGAACATAAATGCTATAATTTTTATTTTAATGCATATAAAACTTTATGTCAGACATTTTGACAGATGAGAAATCCAGTTACTGCACATAAATACACAACAGAGCTGTCTATGGGAAAGGCTGGCTTGCTGTGGGCATTCCTGAGGTTTATTAGTACCGTAGTGCTTGGAATCGCTGTCCAACACACCTTCCACTCTACTGATGCCCACTGGCAGACGTGTGCAGCCATATGGTCCTCCACCTTTCCAAGAATCATAACATATAAATGTTCAGTCACTGCTTTCTTTTAGGGTGAATCCAGAGCCAATCCCATTGTGAGAGGCAGGAATACACCCTCGATGGGATGTCGATACATCGCAGGGCAGGACGTACACACACATGCACACAGTCATTCATACCTAGAAATGTTTAGAGTAGTCAATTCACCTACCACGCTGTTTTTGAAAGATGAGAGGAAAGCAGAGAACCTGTAGGAAACTCATGGGGAGAGTATGCACAGAAACTCTGCATAGACAGCTCAGTATTGCACCAGGGGCGCTGGAGCTTTGAGGCATCAACAATACCCGCTGCACCACATACAGTATATATTTATTTATTTATTTATTGTGAGTAGTATATACTGCATGTGGAGTACAGAGAGACTGTCCTACTGCTGAGACTAACATTTGCCCTGCTAGCCATAGCAGATCCTATACAGTACTTGCTGCCGGAGCAAATTAAGTTAATGTTTCCCTGAAAAAGGAGCCTTTAAATGATCCCATATGCAGGATTGCATGGGAACTTCCTGAGTCACATATTCTGCTCTGAATTCTTTCAATTAGGTGTTGAAATTGAAAAGTAATGAGATTTTTTTTAAGGACAGTTGTTAGACAGTTACTGGCCATGATGGTTCAATTTACACCATTCTTAGCCTATTTGTATATATTTTGAATGATTTGCCAATGCTCAGTGTGTTCAACTCTTAAATGCAAAACGCTTTTATAGGAGTATATCATGTGTGGCTATGGTGTTAAAAAGAAGCACATGAAAGTCCTGTTATTCAAACTCTTGTGAAAGTGATTACAGTGGATCTCTTTTAGCATCCATGGTACACAAGGACAATATGTGAATTTTATATTTGTTCTTGGTTAGAAATTAGATTAATTTGACTGATTAAGTAGGATTTTGATATTGGTATCAACTTTTAGACCTAATTAGATGAATTACAACATCACTCACTAACAAAGTGCTAACTTCCTTTAACAGCTTGTACATTGTACAATATTAGATTTGTGAAGAACATGTTCTTTGATCTTTTGTTTACAGTGTTATATATTCACAGGAAAGTACAAAAGTGCATTTAGTTGTCCTCATTGACATGATATGACATGAATAGCAAAGGTTCATCATATTGCCTTGAATCCAGTCAAGCATTTTGCTGTAGTCTCTTCTTTGTTGTTCCATGCTTATAAAAGGAAAAGCTTCCAAACAGTATCTGTAGTGAGATTTCTCCAATTGGCTGTCCAAGAAAATGTCTCTTTCAATAAAAGGCTGGGGCATGGGTGGGCTTGTTTAACCACAGGATAAAAGAGCACACATCTCGTTCAGTCCCTCCAGCAGAGGAGGCTAATATAAGAAAGGCACACTACAGCTGTGACTCTCTATTTGTTTTTCACACTTTTCATCTCTAATTTCCGGCAAATATGTCAATCTTGCAAGACTAATTTTGTTTCCGATTTGAAATACACTGGGATGAATAGCTTGCCACCTGCAGCCAAATAACACCGTATCTGCTCTTTGTATTTGAACCAGAATCATCCTGCATATGAATCACTTTTCTTCTTAAATGTTGACCTTCACTGTACTCCTAGTAGAGGACCATATATTTACCTAATATGTGTGTTGACTTGCTGGTTCCTGTACAAATAAGTCAATAGGTCATTTTTTTGTAACATATAGTATATGTGTATGTTGTTGTTGTTGTAGGATTACTGGCTGTCTCTGCTCTTTAAGCGTTTGGTGGGCCCCAGGGTGCTGGCAGTGCAAGTTGCTGGGCTCCAAAGGAAGCCGCGTCCAGGGAAAGTGATCCGAGACAAGTTACGCATCTACGCACACTGTACAAGCTTTACCAAGTAGGTTTACTAGTATGACCCTTAGAAGTGCTTACAGAATTTATTAAAAATTATTTCACATTTTTAACACTTTATGCCTCATATTTATACTGAAACAGTTTTAGCGGTCAATCCTTAACTATTCCCTCCATCATATTTTAGTGTGTGAGTGATGTGTGCTTGTTTCCACCATACACCAAATATTCAGTTATTTGAGAACACAGCCCATGGTTAATACTCTACTTTATATCTGCTTATGTTCAAGCACATAAATTACTGGCTCCAGACACCCTCTCTTTCAGAGTGACTACCCATAAAATTTAACAAGTATCAATTATCACGTATGCAGGGGCCTTTTCTACTGTCACTGGGTTGCTGAAAGGAAGTAGAAGCCTTTATCCCAGCATCCCGGTATTAGGACAATAGGCGGGTCTGTCTCTAGAACAGATAAAAAATGCCACCATCCCCTTTGATGGTTATCATTTACTCCAGGATGATGTACATAGGGATTGCTAGCTTGTCAGCAGTAGTGTAGGCTTACTGACCACAGTCCTCCTCCTGTCTCAGCTCAGTTACACGCCTCCTCCTGGCCCCTGGCCTGAGCTTCTTGTTCTCTCATCAGTATAAAATATTTATTGTGATAAACTATATGAAATGCAGTAGTGTGGTGCTTTATGGTTCTGTAATGCGCCAGTGTCAAATTTTTATGAACATCATCATAGTCTCAGTGTGTACAGTAAAGTACAGAAAAGTGTCACTGATTAGTTGGTTAAATTGTAGGAGGCCTAAATATGCTATTTTATGGACATGAAATTGTTGGAGGAAGGCTGTATATATCAGATAGCAAGAAGAAACCTGAGGGAATAGTCTGTTTCAGACTAAAGTAGTGTAAAGAAGAAAGGCTCAGGCTGCTCACAATAATACTAATAATAATCTTATTGATGCATACACATTTGTATAGTTTGGGATTTGTTGCAATTGTCTTGCAGTCTATTTGAGTAGCTAAGTGACTGAATTGAAAAAAAAAAAACATTCAGAGAAAATGCATGAAAAGCATATTTTCATTCTGATGTGGCTGGATAACTCACCATGTGTGTATACAAAATCCACCAATCCACCAACCCCACTCCCCAACCTACACACACAAGCATAAATAAGTATGTGTATATGTGTATATACAGTTTATATACATGTACATGGGACAAATTATAGGACAAACCCCCACCTAAAACATCTTAGTTCGCTCACTAAGAGGTTGGCCCACCCCAGCCGGCCAGAGCAGCATCGGTGTACCTTGGCACAGATTCTACAAGTCTCTGGAACTGTGTTGAAGGGATTCTTCCAAATGTTTTTCCCTACCTTGGTGTTTTGATGATAGTAGAGTAGTGGAGACTGCTCTGTAACATGCAGATCCAAAATCTTTTATACAGTAGGTGTTCAGTTGAGTTGAGATCTGGTGACTGCAAAGGCCAGAGCATATAATCTACATCATTTTTGTACTCATGAAACCATCTGCTGAGTCCTCGTGCCCTGTGGATAGGGGCAGTGTCCTTAGGATATAAATGTTTTATCATAGGTTAAAAGTTTTCAGCAAAGGATAGATAGATAGATAGATAGATAGACAGACAGACAGACAGACAGACAGACAGACAGACCCTGTTCTTTTTTTCCATTTTGCTGGCACCAGACAGAATATGGTCTGTTTTCTCTATATTTCCCTTGAACATTTTGCTGAAATTAAACATAAATGTTTATGTGCCCTATGCAAATGCATGAAAAGTACATTGTTTCAAAGTTTTGGACAGTGTTTATCACCGTTCAATCTGTTTGTCTGGTCTAATACAGTGTGTTGGAAAATCTCTGCATAAGTTACCAAAGTCTAGTAAAACTGAGACACCACATCCATATCAAATGTGCATTGTTTTACTTTTTTTTCTTGGCATTTTTCAAGTTTCCTTTAGTTCCACCAGCTCTATTCACTGTATGCCAAGGTGTAAAGGCACACATGGATGGGAGGCCAGGCTGGTTGCACGCAGAGAGATTACTAACAGGCTTGTCTGACAAAAGCCAAGCTCTGACCTGTTCACTTGCTCCTTTACAACATATGTTATTCACTACCGCAATGTTGTTCCCGCCTTTACATTAGAGCCCTTATTTAACCTTATGTTTGTTTTTTCATTTTCCCAGATAGTTATCTTTGTCTAATATCCCCAAAGGCTTAGTCTTCAGTAGTTTTAAGCCAGTAACCCAAGTGCAGTTCTTGTTGAATAGATGAATAAGTTGGATGTTGAATAGTTACTGCAACAAGCACTATTTTATACAGCAGGCAATGCTGTTAACTCTCCAGTCTGATTTTATATGGGTTTATATACTTAACTATGGTAGAAAACAGCATCCTCTTTTCTTGCCTTGTAAGGGTCTCTTCTACCGATGTATAAACACTTTTGATGTGGTTGTATACTCAAAATTAAAGACAGGTTTAAGGTCTGAATAAAGCAGAGCAGATCATATCTGCATTATGCAGTTCTTCAAACAGCTTTGTCTTTCTGGCTGCATCAGAGTTTTGTACATGTTAAAGTCGAAAGTACAGTCAAATATTGACAACAATTATTATAGTAGATTGTATGAGAAGAACAGTTGTGTATGAATTATATGTTGGCCCATTAAAATAAGGTAAATGTTTAGAGGCTTTGTTTTGGCTTTGTTATGGGGAGAAGTAATTGTTTAAAGACACTGCATGTTTTTTTCATCACTTAGTCTACTTCTGTGTTGTCATCCCCTGCAGTCACAATTATGTCAGAGGCTCCATAACAATCTATATTATCAACCTGCATCGGTCGAGAAAGAAAATAAAGCTGGCTGGGACATTACGAAATAAAACAGTTCATCAATACCTGTTACAACCCTTTGGAGCTGATGGTCTTCACTCAAAGTAAGTGCATTAACATTTACTTGCATACCTGTAAAACTCATGGAAATCCTGTGTATGCATTTATGAGCACAGTAGACTATGTGATGTGTGGTTTTAAATGTATTATACTGAATGTCAATCTTGTTAGGAGAAACTGTAGAAAATGGATTAAGCTTGAAAATTCTGTTTATTAGCTTGTCGTCAGATAATCTTGGGTTATGAGTTCATTCACATATAAATAACCAATGACTGGGATGACCTAGGGAGATCACAAGATCCCCTGTTTATTCACCAAACAGTTTAGCTTAGTTGTGATATTGTATATCTCTCGCTCTGTGGTCAGTAAGGATATCCTAGAAACATAGAGCTGAGCTAATTGTTTTCTGACAAAATATTGCATTTCTGCACCAATGGCTGATCCCCTTTCACCACCATTGCCCTAACACACTAAATAGCAAGGCAAAAGAGGAAGAGATGGACCTGGGTTACAACAACACAGATATAGTCTATCCAAATATGGATTATGAGGATGTTTCTGCGTTCATAACAAACATTTAATTAAGATCACTTGCTAATCTTGAATAATAAAATGAAAGGGGAAAAAAGGGGACCGTATCTTATTATACCATTATTTTTTTCATTTTCAAAAGCAAATATATTTAGATGTAAGTAGGGTCTAATGTTGATTTTGTTAGAGTTCTTCGTAAAGCTTTTATGCAACATTTATTTATAATAATATGTTTAATAATATTACTAACATACTGCAGGGTTATGTGTACTGTTGGTTAATATCATGCTATTAAAACGGAAATTACAAATTACAAATTTTACTTGTGAGCTTAGTGGAAAATAAATTAATATATCTTTTGTCAAATCTAATTGTGGTTTTTACTCTGTGAGGCATTATGTTTGATTATATTTGATTGTGTTTATGTCATATACCCATTATATATTTAGTTGTGTCCCATATAGTGTAATATATTTAGTATTAACTCAACGCTTACAGAAACTGAATGGAGTGAATATGGTTGCTCTCATTTATTATGAACGGCAATGGGTCTGACAGATGGAAACTCTACATCAATTTCTGTAGATTTACCAAGGGGAACAAAATGAAAGTGGAAAAAAAAAGATAAATTGCATTTGAAACATGCTTTCACTTACTATGCTGTAAATGTCCAGGAAATACTGAAAATGATTTCTAGGACTACCTTGAAGCCAAGAAAAAAACATTGCCATCAAAATTGACCATAAAATTGGATTAGTGTAATAACTTTGTCTTGGCTTATTGAAACTGAAAACAAACTGACCATGCAGTGATAAGTTACTTCCTTTGGTACAGTATAGTCCCTGGTAATAGTTTAATGAGTGATTAAATGGTTCAGTTTTCTCAGTTTCATGTGGGATGCAGGGATCCAGGAAGTCACCCCTACCTAGTTCCTGTTTTGGGAATAGAAGTGCAATTCCTGTAGTATAGAAATATATTTTGTAGTGATAATTGCAATGAAATTTTTAAAAAGTGATTTCAGATCAAATAATCAAAATTGGAGAATGCAGCCATACCAGATGTTGAGGAAATAACCTGAACCTGACATTTTGGTTGCATTTTTGGCTCATGCCTTTTCCACATTTAAAACACAAAGTTAAATTAAACAGAATATTCTGCAGCATTGCAAAAGCCCACTACTAATTATATCTAACGTTGTAATCCATCATAGAGTTCATTATGAAAACATAACAATAATTACGTCTACTGAAACATTAGTTGCCATGTTGAATAGCTATACACAATTTACCATAATATTTGTCAAGGAAATATGAAGAATGTTTAGCTAATTTGTTCTGTTTTTAGAGCTGAATGGCAATTTCTTTTCATTTCTCACAATGTCTCACATGCTATATACCATTATTGGACTGTGTCAGTACTTTCAGTCTTCACAAATCTTTCAGAGCAAATGCTGTAAATGTTTATACCTAGATTCAAAGTGAGAGTTTGAAACCTGTAGTCATAATACTAATTAACACAGTTGTAATGCAACACATGGTTCTCTGTAGTAAGTAACGGCAAAATATATGGGGGTATTTATCTCTTTTGCAATCCTCCATGGTCCATATGAGCTGAATCAGTACCTCCCAGTCCAAATTGAGTGAGCAACATATACAGGGAGGCTATAAAGTTACTCATGACACATTCCAATGCTACAATCCTCTGTAAAGCATATAGCCAACTGTTCATTTTGTGGCATTACACTTGACCACTCTCAGTTATTTAGTCATTTAGACTTCACAGATGTTCTCTTTTGGTTAGCTGCTGATTTATGTAATGTACTCAGTGGAAAATGTTCCTCACAAATATGATGAATCATTAACTTTTCAATCGAGCATCTACTTTTGTTAAAATTGCTGCCTGCAACAGGTGTACTTTGGGATGAATAAGAATATTTGAGGTTATATAACAGAAAGTTATAAGATAGTATGTCATAAAGTTACAACTGTATGTTGGCTGTAATGTAGCTAGTGACATACAGTGTTAACTAAGTTATTGTAGTTAAGTAGGGTTTTCTGTAGCATACTAAATAAACATGCTTGAGAGCCATGAATTTAACCACTGATTTTGCAGGACATTTAAAAATTATTGGCACCTCTGGCAATAATATAATCAGCAAATAATGCTGATTAAATAATGCTAAATGTGTGTTTATTATGTTTATTATGTGATGGAAATATATGATTTCAGTAAGGTACACTTTTTTTTGGAATAGCAAATCTCTGTCATGCCCAGATTGATTAATTAATATACTTTTTGGATATTGTGATATAATAACATCATGATGCACTTTCTAAATATCATTGTTATCATCAGATATCTGTGCTTTTACAACTCTTTTTCTACTAATTGTAACAAATTGGACATTAACTGTACACCCCTATCTAGTTATCAAATAAATATATTTCATATATACCATAATATCCAACCAGATTCTCAACCAATAAATAGTACAGAACTATTAATGCAAAAAAAAAATTATACCAAGTACAATATTTTTGTCTCATATGTGTGTATGTACATATATGCGTGTGTGTATATATATATATATATATATATATATATATATATATATATATATATATATATATATACATACACACACACACACGCACACACACACGCGCACACACACGCACACACACATATATATGTACATACACACACATATGAGACAAAAATATTGTACTTGCTATAATATTTTTTCTCTACAGGAAAGACATGCTGTATTGGTGATGTGTAGCTTATGTTATGTTAAGTTTGTTATCCATTTCCTGTTTAATAATCTCTCCATCTCTGAGTTAGGCAAATACAAAAATGCCTATGTACACTTCTCTCTTGTGGTTGTGGTATGTTATCAAAAATGTAGAAAGAGCAGACTTTTGGCTCCATTTTGCTAAGTGCCTTGCAGAGTTTTGTCTTGTCAGGATAGTCTCTCTCACTCACATGCTTACATCTGTAGCCAGGAGCTCCTCTAGCTCAGGCATATGGAACCATTAGGACACTTAAATTTAATTTATATCATATCTTAAGGAAATGCAAAAACAACCCTCTGTCTATGTCCTAAGTGATGCGCCGCATACTGTGTGCTTACATACCTATCCTTTCTGCTTTTAACATGAGAGTATAAATCTTCAAAAAGTCTGATTGTGAAGAACAACAAATGCTCTTTGGCATGGCTTCTGAAGCATGTTGTGTCACACTGCATCACCATACAACCTGCAGTGTATTCCAGAGAGATTCCAGGCCCACAGGCAACATGCTGGATTAAAACAATTCCAACCTCCTGATCACTTCAATCTGTGGTATCACAAGGTGGAACGAGATTTTTAAACCGATCTCTTATCTGTTAATAGCCTATCACAGCATGCTGAAAAATAGCCATGAGCATGAACTTGTTTTTCATTGTGTGAATGAATGAAATGAATAAATGCTGGAGATTATTTATTTATTTATTTATTTATTTATTTATTATTTTAACAGTATGACTTTTACTCATATGTAATTTGTTGTTTTTTTTTAAATATAGTATCTGTATAAAAATTAGATTATAGAAGAGCCAGATCTCCTCTCGGCCCCCAATAACACTGCCAATTCTGTCATGTAAGAATACCACCATGTTGTGATTTCTTGTTAATTTTAGTCCAAATAATCGCCCAGATTTTCTACGGGATTGAGGTTTGGTGATTTTGCTGTCCAGTCGAAGTATCCAGTGTTCCATCATGCTCACTGAACAAGTCATACTCATATTTGATCCTATACACCCTACACCCGTCAGACTGGAACGTGGGAATGTCTGTGTTGAGTTCTGCTTGGACACAAAGCACAAAAGGCAACCTCAGCATCTGATGGCCCAAGTTTCATTCCTCCAGATGTACTGACATTGTGTAATAAGGTGTTGCTATTGGCAGATGCAACTGCTTTTTTTGTCTGAGGAGCTTGCACACTTATATATTGATAGTCTAATGAACATGAAGATGCTCTATACTATTTATTTATGTAGATATTGTCTGATTTTATTGTTTAATAACCTTTTAGTTTTTGGCTACAAAAAAGCAGTGGGTTTCGGTTTAAATGCAAAGAAATTTGATGCTACTTCGCCTTTCAGATTGTAATAATTACCTAAGGCAGAATAAGAAATACAACCAGAATTAACACAAAGATAGGGTTATCAGAATTATAAATCAATTATTTGTATTGTATGGCTTTTCGTTTGTAGGTTGCATTGTATAACTGTGGCGCCATCAAGTGGAGGAACACAAAAGTTATATTATAATTATTTTTTAAACCTGATCACAGAGTTAGGGTTAGCAGCACTGACAGCACAGTTACCTAGATTGGGTTATTTGCTCCACTGATTGTTTTGCTGTATTGATTGTATTGTTAGTAATATTTTCTGGTTCACTATTGCCATTATTTATTAGTCAGTCATAATTTATTATCTATTTATTTATTAGTAAGTCATGAGTCTTTATTCTTACCATGGGTCATGCTGTGATTTTGACCCACACTCTCTCTGTGCTCTACAGGTCTGTGCAGCTGAATGGAGAACATTTGTTAATGTTAGACAGTGACACTTTCCCTGAGCTGAAACCACGGACACTCAGAGCAGGACGAACAATACTCATGCCCCCGGTCTCCATCGGTTTTTATGTCATCAAGAATATCAATGCATATGCCTGTCGCAGATAATACACATTCAGATTCTTGTCTAACTGAAAAGGAACTGCCCTTCATGTAAGCAAGGGTTGCACTGAATACCTTTCAACAAATATCCCTTCTTTTCATTCTACAAGACCAACACTGTTTCTGAAAATGCATTGATTTTTCTCCTGCCTTTTTCTGCATCCAGCTGTCACTTTGCTTTGTAGTGTTTCTTCTATTTTGGGGGATGTCAAGAAGAGATGTCTTAAATCAATCCAGTGCCCGGGGTTTGTTTAGTCTAGATGTCTCATTGTGTTTGGAATGCTGGTCATCCTTTAGGATAATCTAATATTAACTATTATTAACTAAAATAAAAGTTATAAAAGAAAGATATAAAATATTAGAACACTAGTTGTGATACTAGATGCTGTATGTTGTGGTAGATAACATTACCGTTCACTCCCTAAATAAATACTTAGCCACATTACCGTTAACTCCCTAAATAAATACTTAGCCAAATACTTGGGCAGATCTTTATTTTCTCTGTACAACATGCAAATCCTTGTCACCTTAAAAAGTTCAACAATTTAGCACAGAGTAATATTATTTTTCTTTCAAATTGGTAACTGGACATAGAACCTAAACTACAAATGTGACAAAAGAAAGTATATTTAATGTCTGTTTAGCTCAGGAAATGAGTAAAGATATCCTCTTATTTTATTTAGTCTGTTTATTGCTTCTCTCTCATCATACTGTACATTATTGGTTCTATACCTGTGCATGTTATCCAAACAGACACACACATTGTACACTGCCATAACACTGTAAGCCTTTATTTCATCTGATTTATCTTTATCTATCGTCTATCTCAGGCTCGATAAAAATCTATTTTCGAACTGTACTCAGCACTACCTTATAGAGTATACTGTGTAAACAAATGTACAGACAATCCCTTGTGCTGCTAGACGTTTGGTGAATATTAAGGTTGATGAGTAACAAATTATTTGTAACAGATATGAGCATAATTGTTCTGTGTACATATGTTTATCATAGATGTTTTGGTGTGTGCTGTTTCTTTACATATATTATTTATAGAAATATATATTTGTATATATTTTAACCTGTTGAGATGAAATATCAAATATTTAGTTCAATAAATTGTTATCATTTATTTCTTTATTATTATTATTATTATTATTATTATTATTAATTTTTTTTTTTTTTTTTGTAAAGCATATAAGAGCCCTTCACAAGTAGGGACTTATTTAGCCAAGAAATGCAACTGTCATAATGAATGCAAAGGTACATACTGTTTCTATATAATGTTTTTCAATTTCCTCTTATTCTGATTATAAGCTTTTAAGAGATAAATTGTCTAATTATAATGTTCAAATCGGAGCTGAGAGACTCCTGGTTGCTGGTTTTGTAACTAGCTCATAAGAGTTAAAAAGGTGAAATGGTATGAATCCATGTTTGAAAGTATTCTTTCAGTCAAACATACTTGTTAATCATATGAAGTGTTTTTATTTGCTGATAACCTCCAGTCATTTCATGTTGGTATTTAAGTAAGCATCTTTAAGTACTTTGTTGATACATAGCACAAAAACAATGTTAACACAGCCTGGTTCACTACTGGGTTTGTCTTTAGGCAAGGTCAGTGCCTGAAGTTGTATAATAGCAAACTTTTTGTTTACTGATTATTGGGAGTTGTTAATATTTTATTCTTTTGCCAGAGCATTGTTTTATTGTGTGAAATGTCTATATGTGAACATTATTTGCCTAAATATATTTACAGTAATAAAATAATAATTTAAAATACTTTTGTTCCAGTTGAACTAAACTAGAGTTTGATTTTTATTATTGAAGCAAATCAGCAGTGTTTAGGCAGTGAGTTTTTAGGCAGTGTTCAGGCGGTAAGTATTTAGGCAGTGTTCAGGCAGTGAGTATTTAGGCGGTGAGTTTTTAGGCAGTGTTCAGGTGGTGAGTATTTAGGCAGTGTTTAGGTAGTGAGTTTTTAGGCAATGTTCAGGTGGTGAGTATTTAGGCAGTGTTTAGGCAGTGAGTTTTTAGGCAGTGTTCAGGCGGTGAGTATTTAGGCAATGTTCAGGCGGTGAGTATTTAGGCGGTGAGTTTTTAGGCACTGTTCAGGCGGTGAGTATTTAGGCAGTGAGTTTTTAGGCAGTGTTCAGGTGGTGAGTATTTAGGCAGTGTTTAGGCAGTGAGTTTTTAGGCAGTGTTCAGGCGGTGAGTATTTAGGCAGTGTTTAGGCAGTGAGTATTTAGGCAGTGTTCAGGCAATGAGTTTTTAGGCAGTGTTCAGGTGGTGAGTATTTAGGCAGAGTTTAGGTGGTGAGTATTTAGGCAGTGTTCAGGCAGTGAGTTTTTAGGCAGTGTTTAGGCAGTCAGTTTTTAGGCAGTGTTTTTAGGCAGGGTTTAGGCAGTATTCAGGCAGTGAGTTTTTAGGCAGTGTTCAGGTGGTGAGTATTTAGGCAGTGTTTAGGCAGTCAGTTTTTAGGCAGTGTTCAGGCGGTGAGTATTTAGGCAATGTTCAGGCGGTGAGTATTTAGGCGGTGAGTTTTTAGGCACTGTTCAGGCGGTGAGTATTTAGGCAGTGAGTTTTTAGGCAGTGTTCAGGTGGTGAGTATTTAGGCAGTGTTTAGGCAGTGAGTTTTTAGGCAGTGTTCAGGCGGTGAGTATTTAGGCAGTGTTTAGGCGGTGAGTTTTTAGGCAGTGTTCAGGCGGTGAGTATTTAGGCAGTGTTTAGGCAGTGAGTATTTAGGCAGTGTTCAGGCAATGAGTTTTTAGGCAGTGTTCAGGTGGTGAGTATTTAGGCAGAGTTTAGGTGGTGAGTATTTAGGCAGTGTTCAGGCAGTGAGTTTTTAGGCAGTGTTTAGGCAGTCAGTTTTTAGGCAGTGTTTTTAGGCAGGGTTTAGGCAGTATTCAGGCAGTGAGTTTTTAGGCAGTGTTCAGGTGGTGAGTATTTAGGCTGTGTTTAGGCAGTCAGTTTTTAGGCAGTGTTCAGGCGGTGAGTATTTAGGCAATGTTCAGGCGGTGAGTATTTAGGCGGTGAGTTTTTAGGCACTGTTCAGGCGGTGAGTATTTAGGCAGTGAGTTTTTAGGCAGTGTTCAGGTGGTGAGTATTTAGGCAGTGTTTAGGCAGTGAGTTTTTAGGCAGTGTTCAGGCGGTGAGTATTTAGGCAGTGTTTAGGCAGTGAGTTTTTAGGCAGTGTTCAGGCGGTGAGTATTTAGGCAGTGTTTAGGCAGTGAGTTTTTAGGCAGTGTTCAGGCGGTGAGTATTTAGGCAGTGTTTAGGCAGTGAGTATTTAGGCAGTGTTCAGGCAATGAGTTTTTAGGCAGTGTTCAGGTGGTGAGTATTTAGGCAGAGTTTAGGTGGTGAGTATTTAGGCAGTGTTCAGGCAGTGAGTTTTTAGGCAGTGTTTAGGCAGTCAGTTTTTAGGCAGTGTTTTTAGGCAGGGTTTAGGCAGTATTCAGGCAGTGAGTTTTTAGGCAGTGTTCAGGTGGTGAGTATTTAGGCTGTGTTTAGGCAGTCAGTTTTTAGGCAGTGTTCAGGCGGTGTTTAGGCAGTCAATTTTTAGGCAGTGTTTAGGCAGTCAGTTTTTAGGCAGTGTTCAGGCAGTGAGTATTTAGGCAGTGTTTAAGCAGTGAGTTTTTAGGCAGTGTTCAGGTGGTGAGTATTTAGGCAATGTTCAGGCAATGGGTTTTTAGGCAGTGTTCAGGTGGTGAGTTTTTAGACAGTGTTCAAGTGGTGAGTTTTTAGGCAGTGTTTTTAGGCAATTTTTTGGCAGTGTTTAGGCAGTCAGTTTTTAGGCAGTGTTTTTAGGCAGTGAGTTTTTAGGCAGTGTTTAGGCAGTGTCTACACTCTGAACCATTGTGTTTCCTGTGTGTTCTATTAAAACTTTTTGATACAAAGCAGTTTTCTGGACAAAATAATTATTTATAATTGTATTCAATTACAAATCATTACATAATAATTTTATTTAAATTTAAGCAAAAATGTGTGCACCCAAATAAGACTGCAGGTCCTTTATCCTATTTTTTTTATCTACTAGAAATACATGCAGTTTTATTATACACTGTAAATTCCCACTAATATTTTTACCAATTATTAAACTGTATATATGATATACTTATCATATAGGCTCAGTGGGAGGAAAAAAAAATCTAAGGCTGGCATGGTGGATCAGTGGATAGTATTGCAGCCTCACAGCTCTAGCGTCTGCAGTTTGATCCCTAGCTCAGGTTTCTGTCTGTGTGGAGTTTTCTGTGTTCTACCCATATCTGTGTGTTTTTCTTCCATGTTCTTTGGTTTCCTCCCACTTCCTGTGTGTGTGTGTGTGTGTGTGTGTGTGTGTGTGTGTGTGTGTGTGTGTGTGTGTGTGTGTGTGTGTGTGTGTGTATGTTTGCATGGTACCCTGCGATGGACTGGCATCCCACCCATGTCACCATGTGTCCAGCATTTTCTGGATTGGCTCCAGTTCCACTACTGATGATGAATGGATGAATGAATGAATGAATGACTAATACATACATGCATTTTTTTCACTCAAGGTGGAAACTCCAGTGTAAGAAAATTCTAAACAGGCAACCTGGAAAATAAAAATATATGTTCTGTGGCTAGGTTGTGAGTTAACAGAGTGCAGTGTTGTATAAATGCAAGGTATAAAAGTATTAGAAGATCTAGAAGATTTAAAAATTTATACCTGGGCCCAAACACAAAAAAAGCAGAAATTAATTATGACAGGAAAAGGGAATGGAAAACCAAAGGCATATGTAGAGTTTAAGGTCAGGTTGAACTGAGGAGGCTTCAAAGAGCACCGGGCTTGTTCAGGCCTCACACTGGACAGATCCCAAAGGCTACTTGACCTGCCAGGTCTCTCAGAACTCATCAACAGCTGGAAGCAACTTTTTTTTGTAAGGTGGAAGAGTATTTTGTTGTCAGGAAATGGGTGTAAAGCAGTCAGTGATGGAAACTGTCATCCAAAAGATGACAGAAAGCTCTGTCTTTCTAAAGAGAAACACCTTTAAGTAGCAGGCAGCCTAATAAAGTTGTTTGGTGACCAAAATCAACATTAAAAAAAAAAAAAAAAACAGCAACAAAAAAACTCATTCATCCATTCATTTATCTTCAATAACTACTTCATACTGATTAAGGTAACAGTCATAAGATACCTGATCCTTCTAATACTACTGGCAATGGACACACACTGATATTTTTTTTTATAGAAATAAGTATTACCATTCAAACTCAACACATTTTCTGTTAAATCTCAATTCTGTTGCATGTTCCAGCATCTTCACACTTTAGAACAAGATAAATAACCCTTTATGCAGATGGGTGAATGAGGAAAGTATTTACACGGTATTTACACAGCACAAGTATCATCGCTATCATATTGCGAAAGTCAGAATACTTCTCTATTTCACATATGGTTCATCTTAAATGAGTCAACTTGGTCCATTTCTAAACACAGTCCCAGATCATTCACACTTGGGTTTGTTTGGTAAGGAGCCAAAATACTGACATTACCCAGAAATCCTTTATGAGCATATTTGATCATTCAAAGCTATTTATCCACATTTAAAACATGGGACATACTTCAAGGAAACTTGCTGAGTAAACACCAAGTTAAAAAACCATGAAAACATGCAAAGTTTACAGAAAAATATTGAAGCTTCACAAGAAACTGGTGGGGGAAGGATGAAGAGCAAGAATAAGAAAGCATTTCTTTCATAGAACCATATGGCATATACAGACCAAAGCCCGTGGCAGACAAAACAAAACACCTATTCCTGCTGTTAATCTTTATGTTTGAACAAAAATAAAAGAATATATTTTAATCGTCTGATGAAACAATATTGCTTTTTGTATCATATTAAGTAAGAAAACTGCAAAACTAGAAATTTGCACTATAGATTTATGAAGCCATAATTTATTTAAATGATTCAGTGATACATCTAAGAGGCCTGCGCACAATCAACATACCTTTGCGTGACTATGCTCGCTTAGCCATGCAAACTGTAACCAAATCCACTGTGAAACTGTTTATATTTTTGGATCCACTTGTAGTATGCAGACCCACTCCTCTCTAAGCTGGTGGATTTCATGTTGTTTACACTATATATACAGTAGTCAGCTTAAATAAGGCTTATAGGAATGTTGTAGTCTCAGGATTCACTAAATAGATTAGGTAATGTTCTAACGATGTTAAATTCTTACAGGTGTTAGTGAATAACACAAATGAAAGCCTCAGAGTGTTAACATTTCTTCTGAAAATATGATTTTAATTTTGATACTTATTTGGCATGTAAGGTATTCAGATAAATTATATTTTTAAACATCTTTTTAAAATAAAAATAATAATATTCTCTGTAGGTAATAATATTGTATTATTGTGTCTTTCCATTGATACAATAATTGTTGATGCTATCTTGATTTGTTTCATTCTAGATCCCTAGAACAAGAATACATTTGGCCATGGATTAAATTACATTCTGTGTTGGAAGGCAATATGCATGTATTGCTGTCTATCAATCAATCTATCAATCATTCAGTCTATCTATCTATCTGTCTATCTATCTATCTATCTATCTATCTATCTGTCTGTCTGTATGTCTATCTATCTATCCATCAATCTTAGCTGATTAATTAAGCTACAAGGTTAGTATGATATTAGTTTGTATTAATATTATAGGTAGTAGAAATATAACATTTTCTGAGTACTAAATTGTGGTACATTATCACTAGATATATTCTTGTATATTCTATAGACCACATCTTTTATTGTGGTACATTATTAATAATTATTTTATTTACCACTTTTACATTATTTGCTTCATCAAATAAACAAATTATTGATTACTAGAGTTAATGTATTTTTAGTCTTTGACCTAGTGAATTAGCATGAGGATGTTTTGATGGTGACTACACTACTATACACTTCTGTAAATCACTCTGGATAAGAGTGTCTGTTAAATGTACATTTATTTTATAAAAATGCATAGATTTATTAATAGTTTGTTATTTTGGTATTTCTTTACCCATGTGTTTATGCATTTGTTACTGTATGCCTTTTTACTGTATTTGTTTTTATGTTTGGTTCCTGCTTGTTTATTTATTCATTCATTTATTCACTTGTGCGTTGCTGTTATTTGTTAGTTTGTTTTTTCGTTTAGTAATTCATTTATTTGTTTATTTCTATATTTTTGAAGGGCCTGTCAATCAACTATTTCACAGTGTTTCCATAGCCTATTATGTCCATATTCCCGCTGGTTGTTTTGACTGCGCCAGTAGGTCCTAGAATAATGACTGCAGGCTATAGACATAGAGATCTGTGACTGGCTCCAAACATTTTATCATTATTATTTCAGATTATTTACTCTTTAGTGTCTGCTCTGGCTGACAGTTTATTCCATATTACTGCAAATTCTATATTTTGCTTAAAAGAACTCATTTCATGTAGAAAACAGAAAGGGATTTTGCTGAAGATTGATAACAGGCTCCATGTTTGGGTTGCAGTAAGGCTTTGAAAATTAAACCACTGACAGATTAGGGATAACTTCATCTGCACGTTCATGCTTCACGTTGTTTAACTTAGTCTGAGCTTGTGGTTTCGGTAGGTCAGAAACTACAAAAGACAAAATTATCCGTCATTACTCTTTCAGCTATTTTTTAGATTGAAGGTTACCAAATGTTTTTACACACACCGACCACAAATGCTCCCTAAACCTAACCGACAGTCGTTCAAAATGCTATGACAGCTGCACCAATGTGACTGGAAAACAGTTGAGCAAGCTACAATACAGCTTTACAAAGAATTATATTAATTATAAACACATAAAATTGAGCATATATTTTACATGTAGGCTAGGTCAATGCGTGAATATCACTCAACACAGGAAGCAGACAGTCTTAAATCTCTGATTCACCTGTTTGATTGTTTTATTTCCTGCTGTGCCTGTATGTGTATATAACACATGCAGTACCTTCATAATCCCTTTGATGAAGAAAAAATGAAGACATTAATAAATAATTGGGGTAAATTCAGATGGGGACATCAAGTTAATTCGGACAGTTTAAATGAGCAGTATTTATTTTCTGGCCTGCTAATTGAAAACTTTACTTATCACTTAGTATACATTTATAGACCAGAAATGATTTATAATCGACTATGTGACAAATTTGAGGATGGGTTTTGAGTCTAATTCCTTTCAAGGTTTCTTCCTCATGTCGCCTCAGAGAGTTTTTCCTTGCCACCATCGCCTCTGCTTTGTTCGTTAGAGACATATTAAAATTAAAATTTTATATCCGGACTTTCTGTAAAGCTGCTTTGTGACAATGGCCATTGTTAAAAGCGCTTTATAAATAAAACTGAACTGAATTAAAATTGAAAAAGAAAACTTGTGCTGAGCTCTTGCAGTAGCTAGAACTGACTGATAGAAGTAGCTAGACTTAATACATGTGACATCATGTAAGTGGGTGTGGTCAGCATCAAACAGGAAGTTGACCCCAAAAACTGAGGCAAAATGACATATGCTTTGGCTATTTTTTCTATACGATTATTGAATTGTCAAGTATAAGCTATATATTTTTGATGCATTTATACATAAAAGGTCCTACTCTAACAAAATATATGCATCTTGTGGTAAGTCTTCTTCAAATGGTGGATTGTGAAACCTTCACCCCTAGATGATATATTTTCGATGCTTCTATACCTAAGACGTCCTACTCTAACAAAATAAGCATAAAGTTAGCACAAACCAAGCACAAATTTACAACTTTATAAAATTACAAATTGATCATTTATAATTTAATCATTTTCGAGGATCACCAAACATGTAGGCCTAATTAGGCATAACATGGTTCAAGTTAAATGGGACAGGCTTAAAATACAATACGTGTATACAGGAAAAGTGAAAGGATATAATGGATGCATGAATGGATGCATCAAACACTCCACAAATGACGCATTTATTAAATTGTATTTAAGAAGCATATTAATAAGCAGACGAATAAGGAAGTATACAGAGATTTTTACTACTGTACTCTGTTCACTACTGCAAAAAAAAAAAAATAATTATGTTAACATGTTCTTTTTTTCTGTGATGTTGAATTTTAGAAAAGACTTATTGTAAACTTGTAAAATGCTGAAGATTTTCTACACCATGTTATTGTTGTTATTGCTGTAAGAAAACAATTATAGAATGCTACTTAGGCCAACATCTTAATATGCAGTCAATTTTCCTTCAGATGTACTGTATTTATACAACATTATAATATATTGATGATAGATTTGGAGAAATTCTGGTACTGAAACGTTTTAAACATGTCATTGTGGATGAAAGTAAAGGTCTAAACCAATGAAAATATGTGTTCCAAATTTCCAAACATGCTGTCCCCAAATAGCAAACATGGCATGTTTTCAGTCAGTCTTTAAGAAAGGGTAATACATGCTTATTTATATGATATAACCCTTGAGGATTTCAGAAGTTTTATTGTGAAATGTGTTGGGTATTTTGTTTTATTAATGGTAAGACAGCTTAGAAAATGTAGACTTCAAAAACTTTCCCCATATAATGGAATGTGTTTGTGTGTGTGTGTGTGTGTGAGAGAGAGAGAGAGAGAGAGAGAGAGAGAGAGAATGTAAGCGTGAGCGCATGGCGCGTGAGTTCTAATGCCTCTGTGTAGGGTGTGTGTCATGCGCTTCTAAGCTGTGCCACATGATTTCCCGGCCTGATCAACTCCTGATATAATTCCTCCCGTAACAATCTCCTCTCTCTGTTCTCTAATGAGACTCCTGTGATGTAGTGATGTGTAGTTGGTGAATGACTCGTCTTCTTAAACCGACTCTTTTAGGTGAGCCTTGAGGCTTTTTTCCCTGTTGACAATTGTCCTGCTTATTGAGATGTAATAGCAAGGGTTCTCCCATTTAACTTTTGCATGTCCAAAAAATTCAAGCTTCTTTACAGGCCTACATTTTAACGCTGGATGCATTTTTATCATAAGATATCCTCTTAAAATTTACCACATACCAATCGTGATAACGCGGTTAATTTTGCAGTGTAATTTAATCAAAACGCTTTCTTGGCAGCTGCTCGTTAAAATGAATGGTAAATGATCAACTGTGTAGCTATATGAGGCCTGACAGGGAGGATTGCTGCTTAATAAAGATGTTCAGTATATACTAGTCCAGTTTATTACGAGAGGAGATCAGTGGTTATAAAAATAAACTAAAATGCATCGTCTTAATGAAGCACGAACACAGCTAGCAACGACGTTAATAGGCCTACAGGGATGTTTATCAAGTTCTAATGCCATTTGAAGTGCTGATTTAATATTATAATTATAATATAATGCAAATTATATATATATATATATATATATATATATATATATATATATATATATAATTAAATATAAATTTTATATCATTTTAGTTAATAATTATTAAGCATTTTAGCATCATTTATGTCAACATTAGCCTATTTATGTAAGATGTCAAACAATTTCAGTCATTTAGTCAAAGAAGAGTTATTGGTCAAAATATCGCAGACTTAAAGACCTATTTGATTGAGCCGTTTGGAATCCCAAAGAGTCGGTTCATATTGGTGAGCTGACTCGAATGATCTGACTCACTAAAAAGAGTCGGAATTCTCATCACTCTTGCGGATCTTCCTTGCACTTGGTAGCGTGTAGCGGTGTCACGTGATCCCACAAAGTTACTTTACGGAAGTGAATTGTGTGCTGGAGCGGTGTGTACATGTAACCTATTAACTATTTTCAAGCTTTTACTTTGATTTAGGTTTTTGGACTCGTTTTAAATCTGTCTTTGTCTCAGCGGAGGAATTATGTGGAGTGTCGGCTTCTCTGATAGACAGTAGGCGTAAGTGTTTTTGATGTTGTTATAGTTCTAGTTATAGTTGTTGCACCGATTGTAAAGATCAGCTAATGCCATCAACTAGCCCAGCTAGAGATAACTATGAGTTTATCTCAAATTATTAAGCTTCCACAAGCGATGAAAGTTATTGATCTCCCACCCAAAGCGGTTACATAATATTTACTGATTGTCCCAGTGATTTTATAAGATTTCCTTTATATATTCACACTCATTGCATGCACTAAGGCGTATAGTAGGTTATGGCTTTGAAGTGCTTTATAGGTCTTCAAAAGTGATGTAATCAAAAGCTATTGTAAAATCAGGATCATCATAAATGCACACAACATTCATAAATATATGAGAGAGAGAGAGAGAGAGAGAGAGAGAGAGAGAGAGATAGAGATAATCCAGTTGAGTGAGATATAAGTTGGGACAAGGACAAAACTCCTTTCAGACATCCAAGAGAAAGTCTTAACTAGGAATGGACAATATCCAGAAATGTCTGAACAGGTGCTGACTAACTGATAAACCTTTGCATTTGTGTCCAGATGAAGTGTCTTCTGGTTGCCACAGAAAGTGCTGAGGTCCTTTTCTACTGGACTGACCAAGAGTTTGAGCAGAACATTAAGAAGCAGTATGGGATGTCGCAAGAGGAGAGCGGAAGAGTAAAAACATTTTCTATAATAACATATTGTGAGATGGAGTGTGTAGGGTTAGGGCATTAGTTCTGCAAGTTCCTGACCCATGATACAGCTAAGTAAATTTACTATTGTATTTTCTCAGCCGCCAGCCTTTGCGGATAGTATCAACACATTGTTTGCCCCAATCATCATCTCCTGTAGCACTATGATCGACCGACTTGGGGACGGCTACATGTCTTTCAGTACGGAAAATGGTCACATTTATGCACTACATCAGGTAAGCCGTTCTAAATCTCACTGCATTAATCTACTGCAGAATGCAGTCATCTGGCTGTAGATTAATAACCAACATTCCACTGCTACTTTGTTGCTAATGAGAATAGTTATCCATTGATTTTAGAAAAGCAGGATCCTGGGCTGAGAGGATATCTGTAATAAAGCAGTGGTCTAACTTAACAGCAGTGTTAGGCAATATTGTTTGAGTCTCTGATCTATGCGATATGCTGTACATTTTAAACATACATGCAGATTGTCGTATTTGAAGGTATAAGTGTAATTCTGTATAAAAAAATCTGTATAAGTAGAATGCATTCTGTTTCCACAGTTTGAAGAATGTCTATATATTGCTGTGAATGGGGACGGTGAGGAGACTTATGAGGATCTAAAGAGGAAGATCTTTGTCATGAAGAAGTTCACAGAGATCCTTTTTGGCATGGTTACACTCAGCAGCTCCCTCTTAAAGAAAGAGTAAGAACTTCATGCTTGTTCACTACATGTTCTTTACTAATTCAATACAGTGGCACTGTAATGGAGAGTTACAGACAAACCCATTGGGCTTTAAATAGTGAAATTAAAACCTCTATCATATCTGGAAGCATGTAAGTGAATTACCAATCATTAGATATGTGTCAAGTGAAATCCATTAAAGCAACATCGAGTTTACTTACTATCTGGGAAATAGCATACAGTGTAAAAAATTATAAGCCAATATTCAGTAAAGTCGACTTATTGATTGTTAGCGTGGTTCTTAAATATTCATTCAAAAGAATAAGAAATGTTGAAATAACAAGATAGTAACTCAAAATAACAAGTTATCAAGTTGTAATACTAAAATATTAAGCTATTAAGTCAAAATAATGAGATATTCCATTTAAATAATGAGATATTCCATTTAAATAATGACATAGCACTGCATGATGTTTTTCACAACTTGTGGTTCATGATGTATGTTACCACTTTATCATAATTTAGTTTTTTTCTTTTCATTTTCTCATTCTCAGATTGCGGCCTCCAGACACAGAGCAGAGAATCCGTATATGGAAGAAGCTACAGAGACTCCTTGAAACGTACAGCCGCTTACGAGAGCAGGACCAAAGTTTTCTAGTCGAGGTAGCTTTCATAATAATATATGAAACCTTAACCAACAGCCTCCACGGGGCAGAGGTGAAGGTTTCACAATCCACCATTTGAAAAAGACTTTGAGAGCAGAAATATAGAGGCCATACCACAAGATGCAAACTGAAAACAGAAGCATTTGCCAAAGGGGGTTTACTGACTTTTGCACATGCCACAATTACTATTTTTGTTTTCAAATATAAAGTAACTATGCTTTAATATTTGCAGAAAAATGTTTGTTGAGTTTGTTGAATGTTTAAGTACTTTATTGCAGAGGTTGTGTTTACTTCTTTTCACTTAAAAAAAATCAGAAAAATATGTAAAATTGTTAAAATTGACAATTATCATTATATATTTTATAAAATCTGTTTGTGTAATTAAACTGGAATTATAGAGAAAAGCTTTAGTTTGTATGCATAAAGCATGTTTTGCTTGACTTTCATTAGGCAGTTGAGAGGCTGATCCACCCCACGCTGTGTGAGCAGTGCATTGAGTTTTTGGAGCGGAGACTGGTGCAGCAAATGAACAGCAGTGGCGAGAGAGCAGGAGAAGAGGTGCTGCATGCCTTCATCCTGGTGCACACCAAATTATTAGCTTTCTACTCAAGGTATTGCATGTGCTCACTCAAACCTGAATTATGTAACATTATGTTTGAGTCAGAATGACCAATCAAATGAAAAATGTATATGGAAAATATGCCTAATATTTCTAATGAAGACAGACAGTTGGAATCATGTTTATTTTAGAGAGATTATTTTAAGAATAATTTTTGTCTGATACTAACATTGTATATTGACTTGTTCTTGTAAAAGACAATTTGTTACCATACTGCATCTCTCGTCTGCCTAGTTCCATAAATAAATTGTTTGCTTTTTATTTGTTTATATGGATATGATAAAATAAATGTTTTACACATTTGCATTGTGTAGATGAACGAGGAACAATTTGTAGGGAACTGAACAGAAGGATTAAGAAATGGCCTGTCTGTTCTGCACCAGCTTGTGAAATGCTGCACTGAAAGGAGTGCTGACGTAGCTTTGTGGTTTGCTTTTTCTTGTGCAGTCGTAATGCCAGCACTCTTAGCTCTTCTGACCTGCTGGCACTGATCATTATTGTACAGGATCTTTATCCCAGCAACCTTGAGCTTGATGAAACTCCTTCTGAGGTTGGTTATCTACTATTCATAGTGAGTCATAGTATAGTATTTTACTATGTATATAATACTATATATAATATATAGCAATTTGGCGAATAAAAAAAAAACAGTGGTGTGTCCTGTTATATGAAAGTATTCATTAACAGGGCTGTGTGATGTAGAGGTGACTATTTTTCAATAGCAGCATGTCACTAAGTGTTTTTATTCATCTTATTGCATAACAATTGCATATTTTCTATTATTAAAGAATGACACACTATCCGTTTGTGGTGATATGAAATGTTGTGGAATATCTACAAAATCAATTTTTATTCCATTCAGCATCACATGCCTTGTCATGAGTCATGCTGTTATAGAAAATTAAACAACACCTTCTGACTAATCAGAACTGAGAATTCAGAAGTCATTCATGAGAATTAAAGTGGTTTAAAACACGTTAATGTATATCGATTGTACCTGGTGGTGTGTTTAGGAGGTGGACAGTATTTCAGCTCCTGACATCTTCTATACTCCAGAGCCTTCTCCTATCGAGCGAGACTCAGGTGAGTCACATTTTAGTATTTCAGACAAACTCTGCCTTTAAAATGCGAATGAGTTTACTTAATTCAAGAAAGCAAAAAAATTATTACAAATAAGTTTCCATTGTCATATGCTTCCATGTAAATATATGTAGTTGGTAAACATGACATTAATTCTGAACGAGTTCTTTGAGTTAATAAAATCAGTACATCATCATGTTTTAATTCTTATTCTCAGTAGAAGGTTTTGATCTACTGTATGAACCATTTGTAATGGTTTTCTCGTATAACAATGATAATCAGTGTAGTTTTATCTCTACTGCCACTATTGCTAAAAATGTAGTAAATAACAAGATTTAGTATAAATACAGTACATGTAGTTTTTATTACAGTACAATGTTTATTGACCAGAAACTCATTTGTGTGTCTCATTAATAGCTATTATTAATAAAGTCTTTTCTTTTTTAGTTTTTTAGTGAACATCTCAAAGGCTAACAGACAATTTTTTTTCTACTTACATCTTGATAAATGATGTGTATAAACATTGTTACCAGGGTTTACATTGGACTTTAGGTTAGGAAGCCCTACTTCTTTCATTTGTGACAGTATTGTTCAGCATGTACATTATTATATGGGGTTGGAAATGTGATTTAAAATGTTTTGTCTTAGCTGTTAGCACGTTTGCCTCACACCTCCAGGGTTGGGGGTTCGATTCCCGCCTCCACCCTGCGTGCGTGGAGTTTGTGGGGGTTTCCTCCGGGTCCAAAAACATGCGTTTGCATTCCAAGAACATGCGTTCGCAGTCCAAAAACATGAGTTATAGGCTGATCCATTAGGCATTTCCAAATTGGCCATAGAGTGTGAATGTGTGTGTGATTGTGCCCTGCAATGGGTTGGCACCTCGTCCAGGGTGTCCCCCACCTCGTGCCCCAAGTCCCTTTCGATAGGCTCCAGGCTTGCCGCAACCCTGTGTAGAATAAGCGGTACAGAAAATGGCTGGATTGATGGATATTATTATCACTATTATGCTATACTATGATTCATATTTCTTTGAAATTATAGTACCCATCTCCACTTTCTGACCGAAGGTATTATATTATAAAAATGGTGTAAAGTCACCAGGCTTATGCTGAACCTTTTATCACACAGTTTCATAAAAGTAAAGCATGAATCCACACAGGTCACCTGAGTAGTGACAGTCCTCCTGTCTTCCAGTTTGTGGATCCTGATGTTCAGGTAAGTCATCACTTGGCCATGTGTATCATAGAATTTTAATATGTTATATTCTTTAATATAATGGTTCTCACAGTGCTACGGTTTGTTTGATTTCAGATGGCTGAAGACAGTCTACAGACTCTTCAGCTACCAGTCTCTGACCCCATGACTCCAACCAGAGTATTCCTGGAAGCAACATTTAAGGAGGGCTTCTTTCCCATGATGCCCCACTCCATGTACTGTTTACCTCTGTGGCCTGGCATTACTCTAGTGCTTCTGACCAAGGTGACATGTCGTATTTGTGCTCTGAACACTATTTTGTTTATCTTGGACATTTGTCTAACCTATGAAACACGACACACAATACAATACATGGTCAGGTGTCCACTTACTTTTGGCCATCACACTTGTATGTGGTTCTTCCCCAAAATGCAGCCACAAAGTTGGAAGCACACAATTGTACAGGATGTCTTTGTATGCTGGAGCATTAGAATTTTCCTTCACTCGAACTATAGTAGCCAGCATGATAATTGCCCCGTGCACAAAGTGAGGTGCATGAAGACATGGTTTGCCAAGGTTGGTGTAGAGTATCTCAAGTTGCCTGCAAAAAGCCCTGACCTCAACACCATTGAACACCTTTGGGATGAACTGGAACACTGACTACACCCCAGTCCTCCTCGCTTGACATCAGTACCTGATCTCTCTAATGCTCTTATGTTTGAATGGGCAAATACCCACAGCCTCATTCTAAATCTAGTGAAAAGCCTTCCCAGAAGAGGGGAGGTTAATACAAGGGGGAAACTAAATCTGGAATGGGATGTTCACCAAGCACATGTACATGTGATGGTCTGGTGTCCACAAGCTTTCGCCATGTAGTGTATATGACAACATAAAACCCTATAGAATTTTTTTAACTCTGTTTAATGAGGACTTGTTTAATATGTAGCCGTAGACATTTTCCTGTAGTCAGTGTAAAATATAGTCATATTTCAGCCTAAATTATTACTGTAGTAAAACCTGCACAGTTTGCCAAGCAGAGAGTTTGAAATAATTCAGTGAAGCAGGATCATTTCTGTTTTGTCTAGTAGTTGCAGGTGTAACAAGACTGAGAGCCACTAGGTGGCACCACTTGCAGAATGCTATATTACATTAACACTTCAGTGTTTTCCTGATTTAACAAATCTTGAGAAATATTGCATGACAGCTGTATACACTGTAAAATCTGGTTCCAGTATAACAATTGCTTTCCAGTGTGCAATGGAACTTTATTTTGTTTGGATCTGTAGGATTTCTTTCAACACACAGACTTTACATGTTCAGTTTATTTTTAATGTTTGGATTTTCTGAGGATTCGATCAGAGACTGTGGCTGTTTCTGTTTGCTTCCATAGATTCCTAACAGCCAGGTGGCCATGTCAGTCTATCAGTTACTGGAGGCCTTTACTAAGCTGGAAAAGAGGCTGAGTGAAGGGTTAGAGGGGACAGCAGCTTTGCGCAGTCAATCCCCAATCCAGGAACTCCGTATCAGAGTGGACAGGTTCATCAGAATGCTGGCCAGCATGGACATCCTGGTTAGGATTCAGTGAACTATTTTTTATATATTTAATACTATATATTTTAACATTTGTCATTTAAGCTGTGGAAGATTTATAATTGTTTTTTCATTGTGTAGTTTTTTTTAATCATTTAGTTTCATTATTCCATATTTAGACCTCACAACTTCAAAACACCTGGTCAGAGTTCAAGAACAAGGCTTTCACTCGGTCAGGACCTGGCATCACAAAAGCGTGAGCGTCTGTTTTTCTAAATCTAAACCAGGGCTTGTCAACTGAATGACCACGGTCCACATCGTATTTTGCTAAGTATATCAGTGGACCGAACAGAGCAATTGGAAAAAAAAAAATTGGCATAGTTAAGTGACTCTAGGTTTCAAAACATGAAACAGTTTGGCTTTTGTAACACATCTTCTGTTGTGACTTATCTGATCACACATAATTATGTAAATTTTATAGCTGAAGGCAGCTCATCAGACCAAAGACTACTACAGGGCTACAAACATTGGGTTATTTTATTTACCATCTCTGGTCATTAGCAAACTGATGCCAAGGTAAACAAAAAGCATTATCCTATATCAAATTCAAAATAGATGTCTCATCTGTTCACTGTTCATGGTGTTAATAAAAAAGTGGTTAACTGAATTACCTCTATGAAACAAAACATAGCCACTTCATGTTGATGTTCATGTTATACATATATACTTATATGTGCTAATCATTAATGACTATACATTAAAATGGTAATTGTCAACATTTGGTGATGTTAGTTGCTTATCCTTGATCCAAGGAACAAAGTTTAGCTGAAACACTTGGTCTAGGCAATCGGATGATCCATGTAAGTCACTATATTATGGGAATTATGGCATCCCTGAATTCTCTCTCATTTGATCCCTATGTTTGGCAAGTGACCTTATTTAATCTAGAATAGTGCATGATTTAATCCCTGTGTTTTATGGCTTATGTTTGTGCAGGTTGGTGCCTTCATGTCGTAGCATTAAGACTCAGCTGTGCGGTGTGTACCAGCAGTGTTTTGCAGCTGCGTGTATGGGGACTAATCAGTGTCTCTCCACTACGCTTCAAGAACGGGCGCTGAACATGGTGCAGTATGTCCCAGTTTGAATTTTATATCTAGAATTCAGTTGAAAATGGTGCACTTATTTGCGTCATTTCATTCAGGACTCTGTCTCAGCATCCTTTCATCTCTGTTTCAGAGAAAAGCTTATAGACTGGAAGGACTTTCTGTTGGTGAAGAGCAAGAGAAATATAACCATGGTGTCATATCCTTTCTTTCAATGGCACTATGTTGCCATTTATGAGTCCATTTCTTTAATAGACCAGTGTGTTCACTGAGCTGAGATCTGTCCTGGGGTTTCTGTACACTTGGTGCCATATTGACACATTTGAGGGTGAAGAAATGTGCTCATACAGATGCAATTAAAATTCACCCGGCAGAAAAGGAAATTCACTGAAATGGGAAAGAGATGTGGAATGTAAAATACACACATGCACACAGGCTACTTTTACTTCACACTGACTTTATCTAGGTGAACACTGACCTTTGAGTTCACAAGCTGCTGTCTCGTGAGCCAACAGAAAGAAAAGTGGTAGTGGGACTGTGGGCTCTTTCATCCGGGAAAAAGTGGAGGAGCTGCTTATTAGTAAGTGGCAATGACACTGGACTTCACCTTGCTGTTTCATTAGTGTTGCTTGCCAGACATCTGACCAAAAAAGGAGCAGTCTCATCCACTGACATACACGAGGGTTCTGTTGGATTTTTTTTTCTTCTCTTTTAGAAATGTTGGCATATCTGCCATTAGGATGTGATGAGCAAATAGATAGGCATATAGATGATGACTTATGTTAATTCTGGATATTTTGCACTTCTTGCATGATTTTAAAAACAGACATATAACATACCATGTTTTGTAAGATTAAAAAAAATCATAAGAACAGTCCCCTTAAATCTGTTTTTCTGTCTGCTCATAATCAATTGCTGTGTGCTTACTTTGGAAAGTAGATAGATAGAAGAAAAATATTCCATGTGATTAATTGAGTACATATGGACTGCTTATAGAACAAGTATGCAGAAATGATGCATTTGTAATCTTGTTTCTTGTGTTTGGATTCATTTACTTTAACCATGTTCTCACATACCTGGAGGAATTCCCTGGTCTTGTGCATTTCATTTATGTGGATCGCACTGCAGGACAAATGATTGCGCCATCTCTCAGTGTGACCGAGGGCTCTGCTTCAGAGCTGGGAAAAGGCCCCATAGCACACTTTATTAAAAACAAGGTTTGTGTGAAACCTACCATGCTCTGCACACTTGTTCCGTTGTGTAATTTGTATGTAGAAAGCATGTATGGGACTGTGTTTATTTTGAACCCTTTTTGCTGTGTCCTGTACATTAACCTCTGTCATAACTTTACATCCTTTGTTTCCTGACAGCTGTGGAGTCTTGTGGCAACAACAAGGCATTATTTGCAGAAAGGCTATACTACTGTGACTCTACGAGATGGAGACTTCTACTTCTGCTACTTCTTATGGTTTGAGAATGAAACGGTATGTGTAAGATTCATCATATTTTTTTTAGCATCAGTGTTTCTCTGAGGTACTGCAGAGGAGGAATAATTTGCAAATGATATTCCCATACACTTTAATGAATCAATCAAACAAAATACAAGACACTAAGAGATGAGATCATTGTTCAAATGAAGTTAATTTGTGTCCTGATCCATGGCAGGGTTACAAGCTAGAGGTGGTAGATATTCCTAACCTTCCTGATGACTCAGCTCCTATAGGAATGCTTGCCTGGGATTATTACAGGTAATGTGTTTAGCTAACATCATTCTAGAAATTGAATGGGAAAAAAAATCCTTCTAGAATGGAAAAAAATACACAGAAGCATATGTAATATTACATTATATAATATTAATGTTATAGGAAAATAATCAACAATGGGTGGAGTGATGCGTTATCACTCCGAAGCTGATTATTGCCTAAAAACAGCATGTCCTGCAGTGTCTTATTCCTCTTTTGCCTCAGCAATTTGCCAGTAATTATCATTTTTAATTCATTAATGAATGGCACACCTTTTACCAGGCTGTCTTTTTTTCCTCTCTTGAAGTTAATATGATAAAAAAACAACTTAATGTAAAATCCTGTTGTGTTACCAAGAAACGGGAAAGCGCAAAATCCTCTGTTCTGAAGACTCTCCCATGGTGAAAAACATACTCACTGTTACAAAGCGCTAACACTTGAGATTCAAGAAAGGTTACATAAATGTCTCCTTATAGAACGATTCACCATATAAACAATTATATATGTTTTTCTTTGTTAAATTACATATTTTTAATCTTTGTCAGCTGTAATTTGCCTGTAAGCCAACACTACTGTTAGAGCTGCTATCATAATCACTATTCGGACGGGACTAGTTTTCCAGGGGGACGGTAAAGAAATCTGTGCTTCAGAGATGTACTTCGCGATTTTAATCCCATCCGAATCTGCCAGGCCTGTGTTTTTCTCACACAACCTCTGTAAAAATTATAGAGCAAATTACCTACTGTTTTTCGGCTAACTCTGTGATCCTCTGAGAAATCTAATCGAGTCTGAATGTGAATGCTGTGATAATATTTTTTCACAATGCTTTTCCTTGTGTGTTTTGGCCAATGTGAACAACCCTAGAAGCTCTTGCAGCGTGCAATTCAGTATGGATGTACATGCTTTTGCTACCTGGTGAAGAAATAAAAAATAAAATCAACAAGAAGATCCAAATCACATAAATTGTTAAGACTGGCCACTGTAATATCAGTGTCAGGTGATTCCTCACCATCATTTCTGCACTCAATTATATAATGTTTTAATTATATAAGTAATCGCGTCTTTATTTCAGTGGGTTTATTATAAGCAGCCAGTTCTATAAAATCATGTCAAGTTTATTTTTGTAAGTTTTTTTTAATAACTAATTTTAATAAATTAAAATCAGTACATTAAGAAATTTTACTTTGTAAATTTAAAAGTACTTATGCACGCAATAGACTCATCCAGAGCACGTTATCTTCTGTAACGCCCAGATGTACAAAACAGACATTCCCACCTCTGTAGTAAACACAGAGATGTTAGTCCCGTCTGAATTGGTACATGGAATCACCGAGGTCGGGTGATAAGAATTGTAACTCAAACTACGTTTAGAAAATTAGTCCCGTCCGAATAGTGCTGTAGAAAATGAAGCAACTTCTGATCAGTGGTTAATTCAACAGCATTATATAGCAAATAAAGAAATAAAGATAGAATTCTATGAGGAAATTAATATTGTCTCAAAAAAAAAAAGAATAGTTGCGTATATCAGAATAATTCTGTTTTATAAACCTAAATAAGTTTTATTGAGAAAAAATTTAAGGCTTTTGGCATGCAATATCATAAGCAGCACTTTTGTCCTACAGGAAGCTGCTGCGCTACTACAGTAAAAGTCACCAGAATGAGCTGGTAAAGTGCTATGAGCTGCTGACCGTGCACCTCGGCGTTGTCCCCACTGAGTACATCCTGCAGCATTGCAGCCAGCTGGCCCGCAAGCTATGGGAGCCATCACGCATTCCGCTCTTATGAACACCTCTGAGTGCTTCCTGTGTGCATGCGAGAGCTTATTGAGGCCATCTTTATTCCACAGCTGCTGGAATGCTCTGCCCTGAGCCACTGAGCATTCTTCCGTGCAATAATCTCTCTCTGCTGTGTCCATTCCCGAAAAAGGATTCTTGTTCCTGCACTGCTTTGAGACAATAATGATTAGGTTGTATGGAAAAATGCGTCTTGATGTTGATTGGTCAAGATCAAGCCTCTTTCCAGATTATTGCACTGAAGCTTTCTAAACAGGAAATGTAGTATGATGATGTTACTTTGCTAGTGTTGGAACAATACTTAACCCATTGCGTGCCTTTTTTACCATTTGTCATTTAGGATAATATTGTGCGAGTAAGCACTCAAAAACGTTGTTGTGAATGTTTATTGAAAAACCATCTCATAATAACATCTGCTGTCATACTGTAGCCTTTGCGTAGTTTCTAATAATATGTGTATGTTGCTTTAAATAACGATCTGTTCATATCTGGTTACTGGTTAAAACTTTTGACCTCATATATAAAGTCCAGGATTTTCACATTCTTTTCACAAACATGATAAATTTTGTTTTGAAAATGAAGAAATGACTATACTGCTTTGAGTACTTCATTATATCATGCTATATAAATATGTTCACCTTTTCCAACATCTGTGACTCATAAAATTGTTTTTGAAATTCCTATTAGAAAGCAGTGCTATTGTAACAGTGTGGGGTATATTTCTTGCATATTGGATGGTTAACAGAATCAGTGTTTGTTTAATTAAACTGATTTACGTAATGTGTATGTGTGTATTATACACAAGACCTTTGTCATTTGTCTGAAGAGTGGATCTGGAAAATACTGCTTTAAACAGATACACACCATCAAAACTGATGTACTTAGCCCAATGATTCTCATACTGTGCCCAGAGAGCAGCCTAAAAATGTTTTCTATTTAATTTTGAATTTTGTCAAAATATAAACAATGGTACAAGTTTATAAATTATAGATGTCATTAAAAATGTTTAAAATATGTGCCAACCAATCACAATTCACAGCCATCCTGTCTCAGCTGTATGGGTTAGCTGTAATATCACCAGAACAATTCTACATGTAAGAGATACCTGTTGGGGTTAGTATTAGTGAAAACTGCAATACAGGATACTCATAACATGTCTTGTTAATGTTTTTACTTTTGATTTTTTGGATATTATACCTGGAGTGTTTAAGTTGGCACATTTGTTCACTTTGTTTTACACCTTTTCAATGAAATCTAATCTCTCACATGTTCTAAGAATAGCCTCAGATTGGAAGTAATGATATTCAGTACAAGCCAGATTTAATGTACAAACGTTGGGCCTCATTTATTATCATTTTTAATAAAGTTGTGTGTAAGTGGTTTCGTAGACCAAACCAAAGTAAAAAATCAAATAAATGAATCTTGCCAGAAGTGTTGATAACTCAGATTTTCTTCATCTTCACAGGCGAATGTTGATAAAATGCCAAACACCCGTAAAGTACCAAATGCGTTCATGACACAGCTGGATTACCTTTAGTAACACCCACAGTAGAAAGGCTAAAAGCTCACAGAGCTGAAAACACCAAAATGACAACAAAATTATGAAAATAAATCATCTATGTGCAGTGTCTGCAAAATCGTCCAATAATGCAGTTCAGCCATTGTAGTGTGTCGGCTACCACATGCACAGTCTTTCTTTAACTCATTTTATAGGCCGTCATTTCTTTTGTCCTCTTGGATCACTTTCTTTCAAGTCATTAATATGAAACAGCCAAGTCACAAAATATTCATTAAATTCATGTGTGCAAGTGAAATAAAAATGCCATTTAAGCTAGACAGCGTAATCTGTATATAAATGTGCAGTAACTCATTGCCAATTATATGTTTTGAAGCTGAATAATTGAGGTTTATATTAGTGTCTCCTTATACACAAACTCGGGAACTCTCATAGGATGCAAACATTTTAACACTAACAGGATTTTTATGAATACACAATTTCTTGTGCAAACATTCTTGCGAACCTTGTATTAATAAAATAGTTGATATCCCGTTTGATAAATGAGGTCCACTGTTAATCACAGTGCACCTGTGACATCACGCACGACTCCAGATTTGACAAGGCCCCGCAGTAAACTGCGCTCTGCGCTGACATCGTGCACAACTTGTGCCATCATGTGGTCCATGCGCACTGTCCCATAGTAATGCAGCAGTGATCCAGGATGTTTAAAGTCATAGCCAAAGCCTGCCATGCTGACTTCATCACACAGCTGTAGTGCCACCACAACGCCAGTGAAGCCTAGAGTAGGCACCGTCTACAGCAGAACACAAAGCACACTTAAGTGTTAACCCCCTTCTGTAGATTAAATTTGAAGAATACTCACTCGCTTCTGTGACAAAAAAAGAAAATAAGAGAAAGATCTCCAACCAATTTGCAGACATGAAAAGCATTGGAAACTATTTTAGAATTCTGGTGGGAAATATTTTTAAGGTTTAATAGCACATATCTGCATGCAACTAGCCCTACCTTGCTTTCATGTTTTCCATAATTTTGCATCACATGCCATGTCCGGCTGAGTATTTCAGGGTTCAAGATGCGAAAGTTTCCTGGCTGAAGTGGAATATCACTTACAACATCTCTCCAGAACCACAGTTTAGACCACCAGCTCTGGAGACAGGGATCAATTTTCATTTCATTTTGTTTTCTTTCAATTACATTTTGATATATTGGAAGACAGACTGGAAGAATAAGCACCTATGATGCTCACCAAAGGCTTTTTTGTTACAACAGAGGTCAACCACTCTAAATCCAGCCTCTTGAATACAACTACAGCTACTATGTCTGTGTTCTGATATTCTTGTTGCAAGAAGGATGCTGCTTCAGGATATGTCAATCGAATTGTGGTTCTTGAGCCTGCATCTTCCTCAAATCCAAACACTGGTGCATTGTTCATTCTAAAAGTGTTAAAATGACAAAATGTTTTTAGATTAATTATCTATATGTACTTTAAACAGTCTGTACAGGATTTCGCCAAGTTGTTTTGTGATTGTTACAGCCAAAAATGTTTGATTTTGCTGCAGATTTTTTCAAAAGGTGCAATGTAACTTGCAGATTTTGTTTGTGCTCTTTTGCCAAAAACTACTTGAATTGCACAAAAATGTTTTGCGTGGCCTTTCGCATACATCGTGGTCTTATGTTTGTTGTTAAATGAGACCTCTTTAGCTGTACTAATGTTTGGCACACATGAATAAAAGATGGCTTTGGCTGAATGCGCGTTGTGATGCTGTCACATGATGTGTCTTGGCCCAAATCTGCTGAAAAACTGTGGTCATTTTGAAAAATTGCAAGCTCCTTCAAATATTGCAGAGTTTGCTTGATTTTACATTCATTTCTGTGATCACAAAATCCTGAAACGCTGGAGGTACTGATTGAATACATGAAACTTGTGACATTATTATAATTATAAATAAAATGGAATGAAAGTAAAATAAAAGCAAGCATAAATCATTTGCTTTAATTTGATGCTATAAATTTGATAGCAAACATACAAATATTCATATGCTTAACATTCTTTATGCAGGACAGTACAAATAAATGTATATAGTAAATTTACTTTTTACTTCCTATTCATACACTGATATGAGATTTAAAATATGAGACAGTATGCAGTTTATAGTATAAATGGTGTTAGCTGAACTAACCTTATAATGATGTCATATTTATCAATATGGGCTCCAAGATGTTTGGCATGTAAGATTCCACCACTCCCAACCACCATACATCTTCTACACCTGTCTGGCACAGAGGGCAGTCCAGAGTGAGGCAGAACTCTAAGTGTCTGTGCCAACGTACCCTCACTGCCTAGCAGACCAAGTGGAGGTGCCAGTTCCCAGTGTCTGGTCTCATTCTGCAGGAACACAGGAATCTGAAGCAGGCTGTCCAAATTCAGCACTTTCTGCAGCTTTGTCTTGGTAAAGCCGCTTATACATGGCCGAGACAGCAGATCTGCCGAGCGATTCAATATGTCCTGGAGGAAGAGTGCGACATGCAGAACACCTTTAGAGTTCTTATAAAATCTTTTTTCATTCATTCATTCATTCATTCATTCATCTTCTGCTTTATCCTGCTCAGGGTGGCGGTTGATCCAGAGTCTGTCCTGTGGATACATCCTGGGTGGGATTCCAGTCCATCTCAGGCCACCATGCACACACACATTCACACATTCATTCACACCTAGAGGTAATTTATCTTAGCCGATTTCCCTAGTGGCATGTTTTTGGGAAGTGGGAGGAAACCAGAGAACCAGAGGGAACCAACACAGACACAGGGAGAACATGCCAACCTCCTCACAAACAGTAACCCGAGCTCAGGATTGAAATAGAGATCCTGGAACTGTAAAGAACAACAATACTTTCTGCACCATCTTACCACTTCTAGAGCCTGTATTAAATATAAGAAAATGTCATGGAATGAGTATAAACACTAACTCTGTACCAAATAGTCTTCTGTGGAGCTTTCAGTCCAGGTCAGTTGTTTAGTAGGCAGATAAGCAGGGACAAGGATTGCTGAATAACAGCTCAGGAGTAGAGTGAAGCTCAGGCCAAGGTTTTTCCACCTTCTTGGAGAGAATAGACATTGCTGTATTCTACTAACTAATACTCTTCTATATTTTACAAAAAATAAAAAAAATAAATACATATCCTTCATATAATCCATGTAAAACTCACTGTGTGAGGAAGAATTGACTGGACTCTCTCCAGTGTTTAATGCCTGGGCTCTTGGCACTGTCTGCGTCAGCCAGCAGTGGAACATCATTTCCCTCATGCTTCTTCATGCTCAGGTGCTTTAAAGTCTCCATGTAGACACAGGATCCCAAGCTTCTATGAACACTTCCTGAGCATTCCTCCTGTAATTAGCATAACAGAAGCCTCCACAGTAAAAGCAGTAAGTCTGGAAGCATTTCAAATCCCCGACTCACAAAAGAGCTCCCGTCACATTCCTTCCATGTGGGGAGTAGCAAGGGGATTAGATAACATTGCAATAACATTTCCAAAAATGGTTACACACTTACTTCGCTTTTCAGATCTTATTTGTGATTCTTGGCCTAAAAGAGCAGTCAGGGTTGAGCAGAAGAGAGACCGGTGACAGTTCAACTCTGTGACTCTAAACAGCAGTTATGCGAGTGTTTATCTCTGACTGATCCTTGACAGTCAGGGTTAATGATTCACCTGTCATTGAGGGCCCTCCTATACAAAATACGTTTCATAGTTGCATATCTTCATTTCAAAATACAGGTATTAGTATTTTGTTCTTTAATGTTTTAAATGAACTGAGGATTTTAAAGTCTAATTCTTATTGCAGAGTCCCCCAAATCCCAATTTTGCCTTTACAGTCTCACATATTAATACATTTATGAATTACTTCCATGAACTGCAAAGCTGCAAAAAAGAAAAAAAAAACAAAACCAAAATCTCGTGTCATTAGAAACTGTGGTATTGGTAAATTCCCTTATAGAGCGAACCTCATCTATATCTAATATTTAACATTTCCATATGTTAAATATGAGTATTATATACAGCTACTATTTCCATGTAACCTTTAAGCAGAAGTTTAACATCTGTCAAGGATCTGTCACTCAGAACATAAATCATTGTTAATTAGAAAACCAGGTTATGTCATCTTTCTGTTAAAGTTTAACATTGTGACATATTCACTTGTAACAGATAATAAATTCAAATAGCATTGTGATGAAAGTCTCTGACAGAACCGTGACTTTTCTCATCCATTTAAACAATTTACATCTGCACATTAATTAGAAGAGTAATGACAGACTGTGTGGTGATATACTGGATGAATAAACAACCATTATTATTATTATTATTATTATTATTATTATTAGCTTATTAGTATCCAGATACTCAAACATGCTTTTGCATTTTATATAGTAAGTGTGAGACAAAGCATGGCCCTGGATCTTTGGTAGTAATGGGTTATTATGTGGTATGACAGTAGTGAGTAATTACAAGCTAACACTTGACACCAATGAAATTATTACAAATAACATAATCCCCAATACAGTGTGTTTATTGAGCAGATACTCTTGTAATAAAACTAATAAAAAAAATGAGCACAGCGCAAGTGAGTGGCACTGGAGAGTGTCATGTGTCAGGTCAGTATTGAGTCCAGCTCCTGATCACACCTGTCACACAAAGCTGGCTGTGGGCTTTGCATGCCTGCTGTGTGGTATAAGAGCACCCATACCACCTTCCATTCTTTATAGCCTTTTTTCCCTGAGCGCACTCAATAGGCTGCTTATTTATAGGTGTCTTTATTATCATTCATAATTAAATATCATTAATATAGAGGAAACTTTGCTTGAAAGAGTTTCTTGAAGTTTCTAACTGGAATAATTTTGCTTATCTATATTGATTCATTTTATCAGGATGGATAAAGATATCCTGTGGGCCACCATGATAGTGGACAGAAAAGCTGAGTTTGACCAACAACAGCAGGTATGGCATATTTTCTGAGATGTTATGACATGAAATTAAGTTTCAGATATGGAGCTTTATGAACGCATTGACAAAATTTCAGTAAACTAGTTTGGGCTCAGCTGGTTCTGAAAAGGTTAGGGTAAAAGTCAAATTCACATTCACAAATTGTAAAAATAAATAAATGGGGGGGGGGGATCACATCTCTTTGATGTACATCAGTTTTCCTCAAATTTTCCTCACAGATAAAATGTCCTCATTATAAATAAAGCAAAATCAGCACTATTAACATATTACATTTACTCTTACTAGCAGATTCAGTTTGCCTGTGGGATTGTTCAGACTCAATAGATTAAAATTGTTTATATAATTTATATTGCTTTATTTATTTCAAACTTGAGTTGATACACTGGCTGATCAAAATATTATTTAATTATCCCAGAAGACATTTGTTTATATTTAAATGTTTATGAGGTTAATATTGAATTTTGTAGTCCTCTGTTCTATTTCTGTTGTCAAATTAGCAATTAATTTGTTACACAATCATATCAGTTTATTAAAAGCTACATGCCTCAAATGTGATCTTTTGACTTATTTCAACGGAAATAATTGTTTTCAGAAATGCAGAACGCGTGCACGGAAGCTGGGAATTTTGATTATGGATGACACTAAAGATGGAAGAGATCTGAGCAATGAATCACTAAATCCGAATTTTGCAAATATTCAGGTGAGTGTTCGCCATGAATTACCATGCATATCCATTTAAAGAAATGAAAAATAACATTCTCTTATTTCTGCAGGGAGGGAAATAAAAACATTAGAAAGCTAAGAAATATAATCTACATTCAAATTCTAATTGATCATAGGAGTAGAATGATATCATTGGCTTTTTTTGGATTATAATAGAGTTGTCTCATGTGGTTAGAGAACTCTCAGATGGTCACTTTTAGTCACCGCCTTAATCCAAACTCAACACCATGGCATCTCATGGTATTACAAGCTTAGAGCTTGGAACCAGCATTATTAGAGATCAGAAATGAATGGACTCCAGCAAAGATTCTTCACCGTTAACTTGCAGTGTGATCGTAAACAGGAGAGGAGAATGTAAAACTCATAGTAAAATTCATCAACATTTTGATTGTTTATTTATACATGAATGTACATGACTTTGTACATTACAGCAGCACTTTATGTATACCTACAATATAGTATGTCATTGATATGAGTGGTGATGTCATTAGGTGGAGGAGCGGGTGAGGAAGACCTCGTCTGATCTTAGGCATGAGATAGTGGAGCTAGGTGGTGCTGAAAATATTACTGAGCTCCGTTTGAGGAAAAAGATGAAGAATAAAGCAGCAAAATTGAGTAACCTAACCAATATTCATGTGGTAAGGTCATTCAAGCATGGTAAACCATTCATTAATACCTATTTCTTAAACCTATGATTAGTGTTCCATAACCATTTAATAATACTTTTCATTAGTTATTTACATTTATTTCAGTTACAGTTAAATTTATTATCACTGCTTTTATCATATAGGGTCCTCTGGATTGTGAAAACTTCTTAAAGGCAGCCACAAATGGAAACCTCAAAGTGGTGGATAAATTCTTAGAAGATGGAGGAGACCCAAACACTGCTGATGAGGTATTTCTGATGTCCTTTACACTTACATTTCAATGATGATATTTCCCCCAAAAAATAACTTTTTTTTTTAGTTCAGAAAATCAGGACTTCATAGGGCTGCCTTTGAGGGTCACGTTAAAATTGTGGAGAGATTACTGGATAAGGGAGCAAGCATCGACTTCCAAGACCGGGTGAGAAAATTTGAGTCAATGTTCACCAGATTTTTCTTTCATTTATGGCACAGTCTTAAATGCTATGTTTTGGATATTTTCTCAGTTGGCATGTACGGCTGTGCACTGGGCCTGCAGGGGTGGAAGTCTAGCTGCTCTTAAACTCTTGCAGAGCAGAGGAGCTGATTTAAATGTCAAAGATAAAGTAAAAGACCTTTACAAAATTGAGATATACTGTATGACCAAAAGTTTGTGGACACCTGCCCATATGGTTTTCCTCAAAAAACACATAGGTGTGATGGTCAGATGTCCACAAACTTTTGGATATATTGTGTATAAATAAATGACTGTAAAAATGAAAGTAAATTCTTATATGTCAGTGCATGGTTTCTGATGCTCATAGCTTCTGAGCACGCCATTACATGTGGCTACCAGAACAGGCCACTGGGAAGTTGTGGAGCATCTTGTGTCCAGTGGTGTCCGGATTAATGCCAAAGATTGGGTAAGAACTATGAGGTTTTCAGCAAATCGAATTTTTTTTATAACTTTAATCAGTGTGTAAATGTCATGTATTCTATTATACCATTAACATTACTCACTTTGTTTTAAGGAAGGTGATACTGCGTTGCATGATGCTGTGAGACTGAACCGATACAAAATAGTCAAGTCGCTAATATTGGCAGGAGCGGACATGAAGATTAAGAATGCTGTAAGTATTGCAGAGCTCTTGAAGTGCAGGGAAACAAATTTGTTCTTGTTGTATATTAGTAGAAAAAGGTCAAATTAATTTTAGATACACTATATGGCCAAACGTTTGTGGACACCTGACCATCACACCCATATGTGGGTCTTCCCCAAACTCCTGCCACAAAGTTGGAACTACTCAATTGTCTAGGATGTCTTAGTATGTTGTAGCATTGCAATTTTCCTTCACTGGAATGAAGGGGCCAAAACTTGATCCACCGTAATAATGCCCCTGTGCAAAAAGCAAGTTTCATGAAGACATTGTTTGCCAAGGTTGGTGTGTAAGAACTCAAGAGACCTGCACAGAGCCCTGACCTGAACTCCACTGAACACCTGTGAGATGAACTGGACCACCGACTCCACCCCAGGCTTTCTTGCCTGACCTCATTAATGTTCTTGTGACTGAAAGGGCAAATCCCCACAATCACATTCCAAAATCTAGTGGAAAGCCTTCCCAGAAGTGTGGAGGTTATTGTAGCAGCAAACTGGGCACTGGAATGGGATGTTCAACAAGTACATATGGGTGTGATGGTCAGGTGTCTAAATACTTTTGGCCATATAATATATACTGTACTAGAGTGCAAATCCTTCTTTCTCAGGAGGGTGTTACAGCAACGGAGCAGGTGAAGATGTGGCAGTGTGACACTAAGGAGATGCTGGAGAAACTGGAGCAAATGAAATAGCATGACCTGGCTTGAAGGTCACATTTTATAAAGTACAGTTGATGACACTGGTGTCCTCACATGGCAAGATTTATGCTATTTCACTGGAATAGAATTACTGACTGATATTTATCTGCAGATTACACATGGGTGTGTTTAGAAATCGCTGCATCGCTGTGCTTTACAGTAAAACTGGTAACATTTAAATTCCATTAAAATGGTCAATTTTTTCATATCTGAGCCACAGGTGTATAACACAGATGTGGATACAAGATTGATTAAAAAAAAAAAAAATCACTTCTATTACAGCAGCTTACTGAGTACTTGCTTGAATAAAATCTCTCAGGATTGTTTTCATTAAAATCAATTTGGTTAATAATCAACATATTTTACAATACATTACAGTTTCAAGCATTTTAAGCAAGACCACATTATTGAGTAGAACATTGCCATGCTCATGTAAAACAGTAACTGGCATTATTAACTCGTGTGCAATTCATCTTCTGTTGACATTGTGATTGAAATGGTGTCTTATGCATGCAAAGTCATGTTTACCCACATTAATGTTAACTGCATTAAAGCACAAATGTGCCAGCCTTCTTTTATAAATACATGTCATGTTCCAGGGACACAGGAGAAGCAGTGTTAGGATTTCTGTTTTGTCCCTGACTTAACAGTAGGCTTTGTGAAGAGGCATTAGTGCATAGTTTCCGGTTAATATCAGGGGTTACCCTTTTACACAAGTGATATGGATATACTGTACCCTTGCCAGTCACATGGATCAGCAATATCATGCTTTGTAATGTTGTAATTAAAACTTAGCGAAATACACCCGTTGCTCCATCACATCATATGCCAAGAGTGCCCATTAACCAGAGACTAAGTGTGTAAATCAATATGTGGGATGGTTTTGTAAACATTACATACAAATACGCGCATACACACCCACACACTGTTGAGGTTTCCGGAGAGTGGAAATTTCTGTATGTGGCTCTGCTTACATGTGACCTCTAAGTTTCTGGCACTTTGTCTGTGGTGAGAGATTGATTTCCACCGCCATTTGTTCAAGCATTTAAGCAAGCTTTAGGATTCTAGAGTAGCATTTATTTGCTTTTTGCTAATCTTATTGTCAATATGTGCATGTGTTTCTGAATGATAAATGATGTCTAAATTGGAAGATTGTTTGAATCTTCTTTTGCACTGTAAAAATACATGTTGTGCCTTAACACATATCTACATAAAAAAAACAAGAAAAAGAAATAAAATAAAGAAAATTAATTGAGATTCTCATCATGAAGCAAAGAAGAGTGATTACCAGTGTCATTCCTTTGACCCTTGCACAGTCACTATCTCCATTACAAATACAACACACCATAAAAGAATGATCAATAAAACATTCTTAAAAAAAAAAAATCTAAATATCGTCTTGCTGATACACTTTAAAAAAAATAATAATCAAATTATAGGAGTAATGTCTTTTAGAAATTTAGGCCTACTGTAAATTTTCCATGACTCTGTATGCTAACTGCCAGTATGACCAGTAGAGAGCGCCGTTTTGTGAAATAAATCCTGTCCTGCCTCCAGTGTTACATTAAATTGTGATTTCTCCACGCATTATTGAAAGGCAGGTAATTTTGTGGATGAGCTGAAAGTCAGGAATTGATATTTCTCTTTGCACAGAGTGATTCAGCAAATAAAACACTCGATTAGCACCTCATAATTTTTCTTTTTTATTATTATTATTCCTGTTGGGTTTTTTTTTTTTTTTTTCCTGAACAGGAAAACAGATTCCAAACTTTTCAAGTAAATACTGAAGTTAATACACATTTGGTGTCAGTATAGAAATAAGTAATGAGTACAGCTCCTCTTCTGGACATTGCACATGGTAAAACAGTGTAACTACAGTTAGCACAACAAACAAAAAGAAATTAAAAAAAAAAGTTAAAAAATATTCGTTGTAATTGTGTATCGGTTATAATATCTTAAATTATTTTTTTGTACACACACACACACACTTTTGTTTTTGTTCCTCCCCCTCCCAGCTTTCCAATCGACTGCCATTAACTGGATGATAAAAACATAATTATTACATGAATTGCATGTTAAGAAGAATACACCACTGACAGATGGATTTATGGACTACAGCCAAACCCATGGTTATGTTAGTTCTTAGAAGATACCCACAATTACTGGATGAATGCTATTACGGTGAAGATAAAGAGGCAAACTTTCTAGTCCCTCTCACACCATTCTTAATAAAAACAAATCAGATACATGCTTTTACAGTGCAGTTACACTAATTAAAGTCAGCAAAGCCTGACTACACCTTTCTGTCCTTACATGTATCAAGAAAATACTAGACAAAGTGCATGAAGATAAATGATACACACTGGTGAGAATACACACATTCAGTAGGATCACCTGCGTGAACTACTCATTGTCCAGACTGCCCGATTTCAATTAAAAGCACATTATCGGCTTTGTACTCAAAATAAGTCCACCACATGTATAGGCTTCTGATTATCTCGAACATCAATACTGGATATACAATGCTGTTTTCCATGAGGTATATACAAATCCAGACATTACATTGTGATATGCATTTAAGAGAATTTAAATTTAACTCAGATTGTTTTTACCAAAACGGAAAAAGTGCTTGAAATAACATTTAAATAAACATGTTAAATAAATAGATAAATAATAATGAAAGGTACACAATCACGGTCTCACAAAAGGCAAATAAACTCACTGTTGCACAGAGACTCCGCATATAGAACACTCAGTAGCCCCATGTTGTGGATGGTGACTTTGGTTTTTCCATATCTAAGACGAAGTAGTTCACATTGATGCAGCAATAATAACCTTGCCCAGTTTTTTTATTTTTATTTTAAATATATATATATTTTTTACGCTAGAGGCATTAGACGCAGACCAGCACTGAGAAAGAGAGATAGAGGGAAAGGAAACCCTGTTATCCATTCCTGAGGGTCTGCTGCAAGCCTATGTGAAAGAGAGCTCCTGAATCAGTTTCACTCTCGATGTTTTCCTGTGCAGTAGGAGTGGAGTTTGGGAAGCTGATCTGAGAGCAGCAGCATGGTGATTATCAGATCATCATTGTGTTGATCATACAGAGAGGCTGCGTGCCATGCAGGCTGAGCTCCTGGCCCTCTGCACCACCGCCTGGCTCTTCTCGCGCTTCAGCAGCTTGTTGTCAGAAAAGACCCCCTCGTTCCGTGGAATACCATGGGAACCATCCGGAAATGTCAGCAAGCCTGCAGGGGAAGCCAAAACAACGGACAATATCCTTATTCATTCTCAATTAAGAAATTTCGGCAAAATAGACCATTACTCTCAAAACAGTAAATGGAGCCATCAAAGGTTATGTAAATTATAGAAAAACATGGCGTTATAATATTTTAATGACTGAAAATTCTGAGTAGGACATGCTAAGTTATTATTGAGCTGCAATTACAATGTGTTAAATTTATACGGTGACTATAATGCTAACTCCATTGATGGCAAAATTACAATGCCCTCATATGCAGTGCCCTCCACTAATATTGGCATCCTTGGTAAATATGAGTAAAGAAGGCTGTGAAAAATTGTCTTTATAAACTTTTGATCTTTTGTTCACAAAAATACTCTGCTCTCATGGATATCAAACTATTGTAAACAAAACAAATATATTTGTTAAATATGTGTGCAACAATTATTGGCACGCCTATGAATTCATATGAAAAAAATATACTTGAATTATATTCCCATTGATATTTTAATTTTTTTTTAGTACACCTGGGTGACTAGAAACAGGAAATTGTTCAACCATGACTTCCTGTTGCACAGGGGTATAAATACAAGGTAACATCCATCCATCCATCCATCCATCCATCCATCCATCTTCAACCGCTTACTCCTTTTCAGGGTCACGGGGAACCTGGAGCCTATCCCAGGGAGCATTGGGCACAAGGCGGGGTACACCCTGGACAGGGTGCCAGTCCATCGCAGGGCAATACAAGGTAACACATAGGCCTAATTTCCTTAGTCATTCATACCAATAGTTAAGACCAAAAAATATAGCTGTGATGTGTGGCAAAAGGTTGTTGAGCTTCACAAAATGGGAAGTGGCTATAAGAAAATAGCACAAGCATTGAAAATGCCCTTTTCCACCATCAGGGCAATAATTAAGAAATTCTAGTCAACTGGAAAATAATCAACCTGGAATTGGATGTGTATCTATATTGTATCAATGCACTGTGAAGAGGATGGTTCGAGTGGACAAAAAAAATCTCCAAGGATCACAGCTGGAGAATTGCACAAGTTAGTTATGTCTTGGGGTCAGAAAGTCTCCAAAACTACGATCCGAATCACCACAAGTTTTTTGGAAAAGTTTCAAGAAAAAAAAGCCTCTACTCTTATACAAAAACAAACTCAAGGGTCTTCAGTTCGCCAGACACTACTGGAACTTCAAATGGGATCGGGTTCTATGATCAGATGAAACCAAAATAGAGCTTTTTGGCAATAAACACCAGAGGTGGTTTTGGCGCACACAGAGAGGTAGCCATAGGGAACAGTACCTCATGTCCACGGTTAAATATGGTGGTGGCTCTTTAATGTTTTGGGGCTGGTTTTCTGCCAGAGAACCTGGACATTTTATTAGAATACATGGCATCTTGGGCCCTATCAAATATCAACAGATATGAAATGAAAACCTGACTGCCTCTGCCAGAAAGCTTAAAATGGGCCATGGTAGGATCTTCCAGCAGGACAATGATCCAAAACATACATCAAAATCAACACACAAATGGTTTACTGACCACAAAATCAAGGTCCTGCCATGGTCATCCCAGTCCCCTAACATGAAACCCATAGAAAACCTGTGGAGTGACCTGAAGAGAAGAGTCTACCATCATGGACCTCAAAATTTGAAGGATCTGGAGAGATTCTGTATGGAGGAATGGTCTTAGATCCCTTGCCATGTATTCTCCAACTTCATCAGGCATTATAGGAGAGGACTCAGAGCTGTTATCTTGGCAAAAGAAGGTAGCACAAAGTATTGACTAAAAGGGTGCCAATAATTGTTGCACACCTATATTTAACAAAGATATATATTTTATAAACCTATGTTTTGTTTGCAATTGTTTGGTATTCATGAGGGCAGAGTATTTTTGTGATTTTTTTTTTTTAAACAAAAGATCAAAAGGTTAAACAATGAAGACAATTTTTCACAGCCTTCTTTGCTCATATTTCCCAAGGGTGCCAATATTAGTGAAGGGCACAATAAACCAACTAAATCTAAATTAAGCAGTGGCACATCTTTCATCATTTTCTGTATGAAATTAACAAAACCTTATACAAAATTCACATAAATACTACATCTAACAGTTTTATAACTACTCCAATATTATTTGAATTTGATAACATAATATAAATGAGTAAATATGTAAATAATTCATTCATATGGTACAATTTTTTTTTACCATGTCCTTCCACACGACCATTTTTGAATTCTCCTTCAAACTTCATCCCATCAGATCTGCTAAAAACTCCAACACCTTGGAATTTTCCTTGGGCAAATTCACCTTCATACCTTGAATTGAACAGTGATTGATTTTTACTGTACACATGTAACAGACAATAATCCATAAAACTAATCATAAAACATGCCTGTTCAATAATTATAAGATCTCTCTCTACCTTTACAACAAATTATGAGATAGATAAATGTTTAAATATCACTATGTTGCCCAACGATTGCAGTTTGATTACTTAATCTCTCACCTGGATCCATCAGGGAACATTAACACCCCGGAGCCATGGAACAGGCCATTCTCAAAGTGACCCTTGTAACAAGTACCATCAGAGAACTTCAGTTGCCCCACACCATGTCTCCTCCCTGTATAGGACACATAATGCAAATCTTTGGCTCCTAATTTGGATATCTGTGGTAACACAAATTGTAATCAAATGTTTTAGATGTTGGCCAGTGGCTTTTTCCTGTTTGAAAAGGTGTGGTGTGAATAATTCAGGATTTCCTTTCGGCTCATTTCCCAAGCTACTTCTCTCACTAGATTTCTTACTGCAGCTCAAGTCAAGACTACAATCCACTGTAAGCTTTTAAAAGCTGTCAGAGGAATATCTTCAGGGATTGAGTCAGAGGGTGGCATCTAACATTGAGCTTCTTAGCAAGTTGTCTTTGGAAAAGATACACACAGCAGAAAATACATAAAACATCACCCATGAGTTATGAACGCTCAAGAAATGCATTTCATGAAAATGTAAGTTGTAGTACTGTATATAAAGCAAAGATATACACTACACATGCTAATGCTGATATTAATCCTGAATGCGGTACAGAGCATACCTAACCTGTCAAGAGATTCGAGTCGAAACAAAATGTCAGTGTCAATAGTCTGGAAAAGCAGCATGAGTTGAGTTTAATAATGAAGCAGGAGCTACAGAGGAAGAATGACTTGCCTTCCTTCCATTCACCACTGTACTCTTCTCCAGTTGAGTACGTGAAGGAGCCTCTGGTCAGTGTCATAGCTCGACCACCCTGCCAAAACAACATTAACCAACATAAAATGATTATTATAACTTACACGTTCATGAGTCTTTCACACTCTAAATGGGGCGGCTTGTACTCTACAAGGGGAGGAGAGAATGTTTAGACATATTACTGTAGACTGGAGAATATGTTTGAATGAAGACACTCAAAGCTGTCTCGACGGTGAGGTTAACCGTGGCACCGTTTTCAGTCTTGAATTTTTTACGTGGAGAGACTAGACAGGAAATTCTGTCGTCGCCTAAATCATTTACAATTAATTAGCAAGTAATCGCAGTGTCGCCTGTGTTTGTAGCGCACACACAGCAGGCTAGTGCAGGAGAAGACTTCAGGCTAGCCCTGACACCCCGCCGCCGCTCTGCTCCGGGGGACGAGTCGAAATAAAAACGCGTTTACCTGTATAATGTCCTTGTTGTCGCAAAAGCATGAAAACTCCTTTGAAAATGTGTGATTTTATCGGTTTCCTGAGGAGGAGCAAACAAACCCAGAGGTATCAAGCTCTCTGCGGCAGTCTCTAGCGCGCTTCTCCTCTCGCGTACTGCTCTCCTGGCAACGCAACCTGCACAGTGCACTTCCTGAAGAACGGTGTGTTTTATTGGACGCTTTTCTTAGCTATGCATTCAAACCGCGTGCTGATTGGCTGGCTGTGGAAACGACTGGAACGCCGTTAACCGTTACTCAGTGGAGTGCTCGTCTGTCTGGAAATCTGATTGTAGATTCATTTCTGGGAAGGTGTTTAAACCGATAACGCGTGAGGTAAGATATTCCTCTAAATAAATAAATAAATAAAGAAAAGATACTGCTGTGACTCATGCAGCCTATTAACCTGAACATTGACCCTGATGTGAACAGTGAAACGGTGAGAAATGCTGACAGAAAATTAGCCTAATGTGACTGATACTACACGTAAACGTAAACATGTGTCCCGCTCTATCTTGTTTTATTCAGTGTTCCGACATTCAGTCATTACAGATTTGAGTGAAAACCCCAGGTTATGTTGTGTTGTACGTTTATCAGGTGGACATGCACACACCACAACCAGAAAAAATCCAGCTAAAGCCAGGTTCACACTGTACGCTTTTGGCCACGATTTGGTCGTCTGAGAAATTTTGAGAATCCTGAAAGATTCCTTTAATCCTAGGTCAAAATCTGTAGTCTTTGATCGCTAGTTTGACATGTTCCCCGACAGCCGATTAATGACTCTTGCGATCAGAATTTTCCTCTGATTAAAATCTGCCCATGTTAGAAGATTTTGAGGCACAGTCCTGTAGTGTGGCTTCTACTACACCGTACGAGTCTTCTTGCATGCGTCCGTTTTCCGCATCTTGACTGTCGTACAGTCTGACATTAATGACATCTGAGATCCTAACAGTGTGACACGGCTTACAGCAGGGATCGTGTTCATACAGTCTGACAGAAAACAGTCGCAAAGGACTATTAAAAATCGCAGTGTGGACTCGGCTTTAGTCTGACCATCTACCAAACACACTCAAACTGGTAGACCGTGTTTGCCAGCCGGCAAATTACTTTCCAGCTTCCTTGTTACTTGACCAAATTGATCAATAAATGTTTGAGGTTTTCTTATTGCCTTACTGTAAAAAAATAATAATAACTTTGTGAACTAGTGTGCAATTAGTCAGTCCGTCCAGGATTTTGCAGTCATGGAAATGAACACAAAATCAAGCAGACGCCGCTATAATCTGAGGAGCTTGCAATTTTTCTAAATTACCACAGATATTCTGCAGATTTGGGCCAAGATGCGTCGTGTGATGTCACCACAAACGCATATTCAGTCAAAGTCCTCTTTGATTCACGTGCGTCGATCATGAGTACAGCTAAAAGGTCTCATTTACCAACAAACATCATTGCGAAAGACCGTGCAAAACAATTGTGTGCAATTGCAATTTCACCAGTTCACGTAGTTTTCTGCAACAAAAAAAAAAGCACAAAAATCTCCGCAAGTTGCATCTCACAGGGTTCCCACAGGTCATGGAATTTCTGGAATGTCATGGAAATTTAATAAAGTCTATTCCAGTCAGGGAAAGTCAGGGAATTTTATCATTTTGGGGTTGAAGTTAGGGAATATCAGGGAATTTTGTTTGTAAATTTTTCAAATGTATTAACTGAAATTTCTATCTATCTATCTATCTATCTATCTATCTATCTAGCTATCATCTATCTATCTATCTATCTATCTATCTATCTATAGATAGGTAGGTAGGTAGGTAGGTAGGTAGATAGATAGAGAGACAGATCAGTCTTTTCTTTTTCTTTTTCTCTTTTCTTACAGTGTACGGTACCTTGTAAATGAAGTGGTTTTATTTCCATTAAAGAAATATATTTTCTTTTATTAGGACCATTTTGTTTATGATGGGTAAAGAGTAGTCATGAGATAAGTATGTTCTTTTTATGCAATGAAAACTAAGTTTTGCACTGAAAATGTCTGTTAACCAGGGCGCGTGGTGGTTTAGTGGTTAGCATGTTTGCCTCACATCTCCAGGGTCTGTGGTTCGATTCTGGCTGAGGCTGTGTGCGGGGAGTTTGCATGTTCTCTCCCTGTGCTGCAGGGGTTTCCTTGAGGTACTCTGGTTTCCTCCCCCAGTCCAAAGACATGCATGTGTGTCTAAAGTGTCTGTATTGTATGAATGGGTGTGTATGTGAGTATGCCCTGTGATGGACTGGCACCCTGTCCAGGGTGTACCCTGCCTTGTGCCCGATGCTCCAAGAAATTGAGTTTACAGATTTAACGGGTTAAAATAGTTAGCTGTTTTCTGCTCAGTACCCAGGCAATTGTACCATTCTTCGTACAGTAGGTCATGGAAATTCAAGATTTTGGTCAGGGAAAGTCAGGGAAAAGTCATGGAATTTTACATTTGACTTGGAGTGAAATGTAAATCTCAAATTTGTGATCTCAAATTTTGAAAAAATAAAGCATCTTCAGCCACAAAAATCTCTCTCACACACACACACACACAACTCTGTGAAAGCACGTATGGACTGATTAGTAGCAGTAATTCAGAAACTGTTTTCATCTACAAGCACTTATCAGCTTGCAAAAATGGTCTACAAGTTTAACCAGCTTGACTTATGTGGTAGTTGGTCAGACCAAGCTGGATTTTTCAGCAGGGACACAGTGTCCTGTAAACAATCCGCAGATCCATCTTGACCCTTTATGTCATAATAAGGTTTGCATCCAGACCTCCATCTTAATCCAGTGTCATGTAAGTCTCCTTCAGAAAGTTGGTGAGCCTATTTTACAGTCTATCTGACCCACTGGCTTGTGTGACACTCAACTCAACACATCTGACAATTGATCTCTTCATCCTACACAGACCCATCCTGATTTTGAACTGGAGAGGATATTTATGACAGTCTCTATAAACCTGAAGAGTCGGTAATGGGAAATGTCGATAAAAATCGCTCCCTTGAGATGTATTGCTTGTAATACTGAGCATGAGTTGTTCTCGCTGTAGAATGGCCGTGAATTATATGGGGCCGTAAGTCAAACAGCATCAACATTGTCAGAAAAATGACCCGCCATCACAGGAGCTAATATTCCAAAGAAGAGGCGTTATATTTTGCAAAGATTTGGGCTATTAAATACCCTAATGCAGCCTAATAATTTGCTCTTTGACTACCACCACCTGGTTAAATTAAGCTTGATCAATTTATTTCAAACACATACACACAGAGGGAGAGCGTGTGAGAGACAGCAGGGGAGAGAGAGAATTTCTCTCTCTTTGACCTTCAGTCCTTAGTCATCAAGCCCATAAGTACAAGTACACACGCACACACACACACACACACACACACACACACAAAACTAGGGACTAATTTGGCCTCCTTTAGAGATCATTGCCCTTTACTGGTAATAAATCAGCATTGTGTTCATTCTCAAGGGAAATGGACGGTCAATCCCATATGCCCTATAGTGACAGGATGGGTTGTGCAAGCACCACTACACATAAGCGCCCATTTAGCACCACATAGCACAGACACACACAAACACACAGAGAGAGAGAGAGAGAGAGAGACTACACAATGAGGTGAGTGTGCTCTCCTTGCAAGAAAAATCCCAAAGGTCAACTTCTAGTAGATGGGGGTGGAACACAAGTTGTTGATGGTCATCTCTCTCTGTGGCTTAATTGACCCATAATTCTCTGTATGCCAGATCATATGATGAGAGTTGTATGAACTGTACGTTCAAAACCAAGGTGAGCAGGGTTATAGTTTCTCATTGTCATACTCACCACTGCTAAATTTTCTAGTCTAGAGTGCTGTAAACTATGACATTATATAAGCGCAAATCAAATAACTGTGGGGCATTACCTACTAATTATTCTATGTGAAAATGTTTTAACATGGCATTCATTCAATTATTCATCTTCAGTACACGCTTTGTCCACTTCAGGGTCTCAGTGGATCCAGAGACTATCCCAGTAATGCTTGGCACAAGGCAAGAGAGTTCACCCCTCGGATGTGATGCCAGTCTATCACACACCACACACACACACACACACACAGGCTTAGGGGCAATTTATTGTAGTATTGTAGTCTGCCTACCTGCATGTTTTTGGACAGTTGGAGGAAACCAGAGAACCCACTGGAAACCTGCACGGACACATGAAGAACATGCAGAACTCCATACAGGCAATAGCTTGAGCTCAGAATCTAACCCTGGAGCAGTGAGGCAGCACTGCTACCCACTACACCACTGTGACACACTTTAACAAAGCTTTTTTCCCTGAAAGATTCAGGTATCTTTCAGGATTTTTATTTAACCTGAAATCATCAATGATAATAATCTGATGCAGGTTAATTATTTATAAGTAAAAAATATTACTATTGGCAAATAGTATTGTACTTATTTCAAATAATACCATATGATTTGCCTTGTGATTTAGATCATTAGGTTAGGGTTAGGGTTTAATAAAAGTAATATTAATATGGTTTGCATGACTATATAGCAGTCCCTCAGGATTTTGTGATCGCAGAAATTAATGCAAAATCAAGCAAACTCCACAGTATTTGGAGGAGCTTGCAATTTTTCAAAATTACCACAGATTTGGGCCAAGACACATCATGTGATGTTATCACAACACGCATTCAGCCAAAGCCCTCTTCGATTCACGTGCGTTGAAAGTGAGAAGTGAGTACAGGTAAAATGTCTTATTTACAAACAAACATCACTGCAAAAGACAATTTTGTGCAATTGCAATTTCACCAATTCAAGTAGTTTTATGAAAAAAGCACAACAATCTCCACAAGTTACAGCTCAAATTTTGAAAAAATGCACAGCAGAGTCAAGCGTCTTTGGCCTGTCCTGTCCATTTCAGTGGAACATTTTAAAATATTTAGTACTCGTTCAGGTATATGAGATTCAGAACAGCCTGTGTGGAATAGTCTTATGTGGGCAATTCGTAACTAAAGATTAAGAGCAAAATGGTTCTTGACAAATGGGATAGTCTGACATGGTATGCAGTGCTACCATAAATTGAATACCATATGTCAATAATGTGTTGGTAGAGTACTTTGCAGTCCTAAGGCCAAAGAGGGATATAGAGTTAAAATGGAACATATCACACAGGGACACACACACACCTTGCTCACGGCACAGAACCTTGTCGGATGAAAAAGAGAAATTAGGATAGAAATGAGGGGAAATCACAGGGGAAGCGGACGATGAAGACTTTATTGATTAGTGAGATTTGACAGATCCAGCTTTCACTGTAGCAATTACACTGAAGTCATTAAAGACCAGTGCTAGAGAAGTAGCAAAAATGATTGTCTAAACAGAAAATGATAGCAAAGTTAGCATAGTTAGTCTTCTCTAAAAACCGATTAATGAGCAGTTTTTACACAAGTTAATAAATGAATTGAAATTAAATGGAAGCTTTTTGAAATCAATATTTTTGATCCCAGGGTATGTCTGACATGCTCTTCTGTGTGTCAGAGACCTCAAAAAAGAAATGAGAAAGTTTGAGGAGGAATAGGATGGATGCCACTTTGGCATTAATGTCATTACAGACATCTCTGATGATATGTGATGTGTAGTGTAGTGTGTAATATGCAATTTTCACATAGAATGCACACTGAAGCATAACTGGCTAACATGTAGACTGTGGAACTATTATAAGCCAATTAGATGTAGGTTTCTAAGCTAGCTAATTTTAGATGAGAGGAATATGCATGTGACCATGGTGAGCAAAAAAAATAAAATTAATAACATACTCTGCAAACAGTATGCATGGAATGTATGATATGTCTATGCTATATATGGGATCATTATATTTAAAAGAGCCAAGCTGCAAGAATACTCATGTAGAGAAAACTATAATACAAAAATACAATAGTGGAAACACAAATTATTATATTTTACATTGGAGTTTATTTGGCTATTATATTATAAATTGATGCACTATTTTCATTTTTTTTTTCTATGCTAATGTCTTGATGCTTATCTCTGTCTTGATCTTAATTTGTTGAGCATAATGAAAATTCAACATAGAGTACCACAGGGCTAAAGTCCCACCTTAAGCAAAATAATTTTGTTGTCTTACTAAGTAGTAACTAGTAATAAGTAATAATCTGGTTAGTAATAAGTTACTAAGATCAATAAAAATACTTTATGACACAAAAATATAATACAAACACTAATACAAAGGTTTCTGCATCACACAGAAGGAATATACTGTATTGTTTTCTGTTGGCTTTATCCCAAGGGGTGTATAGCCCTGGAGTATCCTTTCTTTAGCTTTTCAAATACAAGGCATATTGTGGTCAAAATGGGCAAATACACTAGTATGTAGGTCTTCCCCAAACGGTTGCCACAAAGTTGGAAGCACCGAATTGTCTAGAACAGAGGTGCCCAAACGTTTTCCTGCGAAGGTCCAAAAACCCAACTTGATTGAGGGACATAGGCCGAAAGTAAACGCTGCATTATACCAAACTAATTTATATTAAAATTAAAGTTGCCATGGTTCCCCTCATTTACAATATTTAAAAATTTATAAATAAATAGAAAACATTACTCTTTAATCTGCTTAACTAAGGCAGGTTTATTTTCCAAGTTTTATAGTTCAATGAAACTTAAAGTACAATGAAAACATAGAAACAATCCCATGTATAGTACAGTAGAGTTCAATGCCCAATAATTCAAGCTATAAGCAATACAGCCATATTCCTGCAATATCAGTGACATCTAATGATAAGACATGAAGCTGGTCCTTATTTTTCAAAAGTTTTTTCCAAATTGTGCTGCAGCTAACTTACTGACAAAGTCAGGGTATTATTTAGGTGAGAGTGAGTTAGTTTGCTTCTCAGTTTACACTTGTTTAAGTTCATCAGTCTGAAAGTCTGCTCACAGAGGTAGGTATGCCAAACAGAGACAGCATCACTTGTGCCTGTTTGCACATCTTTAGGGAAGGGACCTGAACTTGTGTTTGAGTTCTTAATCACACTGATGCTCAATTAGATCCATCTGAAGATCACTGACTGTGTCCGCACTGATGGTGAAGGGTTGAGCAAACAACACAAAGTCATGCATCACATCCACAAGCCTGATGGATTTGGCACATCGCTGTACTTGATGTAAAATACAGTAGTACTTTACCACTTTCCTCCCACATTCACTGACTGAGACACCAAGGTGTCATGGCCAGATTTCCTCCCTACCATTGCCGGGACTCCATCAGTTGTAATACCAGCCATATTCTCCCAGTTTAATTCATTCTTTTTCAACACTTTCCCTCTTCTCATGTATGGCATGGTGGGCCAAATCAAAAGTCACCACGGGCCAACTTTGGCCCGCGGGCCCTAGTTTGGGCACCTCTGGTCTAGAATGTCTTTGTATGCCATAGCACTAAGATTTCCTTTCACTAGAACTAAGAGACCCAAACCTGCAGCATGATAATACCCCTGTGCACAACGTGAGGTCCATAAAGACAATGCTGGTAAGGAAAAACTTGAGTGGTTTACACAGAGCCCTGACTTCAAACCCACTGAACACCTTTGAGATGATTTGGAATGACTACTGTGTACCAGGCCTTCCTGCCTGACATCAGTGCTTGTGGCTTAATGGGAAAATCCCCAAAGCCATGTTCCAGAATCTAGCGGAAAGTCTTCTCAGAATATTGGAGGATGTTACAGCAGCAAAGGCGGCAAAAAACAATATTAATACCCATGGTTTTGAATGTGATGCGCAGGTGTCCACATAGTTTGGGCCATATAATGTATGTTCTCTATTAGCAACACCGCAGTTATTGGTAAGTAAAAGTAGGTCCTGATTAATATGTTTTAAGATGAATAACCAACTTAAGATGCATGGGGTTTATATAATAATATGTATGGATAATATGCATGGGCTTTAATATTTACACATGAACACATCACTGTTCATAAGTGAATAAACAGAATAGCTATGAGTACAGAACTTTCAGAACTAGAAACATGAACACCAAGGACAGTAGGATGCACGGGGAGGTTAGTAGAGAGTGAAGCGGCGTGTGTTAAAGGGACAAACACAATCTGTTTCGTGCCTAAATAGAGATGAATCCAGCTCTGCTTCCTTTCGCTCAATCAGCCATGCCTGGCCAGTTTTGCCATGCCTCGCTCCCTCTAAACACCCATAACCATTAATCCCAGAGATATTATTTATATTGTCTAATTGTAAAGAGGATGAATTATCAATTATCGTTAGTGTTTAATTGCCCTTCATAAAGTTAGCTTCCCCCTGGCTTTAAAGTAGGCTATTTAAACAATGTAACTAATAACCCTATCCTTTACATGGAGAATACATCTTCATTGTTGAGTCCAGCGGGTGTGAGAGTCACTCCTAATTTAACGGGCAATCGAGGGAAGGCATGCAGGTGGCAACAGGGGACTCATTAGGCGTTAATAAATTAAGACACGACCTTCTGAGAACATTGAGGAATTAATGCAGCAAGTGACAGACAGAACCTCACATCTGCCTAAGGCCTGTATCCCATGATCCTTTATAGGGTAGTGTAATAGTACTTTACAGTGTCTTCAAAGCACTGACACGTCAAGTGACACATGAAGTCTTGGAGAGATATAGTGAAGGACAGAGTCTTCCCTTTTAAGAACAGTGAGTTTCCCTTTTTTTGTGAATAACATTTTTATCGGTTTAATACATTCCCCTTGTTCTAAAAACTAAAAATATAGTTTCCTCACTCTTTCTCCATTTCGTTAATAATATTAAATTTACCACTGAAGGTTGTAGAATGATTGTAAACCTTTTTACGGTAGTTACTGGAGTAGGTGAACTGACCTTTACCTGTGATTCTGTTTGTGTATGTGTGGGTGCAGGCAGGGATAGTGGTCTGTTAGTGAGGGAATGACAGAGTCCCTTGGTGTAATTACCCTCTCTTTCAATGATGCAGCCCTTTAACAAATCGCTCAGCGACTTTCCACATCTGCTCCATGTCAGCATCTGGCAGAGGCACTCAGCCATCCCGAACGCAGTGGAAAGCCATCATTAGAGCCACTGCTGAACAACTAGAAGTGCTAGGACAATTATGGGGCAATGAAGCCGTCCTTGTACCCACCTCAACACCCTAAAAAAATTTTTTTCATTTGTAGTAGAGGGCTGCAAGAGAGTCTCTACTGATCTCCACATTCATGAAAACTAGACTATAACCTAACACTCAAGGAATTTATTGATGCTTCTACACAATTAGTTCTTATTGTTTTGATGACATACACCGATCAGAAATAACATTAAACCCACCTGCTTGTGTATGTCCCCCTTGTGCTCCCAAAACAGCTCTGACCCATCAAGGTATGGACTCAAAGTATGGACAAGACTTCTGAAGGTGTGCTGTGGTCATGTGTCATAGGACATTAGCAGCAGATCCTTTAAATCATGCAGGTTGTGAGGTGGGGCCTCTATGGATTGGACTTGTTTGTCCAGCACGTCCCACAGATGCTTGATCGGATTGAGATCTGGGAAATTTGGAGGCTGTTAGATTTCCATGTATCTCAGGAATGTCCAAATCTCAGATTATGTCTTTCAGACCTCCGTCAGCCCTTTCAGCCTGTTCTACCATTACTTCTATTAACTTTTAGTTCTGTGCTGCTATGAGCTAGAAAGTGTGGTTTACCGCAGAGTTCAGGCCTGGAGAGTCCGAATGAACACACTGACACGTATGAATATTCACAAAGACTTCTGGTTTATTCATTCAAAACAGGACTATTTATACACATTGTACACATTGATAACAGCAGATCGTGGACGGTTTCTACTGGTGCAGGTGCCAGCCAGATAGACAAAACAAAACACACAGCACACTATGAAAATAAGTCTTTTCAAGAGACAGAAAATACATGTGCCAGCTATAAGAAAGATGGCAGAGCACATTATCCTGCTGAAAGAGGCCACTGCAATTAGAGAATACCGTTGCCATGAAGGGGTGTACTTGGTCTGCAACAATGATTAGGTAGGTGGTACGTGTCAAAGTAACATCACATGAATACCGGGATCCAAGGTTTCCCAGCAGAACATTGCCCAGAGCATCACACTGCCTCTGCCGGCTTGACCCATAATGCATCCTGGTGCCATCTCTTCCCCAGGTAAGCAATGCACACACACGCCCAGCTGTCCACATAATGTAAGAGAAAACATGATCCATCAGATCAGGCCACCTTCTTCCATTGCTCATTTAATTTAATTTCAAAAGCATGTCTACATGCCTTTTTATTCCAACCAAAGAAAGCAGGCGAGTTCATTCAGGATTTCCTGTTCTGACATTTCAGACTTCAAAAGATAGACATGGTGGACCTTCTGTTCTTTTGTCCAGACATACTTTGGACATGAACAGAAGGGACATGGGCTGACAAAGGGAATAGCTCTGTCTGTGACCCCACCCAATGATGTATATCCCACCATTATACAAATTATCCAATGTTTAGCACACTGCTCCAATCTTCCTGGTGTGCCACTGATTTTATGGAAGTGGGAATGCAGAAACAGTGGGTGGGTTAAGTGTGCCCTCTCCACAGGCTCCCTTGCTCCCTGGCTGTGAGCTCTTCTGATCTCTGCTGCCTGGAGCATCACTGTGTGGACATAACTGCTCCCAGCAGCTGCTGCTCTTTTTAGGCAGCCTCCTTTTCCCCTTGCAACTTTTGTGCTAACAATACCTGTATCTGCATTGTTACTGAGACACACTTTTGTTTCCTAGCCCTATGTAAACAAATGTGTGTGTGGTGTGGGCCACAGAGAGGAAGTTGTAAACCAAAAATAAGAGCTCATTCATATGGAGTTTCTCAGTTACTAGTCTTACATATGCTAATGAAGACAAACAGCAAACTCAGTGGGGACAGAGACTGGCTCATGTTTGACCAGGTTGCAATCAAGAAACATGGTGGGTAACTGACTACTGGGGAACAAGTCAGAACAAAACCCCATGGGACAGGAGCTTAAATCGGTCTATAACAAATCACAAGTGAAGTGAGGAAATATCAAGCTCAGTGAAGTGTGCAGGATGGCCTGCAAACTGAATTTTAGTCTTTACTATTTAATTTGATCATTATTTACAGACATTTCATCCAAATTGACTTAAGGAAGAACACAACTCAACTATAAAATGAAGATTTGAAAGTTTTTGCTCAAAATGGCCTAGAGTAGCTATTTGGCAGTTTTGGGATTTTAAACTCACAACCTTCACTAGCACTAGCACATAGAACCATAGAATTTACTGAGTATATCTACAATATGTTTATTATACTGTTGGCTTGCCTGGTAGATTTTTACATTTTTGAGATCCATATTTAAAATATTTCAGCACTCCAATTTTCTGTTTTATAAGGATTTATAAAACATTAGAAACATCCAATACTTTTCACTGATCTGTACTGAGACAAGTTCAGGATGTTAACCATCACACCAATCAGATACTAACCTTTAATTTCTGATCATGTTGAAATCTGATCGAGTGAAAGCAGCCATATGAAAAGCTATATGGTACAACATTTTAGACATTGTATTTAGTAAGTGTGGTAAGTGAACTACCTAATCGGACAGTCACACGATTTGATGGTTCAATGGTAAACCCCTCTTTAGTGAGACCAAGCATTATTGGGCTCTTTTTATCAGTGTTGGACACCTGCTGAGTGCATTGATCCACAATGTAGGTGACCCGAGTCCTAGCGGTAGTTACATTATAAATATGATTAAAACTAGTCAGATAGTGCAGATGGACTATTACCTGACAACGCAAAGTGATCATAATAAACCTGCACACAGTGCTAGATGTAGTAGATTCAATCACTGTGAATAATAAAAAGGAGTGTGTTCTCTTTCATATTCCCTGACTGAGGCATAATACACTCACAGAAAAGTCACATGAACAAAATTTATACATGAGGCTTTTAGAGATTTTCCATGTCATGTTTCACACATTTGTCACATGTTCATCATTGACATGCAGTGTACTGTGATTTTTTTTTACTAATTAATATATCTATACATGTTTTTCACAGTTTTTACATGTGATAACACATTGTGTTCTTGAGTTCACATGATGCAGTTTCGGTGCAAAACAGGTTGAAATGTTTTTTCATGTTTCTCAGATAATACTCAAAAAGTCCCATGTGAAAACATACTCAGATGTGAATTGTATGTGATTCTTCCATAAGGGTAATTTCATGGGAGCTGTAGTTTTTCTAGAAAAAAATTCTTGAACTTTTTATATTTAACTATTTTGGTGTTCAGAATGTTAATACGTGAAAAGGAAAGCGAAATCAATGGAACTGGATGGTTATTATTTTCACATCTGACTGTAGAATAAGCTAATTAGACACCAAATTGTAGAAGAGTCTTAGAAAAAGGGGTCTTCAGTGGTTCCTCATTGGGGTCTTATGTTCCAAAAAAAAGGTTCTACTTGGAACCTTTTCTGATAGGGAAATATGCTACTGTTGTGGGGTTCCTCCAGAGGGACAAATATAGAACCCTTTAGAGTTCACCATTTTCTAAGAGTGTACTTATTTTTTTAAATCCTTTTTTGTTCATATATAGACTAGTCTGTGGCAATTAACTGTAAATAATACTTTTTGTTCACAGAATTAACAAAACACATGGCACAGCTAAATTTGGGCATAATGAAAAATAATGTTATCCAATGCTTTGATTTACTTGCGTTGAGGACAGTTTGTAAATTTGACTTAATTTCTATTGATGAGCTTAAATGGTCCAGTGCGCTCGTCTTGCCACCTGCCACTCCGGCCTCCCTGTGGAGCAGAGCATTTTATTGATTTAAATGTGCAGGAATTTAACTGCTGGCTTGTTTAAACCAATTAACAGACCGGCTTAGCAACTAACTGTCAGCTTGACGGTCACGTGGGTTGAGAGTGTGCGCGCGCGCGCCTGTTCGAAAGCGGCTCACAGTAAAGAGCGTGCGCCTCTCCGTCTATACATTCCGCGGAGTGCACACACCTCTCCATCCACGCGCGCACCGGAAAGAGCTCACACACCACTCTATTCACACACACTTTACCATCCACAAACGTACTGGGTATAGCTCACACACCAACACACACACGCACGCACTTTACGATCCACAGACGCACCGGGAAGAGTGTACACACCTCTCCAACTACACACACCTACACACACACACACGTCCATTCACAGGCAAGAGCCGCATCTGCGCACTAGTGTATTTCCGACGTTAAACAGGAAAAGGTTTATAGGAGCGCGAGGTTAAAGGAGGCAAAAACTCTAAAGTGCCAAAGTGCCCTGGTGTCTTGTGGGCAACGCGCCCGACTCAAGATGTTTGAACACCAGGACCCCGCGCTGAAAACAACGACCGGTCATAGAATTTCCTTTTCAATCATGGACATTTTGGACCCTCACAAATTCACACGTAAAAAACTAGACGGACTTTCCACAGCCTACAGCGAGACGCCTTTCCGGAGCACAGAGTTTGGAAACATGTCCAGTTCACCCTGTAGCAGAGATTCTCCATCTCCAGCTGAGTCATTACTTATAAACAACAATCCAGGTAAAAGCACATGCTCCTCTTTCTTAGCTGATGCACGCTTTAAAATTCAGACTGTTAAACTATGTGCAGGTGGAATTGCATTAAAGATTAATATGCTCTGTCAGGACAGTTTTACTATTATAAAATGTCTTTCTTTCTTTTTGTTTCATTTTTATTTTAGTAAAAATGTTAAAAGGTACCCCCAATGTACTGCACAGTTGTTGCACGAGAAACAGCCGAGTGTGCAGGCGTGCTTTATTATTTTAAAATTATTATTATTTATTTATTTATTTATTTTTCATTAGGCCTACTACTATTTTAGACATTACAGGATCTTCACTCGTTTGTATATGACCTTCCTCAGTCACAAAAAGGCGCCCTGCTGCAGCTGAGTGTGTGATTGGCATAGGGGCAGGGAGGGCAGATAATTGTTTAAAACGTCCCATTGAGGATGCCTGCGCTCACTTTGATCGATATTCCATTACTGGATCCTGCATATCTCCCTCCAGCACCTTGCAGGTAGCTGCAAACTTTAAACCCCCTTCCATGTCTGATCCCAAATATCGCTCGATTAAAACTTCCCTTTAAATAGATGACATTTATCGATTTGCCGACAAATATGAAACTCTATTAGCACGTCACGGGTAGATGGTAGGGCTGGATTTAACCGGGATTTCTCTCCGCGACATGACATTTGAGACGATGTGTGATTTATAAATTATTAAGGGATTATAGCCCAATCCACCCAAGTCCCCTTCTTAACCTTCGCTTCGTTGCTCGCACATAACTCTCGATCTATATCTTTACCCCACTGGCCCATGGTCCTGGTCCTGGTCCTGCACTACGAGGAGAGCGTTTCATTACAACTAGACTGATTTAATAGGGAGATATGTCTCATTTTTAGCTCTCTGATTGTTTGTTGGTTTGTTTGTAAATACCAATGTATTTTGATCGAACAGTTTTTTTTTTTTACATTTCTGCTTTATTAACAGAATACTCCTTATTTGTTAAGGAATTGTTTTAATATAATTTTCTCCATCTCCAGCACTTTGTGCATTTGCAGTTAATTGTGAAGCACTGAAATGCAGTTTAAGGTCATATAAAGTAAAAGGTTTAACTCTGAAGATCAGTAAAAGAAATTAAATGCGCAAAAAATGTTCAACATTACGCTTAAAATCAGGATAACTCTACAAAATGCTTAACTGTCTTAACAACTCAATCATGGGTGTAATCTACTTTGGAAGAGTTTGGATTCCTTGTGTAAAAGTTATGAGTTGTTGGAGAGAGATCGAGTTGTTCTAATAGTAAGTGTTTGGATATTAACAGGTGAGTGCACAGAGGAAGAGCAGTGTAGCTCGCCGCTCACACCTGATGTGGAGACAACCCTCGCCCTCCGTGACACACACTCTCGGCTCTCATGTCCCAAAGACCCGAATGAGGTGGATGGCGATGAAAAAAGCAGTAGCGTTAACTGTGTTGCAGACGTATCCAACACGGAGGATCCCGCGCGCCGCCGCCGTCGGTCCCGGTCCGATCACGGGAGCGCGCGCCCCCGACGAGCCAGAACCGCGTTCACCTACGAGCAGCTGGTGGCGCTGGAGAACAAGTTCCGCTCAACGCGCTACCTGTCCGTGTGCGAGAGACTGAACCTGGCGCTGGCACTCAGCCTGACAGAGACCCAGGTGAAGATCTGGTTTCAGAACCGCAGAACGAAATGGAAGAAACAAAACCCTGGGGCTGCAGACAGCATCCTGCAACCGCCGAGCGCGAGCGTGAGTCCGGGTGCGGGACTGTGCGTGTCCGCCGTGGCGGGATTTCACTCTTACCCGCCTTTCAGCGAAGGAAATCGTGTTTTCCACTCTTCCAGCGCCGTAGCATTATCATCAACTGGTGCGCTCCTGCGTCCGTTTTTTTCTACTGGCTACCTGCAACCCACCTTCTTCCAGCCTCATTTATAAAAGGCAATGTGACCTGCTAAATGAAGGGAAGTGGAATGACGAACTTAAAAGTTATGAAGTAAATCTAACAATCCATAATCACAGGATTTCATAGGTCTTTCTTGTGCGATTCTGGTAAATCCAGCAAACCTGACTCTGCAGAGCTACGGACAATATAAACGGGCAAAATCTAAATTAGTTAACCTATTTTAGGACTGAGAGATTAACTACAGCCCATACTGTAACTCAGTCATGAGTCACATTTTATGAATTTAGATCAAACCTTGCTAATACTTGATACAGCTGCAACAACATATTTATGTTGTTATAAGATGCATTATTGGAAGTGTACATTTCAGTGATTTATATCATGTATGTGCCATAAATGTCATTAAATCCAACTATTTAAACAGAACATTATGTGGAAACTGTGTAGAAAGGAAATGTATAATTATATAACCAGACTGAATAAAGTGGTGTGAATACTTAATTTCATTCAGAAATGTTTGGTCTAACAGCAAGATATATTAATACACACACACACACACACACACACACACACACACACACACAATATGGGTATTTAATGTAACAATGAAACAATATCGCTAAGGTGAAAATGTAGTGTACACTCTTAAAAATAAAGGTTCTTCAATGGTTCTTTACAGCACCACAGGATCTGCAAGGAATCTTTTTCTTGTCAAGAACTATTTTCCTTGTATAGGGTTCTTGAGTTGAGCTATATGGTTATTTGGAGATTAAATATGTTTTTTTTATATTTCATTATAGGTTCATCAGAGTACTGTACTAGTTCTTCAAGGTAAAGTGAACACTATATATAAGATTCTTTGTGGCACTGGAAAAGGGTTTCTTGGCATCACTCTTAAGAACCTTACTGTGGTTCCATAAAGCACTAAGGTTTTTTTTTTTTAGAGAACTTATGATAACATAGTTCCTTGTGGCACTGCTGTAAAGAACCATTTCTGGATTCTTTAAAGCACCCGCAAATAAACGGTTCTCTAAAGAACTTGAATAAAATGTTCTTTGTACAACTTAAAGGGTTCTCCTATGGCATCAGGCTGAAAAACCCTTTTGTGATCTAATTGGAGGCTATATTTTGAAGAGTGTATACACTGTAAAGTATTACACAGTCGGTTTTAGTAATATGAATAAATATACTACGCTTCAATATTAGCATGAATAACAATAATAAAACCCTTAAAAGTAGCACGGAGACTCTACAAATCTACTGTGATCCAAAACAGTGGTGGTTCCATTACACAGTGTTCCCACTGGGTGGCAGTACAGACTCATTTATATTTAGGCTATCCTACAAGAGAACATTTCATTTACTGTAACACAACCTACATATACCCAGACATTTGATCCAAATATTTGAGTTGCAGGCCTTACTGTACATTATAACTATGAATATTGTAATTCCCGATAATCATACAATAATGACACATACAATTCAGGTCATTGAGAGGGAAGGCCTTAATATAAGTGATAAAACATAATGGGCAGTGAGGTCATAGGAAAATAATCAACCATGATGTGGTGTGGAGTTTACCACCCTGAGGTTTATACCTCTTGTAGCAATGTTTCAAATTCATTAAAGAATGAGGTATCATAATTCTTCTTATCCATTATATTTAATGTGGTAGAACATCTGTCACATTCAAAAATTCAACTGTGCTAACGATTAAAACAAAAATAACAAATTAAAGCAACAAACAAAACATATAACAAAATATCCATCCATCCATCCATCTTCTATACCGCTTATCCTTCCTTCAGGGTCACGGGGAAACCTGGAGCCTATCCCATTGAGCCTGGGGCACAAGGCGGGGTACACCCTGGACAGGCTGCCAATCCATCACAGGGCACACTCACATACACATTCACACACCCATTCATACACTACGGACACTTTGGACATGCCAATCAGCCTACCATGCATGTCTTTGGACTGGGGGAGGAAACCGGAGTACCCGGAGGAAACCCCTGCACACTCCGCACACACAGGGCCCCGGCCGGAATCAATCCCCCAGCCCTGGAGGTGTGAGGTGAACGTGCTATATAACTAAATAACACAATGTATGTTTTCAAACTCTACTCATTAGTGTCTGTGTGTGTGTGTGTGTGTGTGTGTGTGTGTGTGTGTGTGTGTGTGTGTGTGTGTGTTTAATGTATCATTTTTATATATTTACATGTTTTTAAAACACTGTCAGACCCCCACCCCAACCAAAAATAAATCCAAAAGCCCATTCAGTCTTATACTCATTTCACTTTAAATAAGTACATAAGAAAAGCCCACAGTCCGGTTTAAAGAGTCTTCCTTTCCGCTGATGTCCATTTTCTGAGTCTGTATCTTCTGCGTAGTGAGAGTATGGTCATTTCTTGCAGCATTTTGTGTTGATTTAACAAATTTTGCCTTATCGAGGAAAGTAGCTGGAAAGTGGGATGTTCCTTGTTTTTTCCTTTTGTTTGTTCTAAAAAGAGGTTAATTTGTGCTGTGGTGTACAGATCTCCAGGCTGTTGGTGTGGGGTTTCTGAACTGTCAGATAATGCTGGTTCATCTGATTCAAGCTCTCCATCCTCCGTACAGTAGGCTATGTGTGAGATTTCCTCCTGAAGTACCTGTGCTGCACTCTGCTCCTTCACTCTGCTCCTTCACTCTCCTGCATCATAACAACATTCCCTGATTCACTGCAGTTCTTTGGTGTTACTGATGGATGTTCATCGTCTCCTTGCTTTCGGTTGTCAGCTTTGCTGTAGTGTCCTGTGCATTATCAGTAGGCCTGTTACTCAGTGCCTGTGGGTGCTCATGCTGCTGTTGTACGGGGTCAGAATCATCCTCAGTGCAGACATTAGGGACGGGGGCACTGCTAGGCCTAGTGCTATCGCCGGTAGCGGCATCGGGTTTGGCGCTAATGCAGTCTTCATAGTGAGACTTCATTATTTAGAAACACGTAAACTTGTCTGTGGAATGACAGGACGTGTTTAACTGCAGAGTTCTTACAGCCGATCGGAGTGGTTATCATGGGGCTGGCGAAATTTCCGAAGCGGGCCAGTTCCTTCATGATCAGCTCTTTTTTTAATTCACGGGGGCACGTTGGAGATGACGACTCGCGACGCCGGGGCATATAGAGGGGCAACGTCTATCATGACACCTTTTAATCATATTCCTCTTTCAATCAATGCACTGGCGGGTCTTTCCTTTTTTAGGAACACAACTACAGCTTTATTCATTCGGGAGGCAGAGTAGATGTTCTCACACCCGACCTGCTCTCCCACCGTTAGCAGCACCTCCTCCACCTGTGCTCCATTCCCCGGCACACACCTGACGCCATGACGGAGAGACAGCGTCTCCCCGCCGGCCTCAGAGGCTATAGCGTCCCGCTCTCTCTCACCCGCTCTCAACTTTTACCGGCCACTGATAACTCACTCATAACCTAATATTTAAGTGAATGAAAACAAAGAAAACAGCCTCGCAGAAAACTTGACAAGACAGCAAACAGCTCTCAAGCGCGCATGCGCAGAGAGAGAGAGAGAGAGAGAGAGAGAGAGAGAGAGAGAGAGAGAGAGAGAGAGTTTCTGACTACAGTTTGATTCGATTGTTCTTATCCAGTCTGTTCCTCAGTCTGGACGATTTTTCTCCCCTTCAGCCCACCTCAAGCTGTTTCATCCTGCCTTTAAAACCACCACATGATCGGAGGAGTAAAAGAGATTATATAAGAGAGATTATAGTTTAAATTTGTCTCTCTCTCTTTTTCTACACGTTCTTGCACACCAATTATACACTTAATCACAGAATCATTGAATTCTGAACTTTAGCAGTAGTAGATGATGTATTTGAGTGTGTGTGTGTGTGTGTGTGTGTGTGTGTGTGAGAAAGAGAGAGAGAGAGAGAGAGAGAGAGAGAGAGAGAAATTTAGACAGAGCCTAGGGGAATGCTGTCAGCTCCATATTGGGGCAACTGGGAAAAGATAAATGCGTAAAGTACTATTTGAGTTTGAGGATTTGAGAATTTCATCATGCCTCAGCACTCACACTGTGCTCTCTCTCCCTCACATTTTCATGGGTTGGTGGGAAGAGGGTACACTAAAAGGCTGCACAATAACTGATCAATATTATATCTATTTTTTGCACATTGCAGAAACAGGAGTGATGTTCTATGCTGTAGATCACCACATACTCTTGTTTGCTAATGCATAAAGATGAATAGCTTTTGCTCCTGTCTCTCAGTGTCCTCCCACATGCCTCACATACAAAGATGTGCAGCTCTCTTCTTTGAAATATGTATTGTCATTTACACATGTATGGGGACATCATGAATGCAAAGTTGTCAGTGGTAAAATCACAGCTCTATACACATAATGTTTGCTGGTGTGGGAAAACCAATTACATGGGTTTGGTGTGGCTGAATTCTGTCAAAAATCCATTCATATATATATATATATATATATATATATATATATATATATATATATATATATATATATACATATATATATATATATATATATATATATACATATATATATATATATATATATATATATATATATATATATATATATATATATATACCAAAACAGTGTAGAAATTATTCATGTATATGCTTTCTTGCCTTCTGACTGTGTAATGAAACGGATTTCCACTCCCAGAGTTTTCTGCACTCAGTATCCTCCCATTAATTGTGGATTTTGGATAATTGGCTTGAGTGTAGTAGAGGACATCTAGTAGAGGACAACGAGTAGTAGACAACACAATATCAGGGCAGGTAAACGCTCTGTACCCTACAAGAGTACTCATCAATTTGTTACTGACTCTCCATTGTAGTAGGGGAAACATGTCTGTTTTTGTCTCTTTGGTACATTGTTTTTCAATGTGACATGATTGCAGACATGTTGGTAACAGTATGTGTCATAACTATGGTTCCCAGGGATGTTTGTTTCTCTTGCTGTGCTGTCTCTATCTGATGTGTTTAGGATGGCAGCGATTTTTAAATTCCCCACATTAGAATAGCACCTGTCTCGTCTCATTGTTTGTTGGGACCACTTGCTGTGCTGGGATATCATTATTGTTTTAATGTTAAATTACCTTGAGGTTTAATTGACTAGTAATTTAGATTGATTCGCTGTTTACAGGTATTATTAAGCCATGGTCCTCCAGTGGTTTGCATAAAGTATCCACTAGTGCTTCATTGCTATTTAGCCTCTCTTTATCATTGTGCTGCAATCAGCAGCCCGGTGTCCCCAGTGTGTGGTTTGGCGCGAGCAGTGGTGTAGTGCATTTCCCTGATCTGATTTATTTGTGTTTACCCTTTTGTTAATTCTTTTGCATAATCTGTGTTTATTATTTTCTTTTGTCATTTAGCTGGATCTGTTGTTTGTTTTATTTGTTTCTGTGTTAATTTCTTTTGGTTTGTTTTCTGTAATTTTTGTGTTTTTTGTTTCCTACTTGCTTTGCACATTGTAGAGTATGCGCTGAATACAATCTTTTTTATTTTCTTTTTATTATTTGTCTCTAGCTACCCTTTTCTTTATTGGCTAAGCTATATATTACTCACATGTATGGAGTTTGAGTGCCCCCTATTGCATAGTCTAGTCTATTACATGTAGCACTCATTGTGTTGATTTTGGTTGTCACTGGCTTGTGCACACTAGTGTGTTGTGGAGTGGTCTGTGGGGTATGCCCCAAACAGCCAGCATCCCAGTGGTGGTCCACAAACCTGCATGGTAGTTTCTCTTAGCTTTTTGCATGTGATTTGTTCTTTTTGCTTTGTTCTTTTGTGATCCGTTTTGTTTGTGTAATTATTTAATTTATTTTTGTGTATTCCACTGCTAGTGCTTGATTCTGCTTTAACCTGATTACTGTGTATAGTGTGTTTATGTCTCTTCTGATGCCTGGTGGTTATTTTCAATAAGTCATGGTCCCCTTTTAATGGAAGCCATGTCTCCTGCTTCTTGATATAACAAACCTAAGCATCTTAACTGAATTAGTGTACTAATTGCATAACATTTCCCTGGGTGAAAGTCCCAGTGTGGTGTAGTCACACACTCACTCTATAGTTACAGCCCTTAAAGCAGTGGTCCGGAACCTATGGCTCGCGAGCCATATATGGCGCTTTCAGTGACTGCCTATGGCTTGATGGCAGGAAATAATAAATACAAATAATCACGAATCACAAACGCTAGTGTGTCAATTCAAATAAAACTCTACATATTACATATTTTAAAACATTGTTTTTCATGTGTACACCAACCAATTGTGATGTGGCACAACAAGCTCAAATTTCATTGGACAATGTGTCCAATGGAGCAGAGCGGTAATTTCCTGATCTAATTCATAAATTGGTTGAAAACTACATAGCCAGTCTGTTTTTAGGGTGTTTTAAAAAATAAATAAAGGTGAAATGGCTAAAAGGAAAAAAAGATGACGCGTATCGAGTATCCAAACGAACAGACAAATTTCTGTATTTGGAAGTTGCATTAATGGTAAGTAGTACTTGCAGTGCATCCAGAAACTATTCACAGCGCTTCATTTTTTCCACATTTTGTTATGTTACATCCTTATTCCAAAATGGATTAAATTCATTATTTTCCTAAAAATTCTACAAACAATACCCCATAATGACAACGTGAAAGAAGTTTGTTTGAAATCTTTGCAAATTTATTAAAAATAAAAAACAAAAAAAGCACATGTACATAAGTATTCACAGCCTTTGCTCAATACTTTGTTGAAGCACCTTTGGCACCAATTACAGCCTCAAGTCTTTTTGAGAATGATGCTATAAGCTTGGCACACCTATTTTTGGGAAGTTTCTCCCATTCTTCTTTGCAGGACCTCTCAAGCTCCATCAGGTTGGATGGGGAGCGTCGGTGCACAGCCATTTTCCGATTTCTCCAGAGATGTTCAATCGGGTTCAAATCTGGGCTCTGGCTGGGCCACTCAAGGACATTCACAGAGTTGTCCTGTAGCCACTCCTTTGTTATCTTGGCTGTGTGCTTAGGGTTGTTGTCCTGTTGGAAGATGAACCTTCGGCCCAGTCTGAGGTCCAGAGCGCTATGGAGCAGGTTTTCATCAAGGATGTCTCTGTACATTGCTGCAATCATCTTTCCCTCGATCCTGACTAGTCTCCCAGTTCCTGCCGCTGAAAAACATCCCCATGATGCTGCCACCACCATGCTTCACTGTAGGGATGGTATTGGCCAGGTGATGACTGGTGCCTGGTTTCCTCCAGACATGACGCTTGCCATTTAGACCAAAGAGATCAATCTTTGTCTTGGTCTTGGTCTTGGTCTGAGAGTCCTTCAGGTGCCTTTTGGCAAACTCCAGGTGGGCAGTCATGTGCCCTTTACTGAGGAGTGGCTTCCGTCTGGCCACTCTACCATACAGGCCTGATTGGTGGAGTGCTGCAGAGATGGTTGTTCTTCTGGAAGGTTCTTCTCTCTCCACAGAGACAACGCTGGAACTCTGTCAGAGTAACCATCAGGTTTTTGGTCACCTCCCTTACTAAGGCCCTTCTCCCCCGATTGCTCAGTTTGACCGGGCGGCCAGCTCTAGGAAGAGTCCTGCTGGTTAAAAACTTCTATTTATGGATGATGGAGGCCACTGTGCTCATTGGGACCTTCAATGCTGCAGAAATGTTTCTGTACTCTTCTCCAGATCTGTGCCTCAAGACAATCCTGTCTCGGAGGTCTACAGATAATTCCTTGGACTTCATGGCCTGGTTTGTGCTCTGACATGCATCGTTAACTGTGGGACCTTATATAGACAGGTGTGTGCCTTTCCAGATCATGTCCAATCAAATGAATTTACCACAGGTGGACTCCAATCAAGTTGTAGAAACATCTCAAGGATGATCAGTGGAAACAGGACGCACCTCAGCTCAATTTTGAGTGTCATGGCAAAGGCTGTGAATACTTATGTACATGTGCTTTTTTTGTTTTTTATTTTTAATAAATTTGCAAAGATTTCAAACAAACTTCTTTCACATTGTCATTATGGGGTATTGTTTGTAGAATTTTGAGGAAAATAATGAATTTAATCCATTTTGGAATAAGGCTGTAACATAACAAAATGTGGAAAAAGTGAAGCGCTGTGAATACTTTCCGGATGCACAGTATGCACTTATGTACTGCATTTTGTTTTGATTTACCATTTGATGAAACTCATATTTGGTTAAATGAAATCCACGTGCCAACTACAGGCCTAATAGGTGAAGTGCAGGCTGTTAGGTCAAGAAAACACAAAGTGTGAAATGGCCTGAATGGCCTGTGAAATGGTAATTATATTACCACTTTTTATAATTATGCAATAATAGTAACTTTTTTTTTTTTTTTTGCTTTTATGGCTCTGCTAACTGAAAAGGTTCCTGATCTCTGTCTTAATGTGATACCACCATGCCAGGATTACTTTAGTTTATTGCATCAGCTATTAATGTAATCTCTCCCCCATATTTGCCACATTTGCCATAGTTGTATACTTTCTTTCGTTTTGAGTATATACTAGGCCTATACTTGCAGCTATTAATGTAATTCCTCCCCCTTGTCTACACAACCATAGAGATCATGTTAAGAAGATAAGGACCCAGTTTAACAAATATGGAAAAATGATCAATCTACTTATATGTTTTAATTGCTAGCTTAATTGCTTTCCTCAAGTGAATGGGGGTAGCACAGTGAGTAGCATTACTGCCCTGGTTTGACCCTGGGCACCTGTGGCTCAGGTGGTAGAGCAGGTACGCCACTAATCGTAGGGTTGGTGGTTCGATTCCCAGCCTGCATGGCCCATATGCATGGTTCGATATACCTTGATGGCCCAGAACTGTTTCGGCAGCACAAGGGGGACATACACGATATTAGGCAGGTGGTTTTAATGTAATGCCAGATTCCCCCCCCCTCCCCCCCCCCCCCCCCCCCCCCCCCCCCCCCCCCCCCCTTTAGGTTGCTACTGTTTCAGTGTCACCACAGTGGATCACCCCTCCGTATACTGATTCTGGCACAAGTTGTACGCCAGATGCCCTTCCTGACGCAACCCTCCCTATTTTCTGGGCTTGGGACTGGCACTGAGAGTGCACTGTCTCGTGCAACCCTCCAGTGGCTAGGGTCGGTTTCCTGACCTGGAACCGACCCGGAGAGCCACTAGTCCACCAGGGAACCTGTAAATACCAGCTGTAATTACCAAATTATCCACAATGCATATACTGCAATCTTTGAATGCTAATTTAAAATGTGGGGAATTTAGCCAACAGAAGAAAACTCACAGAATGAATCAGTAATTGTTTCAGCACTGATATAAGTGCGAACAGTGATTAGTTCACACTTAACAATGAAACTCCGGTTTGTCAAATGCCATGACTGAACTATATATTCTTAGTTTAAATGATAAGACTAAAAAAAACTGATAAGGATGATGCTTAGTACAAAAGATTACTTTTGTTCCATAACAGATGTTTCATATAATGTTATATCGTGTGTAATGAAAGTTATTTTTCCAATAAATAGCTTAGGATGCAAATGTAGAGGTAGGCAGGGAGTTTACAAGAAATAGCCTGTTTTCTGAGGATAATACATGTATTAAATCAGGATAAGATAATTTTAATTGAGGTAATATAGAGATGACAGCAGAGTAACTGGGTAATTGAGGACACCAAATCTTTTCATTAGATATAATAAATTCTATTAATCTATAAAGGTTATTAGCCTTTTTCAACAACCAATCAATATATTACTGAGTGGGATTTCTGAATAGTCTATTAGTCTGTAGGTTAAGAATAAAAGCTTGTATAAAGATAGACCATTTTCATTTTCATGGTCATATTTATTATTTAAACATTTTATTACATTTTAAATTATCTACAAATTAAATAAAGAGCAGTTGCTTTTAGACAATCAGTGTGTTGGCATCTCTTAGTGTCATTAGAGATTAGAATGGAATATTTTGATGAAACTTTCTACTCCCTTTTTTGGGGCATAAGCATGTTTTAAAATTCTAGAACTTTACTTCTGTTTGATATTCATACAAAGGAAAAATATGTTGCACAAATATGTTGCACGCATTCTCTACAGGACATCTTTACTCTTTATGCACATGACTACAGAATATTTTACCCAGTTAAAACACAATGAATGTAAGGAAGACCCCTGGGGAAATACTATCTATTTTTATTAGTTTATTTAAGACCTACATTTTTATAAATCAGCATGTTTTTATTTTGGTATTGCCTCTAGGGAATACTCATGCCCCAGTCTCACAAGCCAGCATTTACCAGAGCAGGGGTTCTCAACATTTTTTTGGTCAGTGAATCAAACTTAAGATGAAAACTGCTCTTATCAAATTAATTCCAGATAACTCCAGTTAAATCCAATGCTGCTGTTTGCACATAAAAACTACCTACACATGTATATTGCACGTCACATTTAATTGTTATAGCCTACACTGACAGTGCTATTGTTACCAACAGTTGGGTTTGTCATTATACACAGCAAAAGATAGTGTTAATTTTGTATTTCTGTAGTTTTTCTAGCTTGATCCCATGAATGTGCTGTGCAGAAAAATACATTTTACTAATGCCCTGTGTAAATGGCACTTTATTGTACAATTAACATGAGGCTGCTGTGGCCTGGTGTAAGTAAGGCTCCAATATAAAAGAGGGTTTATGAAATTTTACTAATAATTGTCTGATCATTTCAATCTTGATTTTAAAAATTCCATAGATCATGAATAACAAATAAATCTCAACTGTGACCCTATCTTTGGTGACCACTGACATAATCATTGTTGAAATGTTCACAAGTTTCCTCTTGGAATCTTTACAGAAGTGCATATACTGTACATGGAAGTGCACAGAGATAATCATTTACATTTAGGGCATTTGGAGCAAGTTACATTTATCTATTTTATACATCTGAGCAGTTGAGGGTTAAGAGATTTGCCCAAGCAGGGCTGGGATTTGAACTCATAACCTTCCAATCAGTAGTCCAACATCTTAACCACTCTACCAAAATTGCAGTCTTGAGGATTCTGACAATTGCAGCCCATGGGCAAAATATCAGAGTAAAGTGTGTATTTTTTGTACAATTTTGTGTAATCTGGGGTCATTTAGCACTAGCTCTAGCTTATTCTTTATTGCCAATAGATCGCAGGATGTACAGTTGGTCATTATATATTTATTGTAAATCTTTCCACTATCTTTTCCTCTTTTCCTTGTACTGTGTCTTGCTCCCGCCCTTTCACAATCCCAACAAGTGACCTGCTCTCTTCTTCCATTGTTGTTCTTTTGATGATATCTCATTGTTTATTTTTTATACTTGCTAAATGGTATGCATTGTAAAATCGAGTAACAGATCATCATCAAGAAAACCTTTCAAGTATCCCTTAACTGTGTTTTCAATATCTTGCTAATTTTTTAATCATCGTTTTATCTGTGCTACATCAATAGCACAAACACATAATGTCTCTGCTACAGCTGTTGTCCATGCTTTAAGTCCAGACTAATGTAGTCAATGAGAACTGACTTTCAATGAGAATTGAATTCCGGCCTGGGCCTGGTCAGTGACCTTACAGAATAAACTCTGAGTAGCTCTGTCCTTTTCGGTATACTAGAGGTCAACAGGTTGAGAGGTAGATTGCCCAACTGTGCTATAATGTACCTTGCTGTATTAGCTGCTTGATCACATTCTCATATAGCTTCATTATGTGTCACTAAAAAACTAAGTCTTTTGAATTCAGAACTTGAATACCGATCATTATTTTGGGCTTGGCAGCTGCTTGTGAATTTCAGACTCAGAGCTATTCATATCAGTAGAACTGATCTATTGTTTGGGAGCATGACCTGAATATTTGATGTTGCACATTATGTTACCATAATAAGAAGATAGAAACGACTGAATGAAAAAGAGCCAAGTTTATGAGAGCCCTTTGTTTTTCATAAAGGTTTGTCTGATTAATAGGCTGGTCCTTGGACATGAAAACCATGCAAAACTTTCCGAATAAAGCCAGGGTCCTGAGAGACCTGAGACACAACTCAACAAGAAGTATGAGTATGTTTGACCTGTTTCAAGAAAGCTTGAACTTTATGCTGTTAGGTCTTTATGGGCTTGCAAACTCAGAAATCTATGTGCAGATATACCACCTTCTGTATATTCTACACTCTCCTCATATAAACAAGCTTTACACTGTGGAACATATACGCACACTTGTGTCTTGCACATTAATTTGGACTAGTGGCTGCTTTTCCATTTATGTTAAGCCAACATGCAATGGTGTTACCAACATCTACCAGGCAACCACTGGCAAACAACATAAATGGTAATGTACAAACCAGAAATTAAAAACAAATGGACTGCCTCTTCCATTATCATCTGTCAGAGACCTGAACTCAGCTCCATATGAGGAAATGACTCCCTCACTTGATTAGCAGGGAAGCACTGGATCACGTTGTTTTGCTGGAAGATTAATTTTGTACTTAGATTAGCTTAAGTTGACAGAAGATCATATTCTCTTTCCCATCTTTTCCCAAACCGTTAATTGGAGTGATTATAATATTACTTTTCTCTTCCCTGCACCTCAACCATGAACTGGTTACTAAAGACAGCACAAGATAAAGAGGACATGTGTGATTGTGTCTCTTTGTTGATCACTGCTGCTGTCACTTAGTTTCTAGTTTCATGCTGTGGAAGCCACTGGGGAAATATAGGATTTGAGAGGCCTGGTGAGATCATGGCTCCATTGACTGCCTCTCTGGGGACTATAACAGACATACAGATAAGGACACACACGTGCGTGCGCACACACACACACACACACAGACACACACAGACACACACAGACACACACAGACACACAAAGACACACAAAGACACACACCACACACAGACACACAGACACACACAGACAGAAAGTATGTATTCACAATCGTGGATGTACAGGCAGAAGAAAACATGGCAGTAGTAAAGTGAAAATGGGTTTGAAATGATTGCCCAAGCTGATAGATTAAAAAAAAAAAACTGAAAAAAAAAAATAAGTCTGAGAAAGTCAACACCCTAGAGATGGTATTGATCCACTGATTCAATACCCAGGATTGGTATCCGGCTAAAAAATTGTGGTTCAAATATTGGAGAAAAAAGAATGAATTATCTCAGAGCCTGTAAATTGGAAAAGATTGAATTTGGATCTTTTGGAACTGGAAATGTTTACATATATTCTTATTTGCATATTACATGTATACTACATTAAAGAGGTTAACTGAATAAAAAGCTTAGGGTTGTTTTTTTGTTTTGTTTTGTTTTGTTTTTGTTCTTATCTGTTTTATTTTTTCCTGGCATTTTTGTGAAGTGCTTCTTAAACATATTTGTTAAATATAATTTTAAAGCTTAGAATTTTTTTTAAAGACGCTTATAAAGGTTTAAGTATTGATATTATCATCAGAAAAGAAAAGTATCCTACATATATAGTTGATGTAGAAAGTCTAGACACCCCTGTTAAAATAGTATGTTTTTGTGACATAAAAATGAAACCATAAATGATCATAAAGTACAAAAAAGGAGAAAATGGAAAACAAGAAAAATAAAGAACTTATAATAACCTGGTTGCATAAGTGTGCACACCCCTTAACTAATAATTTGTTAAAACACCTTTTGCTTGTAATACAGCACTCAGACTGACGTTTTTCGATAAAAGTCTGCCAACAAAACACATAACACATAGCACACTCTTCCTTGAAAAAAAAATACTCCAGCTCTTTTTGAATCATTCTACAGGCTTTCGATAGGATTTACATCTGGGCTCTGACTCGGCCTGGTCAACAATTTTTTTGTTGACCAGGATTTGTGCATTGGGTCATTATTGTGCTGGAAGGTCAAATTTTTCTTCACCTTTAGCTGTCTAACAGACGCCTGCAGTGCTTGTGCCAAAATAGATTGGTGCATGGCGCTATCCATGATTCCCTTTATCTTAACTAGAGCACCAGTCCCAGCTGAAGAGAAACAGCACCATAGCATGATGAATACGAGAAATTTTCACATGCAGGGAGTGACCAATACTTTCCTGATATTCCTGCAGTTCCTTTAATGTTGCCGAGAATCCTTGGCAGCCTCCCTGATAAGTCTTCATAAATTTTGGACAGACGTCCTGTTCTTTGTAATGTTACTGTGGTGCCCCATTTTCTCCACTCATTAATGATGGCCTTGATGGTGTTCCATGGCACATCTATTGTTTTGGAATTTTTTTGAAAACCCTCTGATCTATTCCTTTCAAAAATTAGATCTTGTACATGCTTTGTAAAGTCTTTGTGCACCATGGCTTCAGCCGTCAGATGAAACCAAGAAAATCCTACCAAAAGAAAATTCAAAAGAAACAGCCAGTCTTTATTTGGGGTTAATCACAATCACTTCCTTGATGACAGGAATATGTATAATAATTACTTTTGAACATGAATTGGAATATGATTGGTTAATTCTGAGCATAGTGGCATGCCCCGTCTTACAAAGTGTCTTTGAATTATTCAACACATGGTCAACTTTACTACTCACTTATTTGTACCTGAATGTGAAAAGTCCCCCTCCTCATTTAACATGTCTGCTTTGCGGACATTTTTATCCTCCCACCACCCCTTAATTATACGTTTTTGGTGAGTTTTGCAGGTGGTGAGCCTATGGAATGCATGGCTGGAGGGGGCAGAGCTGAGGTCTGAGGTCTCTGCAGGTCATAGGACTGTTTTGGGCACTAAACCACCTGGTGTGCAGTTCACAGAGAAAGGCATGACCAATGCATTTCAACACAGGGGTCAGCCCTTCACTGCTACTGACAAGAGAACAGTAAAACATGCAGTCTTGTTTTCTTAAGAAGGCACTAGATAGCTTGATGTTTTTATTTGGTTTGGGTGGGATTAGTGATGTCATTAAGGAAGCCGCAAAAACATATGGGCATAGGTTTAAATCCACAACTGAAGTGTGCAGGACGTACAGTGCTAGTTTTAATGGAGCTCTTATGGTGGTGATTTACATCTGCTCCTGGAGTCCCTTATAGCTATCTTTAGCCTCCTGGACTTTTATGAGCCTGAGCTGATGACCATACAGCACAGACACTGCTTTGTGTAAATAAACATAACCAGCATACCTGTGTCCATGACTCACACACCAGCTAACAGAAACATACTTACTCCTTTCTGGTTGCATCATTCCTTGCTACTGAATCTTTTACCTTGCTCATGAGTGGAGTTGAAGCAGTTATGGCTGCAAAACTTTCCTGAAACAAATTATTGTAAATCACTGTCAAAATAAAATTGTATTATATATTTAGCACAAATTACAGTAGCATATTTTTTCAACTGGCATGTAAACTGTCCTCTAGCTGAACTCATGTCCTGACCTGTAGTGGGTGGGTTGTAAATCATCTGCCCTTTTTCTGTCTTCCCTGGAAGATCAGAAACTATTAGTTCTCACTGTCTGCAGATGGGGTGGACTGCTAGTGATTAGAGCTTAAAATAATCCCTGCTTTAGATGGATGGCATGATTTTAGATTGAAGTAAAGATGTTATTTTAGTAAAGTGAAAGTGCACATTTAGGTGCATTGCCATAAATCATAAATACGGTGCAATACATTGCAGATTATTGCAAAATGACACCGTCCTTAAATGGTTTTCCATCCATCCATCCATTTTCTGTACCGCTTAGCCTGGAGCCTATCCCAGGGAACTCGGGGCATGAGGCAGGGGACACTCTGGATGGGGCACTGATCCATCGCAGGACACAACTGCACACACTAAAACAATTTAAGAATGCTGATCATGTCTTTGGACTAGGGGAGGAAACCAGAGAGAGGCAGAGGCAGGATTCAAACCCCCAACTCTGGAAGTGTGAAACGAACATGCTAACCACTAAGCCATCATGCCCTATTAAATGGTTTTCAACAGATCCATTTTGAAGCAAACTAGCCTATATATTTCCAACGTATTTAAGTAAAAGTGGCCTGCAGTAGTATAGTAATCTGTTATCTTAAGTTCAGCTCAAATGGAAATGATGTGTCCCTCTGGAATTGGGCCTATTCCACTATAGAGCCGAGATAGTATGTCCTTTAGAGTCATCAATGGGCTATTACTTTTTCCCATTTGGTTCCTGCTCTTATATTACATTATTATTTTTGGCAACTTTTTGTAACTAAGCCCTACAACTAGAACTTTTTTTTTTAATGAAACATGCACATATTTACACACACACTACATGCACACATTTACTGAGGCTGTACACAAAACCAAACATATAATAACAGCGATGTCAGCATACAGCTCACTGCATAATTGATCACTAAAAAGGAACACTAAATATAGAGGACACAGCACGTGCAAGTTGTTTTTGAACTGCAGTTATAATTAGGACAGGTGGTATGCAGAAAGCTAGTGCGTAAGACACTTGTGCTGTGAGTTGAGAAGAAACAGCTCAGTGTTTACCCTCTGAACTGTTCTGTACATAAGATGTAGAGCTCTGTCTGCTGTCTACAGCCCAGCTTACCTCAAAAGATCCGCTCCTTTTAAGGCATGCGGTATGCTGCAGTCTTTGCGATTAATATCACTCGACACTGCATAGCTGACGGATGGGTCTTTATGCTTTATGATATGTTATAACCAGTGCCTACAGAACAGTTTAGCACCATCAGAATATGAGGCTGCAAAAAAGAAAGCATGTGAAGCCATTCAAACAGATGGATACACAAATAACACATTAGTAAACTATATTAAGACTAAGCGATGTCATACATGCTGCCGAAGCGATGCATGATACCACAAGGTTCATATTAACTATGTCTCATTAGAGGCTGGGGAAAGCTTTGTAGATCACTAACAATAATATAGGGTGCTAAAACATTCTATCCCAAGGAGATAATTTAATATGTTATGTGAGTGTTCTGACCTTGTGTAATAATGAGTGAGGCTGTGCGATGAGGAATGCTCACAATGGAATTTCTCATGCTTGATTTGAAAGGAAGCACACATCTGATAGAAATAAATCAATGGGCTCTGCAAAAAAAAGTGTCAAAGCAGTCATCTAAAAATACACCTGGCATGTCAAATCTAGGGAAGTGAGAAAGTGATACAATGTGAGACAATAAGTGAGATTAGAGAGAAAGAGAGAAGGAAAGAGAGACAGATGGTGATGGGAAAATCAAGATAGATATAGAGCAGGAAAAGCAGCATGGTGAGAATTGCCAGCTGACAGAATCTAAGCAGACAGTAAATGTTAGAGTGTTAGAAGAAAAAATACAGGCTTTCCTCTGACCTGGGGATTCCAAACTGACTGCTTCAGCTTACAGACAATCCCAATATTTCATAAGCACATACCTGAAAAGGACAGTGAAGGGCATTTCTGCCCCTTAACACAGGTACATCTGCCAATTTTCTCTATAGTGCAGAATGATAATTTTTAAACATAAGCAATGGGAAATATGCACATTTTTCACTAGTAACAAATACAGATTTGTGTTCATGAAATAAAATAACAATGCGATCTGTAAGCAGACTTTAGTAATTTTTGTAATTATGGAATCTTACCTGATGACAAAATGTGAAAGGTCTCATTGTTTCGTGGGCTTCAGAGAGGATCGTTTGCAGTGAGTGAAAAAGGACAATTCAGTCATTCATCTTCAGTAACCACTTTATCCAGGTCAGGGTCATGGTGAAACTGGAGCGTATCCCAGGAACCCTGGGGATAGCAGTCCATCTATCCCAGGCCACCAGATCACCATGCACACACTCAAACCCACACTCCTTCATAACTTGTGGAAATTTAGAATAGCTGCACCACCCAAACAGGAAGATGCTTATTTTATTTGGAGTGAGTTAATTGAACCAGTACCTACACTGCCTGGCCAAAAAAGGTTGCTGTTTGGAATTAAATAAGCAAATACTTAAGATATGATTGGATCGTTATTGCAGTGACTAATATGTTTTAGCTGGCAACAATTCTTTTTACCCTAACTGATGCATTGTGTAGCTTCTCAATTCTTAAACAACCATGTTGGAAGACATATTGTGTCCCATGGTCGTGGAAAAGATGTTACTGTGAAAAAAACTAAGGACATTGCTGAAATCCCTGCAATTGGGTTAAGAACTGTCAAATGTATTATTAAAACCTGGAAGGAAAGTGGTGAACTGAAAACTTTGAGGCAGAAATGTGGTTGGAAAACACGAATGTTCAAAATCTTGAATGGTCATGATTTGAAATCCTTAAAATGCATGGTGAAGTCACATCGTAAAAAAATCGACAATCGAACTCATGGCTTTGTTTAATAGTGAAAGTAAGGGCATTTCCACATGTACAATGCGACGAGAATGTACAGGACTGGGACTAAACAGCTGTGTGGTCTAATCAGTGCAAGGCTAATCAGATAAAAATGACTTCAGTTTGCTAGGGAGCATAAAGATTGGACTGTGGAGCAATGGAAAAAGGTCATCTGGTCTGATGAGTCCAGATTTACCCTATTCCAAAGCAATGGGAGCATCAGGGTAAGAAGGGAATAGCAAAAAGCGATGCACCCATCATGCATAGTGCCTACAGTACAAGCCTCTGGAGGAAGTGTTATGATCTGGGGTTGCTTCAGTTGGTCAGGTCCAGGCTCAGCAACGTTATGCAGCAACAAAATGAAGTCAGCTGAGTACCTGAATGTACTGAATGACCAGGTTATCCCATCAATGGATTTTTTCTTCCATGACAGCACAGGCATATTCCAGGATGACAATGCCAAGATTCATTGGGCTCAAATTGTGAAAGAGTGGTTCAGGGAGCATGAGAAATCATTTTCACACATGAATTGGCTACTACAGAGTCCTGACCTTGACCCCATTGTAAGTATTTGGGATGTGCTGGAGAAGACCTTCTAGAGTGGATCAACTCTCCCGTCCTCAAAACAAGATCTCGGCCAAAAGTTAACATGTAGCACAAGGTTGTCGAAAGAATGCCACGATGAACGCGTTCTGTAATCAAAGCTAAAGGTGGTGCAGTGAAATTTTAGAGTGTGTCACTTTTTTTTTGGCCAGGCAGTGTACATATTGAAGTGATGTCGCACGTGCAAGAGTGTGGTTACACTGATACACTGCACAGCTGTGAGTCGGCGTGAGCACGAGCCCACAGGGTGACTTGCCTAGCTAATCTGTGCTTTTATACAACATTTCTATAAACAAAAAAATAATATTGAGTAGATATTTCAGACACAATATGGACAAATTTTCTGTTTATTTTTACTCCACTACTCAAAACAGATCCCATGCATGTCAGCTAGCTGGCTAGCTAGCTCACATTGATTTGTAAATTCTTGTTAAAGGTGCTTCTGCTGACATTGGTGTCCCTTCATCCTTTTCATCTTAATCTGATGAGCTTTCATATTTGAAAAGTTATATTCCTGAAAAGCATAATTTACCATGTCCGCTGATGATGTCGCTAACACTACTGTAGTAACTGTTTCAAAGTAGGAAGTGGAATTTTATGTGGCGAACACAGATGAGTGGAGTGATACAAACAGTGAAACATCCCAGAGTGGTTATACTAAATATCAGCACTCAAAACTGAATCAGATTCATAGACAGGAAGTAAGTGTTGTACAATATATATTAGCACACATATTGATGTCAGCCATATAAGTGCAATATCAAAGACATTATATCTCCACTATCCTGCATCTCATTCAAGTGGCAGGACTGATTGAGAGGTGACACCGGTGTCACCTGGTCCATTAAATCTTGGCTTTGGATAGTGTAACAAGAATGAGATGAGTAATGTCTGCTCCTGCTCTTACCCTGGAGTTCACCCTCAAACACCTGTAATCTTATCTGTCCCTCAGGTGAACAAGGGAACACTGCATTACTGCATAGTACCACTAGGGCACTAGGGTGATACAAACAGAGAGAGAGAGAGAGAGAGAGAGAGAGAGAGAGAGAGAGAGAGAGAGAATGTACTTTTGATTATAATGAAATACACAACAAAGCCTAAACTACTCTGTTTATTAATGCAGGGTGTCCCAAAAAATATCCATATACTGTTAGGGTACTATGTACACCAGCACCACATTGGTTGTGCCTTCATCAGTGGATGTTGGTGGGCGTCCACTTCTCGGTTGGTCCGAAACATTTCCAGTCTTTTTGGATTTGTTAATAAGTTTGGCAACAGTGTCGTGTGTGATGTGCTTGCCATGTTTCCTGTTAAAGTCCATCACAACCTTGCAACAGCTTCCCGATCCAGCCATGAGAATGATTTCAATATGTTCTTCTTTTGTCAAAGGCTTTCTTAAAGGCTATCTGGGACACTCTGTATTATAAATCCAATCTACTGTACCTAAACTATTGTTTAATAAACAGACATATGGCTTTTGTTTGTAACCAAATAGGTCAAGTCAATATGGCCAACATGCATACAACATGTATGTAATAACCACAGTTTTATATTTATATTTTCAATTAATTAGTGAGATCCTTACATATTCTAAATTAAATTAATCCATCCATTGTTTCTCATCATTCCTATTTAATGATGATGTTTTCAGCCATGAAGTAATTCTAAAATTATGTCTGGAAAATGCTTTGCACACGTTATTATGAGAAGTTTAACGTTTTATTTATTAAGCTTATTATTAAAGTTACAGACATTCCTACTTACAGTCTCTCTCTCTTTCCCTGACTCACTTTACAATCTCTCTTTCTTTCTTTCTCTCTCTCTCTCTCTCTCTGTCTGTCTGTCTGTCTCTCTTTCCCTGACTCACTTCACAATCTCTCTCTCTCTCTCTCTGTCTCTGGGTTTTAATGACACTTTCAGGAATTGTGAGTAAATAGACCTCGTGTTTGTTAGGAGTTTTAAGTGACCCGAGCGTTGATGAGCACTTTTTCTGACCCCGGTCATTACACAGTCTACACAGTTTCCTGAGTGTCTTCTGTAGACTTTTGAAACAGACAGCCTAGTCTCTTCACTTTAGGTGAAAGGAAAGGAAAAGTAGCTCATGCACAGATTACACGATAACCATTTTGTCCTACTCATAAGACAAAATTCTGCCGTCGAGTCAACGTCTAAATGAATATTAGCCCACACAACACAATTCATAACAGTCGAGTCGAGTTACATTCAGCTACGTCATCCTTTACACCACGTGACCCGTCCGAGGCGCCGAGCTCTGAGTTTAGCTCGACGTTGAGATTTTGAGTGAGGGTTTCAGTAACTCCAGATTTGCTTCATCCCGGAAATGAATGACTAATCAGAAACGGCAGCGATCCTTCTCTCCTTGCGTGCGTGTGTATGTGTATGTGTGTGTGTGTGTGTGTGTGTGTGTGTGTGTGTGTGTGTAAAGTGACAGAATTGCTCTCTGGATGAGAGGTGATCATCATCCCCATCAGCGCCCTGCGTCTCCGCCGCTGTCTCATTCTTCTCCCGGTGAGTTCGATCGAGCGCAAACACGTGGACCATCGACGCCGCTCCCTTGTTCCACACCAGACTCCTGCCTTCAAAAGCGAGCTCTTTTCTTGTGGTGTAATTTTGTTCACTCTCGTTGTCGCTTGCGGGATTAAACTTTTGGCGCGCCTTAAAGATGAGCGACCTGGAGGAAGACTTTGCCAAGATCTTGATTCTGAAGGAGGAGAGAATTCGGGAGTTGGAGAGGCGCCTGACAGAGCGAGAGGATGAGATGCACGAGCTGAAGCGGAAACTGCACAAGTGTCAGTCCGTCTTACCGAGCGCGCAAGTGATCGAGCCGAGGACGCGGCGCGCACAGGGCATTTCAGCCGAGCCACAAACGCACCAGGATTTAACGACGCAAAGCTTCCGCAAATTCGCCAAATCTGAAAGGTGAGCCTTCAGAGCTGTCATAATGCACTTATTACAGCGTGCTGTTTACACGCAGTTATCCTAACTTCTGTGATGTCTTTAGTGTTTTGGAACTTTTTTTTTTTTAATTGCTGATCTTTCTGTATGTTTCATTGACACCGTGCAACTAAATCAGTGCTGAGTTTCTTTTCTGTTGTAAATGATGGGCATGAATGGTGCAGCTCTTTCATTCTCATGCGCTGATGATGACCGCGCATCTTTGTGTAGCAGGGAAAGGGGGGAGTGAGAGGAAGAATGAGAGTCTATAATTGATCCAAACCATCATCGTGTTCCCAGCGGGCAGCGAGCACAGGAAGCTTCGTACATTATCGGCTTTTAGGGTCTAAACGCGCAGTGCCCGAGAGCCTGTCTGAGGATATTTAATACGCCATTAGAAAGTGCTCTGTTTCACCATATGTTCAACCCCCTTCCTCCAGTTTCTGGCCTGACTTTAAAAAAAAAATAAAACATTTTAAACCACACATATTTACATGAAATGTGCACGAATAACAATCTGACGGAAATGCACCAGTTTAGGTATTAGATGTGATTGCATGACATTGTTGCTATAAAAAAAATAATAATAGGAAGAACTGCTGGAACTAAAATACTTCATAATATTACACAGGCATGTCCAGCTATGTCAAAAACAACGCTGCAGTCTCATAAATAAGAGTGCCAATGTGTACTTTTCCTAGTTGCTGGTGTGCTACCATAAATGTTACATCAGTTGTAGGCCTACGTTTAGTATATATCTTTATAATTTAAATAATAACCTAAGATACTGCACATGATTGCACCTTAAAGACCACACACCTTCCCATATAACTGAGATGTACCCAGATGTACGCAGTGCCAAGGAAAATTACACTTTAATTTCTAATGGGATCTAATGTTTGTTAAAATATAGATGACGTTAAGTTCTTAGATCCCAATAAAACCTAAGCCATTTTTTTGGTGAGATTTAGGTTCTCAGCCAAGCGCCATAAGGTATTAGAGAAGTTAGTTGCTAATGTCAGATAAGATCTGTCCACATAGGCTATTAAAGAAAGTATTGAAGCAGTTCAAATAAACTCAAGCCATAAAATAAAATACTTCTGCTAGATTACACTTATCCTTCTGACACGCAGGTGGTTTTTACACCTGAGAGTGGCATAATAGTGATTTAATCATGCAGAATATCCCTGGGCTCGTTATTATTATTATTATTATTATTATTATTATTATTATTATCTTGCTTAATAAAAAAAATACCACAAGAGGGCAGCAACCCCATATTGTATTGGTTTTGATCTTTCAGATGAACAAAGCAGTTTTCAGGCTGGAAGTGCGTGAAGCAGGTAAAATTCAGAGAATGTAAACAATTTTACTGCCACACGAAAAAAATTGGATTGTTCATTTACATAAGGACTTTAAAAAACATTTATGCCCCTTAAAGTGAGTCAAATAGTCATATTGTACGTGTTCCTTCTTCGTTTAAGTCACAACGTGCTAACTAGTTCTGCATCAGTGTTTTTTTCCCCCACAGTCATATCTTCTTGTAAACAAGAGAGCAACATCTTTTTTGGAACCTATTCGACGCACACAAATATGGAGACAGAAAACATCTTTAGTCTTGACAAGGCCAGCCAAACTTTGTCCAAACTCTGAAAGAATTTTGAGAATCAACAGTTATAAAACAAAAAAAAAAAAGAAAAAAAAAAAAAGAGGAGGTCACAAGATGTTTGAGAAACAGCTGTATTCCAAATGTTTATTTTCAGAGCATTTACCTAAAATTTACAGAACGATAATTAGGCAAAAAAGCAATAAAAGTATCGTATCTTTGATGAACAGGTCCCTAAAGAGAGAGTTTGGGACATGAGAGGACATGACCTGATTGTTTTTATTGGATGACTATGTGCTGTGACATATGTGATACTACAGACAAAATGCAGAATGCAGAGGCTATGTTACATGGTGGTCTCTTAGAGAGTGCAGAGATTTGTCACCACTGTCCCAGCCAATAAATACTCCATGCTTTATTTCTTTATGCCAAGTCAAGCAGCATTATGGAAGCTACAGATGGCTTTTATTATTCATTGGAACCTTTCATGTCCACAGTATCTGTTCAGAATTGCATACCAGTTCACCACACTCAGATGGGCTTATCTGTATCAAATGACCATTTAGATTAAGCAGTTGGGTGATTAGTTGCTTAGCAATGTTTAAAAAAAAAACTATAATCTGTCCCCAGTTATATCCCCTGATATCCCAAGGTGCCATCCAATCCAGGCCTTGCTGTTTGTTCAGTTGTCAGAGATTCAGAGGTCAGAGACAGAACACTGGCTGTTGTGGGTCTGTGGCACCAGTGAACAGCAGCAATCATCATATTACAACAGATTCCCTTACCATCGATTTACAGAGGAAGAGCCATGCAAGAAGAGTTTGTAGAGGTGAAATTTAAAGCCTGAGAGAGATTTTATGAAGGACAGATAGAAAACTATACTTATATATATATATATATATGTGTGTGCGTGTGTGTCTGTACATAACTGGTCTGCACTTATATAGCACTTCTATCCACAGCGCTTTACACTGTGTCTCATTCACCCATTCACACACACTCACACACCAATGGCAGCAGAGCAACTTGGGGTTTAGTGCCTTGCCCAAGGACACTACGGCATGTGGAGTAACGTGGGCTGGGAATCAAACCGCCAACCCTATGAGTAGTGGACAATCCTCTCTACCACCTGAGCCACAGCTGTCCCACGTGTGTGTGTGTGTGTGTGTGTGTGTGTGTGTGTGTGTGTGTGTGTGTGTGTGTGTGTGTGTGTGTGTGTGTGTGTGTGTGTGTGTGTATATATATATATATATATATATATATATATATATATATATATATATATATATATAAAAATACTCTGCTCTCATAGATATCAAACAATTGCAAACACAACACAGGTTTATTTAAAAAAATCTTTTTTTACATATAGGTATGCAACAATTATTGGCACCCTTTTAGTCAATACTTTGTGCTACTTCCCTTTGCCAAGATAACAGCTCTGAGTCTTCTCCTATAATGCCTGAGCTTGAAGAATACATGGCAAGGGACTTGAATCTCTCCAGATCCTTCAAATTGTCAGGTCCACGCTGGTGGACTCTTGTCTTCAGTTCACCCCACAGGTTTTCTGTGGGTTTCAAGTCAGGTGACTGGGATGGCCATGGCAGGACCTTGATTTTGTGGTTAGTAAAGTCTCAAGGCATCAGTCAAATACCCACCTACCCACCCACCGACCCACACACACACACCCACCCACACACACACACAAACACACACACACAAACACACACACACAAACACACACAGAATATTCCAGATGGAAACAGTCATGTTCTGCTATTTTTGGTTTATTTTTTTATTTTTATTGTTTTTATTGTACCTCCCTGATAAGTCTGTCATGGCATCTGGGTATTTTCATGTGCCATGGAAATCTTTCACCATGAAGCTTCTGTAGCTTGTAGAACACATACCAGCTATCCCTGAACCTCTGCACGCGCACACACACACACACACACACACACACACACACGTATATATACAGTTTACATACCCCTTGCAGAATCTTCAAAATGTTAATAATTTAAAAAACCTAAGCGGGATCATTAAAATTGCATTTTGTTTTTTATTTCGTACTGCCCTGAATAAGCTATTTCACATAACAGATGTTTGCATAAAGTTAATTTATACAAATGAACCAGTTTGAAAGTACATACCCTTGATTCTTAATACTGTGTGTTGTTACCTGAATGATCAACAACAGTATTTATGTTTTGTGATTGTTGTTCATGAGTCCTTTGTTTGTCATGAGCAGTTAAAAATCCTCCAGGTCCTGCACATTCTTTGCTTTTCCAGCATATTTGACCCCTTTTCTACAGTGCCTATGATGTTGATCTTTTCACACTTAGGACAATTGAGGGACTCATACAAAATTATTACAAAAGGTGCAAACATTCACTGATGTTCAAGAAGGTAACACATGTGTGAGCCAGGGAGATGTAAACTTTTGAACAGGATTATTGGTGTAATTTATTATTTTGTTTAAATATCTTATTTTTGTGGGGGCGCACGGTGGTTAGTGGTTAGCACGTTCGCCTCACGCCTCCAGGGTCCGCGGTTCGATTCCCGCCAGGGCCGTGTGTGTGTGGAGTGTGCATGTTCTCCCTGGGCTGCGGGGGTTTCCTCCGGGTACTCCGGTTTCCTCCCCCAGTCCAAAGACATGCATGGTAGGCTGATTGGCGTGTCTAAAGTGTCCGTAGTGTATGAATGGGTGTGTGAGTGTATATGTGATTGTGCCCTATGATGGACTGGCACCCTGTCCAGGGTGTACCCCGCCTTGTGCCCGATGCTCCCTGCGATTGGCTCCAGGTTCCCCTGCGACCCTGAAGAAGGAGTAAGCGGTAGAAGATGGATGGATCTTATTTTTGTTTAAAGATTTATTTTTTTTCATTTTGTACTGCCCTTCAGTTACATAAGATAAGCCGCATAAGTTAAGTGTGAAAAGATGGATCTCAACATCATATAGCCACTGTTGGAAAGATGCTGAAGATGCTTGAAATGCAAAGAATGTGCAGGACCAGAGGATTTTTCTGAAGAACAGTGAGCAGTTTAACTGCTCAGGACAAACAAGGGACTCATGAACAGCTATCACAAAATACAAAAGCAGTCATTGTTCATCCAGGTAACAACACACAGTATTAAACTTTCGAACTGGTTCGTTTGTGTAAATTCAGTTATTGTTGTGTCTTGTGGACTAGGCTATATGTAAACATCTGTTATGCGAAATAGCTTATTTAGAGCAGTATGAATAAATGAATAATAAATACATAAATAAACACCATTTTTAATGAGTCCTCTTTATTTTATTATTAACGTTTTGCAGATTCTGCAAGGGGTAGGTTAATTTGTGAGCACAACTATATGTTCCTATATTTGTGTTTTCCATATTTGTGTTATATATGTTATTTGTGCATATTTATGTTTTCCCTACTGTCACAAAACTTCATGCAGTTTGTCATTTTGACACTGTCAAAGCCCACCATGAGCTCAATCAGATAGTTTAGTGTGAATGAAATCCAAAATTGTGCAATGCATGGTGTCCCAGGATTGAATTAAAAACCTCTCTAATAACCCACTTTTGTGAAGAGATAAAAGACATCCAAATAGAAAATTGACATTCAAGTAGTTTGTACACCAGAGGGTGCCTTTGGACCTTTGTCACACAGACATAAATTTCACATCTCTTTGTCCACTAATCTCTATACAGAATTCCCTATTCCCTTAAAGCCAGTTTATGAAACCTATGGTGTTCCAGCTTTAAAAGTGCTTCAGCCTGTCTCCAGTTTCATCCATTTTATAGAGCAATAGTCACTTCAAAATGCATACAGCAGTGGTTCTCAAACTTTTGCCTACAGGGATCCCTTCTAGTGTTAAAACATTTCCACAGACCCCCTTATAATCGCAGCAAAGCTTTATTTTATAATAATAATAATAATCAAACCATTCAAACATTGCGCATAGGCTATTAAGCAAGTGTGTTTTCTGAACCTGAACTTTCTAACCACAAAACCCAGACCAGTTCTTTAAATATAGAAACATTTTCAAGAGTCCCCACAATGAGGACCATAAGCATATAGGGCTTACTGTTAATGATTCATTCTCACACAGACTACTCTATTCATCCAAGCTGTGTAATGGGTTCTGGGACATCATTACATATACTGCAAGATTATATATGATATATTACATATATAACATATACAACTTAAACTGTAGCAATTAAAAAAATGATCTTTTTCACAACTTTTGTGCAGTTGCACCACCATATTTTCAGATTTTTTAAGTTTTTGTGCTCCGCCCACTTTGTCACTTTTTAAAAATCCATAAACCAGCGATATTCAAATAAACTGTGCTTAAAGGTCTTGAGGGCACTTTCACAATTAATAATTTCACCCAAAGACTGAATTTTTGATTGTATTATAAATATGCAAATGTATGCATAGACCCAAGCCTTCATTTGCCTAGATAAATGTAATTAAAAAAAATGTTCCAATGCGAAAAATACTTTTAAGAATATCAGCAATCAACGGGTTGCAGAAAGCAGATTCACCCGGCACCTTTTTTTTCTTTCTTTAACTGTATCAGTGTCATGATTTAGTTGCCATGTGATAATGCCATTATTAGAACCTACTGGGAGAAACACGGAAATTCGGCCAGTGATGTATTTAGCATGCCCCAGTTGTCAAAAACCTCCAAACCGACATAATTGCACTATTGATCGTACGTCGTAAAGACGCGCGTGCTGTTATGGTTCCTATGGTAACCTGATGACGTACTCTTTTAAGTACTAGTTAGCAAGGTAGTAGCACATGTAGTTTGGCTTTTTGCCCGAAGTAGAGGAATCTTTGGCGTGAGGAGTCCCGCGCTGTATGACGCACGCGCGAAAGAGCGGGAACTGTCACAGCAGCGCGAGGACACTCCACATTCTCCTGCACAGATACACGCGGACTGCGCTGCTTTTCTCGAACAGCCCACTTCGCTGTTCCTTTAGGTTGCAATAAATAAAAGCGCGTTGTTTTCTGTGAGTGAAAATACTGAAGCATCTGTGAGAAAGTTGGAAAATTGTCGCGCGGGTGGGTGAGTGAGCGTGAGAAAGAGAGAGAGAGAGAGAGCGCGAGAGAGCGCGTGAGCCATGGGCACTTTGAGGGACCTGCAGTACGCGTTACAGGAGAAGATCGAAGAGCTGAGGCAGAGAGATGCGCTCATTGATGAACTTGAGCTTGAACTGGACCAGAAGGACGAGCTCATTCAGAAACTACAGAACGAGCTGGATAAATATCGCTCCGTGATCCGGCCAGCCACTCAGCACGTGCACAAAGACAACGAGCAGGAGCAGCAGCGCACCAAGAGGCAGGCGATCTCCGCCGAGCCCACCGCCTTCAACATCCAGGACCTGAACCATGTAACTCTACCCTTCTACTCCAAGAGTTCAAAGTAGGTTTACTCTAAAGCGAATTTCTTCCGTCGAGTTTCTGTGCTTTATCATTCGCCATATCACAAGTCTAACAAGCGGTATAGTATAGCGCACAGGCTCCTAAGGCTGGTCCTGGAATACCCCATGTCTTGCACATAGACTTTCCCTGCTTTAACACACCCACTTCAACTCGTGAAGGGCTGTTAATTAGCTGATTAGTTCAGTCAGGTGTGTTTGGAGAAGGGAAAACATTGAAATGTGCAGGACAGGGGGACGAGGTTTGGGAAGCAAGGATGCTGACTATTCTATTAATCCCAGCTGTGTAAGAAATCAGAACTAATGTAAAGAACTTTTGAGTCTTTATTTTTTGTTCAATAGAGTTGCATGCTATAGCAAATGCATTTAAGAAATGGGAAGGATTGTCAGCAGAGAACCCCAGTTAAAAACGCTGCCTCGATTCATCTAAACTCAAACTTAATCAGAGAACTGAATGGAAAAAAAAAAAAAAAACCTGTTCCTTTAAGCTGTTAACTCAGAATCTTGCATATTAACACAGCATGCTGTATATGGAAGACATTTCCATGTGAAAGACATTTTCACAGCTGGGAGCTCAAAAACAAAAAGCCTGTGTATCAGAACTGTTCAGCACAGTGGGCTACCAATTCCCGATTGCCAAAGGGCCTGAATATACTAGTGCTTCTTTTGCTTAATGGAGAGATCATTTGCTTATCAAAGTAGTGGTATGAAAATTGACGATGTGCATCATTCCGAAAGCATGCCAGCTTTTCCAACACAACATTCACAAATGACATCATCCATAGAAAATTGTTGGCTGAGTTAGAATTTAAAGTTAACATTTTATTAAGCAAGTATCAGTAAAGAAGTAATGAATTAATGACTTGTCGTTGTTGTAGCTGTGGGATTCGGTCACCTGTTGATTTGCATACATGCTCTTGTGGAATTTGCATACATGCTCTTGTGGACTGCTCTTATCAAAGTAGTGGTATGAAAATTGACGATGTGCATCATTCCGAAAGCATGCCAGCTTTTCCAACACAACATTCACAAATGACATCACCCATAGAAAATTGTTGGCTGAGTTAGAATTTAAAGTTAACATTTTATTAAGCAAGTATCAGTAAAGAAGTAATGAATTAATGACTCGTCGTTGTTGTTGTAGCTGTGGGATTCGGTCACCTGTTGATTTGCATACATGCTCTTGTGGAATGGATCTCTCTAATGCAATTTGCATCCAGGGAACAAAGAAAACAGAGGACGTTTTGTCTTCTAGTGGAGGAGATGCAACACAGCTGTAACGCTCCACTTCATACTCAGTGGCAATGAGCTCAGAAGCTGTGAATTTAACTCCAAATAACTTATAACTGTATTTTGTGTATCTTGCCATTCTGCCGTTTCTCCGTTAAATTGAAGACAATCATGAATGGTTTGTGTTTAGTTTAACTAAATCATGTAAAATCATGTTCTAGTTGTAACAAGAAGTAATGATTACATGTGGGTATGTGCATCATTTTTCAGGAGAGCCAGCACAACTGTTTAAAAGGGCATAATTTCCTAAACCAGCAATGAATTATTAATTTATTTTTTTCAGTGTGCTTATATTTTAACTGCCATTATTTTGTATTGTAAATAGGGAAAGTATAGATTCCTAATTTAGCCGGTCCTGGTTTATTGTCGACATGATGTCCTCTTTAGCCCACTGACTAATCAACACATGCCAAAATATATAAAGATATACTAATATATGCATACCTACTAAAGCCCGATCTTTAGTAACATTGCACCATGATAAATGTATATGGGTCATAATTTGACTTGAAAAACAGTCACATTCTGTAGAGATTGTAATTTGTTATGATAACTCACATAGGTGTAGGCTTACCTTTTCATTGCCTCTCAGATTCTGTGAGCATCTCAGGATAAGAAGTCAAGTTAGTGTGATAACCTGGAACCAGAAGATAAATGATCAATGGCTCAATGCATACAAACATCGAACTAAACCAAAAAGTTACTTCTGAATCAGGGTTTTATTTATGTTGGTGAAAGATAATTGATTAGTCAGAGCTTTCGTGCACTGAGTTTAACACAGGCCAAAGGTCAAGTATCATATTCAGGTAGAGGATAGTTAAGGGCATGTGTATGTGTTTTCATGTTTGTACTTTAACCGAGAAAATGCATGTTGCAACTGTGAATGTTACATTTGTCCAGGATTTCCCATAATTTACACAATGCTCTTCAGTGGCATGTTGTTTATGCTCTTATTCTTTTACATAAATGTTCAACTGAATGTTTAATACTAATGATTCTTTGACTGAATGCTAGACGTGTTGTGAAAACAGCCAACTAGGCATTGTCTGTTGCTGATTCCTTGCAATTTATCCTGACACTATTGTCAGTTTACTTTTGGTATTGCAAAAAGAAACGAATTAAAATTATACTGAGTGGCCAAATGGGGCCTAAAATGAAGAAATGATAAGCATGTTTATAGACATCACTAAAAGCACAGAAGCTTTATCTGTATGTTGTGTTCAGTAATGTTTTCAAAAAAGACATTGGTCTTTATTTTAATTGTCTATGCTTTGCTGAGCTATACTTGAAAGGAGCATTAATTAGTCACATTTTCCCATGTTTTGCTTTTAGGAGATAAATGTCTCCTTTGTTTGCTTTGCTTTCAGAAGAGTGATATAGAAGGAAGGGGCTCAAAATAGCTAATGCCACTTTTTACATTTTACAACTCTTTGCATCAGCATTACAAAGGCTATTTTTAAATGATAACTTCTTGTATGTGGTTGATTTGAATGTTAAAGAACTGAGTCAGTAACATTTGCATTTATTTACGTTTCAGAAACTTTCCAGTCTGCCACACTTCTCGTATAATGTTTTGTAGCATTTCTCATATACAGAATTTATACAAATTCCTTCTTCTGAAATAAAGTATAAGATACAAGGCTATCTAATCATGATTACTACATTACGAGATAGTATAGATTGGACTGTACAAAAAAATGTGGGATGTTTTCATGCATATAGGAGTGTAGGAGTTGGAGGTCAGAGAGGAAGTTTGCAAAACAGAGATAGAACATCCAATGACGCTCAATAAAAGATCATTAAAAGTCTTAATTTAAATAGACAAAATATGTAGGTGTAAATGTTGTCTTATTTCAGCATGCGTTATAAAAAGGCGGTAGTAATGACCTTATTTTTGTCTTCTTTTCCTGTAATTTCTAAGAATT